>NC_092383.1:3504951-4104951 GCF_030028105.1 Mobula birostris | reverse complement strand
ATTTAGCAATAATATAACAGCAATACTCAAGTTAGCTGGCCGGTGGTGTAATAGCATCTGCACCGGATTTCGAGTCGAGTGGTCCCAGGTTCAAATCCGGCCTGCTCCTTGCACGCTTTCCATCCGTGCTGGGTCGAGTGTCAAGCTAGCAACTCGGCCTCATAAAGAACAGATAAACACTAAAGAAATGACAAAGTTACTGCCCGATGTGCCACAAGGCATGGAGAGGAACTAACTAATGTTCAAAATGTGTATTTTTCCTTGATATTCATGACGCAATACTGCCATCCTTCATTGTATTGAACAACTTTGTGCATCTTCAGAGCTGGACGAGCACAAGCAAAAATGCGTGGACTGTCTCACTGGTTATATTATCAGGCTCCGTAAGTTTATGAAGAAGTATCCTCAGACACCACCAAAGGAGACGGTCACTGATGTCTGTGAGGATGGAGAAGGTGCATTACCAGATGGTAATCAGGTTTATGAAAAGTGGAAGAGTCTCAGTACTAATGTAAGTACCAAGATCATGTTCTCAGTTTTTTTAAAATTTGCACAATTTGTCTAGTTTTATTATCTCTCTCCTAATTTCTCCCTGTAACCTTTATACTTTATACTTTATTGTCGCCAAACAATTGATACTAGAACATACAATCATCACAGCGATATTTGATTCTGCGCTTCCCACTTCCTGGATACAAATATTAAATATTAAAAATATTAAAATAGTAAAAATTAATAAATATTAAAAATTTAAATTATAAATCATAAATAGAAAACAGAAAAATGGAAAGTAAGGTAGTGCAAAAAAACCGAGAGGCAGGTCCGGATATTTGGAGGGTACGGCCCAGATCCGGGTCAGGATCCGTTCAGCAGTCTTATCACAGTTGGAAAGAAGCTGTTCCCAAATCTGGCTGTACGAGTGTTCAAGCTCCTGAGCCTTCTCCCGGAGGGAAGAGGGACGAAAAGTGTGTTGGCTGGGTGGGTCTGTCCTTGATTATTCTGGCAGCACTGCTCCGACAGCGTGCGGTGTAAAGTGAGTCCAAGGACGGAAAATTGGTTTGTGTGATGTGCTGGGCTGTGTTCACGATCTTCTGCAGCTTCTTCCAGTCTTGGACAGGACAACTTCCATACCAGGTTGTGGTGCACCCTAGAAGAATGCTTTCTACGGTGCATCTATAAAAATTAGTGAGGGTTTTAGGGGACAGGCCAAATTTCTTCAGCTTTCTCAGGAAGTAAAGAAACATACAGGTCTATACCTTTGTGTTCCTTCTCTCACCTGTCCTTAACTTACCCCAACAACATAAAAACACAGGAGATTCTGCAGACCCTTCTAGATACTGGTGCATTTTTAGATCAGTTGAAACACCTTGACAGGTCTCCAAAAACAGATCACCATTTAGCTGACTGTGTGACTTACAACACCATTTGGCTGTACCAGTGATGATTTGGTGTGTCATATTAAAGGGGGTAAATACTTCTGCAATTACTTTGTATTGTATATTTCTAATTAATTTAGATGATTTTGTAGAGATCTGTTTTCACTTTGACACAATAGAATCTTTTTCTGTTGATCAGTGTAAAAAAAAGCCAAATTAAATCCACTGTGATTCAATGTTGTAAAACAATAAAACATGAAAACTTCCAAAGTGGGGTGAATACTTTTTATAGGCACTGTATATAAACCACCAGTTGGAGTTTCTGCAAGGCAAGAATCACTGATCATTTGGAGGATGAAACTGGGAGTTAATGGTAAATTAAAAATCCTGAAATTTTGGAAAAAATGGATAGGTTCCTGATTAGTAAGTGCGAAGGTAGAAGGCAGGAGAATGGGGTTGAGAGGGATAATGAACCAGCCAGACTGGTTGGGCCTTTACTCAGTGGGGTTTAGAAGTATTAAGCTCAGTGACACTTAAGATTTCCAGGGTGTTGATGGGGTGGTTGTAGAGAGACTGTTTCACCTCACAGGAGTATCCTGAATCTCATGCAGTAGTGTTTGGATAAGGCATTGCCGACTTAGGCACAGGTTAGGTGTGATTCTCTGTTTCAGAGAACCGTGGAGGCAGAGTCACTGAATGTATTCACGGCTGAAGTAGATTGTTGAACTGTTATTATAGAGTCAAGGGTATGGAGAACAGGCAGGAAATTGGAACTGAGGGTTAAATCAGGTCAATCATGATGTTATTGTATGCAGAGCAGACTGTGCCCGACTCCTGCTGGATGTTCATTAATTTCCTTTGCACATGGATTCAATCTGAATAGTAATTGCAAAGCTTATGTTTTCTTCCCAGCAATAATTAATTTATTTTAAACTGGTTAATATGTATCAAATTATGCTTGAATTGTCTAGATTTAGTACAGTAGATTCCAGTTAACTGGATGCATCAGGACCAGTACATTTTGGGCCCAATAAAGCGTCTCCCCCAATAAGCTGAAGTTTCATGGAAACAGTTAAAAGGTATTAAAAAAAGACAAACTGTAGTTATCAACAGTTGAATTCATCTGGTGTATGTTGCTGTGTTCTTTTGATTGACTGTAAATGAACAAAATCAGTGAAGACACCTAGACTGCCTTCAAACAATGCATCCTCCAAATCTTCATTTTCATTGTACCATTCAAGATGATTGTTGATACCTTCAAGTTCTTCGTAACTTGTTGAAGTAGTGAAATTATTTTATTTTCACTGAGTGCCATTTCTGGTATCTCCAAACCTGAATACTTGAAATTGCAGTGAGCAAAACAGTTCTGAATTGTCTTACTACCTATTTCTTGCTAAACATCAGTAACAAAAATCACTTCTTTTTGAACACAATCACATGCAACTGATGCTATTTAAAAACTGTTTGCTTTAAGCATGGTGTAGTGTTTAACGACCACACAAGTGGATGCAGCTGTCGGCAACAGATCTCCTGTCCCAATTAAGCAGCATAGTGTCCTACATAAGCAAAGGGAATCCTGGCTATGTTCTTGTTTAGTTTTTGTTCTTTAAGAGTTCTCCCAAATAAGCAGCTGCCCCAATTAACCACTTAACTGGAATCCACTGTATATGATAAAAATATTTTAAGATCTGTATTTTCCTTTGACATTTTGCAGGAGGTTATCCGTGATGCTATACTGAGTAATCAGATTCCACGAGCTCAGGGGTATTTCCGAGCCCAGCAGGAACCTGTGAAGAATCTAAACGAACTCATGCAAGTTGGTCTAACCCTGATTTATGATTGTCTCTTGAAAAAGGACCTGCAAGAGGCTAAGAAACTTCTAAAGAATATGGTAACTAAAAAAACATTGGAAATAAAAGGAAATATTTATGCAGTTCTTTGGCAGGAAGTATTATTAAAAAATTGAGGAAAATAAATATCGCAATGAATAATACGATTAGTTGTGGTCTTTTGGAATGGGTAGACCAGTTACGAAGGACTAAATGAATATTCCTGCTTCTATGTTATCCCCTCTGAACTTGCATTTGGATTGTGCCTTTTCTATTCTCTAAATGATCTATAGCTTCTAGACAAATGAAACGGACAACTTAAAGATTAGTTTTATTTGTCACATGTACATTGAGACATACAGTGAAATGTGTCATTTGCGTTAGTAACCACCACAGTCTGAGGATGAACTGGAATGTCACCATGCTTCTGGTGCAAACATAGCATGTCCACGACTTACTGACCCTAACCAGTATGTCTTTGGAATGTGGGGGGAATCTGGAGGACCCAAGGAAACCCATGCAGTCACGGGGAGTACATACAAGTTCCTTACAGACAGCCGTAGGAATTGAATCCCCATCACTGGTGCTATGCTCTTGCCGCCTGTGCACCGTAAGTCTCTATAGGTAGCACGGTGAAGAATCCAGCTTTTAACCACTTCGTCGCCATTCTCTAAAGGTTTCTGCAGGACGTTGCAAAGTGTACATTAGACAGCCTGAGGGTTTCCGCGTAGACAGCAAAACAAGAAACCTGATCCTAATTTGCTGTTTAAGTGATTGTGTGCTGCAAGTTTTAGGATTATGGGAGCTTGCCAGCTAGACGGGATGAAAGGAATATTTTGGGATTGCTCTGATATGCTTTTAACAATGCACCCGTGTTCCTCGTTAATGCTAGGGATTTGATGTGAAGAAAGAGCTGCATCGTATCTGCTGCTTCACTGCTGATCGAGATCTTCGAGATTTCCTGGTAGGTTATCTGATTTATTCTTAGTGAGTATTTTCTAAATATTAGAAACTTGGAGAGGGTGTTTCCCATAAGGGGAGTGTAACCATAACAGTAACCGATAGAATGGCGAGGCAGACTCGATGGGCGGAAGGGTCTTATTTGTGTTTGTTCTGTCTCCACGTTATAAAGTGTTGGTTAATGAGGCATTTCATAGAGTCATAGAGCACTGGAGTACAGAAGCAGGCTCTTCAGCCCATCTAGGCCATGTTGAACTGTTATTCTAATTAGTCCCAATGACCTGCATCTGTACAAAACCCTTCCGTAACCCTTGCACCCATGCACCTATCAAAACTTAAATGCTGCAATCAAATCCTCATCCAAAACTCATTCCACACTCAAACCACCCTTGGAATGAATAATTCCCTCTCAGGTTCCTCTTGTATATTTCAACTTTCACCCTAAACCTATGGCCTTTACCTGTAATTCGCACAATTGTTTCTCCTGTTTGAGAGGAAAAGGGTAGGGGGAAAATCCCTTGGATTGAGAGGAATGCCTTCTTTAAAAATTATTCATTGTAAAATCAGATCAACAAGATATAATCCCGTGATATTTTTGTTGTTTCTGTTTTCTTTATAACTCCAGTCCCCATCCTCAACTGCCCACAGTGTTTGACTCATATAATTGCCAGTGTTTGAATGATATTATTCTATGACTCTATGCCACTATACTTGGTTAGTGTGATACACGTAACAGTGGCCTGTCTCTGACCTTTATTGTTGTTGCCATCTCTGCCAGTACCTCACAACTTCTTGGACTAAGCTTGAAAGACCCAGTCATCACAGCGAATGCGTTATAAATAATAAAAAAAAACAAGTTTGCTGTTGGTCATGTTGTCTTAATGAAGGGTCTGACTTTTCCAAGATCATTCCAGAAGGCTCTACTTTTATTGACATCTGCTTGATAGTGTTCAGCAGTTCATGGAATTAGTTTACCATGCTTTGGGGAAGACAGAGCTGGGTCTTTTGGATTTACTCCAAGAGAACATGAGGATGAGGCGCAGACCAGTGCGATACCTTTTAAAAATATGTGGATAATGAAATGAAAATGCTTACACTGCAGTGATTTAAAATAAAATGACTTTTGGAAAAGTCATTATTTCCCCTCGTTTTCAACTCAGAGCTGAATTGTGTAGAAGGTGAGACAATTGTTTCTCTCATTTTTCTGCTGCACGTTTAGTTTTTGCACTGATAAGCATGAGATATGTTTGGGAACGGACCCCAAACTGATTACAAGTAGAAGTGATACAAGGCTCTTTGGAAGAAGATTACTCACATGGTTTTTATTTAACCCAGTATAGTGGCATTTCCATTCAGCATTAAACCCAAGCTGCCATGTATTTGAAGGTTCTCTTGAAAGTACCAGGTACTTTTTAACAAAAAACACAAGAAGTTCCTCAGATGCTGGACTCAGAAGGTCAGGCAGCGTCAATGGAAAGGTGGACATTTTGGGCTGAGACCCTTCTTCAGGACTGAAAAGGAAGGGGGAAAATGCCAGATTACGAAGGTTGGGGGAAGGGTAGGAGGCGAGCTAGAAGGTGAAGCCAGGTGTTTGGGAAAGATCAAGGGCAAGACAAAAAAGAATCTGATGGGAGAGGAGAGTGGGCCATAGGAGAAAGTGAAGGAGGAGGGGGCCCTGGGGGAAATGATATGCAGGTTAGAAGAGATGAAAAGGCAGAGTGTGGAATAGAGGAAGAGGGAAAGGGGAAATTTGTTCACTGAAAGGAGAAATCGATATTCATGCTTTCGGGTTGGAGGGTACCCAGATGGAATACAAGGTGTTGCTTTTGATTCTTGGCACAAGGCAGGGCCAGGGATCAGCACTTTGGAATGGGAATCGGAATCAGAATTAAAATGTTCGGCCATTGGGAAATCCTACTTGAGGTGGCTGGTGTGGAACTAAATTCAATATTAATTTAATCATTGAGAATAAAGGTTCCTCTTGTATAGAGATTATATCTTTAAGGATAAATTTTTGAGTAAGATAGTTCACACAATGGGTTACAACGTTGCTGGGATCAGAGGTTGCCAAGCTTGCCTGATAAGATGAAAGTCTGTAATAAACCTTTTAACAGAAAAGATTAATTAACAGAAACTATTTTTTGTATTATCTGTTAATATTATTTTATGTGCTGCGTGTGATTATAGAGCCATAGAAAAGTACAGCACGGAAACAAACCCTTTGGCCCATCTAGTTCATGCTGAACCATTTAAACTGCCCAGTCCTATCGACCTGCAACTGGATCATAGCCGTCCATACCTGTACTATCCATGTACCTATCCAAACTTCTGTTACACATTGAAATTAAGCTCACATGCATCACTTACACTGGCAGCTTGTTCTACACTCTCATGACCCTCTGAGTGAAGAAACTCCCCCTCATGTTCCCCATAAACTTTTCACATTCCACCCTGAACTCACGACCTCTAGTTGTAGTCCTGCCCAAGCTCAGTGGAAAAAGCCTGCTTCCTTTTAAAAATATGTACTACATTTTACACCTTGGTCCCAGAGAAATGTTGTTTCGTTCAGCTGTATATGGTTGAATGACAATGAAGTTGAACCTGAACATAATCAGTTAAACCAATCCCAGGACTAATATTAGCAACTGCATTTCCTAGTGCTGTCTGGGCTGCTGGATAGTATAGGATAGGCTGTCAGATTGAACATTGTAAAGCATAAACATCTTTGGAATAACTTAACCTGCCTTTAGGTAGCATAAGAGGTGAAACCTATTAGAGTAAGAGAAGGAACAAATGAAGGAATAAGATGGTTGTGTTTTTTTTTTAAGAATTCCTCTCCTTTTTCAGGTGGAAAGCCTGCAGGACTACTTATCTGATGAAGAGAAAGAGATGATAAAATTTGTTCACTTCTTAGAGAATCTATATTCCTCCTCTGCGCACACTGTGGAATCTCCCTCATCTAGCAGGTAAAGTTCAGAAGGGCATGGTGCACCACAGCAACTAACGAATTATGAGACCAGAGCTCAGGGAAACTTGCCGAACCCTGAGAGGTGGCAGAAGCCCAAGGCTGAATTACTGCCGTAAGCTCCCTCTTCTCTTTTACTATCTGAGTTGACACAGTGAATGAAAACCAAAAACTAATAAACGGATAAGACCATAAGATATAGGAGCAGAACGAGGCCATGTGGCCCATCGTCTGCTCTGCCATTTCATCATGGCTGACCCATGTTGCCTCTCAGTCCCAGTCTCCTGCTGTCTCACCATATCCCTTTATGCCCTGACCTATCAAGAATTTTAAAACCCTTACCTTGAATGTACCCAATGAAATTGCCTCTTCTCCACGTCCACTCTATCCAGACCTTTCACTATTCGATAGGTTTCAATGAAGTCACCCCTCATTCTTCTGAATTCCAGTGAGTGGAGTCCCAGAGCCATCAAATGCTCCTCGTATGACGAGCTTCCCATCCTGGAATCATTTTTGTGACTCCTTTCAACCCTCCCCTATGGTAGCAGATGATACTGATACCTCCCTAATGCCGTTAGGGTTGGACAAGCAAAATAATCCTTCGCTTTGCAGTCTCTCTCTGTTGTTCCTTTCCATGTCTTGTGGCCCATCTGGTGGCAGCCTTGCTGTTTCGTGTCTCCTTTTTACAAGAACGAGTTGCTCGCGCGATGCTCGACTCAGCACAGTTGGAAAGCGGTTGGGTTCAAACCCAGGACCACTTGCCTGGAAGTCTGTTGCCAATGCTATCACACCACCAGCCAGCTAGTCTCTCTCTCTGTGCTGCTCTATAAAACTTGTAGCATAGGACAGAAATCTTGGCTCTGCCTACACCTCCTAACCTTTATAATTTGAAATGTACCAGAATGTTTTCAATCTACTGTCACTCTTTTCAGAAAGTTCCAATTTTATTTCAGTCATAGGGAACTACAGCAACAAAGCAGACCCTTCGGCCCATCTAGTCCATGCTGTAGTTAAACAAATTCCCATTCTCTGGAAATCCTGCGTGATTTGCACCCCTTTTTTAAACCATGTCATGTACATTTCCCTCTTTAAAAGCATTTCACAAGAATTTTATTACAATGTATTTATATTTCTACCTTCAATATTGCTAATTGAATTTAGCTCTTATATTAAAAAAAATTATTGTATCTGCATATTTGCTATGTTTGTGCCAGAATGTGTGGTGACACTTGTGGCCTGCCACCAGCATGCCCTTGGATCGATTCTAACTAATATGTGTCCATGAATGTTCTAAGTTTAGTTCAGAATCAGGTTTAATATCACCAGCATATGTCATGAAATTTGTAATCTTTGCAGCAGCAGTACAATGCAATACACAAGAAAAAATTGTGAATTACAGTAAGTATATAAAGTAAGTAAAGGCATCCATTAGCCTTGCGAGACCTTGGATCTGCGCCTGGAAAGTCTTCACTCTCCAGGGCACAGGCCTGGGCAAGGTTGTATGGAAGACCAGCAATTGCCCATGCTGCAAGTCTCCTCTCTCCACGACACCAATGTTGTCCAAGGAAAGGGCATTAGGACCCATACAGCTTGGCACCAGTGTCGTCACAGAGCATTGTGTGATTAAGTGCCTTGATCAAAAACACAACACGTTGCCTTGGCTGGGGCTCGAACTCCCGACCTTCAGATCGCTAGTCGAATGCCTTAACCACTTGGCCACGTGCCCATATATAAACATTTAATAGTTAAGTAAGTAGTGCAAAAAATAGAAATTTAAAGAAGTAGTGAGGTAGTGATCATGGGTTCAGTGTCCATTCAGAAATCGGATGGCAGAGATAAGCTGTTCCTAAATCATTGAGTGTGTCTCTTCAGGCTTCTGTACTCCTTCCTGTTGGTGACAATGAGAACAAGACATTTCCTGGATGATGGGAGTCTTCAATGATGGATGCCGCCTTTCTGAGGCATCGCTCCGTGAAGATGTCCTGGATACTATGGACGCTGGTGCCCATGATGGAGTTGACTAAGTTAAAACTCTGCAGCTTACTTCGATTCCATGTTGGTGCCAGAAGCTTGGCTACACTTGCAGAAGTACATCACAGAATCATTTTCATTTTATAATCCTGCCTGAGCTCTCAGATCTTCTATCACTAGTGTTTTTTTAAACAATCTTCCTCAAAAGATAATTGTCAGTCAGCTTTTTTGAACTACACTCCCAAACTGTGGAATTCAATACCCTAAAGCTATAAGGGGCGCAGACTCAGCTGACACTTTTAAACGCCAGCTCACAACCGATTTATTTAAGTGTCTTTTTAACTAACATCTTTTTGTCTTTCATTTTCATGATTTTTTTACTTTTTTATTTTTTATTTTCGTGTTTGTACTTTTATCCCATTATAAAGCACTTTGAACTACATTATCTATGTGAAAAGTGCTCTACAAACAAAATTACTATTACTGGCAGGCTGCCCCGATACATTTTTGGACTGTGTTGATCGTTGACTCAAAACAGCGCATTTTACTGTATGTTTTGATGTACACGTGACAAAGATATCAAAAGATATAAATAAGATTGAAAGAGTACAGAGTAATTTATAAAGATGTTGCTGGGACTTGAGAACATGAGTTATAGAAACAACAAAAACCTATACAGGCAGTCTCTGGGTGACGAATGAGTTCTGTTCCTGAATCTGTCTTTAAGTCAGATTTGTACATATGTCAGAACAGGTAATCCGGTATTAGTGCATGAGTTTGTTACTACAAACAATTGTATTCAACTCGAATTTTCAATATAATAGGCTTCATGGCAGGCCGTTCGTAGGTACGAGTTGTTCATAAGTCAGACGTTCGTAACTCGGGGACTGCCTGTAGTACAATACAGGCCCTTTGGCCCACAAAGCTGTGCTGAACATGTCCTTACCTTAGAAATTACCTAGGGTTACTCATGCTCCATGTACCTGTCCAGGAGTCTTATTAAAAGATCCTATCGTATCCGCCTCCACCAGCGGCAGCCCATTCCACGCACTCACCACTCTCTGCGTAAAAATACTTAACCCTGACATCTTCTCTGTACCTACTAAGCACCACTGAAGTCTGAGCAGGGTAGGACTTCATTCCCCAGAGTGTAGGAGAATTAGGGGAGATTTGATAGAGGTACAGTATACAAAATGATGAGGGGTATAGACGGGGTAAATGCAAGCATAATTTTTCCACTGAGTTTGGGTGAGACGAGAACTAGAGGTCATAGATTTAGGGTGAAAGGTGAAATAATTAAGGGGAACCCGAGGAGGAACTTCTGTCAGGGTGGTGAGAGTGTGGAACAAGCGGCCAGTGGAAGTGGTTTCAATTTCAACATTTAAGAAAAATTGGATAGGTACATGGATAGGAGGGGTATGGAGGGCTATGGTTAATGGGATTAGGCTGAGTAACTGTTTGACATGGACTAAAGCACACACACAATACTGGAGGAACTCAGCAGGCCAGGCAGCATCTATGGAAAGAGTAAACAGCCAACGTTTCAGGGCGAGGCCCTTCTTCAGAAGAAATGTCGACTGTTTACTCTTTTCCATAGATGCTGCCTGGCCTGCTGAGCTCCTCCAGCATTTTGTGTGTGTTGCTTTGGATTTCCAGCATCTGCAGATTTTCTTATGTTTGGCATGGACTAGATGGGCTGAAAGACCTGTTTCTATGCTGTGGTGCTCTGTGTCTCTATGGCTTTCAAAATAAAGCAGGTTCTTAAAAGTGCTGGTAACAGGGCAAGGGGCCTCAGGAGCTGTAAATCACCGAAATGTAGCACTGAATCCTAGCCGGGAGGGTGATGTGAATACAACCCGAATGCATTGGGCCACGTGAGATTTCCTGCTGTTGGATGTTAACACACCAGTTAGATTAGAGATTATAAAGATAATCTCAGTGTACCTGTTGTAATGTATTGATCTGTTTGAATTGGCTTTTTTACTGTACCTTGATATATGTGACAAAAATAAACCAATTTACCAATTTTAGAATATAGAACACAAAACAATGCAGGCCCCTTAGCCTCACAAAGTTGAGTTAAGCTAATTAAATTAATCATTAAATGGCCAACTAAACTAATCCCTTCTGCCTACACAATGCTCATATCTTTCCATTTCCTGTACGTTCATGTCTACCTAAGAGCCTCTTGAATGCCTTTATCAGATTTGCCTCCATTATCACCTCAGACAGCACATTCCAGGCATCCACCATCTTTTATGTACCATTTTCTACACTTATTGTAAGCCAAAAATGATCTTCCATTCATTTGCTTTTCTAAATAGGAGGGTTTTTTTGTGTGAAAGTCTGGTACTTAAGGAAGCACTACTTAATGTGATTTTTTTTCCCCTCCAAATGGATTGCTATTCCGGCTGGAAATCTGTCACTGGTTGATGGACTCCAGCTAATTAAGCCAATGCCAATGAACTCATTAGGCAGCATTGCTCTGTTGAAAAAGCCTTTCCATTATGAGGGAGCATTCATTTACCTTCTGAAGTATGTAATTATCATCACTGAATTTAAGCTGTTTTGTCACTAATAACAAACAAGGTTGCATTTGTCGAGTGAATCTTGGTGTATTAGTTCATAGTTTTAAAGTTATGAGTCACTGTTCTTCATCAGTGCCACAGTTTTTACCAGTTTTGCTTTACAGTGCCGACTATAAGATCAAGGTTCAGTTCCTGCCACTATCTGTAGGGAGTTTGTACGTTCTCCCTTGCGGCTGTGTGCATTTCCTCCAGGTGCTCTGGTTTCCTCCCACAGTTCAAAGACATACATACGGGTTAGGGTTAGTGAACTGTGGGCTGCCCAGCGCAGTCCTTGTTGGACGCAAACAAAGCATTTCACCGTGTATGTTTCAAAGTACATGTGACAAATAAAGCTAATGTTATTTTCGACCCAGGTGACCATCTGCATGTCACACACAGCAGTGATACCTCACTGTCTTCCTTCCTTGTCTCAAATTTTTCTTTCTCCGTCACATTCCCCTTTTTTTTTGTGTAGGCTCCCCTCCACAGTCTCCACCCCATAACCAATTACTCCAGATGCACTGTGTTCCTTTTTGTGTGGCTGTGGATACCTCAAAACTTAATCAAGGACCTTCCCCTAGAACATCAATATAATTTTCAGAGAAAAAGTACATGCTTTTTAATTAACTAATGTAACCAGATTTTAATAGTTTTATGTTACCTCTTCAAAGTTTTGAGTATTTTGGATGAAATTTTTAAACGTATCACCTCAACCAAAGGTGGAGAATCTTTTTGAGACAAAAATCTTCTTTAAAAAAAATTCTTTTGCTTGCCTTGGTAATTTTGAGCAGAGACGATCATTGATTCATAACTTGTAGACATTTGAAGGATAAAGTGTGAGGACTGTTTATTTAAGTGTAATCATTGTTTTACTATTAATAAAGTATAACAGTGGCAGATTGTAATAAATGAAGTAATGATAATCATGTATCTTTTTATTACGGGTGGGATTTAAACAATTGAGGGGTGGCCCTGTATGCTGTGTGCCAACAACATGCATCTTGGGCACACGTGCCGTAAATTCACCACCCTGAATCAGAATCGGGTTTATTATCACTGACGTAGAAGACCATAAGATTTTGGAGCAGAATTAGACCACTCAGCCCATCGAGTCTGCTTCTCCATTTCTCTCTCAGCCCTATTCTCCTGCCTTCACTGCATGACCCTCCACACACTGACTAAGCAAGAACCTGTCAACCTCCACCTGAAATACATTCAGTGAACTGCCTCCAGAGCCCCTTGTGGCAACAAATTCCACAGATTCACCACCCCCTGGCTACAGAAATCTCTTCTGATCTCCGTTCTAAATGGGCATCCCTCTGTTCTGAGGCTGTGCCCTCTGGCCCTAGATTCTCCACTGTAAGAAGCATTCTTTCCACATTCAATCAGTCTATGCCTTTCAACATAGGTTTCAATGAGATTCCCCCCCATTCTTCTAAAGTGAGTAAAGGCCCAGAGCCATCGATCGCTCTTCATATGATAAGCTGTTCATTCCCAGAATCAGTTTTGTAATCCTCCTCTGAACTCTGTCAAATGTCAGGACAGCCTTTCTTAACTAAGGGGCTCAAAACTGCTAGCAGTACTCCAACTGAGGCCTCTCCGGTGTTTTATAGATCCCTAACATTACATTCTTGCTTTCATATTGCAGTCCTCTCAAAATGAATGCTAACATTCATTTGTCATGAAACTTGTTGCTTTGCGGCAGTAGTAAAATGAAACACTGACACGTTTACTATCAGTTACAAAAAGAAATATTAAAAAATAAGTAAGTAGTGTAAAAGAAGAGGAAAAAGTGAGGTGGTATTCATGGGTTCTTGGTCCATTCAGAAATCTTCTGGCAGAAGGGAAGAAGCTGTTCCTAAAATGCTGGGAGTGTGTCTTCAGGCTGCTGTACCTCCTCCCTAACGATAACAATGAAAGAAGGGCATGTGTTAGACGGTGAGGGGCCTTAATGATGGACACTGCCTTCTTGAGGCATTGCCTATTGAAAATGTCCTCGAAGGTGGGGAGGGTGAGTCAACAACACTCTGCAGCCTTTTCTGATTCTGTGTGTACCAGGTGATAATGCAACCAGTTAGAATGCCTTCCAGAAATAAATATTTGCCTGTGACTGCTGACATTAATTAACATTCAAAATCTTGAATTTCTTGTCAGCCTTTTACGTTGTGTATTTCCATGGATCCATTATAATATAATCTGGGTAATGACAAACATGTGAAGATCTGCAGATGCTGGAAGACCAAAGCAACACACGCAAAATGCTGGAGGAACTCAGTAGGCCAGGCAGCATCTATGGAAAAGAGTAAACAGTCGATGTCTCAGGTCAAGACCCTTCTTCAGGACTCCTTGAAGGAATGATGAGTCCTGACAAAGGGTCTTGGCCCGAAACGTCGATTGTCTACTCTTTTCCATAGATGTTGCTTGGCCTGCTGAGTTCCTCCAGCGTTTTGTCTGTGCTTATCTGAGTAATTAAGTGTTTTATATTGGTAATACTGCAGCTAAAAGGAAATAACTACACCATAACCATCTTACAGGTGCTGCCTTCATTACAGATAGGAGTTGATTAGGACATGCATTCAGTGGCCACTTTATTAGGTACAGTACCTCTTGTATTTAATAAAGTGGTCACTAAGTGTATGAACATGGTTCTGCTGCTGTAGCCCTCTGCTTCAAGGTCTGATGTGAATAGGTCAATATCACCTCCAGCTTTACTTGAAGGCTCTATACGGCACTGTTACTGTGGACACAACGTGCCTTTGAAAATGCCATCCCATTATTCAATTAAATCAAACAGATTAGTGTTCCATTTACAGATTCAGTTCACCTTGTGTAAGCTCAGTAGCTGCCATTGATCTGCCTGACTTGGTAGAATATATCCGTCTCCTGAATGTTTGTGCGTATATGAAGAACTCTTTTGAAATTCATAGTACAGCACATTGATTGATGATGGAGATTTGCTGTTCATCTCACCCTGTCAATACTTCCTTCTCCTTCATTGTTTAGCCAATGTCTTCCCTCAGTACATCTCTACTTACTTCAGCTGTTCCTCCTGTGCAAGTTACACATTCTCATCACTCTTTGGGTAAAGAGGCTGAGGCTTCATCAGAATTGGTCAGACCGCACTTAGAGTATTTTGAGCAGCTTTGGGGCCTTTATCTCAGAAAGGACGTGCTGGCATTAGACAGGGTCCAGAGGAGGTTCATGAGAATGATCCCAGAAATGACAGAGTTACCTATAAGGAACCCTATGACCATGTGGGATTCCTCCAGGTACTCTGGTTTCCTCCCACAGTCCAAAGGTTGATTGGTTAATTGATGATGGGTAAATTGTCCTGTGATTAGGCTAGAATTAAATCCGGGGAATTGCTCAAAGGGCCAGAAGGGCCTATTCCACACTGCATCACAATAAGTGAACACGTGAGGAGCTTTTGATGCCTCTGAGCCTGTACTTGCTGGAGTTTAGCAGAATGAGGGAGGATCTCATTAAAACCCATCAAATATTGAAAGGGCTAGATAGAGTAGAGATGGAGAGGATGTTTCGTATGGGGAAGTCTGGGACCAGAGGGCACAGCCTCAGAATACATGCCTTTTGTGGTAAACCATATATATGTTGTAACTGGGTTACCTGTCTGGCAGGCCCCTCTGCTGACTGTCCCTGTTGCTCCTCCCACAGATTCCTGAATAAAGGTGATTTTGCCTTGCCCCTCCCCCTCAGTCCAGGGGCAGACACTCAGCATGGAGGTCGTATTGTACAGCGAATAAAAGCCTTTCAGTATTTACCCTACTTCAGTCTTTTGGAGTTATTGAAGGTGCTTCACCTTTAAAACAGAGATGACGAGGAATTTCTTTAGCCAGATAGCGGTGATTCTGTGGAATTCATTGCTACAGACGGCTGTGGAGGCCAAGTCGTTGTGTATATTTAAAACAGCAATTGATAGGTTCCTGATTCGTAAGGGTGCCAAAGATTTTGGGGAGAAGGCAGGAGAATAGGGTTCAAAGGGAAAATAAATCAGCCATGATGGAACGGCAGAGCAGACTAGATTAGCTGAATTGCATAATTCTGCTCCTATGTCTGAAGATTTTTCTGTTGCCTTTTGGTCTTATTCATGATCATCCCAGCATGATTGCCCTCCATTACTCCCTGTATACCCATGACTTTGTCGCCACCCACAGCTCCAATCTGCTAATTAAATTTGCCGACGACACTACATTGATTGGCCTTATCTCAAACAATAACAAGGTGGCCCACAGGGAAGAAGTCATCTCTCTGACACAGTGGTGTTAAGAAAACAACCCCTCCCTCAATGTCACAAAAACAAAGGAGCTGGTTGTGGATTACGGGAGGAATGGAGACAGGTTAACCCCTTTTGACATCAATGGATCTGGGGTTGACAGGGTAAACAGCTTCAAGTTCCTCTGCATCCACATCACCGAGGACCTCACATGGTCTGTACACACCAGCTGCGTGGAAAAAGGCACAACAGTGTCTCTTTCACCTCAGCCGGTTGAGGAAGTTTGGTATAGGCCCCCAAATCCTTAGGACTTTCTACAGGGGCACAATTGAGAGCATCCTGACTGGCTGCATCACTGCCTGCTATGGGAACTGTACCTCCCTTAATCGCAGGATTCTGCAGAGAGTGGTGCGGACAGCCCAGCGCATCTGTAGTTGTGAGCTTCCCATGATTCAGACATTTACAAGGACAGGTGTGTAAAAAGGGCCTGTAGGATCATTGGGGACCCGAGTCACCCCAACCACAATCTATTCCAGCTGCTACCATTCAGGAAGTGATACCACAGCATAAAAGCCAGGACCAACAGGCTCTGGGACAGCTTCTTCCACCAGGCCATCAGACTGATGAACTCACGCTGATTTGAGTGTACTCTATATTACATTGACTGTTCTATTTATTATAAATTACTATGATTGCACATGGCACATTTAGATGGAGACGTAATGATTTTTACTCTGCATGTATGTGAAGGATGTAAGAAATAAAGTCAGTTCAATTCAATATTAATGCATCCTGTACCTCCACGTGTTTTGTCTTTCAAACATGAAAACATCAGTAGTTGAGTCACACTAGGTGTTGCATTCCCTACTGCTGATTTCAGTTATTAGTTAAGTATGTGTTTTAATTGTTCCTGAACACAGGTTTGTGAGCTCCAGTCCTGGTCAGCATCAAGTCCACTACTGTGTCATTTAGGTATTTCTTCAGTGTTTTTAACGTTGGTTCCTAAAGTGGTATCAGCACCATAGCATAGCAATTAGCATAACACTTTACACCCCAGCCACCACCAGTCAGGGTTCAATTCCCACCGCTGAAGGAGTTTGCCCTGTGACTATGTGGGTTTCCTTCCACAGTCCAAAGATGTACGGGTTAGTTTTAGTGAATTGTGGGCATACCATGCTGGCCCCGGAAGCATGGCAAAACTCGTGTGCTATTCCCAGCACATCCTCAGTCTATGTTGGTCTTTGATGCAAACGACACATTTTACTGTATGCTTTGACGTACATGAAGGTGAATAAAGCTAATTCTTTAAATTTTCTTTGTAAGTATGTAGTAGGTTCTCCTAACAACTAGGTGGCTTTATCTTCTGGGTATCTGAACTATGCAGACAAACAGGATCCACTTTCTTTATCAAATGACTTGATGTCAGCCAAGCTGAAAAGACCTTTTCTATTGAAATGAAATTGGGCAGGCTTACTAGGGCCTCCCATTAAGCTCAGCTGTGTTCCGTATATGTTAGGCACAGACAAGATTGTGAAGCCAAGGTCGTGAAAATCTCCAGACATTTTGTCAAAATTGACAGAACAAAATAGTTTACCTTTTCCACTTATCACTTCCCAGCTTCTCACTTTATTCCCCCCCCCCCCGCCCGGCTTCATCTATCACCTTCCAGTTTATACTCCTCCTCTTTCTTCACCCGCCCCCACCCCATCTACTTATTCTGGCTCCTTCCCCCTTCCTTTCAGCCCAAAACATCAACTTTATTCATTTCCATAGCTGCTGCTGAATTCCTCCAACATTTTGTGTGTGTTACTCACAATAAATAGTGGAGATGTACTCTGTTTCAGGAGTGAGGTGGGCAGGTGCTTAATTTAGTAATGGGGAGCTCTACAAAAAGTATTTTGACCAGGGCTATTTAAAAAGAAATCAAAATTCAAGTTCAGGTTTATTGTTGTTAAACTGTACAGATATATACAGCTAAACAAACCATTGTTCCTCAGGGACCGAGGTGCAAAACACAGTACATATATCACATACTTCACATAAAATAATATTAACACAATAATCTTAATAGATAATAAAAAAAGTCTGTAGTTGTACAAATTGACATAAGTGGATATGCGACATTAAAGGCATCCGTTAGTCTTGTGAGACCATGGATCTGCGCCTGGAAAGTCTTCACTTCTCAGGGCGCAGGCCTTTTGTATGGTAGACCAGCAGTTGCCCATGCTGCAATTCTCTCCTCTCCACGCCACCGATGTTGTCCAAGGGAAGGGCACTAGGACCCATACAGCTTGGCACCAGTGTCGTCGCAGAGCAATGTGTGATTAAGTGCCTTGCTCAAGGACACAACACGTTGCCTCAGCTGGGGCTCGAACTCACGACCTTCAGGTTGCTAGTCCAATGCCTTAACCACTTGGCCACATGCCCACACATATACATAGTTAAATATACAGCAGTATTACTATTACTGGCTCTGTCATAAATATGAACTGGGTGGTAGCAGGGTGTTCGGAAGTCTCACACCTTGGGGGAAGAAGCTGTTACCCAGCCCAGCCGTCCTTCTTCATATACTGTACTGCGGTACCTCCTGCCTGACAACAGGAGGTCAAAGAGGCTGGGGTGGATTGATTAAAAAAGTAACATTTAGATTCCTAGAACAGAGGGTGCCACGGTGGTGTAGGGGTTAGTGTGACGTTATTATAGTTCACTGTGTCAGCGTTCGGAGTTCATTTCTGACACCATCCGTAAAGAGTTTATCTGTACGCCCCGCGGAATGCTTGGGTTTTCTGCAGCTGCTTCAGTTCCCTCCCACAGTCTAAAGGGTTAGAGCGGTAGGTTAATCGGACATTGTAAATTGCCCCGTGATTAGGCTAGCGTTAAATCGAGAGTTGCTGGCACGGCTCGAAGGGCGGGAAGGGCCTACTCTGCGTGGTATCTCTAAGTGAATAAATGAGCTATTGGGTCACAGTTGTGAAGACACTCAGGAAGTTTGACATTTGTACCAGCTGAAGTGCATTTCACCACATGTAAAACTTGTTTGCATTTTGAGTTTTCTCATCTGCATTACTAGATTATTATTGCTGTAATAATTATCTTTACAGCAACATATTGATTAATTGAGAGGAACTACATCAGGCAACGTGCTAATTATGTGACTCTTTCCAGCTTATTGCAGGTTGAAGATATTGATCCCAAATATTCTGCTGTTCTGGAGCAAGTGCTGAGCTGTGAAGTTGGAGCTGGGGAGCCAAGAAGCCCAGATTCTTGTACGGTCATACTGGACTGGGCTAAATGGTGGGATAACATTGCAAAGGAACGAATTTGTTTATCTAGAAAATCGGAGACAGGTATGTTTGACCTATGATGCAGCCAGTTTGAGCATAGTTTACAGGAGCCAAGGCATATAATCCTGTCCTGAAGAAGAGTCTTGGCCCAAGATTACAACTGTTTATTCAATTCCGTAGATGCTGCCTGACCTCCTGAGTTCCTCCAGCATTTTGTGTGTATGTGTGTGTTGCTCTGGATTTCCAGCATCTGTAAGAATTTCTCGAGTTTATGAACTTTGTGACAGTGCTGTAAAGGGTTTAGTTAATCAGAAAGCTAAGCTTTGAAAAGTTTTATCTCCCATAGACAATTCTAATGGTCTAGAAGTGGATTATTGAATGCTAAGCATATACATTAAATTGAGATGTCAGTGTTGTTATTTTTAAGGAAATTTTCAAGACTAGATTTTTTTCAATAAAGACCTGACATCTTTAACTGAAGCCATTAAAAAGTCCTGCAAATCTATTTCAACCATCATGGTCAGTTTAGCCGAAGATCAAGTACAGTGAATCACCGCCACAATCTCAAAGATTCTATAGCCCTTCCAATCTTTGAGATAGTTTAAGTATTGCCTCTGATCTAATACACTTGTGGCCACTAGTCGGTACCTCCTGTTCCTAATAAAACAGCCTCTGGTATGTTCGTGGTCTTCTGCTGCTGTAGCCCATCCACTTCAAGGTTTGATGTGTTGTGCATTCAGAGATGCTCTTCTGCACACCACTGTTGTAGCGTGTGGTTATTTGAGTTACTGTCGCCTTTTTGTCACCTTGAACCACTCTGGCCATTCTCCTCTGACCTCTCTCATTAACAAGTCATTTTTGCCCAAAGAACCGCTGCTCATTGGAAGTTCTTTGCTTTTCACACCATTCTCTGTAAACTCTAGAGACTGTTGTGTGTGAAAATCGCAGGAGATCAGCAGTTTCTGAGATACTCAAACCACCCTGTCTGGCACCAACAATCATTCCACAGTCGAAGTCACTTGGATCACATTTGTTCCCCATTCTGATGTTTGGTCTGAACAACAACTGAACCTCTTGACCATGTCTGCATGCTTTTATGCATTGAGTTGCTGCCACGATTGGCTGATTATACATTTGCATTAATGAGCAGGTGTACCTATTAAAGTTGACACTGAGTGTATAGTTGAGCATTTCCTTCCCTGTATGATACTGGTGAATAAAATGGATTTTTCTGATAGTCCTCAAGATTAATGTACACCATTATTGACGCTGTTTTTTGGATTCTAAAATGTATGTAATTCACTAAATTAGAATTCCACAAAGGCTATGGTAGAATTCCAACAATGGATTCTTACTCTAGTCTTCTGGTGAAGTCACGCAGCAGTGAACCACTTGCTCGCTACCTCTATGTCAGGATAATTGGAAGTGTGCATTAGGTGTTGACTTTGCCCATTATACATTGATTATATAACTGAGAGAATATAAATGTAATAATTGGGAGCAGTACTTTCTGAAATGCATTTACAGTTTATTTTAAGAAAGAAAGGTTATGTAAAGCTGTTCAGACTCACTGCTGTTAAATATTGTCATTTCACCTCAATTTATAGCATTGCTCTGCTTTTTTTTTTAACACTTTTGTTGCTCTTAACCTTATAATAATGTGGAATAACATACAGTACTGGGTAAAAGCCTTAGCTACATATCTATAGCTAGGGTGCCTAAAACTTTTGCACAGTACTGTACTGTAATTGTCAGCGTGGAGTGGAGAGTGAGTTTGTAAATTTGCTGGGAGTAAAGGATGTTGGGAATAGTGAGGGTGGTGCACTGTGGGAGGGGTGTGGGACAGGTGGCAGAGAAGGAATGCAGACACACCCAGCCCTGAGACACCAGACAAGGTCATTTGTTTCCAAACAACTGGTTTATGATCATTACAGAATGTCCCTCTGGTGTTTCCCGCTCCCTCCCCTCTCCCTTCCCCTTTTCCCAACCATGATTCCCCTCTCCCTGCCCCCTTCCCATTCTCAGTCCACAATAGAGACCCAGATCAGAATCAGGTTTATCATCACTCACATATGCAAAAAATTTGTTTTTTTTTTGTGGCAGCAGTACAGTATAATACATAAAATTGCTACAGTACTGTGCAAAAGTTTTAGACACCATAGCTATATGTCTGTGCCTAAGGCTTTTGCACAGTACTGGACTCATCTTGAAAATGAATAAAGTTGTTTGGTGTAAATCATAAGCCTTTGGTTTCTGCTAGCTATGCCGTCCTGGGAAAAAAAAAGTTACTCACAGGGGTAGCACAGTAGCATCACGGTTCATGTAACACTTTACAAAGCCACTGAGCTCCATCCAATTCCCATCGCTGGCTGTAAGTAGCTTGTACGTTCTCCATGTGACTATGTGGGTTTCCTTCAGGTGCTCCTGTTTCCTCCCACATTGCAAAAATGTACCGGGTTGGGGTTGATAAGTTGTGGTCATGTACTGTTGGCACAGAAATATGGAGACACTTGTGGGCTGCTGCAAGTACATCCTCGGACTGTGTTGTTCATTGGCACGAAACAACGCATTTGACTGTATGTTTCGATGTACTTGTGACAAGTAAAGCTAATCTTCAATATCCCTAGGCCAATTCCGGTTCTTAGTGTGGAAAGCTTCGAAATCTATGGATCATTTTGATTCCATGTTCCTTCCAGAGCGTTTTAAATATAATCATACACGATACGGAACATTGACCAGGAAGAAAAGCCTACATTTCTACTGTGAAGTTCTTTGCTCTCTCTAGGCTTCAGACGATAAGACATTGGAGCAGAATTAGGCTGCAGTGAGTACAGGCTCAGAGCCATCAAACACTCCTTGTACATTATCCCTTTCATTCCCGGGATCATTGTCCTGAACCTCCTCTAGACCCTCCCTCATGCTGACACACTCATTCATAGATCAGGGATTCAAAACTGTTACCAGTACTCCAAATGTAATCTGACCAATGCCTTATAAAGCCTCAGTGTGTCTTTTGTGTTGTGGGAACCAAATGGGGCAGTGCAACTTTATATTGTTATTTAGAGGTTGATTTTGGTATTGTTTTGAAATGAACTTGTATGAACGAAATGCTCAAATCTCTTCACAGCATTGCAGTCTTGCAGCCCTGAGGTACTGTGGACCTACCACACTTCCAGACATAGCTGGGACAGAATTTCGAACTGGATTGAAACCTTCCAGAGTAGCGAGCATTCTGTATCCTGGCCGACTCTAACAGCTGAGATTGTGAATCAGAACACGTACTGCAGTAGCTACATGAGAAACGAGATATTAGACAAATTAGCAAGGTAAATAATGAATTTCATTCTTACACGTGGCAGCTTTTGCAAGTTTAACACTAGTTCAAGTTTCTTGTCATTCAGCTGTACACGTGTACAGCTAAACTAAACAATATTCCTCAGGGACCAATGTGCAAGACTCAGTGTGTATATATTACAAATATCCCATAGAATAATATTAACACCATGCTATTAACATCAAAAAGTTGATTATTCACACTATTCACCATCTGGGACATGCCCTCTTCTCATTGCTGTCATCAGGAAGGAGGTACAGGAGCCTAAAGACAGTGATTCAGGAACAGCTTCTTCCCCTCCACCATCAGATTTCTGAACAGTCCATGAATTGTTAACGGTCGTAATTGTTAATCCTTTTTTTTGCACTATTTATTTATTTTGTAATTTATAGCAATTTTGATTTTTTTGCACAGTACTGCAGCCACAAAACCACAAACTTCATGTCATATAAGATGTTGATGACAAACCTTATTCTGATTCTCGCTAGCCCCCCATTATCCCCGTCACTGCACTGTAAACACTTTAAATCACTTTTTATACAGCGGTTTACATTTACATTATAACATTTATGTATTTATGCACATTTTGTTCCATATTTGTACAACTAACATTATCTTATAAAATTCTTTATAAAATGCGATTGTTTTTGTTGCATGTCGCACCCTGACCAACACAGCACAGCAAATTCCTAATACACGTTATTGTATATGGCAAATAAAATTGATCCGTGATTCTGTTTAGAAGGTACTCAAGGATGGAATTTGTTATAATATAGTTCAGTGAGGTGCGGAGTATTAAGAATTTGGGGTTATCGAGTGTGTGAGTGGATTCCTGATCTCAACACATGGAAGGACAAATCATTTGTGAATACTTCTCTTTGCTCCATAGAATCACTGAATTTTATGGCATAGAGACACGCCCCTCATTCCACTCAGTCCATGCTAGCTGAGGAAGATCTAGCCTATTGAGTACTCATGCATACATCAAGTCTGCCAGTCCGCTGGGGAAGCTAGGGGATATCCGCGAGTGCTGGAGGATCAGAGACAGCCTGTCCTCAGGGGTTGGAGGAGTGATATTGTGTGTGTGTGTGTGGTAGGAGGAAGGAAGGGGGTTTGATTTGCTTTTGTTTTTTTGCTGTTGTTGCGTGTGTTGTTCTGAACATATTGGCATGCTGTATTGGTGCTGGAATGTGTGTCAATAGTTACAGGCTGCCAACCCCAGCACACCTTTAGGTTGTATTGTTTGTTGACACAAATGATGATGCATTTCACTGAATGTTTCAATATATATGTGATAGGTAAAGCTGAATCCGCTCTTCTAAACTGAGTGAGGTTTCTTATCACTCTCATGCAGTATTCTCCAGAAATCCGATAGAACTTGCATGACGAAATCTGTCTGAATCACCAACTGACGTATTTCCCAAATGCTTCTTCAGCAATTCTTTAAGCCCATGTCTCAGTAAATGAAAATTATTTAAAATCTATTATGTATTCTTTCCTGGTTCAGCTCAGGTTATTCACATATGTATTCACAAACACAAACAAAGGAGATGACCCGTGTGTTCAAGGCCACAAGAAAACTTTTTATCAGAACTAACACAAACGCAATACAGAAAGAAAAGTTAAGTTTACAGGAGTGGCAGTACAGAAATCAAAATACTAGCTATCATTCACTAAGCAAGCCGATCTAGAGAGGCCACAGATGTGACAATCTCACACGCAGCCTGTTTATTTTTTCTTATTCTCTCTGTCTCTCTCTGTCTCTCTGTCTCTCTCTCTGTCTTTGTCTCTCTCTCTCTCTGTGTCTCTCTCTCCCTGTCTTTGTCTCTGTCTCTGTCTCTCCCTGTCTCTGTCTCTCTCTCTCTCCCTGTGTGTGTGTCTCTCTCTCCCCGTCTTTGTCTCTGTCTCTGTCTCTCTCTCTCTCTCTCTCTTTCTGTGTCTCTCTCTCTCTCCCTGTCTTTGTCTCTGTCTCTCTCTCTGTCTCTGTCTCTGACTGGACATACCCTGACTCCCTTAATGTACTGATCCTTATCTCAGCATCAGCTATGATCTAACCTAAGACAAAGCTCAGTTCCTCCCAACTCAAAGAAAGTGCCCCATTTTATACCCTTCAAAACCCCTCACACTGGTACTTCTCCATGCGTTTGGTACCTCACCTTTCCCAGAAAAACATGTTTTTCACTCTTTTCCACTGTGACGACTGTAGACTTTTTCTCCCGTAACCTTATCAAAACATTGCTGTAGACTTGTTTTCTTGTATAAACAAAACAATCCCTCTCCAAGCTAACAGCAGTTTGTCTTACAGACTTCCAGTTTAGTTTAACACAAACCAAGGAGGAATCATATTTAACTTTTTTAATACAGCCCCCTAATTGTGAACTTTCTCCTCAGGGAAATGGATCCTTCCTCTTCATCTTACTTCAGCCCATCATAATTGTGCACACCTTAATGAAATTTCCCCTTGGCCATCTCTATTCCAAAAGTAGCAAACACCAGCTTACTCAATCTTCTCTTTGACTAGATACTTGGCAAATGCGCCAGTGATGTGGCATCCCTCCTATATTGTAGTGACCAGAACTATACACAGGACGATACTCTGACTGAGGCTTTATATCTGTTTGAGCTTTATATTTCTGATGGTAAAGGCGAACATTCTGTACATTTGATATCTTCAGAATAGACACTGGCAGGTTATTTAAACAATTTTCTCAAAGGATTAGTATGTGGGATTTAAAAAAAAGTTAAAATAGCCTATCTGTTTAATGTTTTCTTTTTATACAAAAAGAATTATGACTCAAGAATTTCAGGCAACAAGTTTAAGACCTTTTAATATCTTCAGTCCACAGTTCTGTTTGCATTTTAAAATGTGCTTTGTCAGCATTCCACTATTCAGAATGTGGTTACAAGAATAATTTGAAGTCAAATTGAAATACTATGGCCTCTGTGCCAATACAAATTGCATGTTTTTCCGGTATATTCCCAAAGCACTGCTTACCTGCAGCAACACACACAAAATGCTGGGGGAACTCAGCAGGCCAGGCAACGTCTGCAGGAAAGAGCAAACTGTCGATGTTTCGGGCCGAGGCCCTTTTTGAGAACTGGAAAGGAAGGGTAAGAAGCTGGTAGGGAAAGGGATAAAGAAGTACAAGGTGGTAGGTGATGGGTGAAACCAGGAGAGGGGGAGGGTGTGGAGTAAAGTGCTGGCAATTTGATTAGTGAAAGAGATAAAGGGCTGGATGAAGGAGAATCTGAAAGGAGAGGGTAGAAGGTTATGGAAGAAAGAGAAGGGGGAGGAGCACCAGAGAGAGATGATTGACAGGTAAGGAGATAAGGTGAGAGAGGGAAACGGGAATGGGGAATAGTGAAGGAGAGGGGAGGAGACAATTGCCGGAAGTTCAAGAATTCAATGTTCATGTCATCAGGTTGGAGGCTACCCAGATGAAATATAAGGTGTTGCTCCTCCAACCTGAGTGTGGGCTCATACGGCAGTAGAGGAAACTATAGACTGGCATGTTGGCATGGGAATGGGAAGTGGAATTGAAATCAGTGGCTACAGGGAGATCCCACTTTTTCTGTTGGATGGAAGTGTAGGTGCTCAGCAAAATGATCTCCCAATCTACCTCGCATCTCACCGATATACAGGAGACTACACTGGGAGCACTGACAACACCAACCGACCCACAGGTGAAGTGTCGCCTCTCCTGGAAGGACTGTTCGGGGCCCTCAATGATCATGAGGGAGGAGGGGTAGGGGCAGGTGTGGCACTTGTGCACCTATAACCTGCCACCTTGCATTTCTTCCACCCCTCCCTCCACCTTCCTACTCTGACTTCCCTTCCTTTCCAGTTCTGAAGAAGGGTTTTGGTCCGAAATGTCGACTACTTACTCTTTTCCATAGATGCTGCCTGGCCTGCTGAGTTCCTCCAGCATTTTGTGTGTGTTGCTTTGGATTTCCAGCATCTGCAGATTTTCTCCTGTTTGTGCCTTTCCTGCAGTTTGTTTGCTTGTGCCCTTGGCTGTGGCGGAAGCTCTCTGGTTGTGTCCCAGCTGTCTCCATGATACGCAAGTCAGAGCAGTACGATATGGAGTGCAACCTATTGCCCATGTAGCAGGCTCCCCTCTCCACATAGCTGATGAATCCAAAGAAATACGGCAGAGATCGAAACAGTTTGGCACCAGCGGTGTCACAGGAGTTACCAGTCAGCATTGAACTCAACACTTGATTTCCTCAGGGACTCCAGCTCCGGATTTTTCCCTTGGGGTTTACTCCCGAAGCCTTCCCCATGAGTGGGTATAATCGCAAGGCAGCAGAGGTTTGCGATCAGAGATTTTTTTCTGGATGAGCTGCTAACCATGGCCGACAAGCCCCATCTGCCTGAAACGACTGGTTTTAAGGCACTAGTAACCAGAGCTTGCCCCTTCTCCTGTCAGAGAAACAGTTCTGTGGGGCTTAGTAGCTAAGCAACTGTAAAGGCCAGGAGCTGGACTTGGTTGTCAGAGGCTAATTGAGATGCACACCATTAGGAGCATTTAATAGCTAGTTGGAGCTTGTCCACACTACCACCCCTGGCTATATCAACCTTAAGGAACCTAAAGAACAATTCCTTAACAAATTATTCTTAAGGACCTAAGGAATGAATTCCTTAAGGAATTCACCCAGTAGCCCATTTACTATTTCATTTCCGCCTTTCAGAGGTTCTTTAAAAGCTATGCCTTTAAACATTCCTTTGACTCTTTGATATAATATCATGTTGTTTAAAGAGTACAGAGTAAATTTACAGAGATGTTGCTGGGACGTGGGGATCTGATATATAGAGAATGGTTCAATAGAGTAGGACTTTATTCCCTGGAGTGTAGGAGAATAAGGGGAGATTTGATAGAGGTATGCAAAATTATGAGGGGTATAAAGATAAATGCAAGCAGGCTTTTTCCACTGTGGTTGGGTGAGACTGGAACTAGAGGTCATGAGTTAAGGGAAAAATAGAATATTTAAAGGGAACCTGAAGGTGGATGACTTCACTGAGAGGGTGGTGTGAACTGCCAGCAGAAGTGGTGAATGTGGGTTTGATTGTAACATTTAAGAGAAATTTGGATGAGTTCATGAATGGGAGGATATGGAGGACTATGGTCCAGGCTTGGGTTGATTGGACCAGGCAGAAAAACAGAAAAGCAAAGACTAGATGGACTGAAGGGCCTGTTTCTGTAGTGCTCCATGGCCGTTTGAAATGCCTCAGTAGAAGATTGAGATCTCAGTAACTTAACTATTTCTGGCCAGGAGTTGGATAGCAGAGTGCAGATCCTGCCTGGGACTCCTTGCCATCTCAGAGCCCACAGTACTGAGGTAGAAGCAAGCCAATCACAACCACTTCAGAGGCAAAGAACTGTAGTAGGCATGTACCAGATATTTTAAAGTTTCAAACACCTTTTATAAATATCATTCTTTGAGCTATTCTCTTGATTGCCAGACATGAACCTGCAGATCCAGGTTGACCATTGCTTTCCTTTTGAGTTCTTTTACTTTATTTAGAGATACATTGAGGAACAGGCCCAATAAGCCATGACGCCCAGCAACCCACCTATTTAACCTTAGCCTAATCATGGAACAGTTTACAATGACTAATTAACCTACTAATTGGTCTTTGGACTGTGGGAGGAAACCGGAACACCCGGAGGAAACGCATGCACTCACATGAAGGACGTACAAACTTCTAACAGAGGACGCCGGAACTGAACTCCTAATTCCAATGTCCTGAGCTGTAATAGCGTTGTGCTAATCACTACACCTCTATGTCACCCCACTGTTATTCAGCCAGTTAGCAACTTACAACAAGAAGTTTCCAAACTCTGGAACCATGACAGCCATAATCTTTTTCTTTGAAGTCTGGACGAGTAATCAGCCATGGTACCGTTACCTAGCAGAGCATGTTTGAAGGGCTGAGTGGCCCACTGCAGCACCTAATTTGTTTTGGACGACACCATAGCTCATCAGTTAGTGTAACACTATAACGGCGCCATGAACCTGGGCTCCATTTCCGCCGCTGTCTATAAGGAGTTTGTACATTCTCCCACAACCGCGTGGGTTTCCTCTGGATGGTCTGGTTTCCTCACACAGTTCAAGGACAATATGGGTTAGTAGGTTTATTGGTCACATAAATGTAATTGGGCAGTGCAGACTGATGGCCCAGAAAGGCCTATAACCATGCTGTATCTCCAAATAAGAACTATAATAAATGTGTTTACTTGTCTGTAAATAGGGAAAGTTAGGAGTTTTTTAATAATTTGCAATTTGTCATTAATTATATTTTTTTGTATTTTTTAAAAACAGAAAACAGGTATTCATCCCATCGGAGCTTGCAGACTTTGGGCAGCTCTTGACAAGGCTTAGTGGCACGGGGGGAGTGATGCAAGACCCCCAGCTGGTTCCAGAGTATCAGTCCAGCGAAGGACTTGATTTCCATGGCTGTTTCATTCTCTACTGCCTGAAGCATGAGCTGCGCTATCTCCTGTACACTTACTTGGATTATTATGGGTAAGTGCAGCTTCAGTGGACATCAGGGTTTATTTGGAGACCTTAAAATTATTTTGTTTGTCTAAATTCTCTGTAGAATGATGAAAGAATGGGGTGACGTGATAGCGTAGAAGTTGGCGTAACACTGTTGCAGCGCCAGTGACCCAGGTTCAATTCTGCCGCTGTCTGTATGGAGTTTGTATGTGTTCCCCGTGATTGCCTGGCTTTTCTCATGCATACCAAAGATGTACAGGTCAGTAGGTTAATTGGTTACAAGGGTGTAATTAGGTGGCACAAGTTCGTTGGAGCAGAAGGGCCTATTACCACAGTTGTTTGTCGGTCTTTGCTTCTGTATAGTTTTCATAAATTCTATTGCATTTCTCTACTTCCCTGTAAATGTCTTCGAGAAAAAGAATCTCAAGGTGGTACATGGTGACACCTTAAGGTTTTTGGTTACAGATTGTTGTTTTGTAAAAATCTTCCCAATCCTCTGGCTTGTTGGTAATTTTTGCAATATAATATGCCCTCTCTTTTACTTTTATGCTGTCTTTGACTTCCCTTGCCTGCCATGGTTGCCTCATCCTCCCCTTTGGAATACTAGGTGCAAGGATGTAATGCCAAGGCTTTATAGGACATTGGTCAGGCTCACCTTTGGAGTATTTTGAGCAGTTTTGGGCCCCTTGTTTAAGAAAGGATGTGCTGGAATTACAAGGATGTTACTTTAGAACAGAGGTGATGAGGAATTTCTTCATCCAGAGGGTGGTGAGTCTGTGGAATTCATTGCCACAGATGGCTGAGGAGGCTACTTAATTTATAGGTACTTAATTAGTAAGGGTGTCAAAGGTTACGGGGAGAAGTTAGGAGAATGGAGTTGAGAGGGAAAATAAATTGGCCATGATAGAATGACTGAGCAGGCTCGATGGGCAGAATGATTTAATTCTGTTCCTATGTCTTATGGCCCTGTAGAAGTAATGGGCCATCCAGGAGGGCACAGAGTATCATAAGTCTCTCTGCTGGGTTCATACTCAAACCATATTTAAGCAGTGGCAGAAATGAAGAAATCCAGAACAAATATAAATAAATAGAATAAGAATCATCTGACTTATCAGATTGGTGTTTGATCTTGTGGAAAATGATTTCCTGAATACCTATTACAACATTACTTATTTATGTACCGTTTTTTATTTGCATTTTGTCTTCTTTTGCACGTTGGTTGTTTGACATTGTTCGTGTGTAGTTTTTCATTGATTCTGGTGTATTTCTCCTTTCTACTGTGAATACCTGCTAGAAAATGTATCTCAAGGTAATTAATGGTGATATATCACACTTTGAACTTTAACTACATTTACTTTGAGATATCCTTGAGTTTGTGAAAGGTGCAAGTGTACTGCTGTCATGATCCCTGCTAGAACCATGTGTAGTTCACAAAACAACACGGAGTAAGTTGCTATTTGAAGACTTAGAAACAACCTAGATTGATAATGTTGTAAGACAGTGAATCTATAGTTATTCTTTGAGTGTTGAGAGAGAATGTGGTCACATTCAACTATAACACTGTCCGTGGTTGAAATTATAACAAGGCTCATGTACTGAAGGTCATCTAATTGGGTAAGACATGAAGCCTCATTCCAACAAGGCCAAATGTATTAAGGGTAATAATGGAATAAAGTAGGAGAAAGTCAGATGATTTAAAGGCACCTCTGACTGGAGGGTGTCTCCTGAAACAGTGAACTTAGCTGTGTGTCACGATACACTGTTCCAGAAGTGACTGTCCCTCAGATTTATTAAGCATGAAATAATCTGATGAGCTAATTCCAGACAGAAGCAATTTTCATGGTGAATGAAGTTCTGAATTATTGACAATGTTTTCTACTCATCACATGAGCACCTAAAAAAAATATATTTTAAAATCTGACATTAATTGTCATCCTGCCTGTTTTCGTAGTTCTGGTGCTTGGCGGTCATCTGTGGAATTATCTTCTCTTCAAACATTAATTTTATATGAGAGGCCTTGCTTGTCCATCACTTTTAGTTTCATTCACTGATGTGGCTAAGTCTGTATATCCACCACTCAGCTGCTGATCATCGGTTGCCACCTTCAAGGTCAAAGAGTCTACTGTATATATCACCATATACATTTCCATGCAAAATCAGAAAATACAACAGAATTTATGAAAAACTATAAATATACATAATAGAAACTGATAACCAACCAATATACAAAATAAATTATGCAAATTTTAAAAAATATATAAAATTGTGTGTGTGTGTCTGTCTATACACACACACACACACACACACACACACACACACACACACACACACATACACACACACAAAATTCTAGTTAATTGGGACACATCAAGACCAGTACATTTTGGCCCAATTAAGCAGCTGCCCCAATTGGCCGACGTGTCATGGAAATAGTTAAAACGGTATAAAAATGTCAAACTACTGTTTAACCAAGTAACAAATAATGTATTTAAATGAAATACAGAATAAATTAGAATACTACCAAAACTACTACAGTACTATAAAACTGTGTATTAGTTTTTCATAGCTATTGATGGAGAAATTTATTCTGTGTATGCTGACATGCTTCTTTGAACAAAATCAGTGCAAACACCTAGTGTAGATAATGGACTACCTTCATACAATGCTTTCAATGATTGCATCCTCCTAACCTTCATTTTCATTGTAACATTCAAGATAATTGTCAATACCTTCAAATTCTTCATGGTCCCTCACTTCATTGTTCCTAACTTGTTGAAGAAGTGCAATTACTTCATTTTCAGTCCCAGCTGTTTCTGGCATCTCGAAGCTTGAATGCTTGAAACTGCATTGAGCAAAATAGTTCTGACTATTTATTACTTGCCAATTATCAGTGACAAAAATCACCACTTTTTGAACACAAGCACACAAGTGATGCTATTTAACAACTGTTTGGTTTAAGCACGGTGTAGCATCTTAACGGCCGCACAACATGCATGTGACTGATGCAAGTTAGAAAATGTTTGGCAACAATCTCCTGCCACAGTCAAATATAGCATAGTGTTCCCAAAAAAACAAAGGGAATCCCAATTATTTTCTCGATTAGTTACTGTTCTTTAAGTGTTGTCCCAAATAAGTGGCTGCCCCGATTAACCAATGGCCCTATATAGAAATCCCTGTGTGTATGTATATGTGTATATAGAATGTAGATGTATGAGTTTTGCTGAGTGACCATGTTGGTTCAGGAGCCTGAAGGGTAAACACTGTACTTGAATCTGGTGGTGTAGGACCAAAAGCTCCTGTACTTCCTTCCCAATGGTTGCAGTAAGAAGAGGGCATGGCCTGGATGGTGGGGGTCCTTGATGATGGATGCTGCTACCTTGTGGCAGGGCTTCTTGTAAATGTGCTCACTGATGGGGAGGGCTTTGCCTGTGAAGGACAGGGTTGTATCCACCACTCTCTGTAGACTCTTCTTTGGGCCATTGGTGTTTCCATGGCAAGCTGTGATGCAACCAACTCAGATACTCTCCACTGTGCATCTATAGAAGTTCGTCAAAGTTTTAGGCGACATACTGAATCTATGCAAACTTCTAAGAAAATTGAGCTGCTGTTGTGCCTTCTCCATCCTTGTCCAGTTTATAGTGGTTCACATAACTGAGTGACTTGTTTGGCCTCTTCAGAGGACAATTAAGAGTCAATCATAATGCCACGTAAAGGCACAGACCAAATAAGAATGGTAGACCCTTTAAGTTGGCTTGTTTGCAATTGAAAATGAGTATGAATCCAATATATCAGAATCATGTTAATATCTAGGGTCCAACATAGGTCCTAAAAAGTTAAAAAGTTTCTCTTTGAAGGTTTCCCATTTCTTCACAGCTTCTGACAGTCTGCAGGAGGTACATCTATGGGGGTGGGGGGAGAAATGGTTGTGGATGTTTTGGGTAAAAATGCTGCTTTAGGACTGACATCATACATCCCCTACAGATGCTGCTCGACAGCTGAGTTCCTTCAGTAGGTTGGTTGTTTCTCCAGATATCAGCACCTGCATCCGCTTGTGTCAGAATGAGAATCAGGTTTATTTATTATCACTAACATATATCGTGAAATTTATTGATTTGTGGCAGCAGAACAGTGCAATATACAAAATATTCTATAAATTAAATATGCAAAAAAGGTAATGCACAAAGAGAGCAAAAACAATGAGCTAGTGTCGCATACATAAAGTGATCTGAACTAAACAAGTCAGGTAGCATCAATGGAAAGAAATAGAGAGTTGACATTTTGGGCCGAGACCCTTCATCAGGACTGAAACGTTGACTCTATTCTTTTCCATAGATGCTACCTGAACCAGAGGGGGATAACTTCACTCACCCCATCACTGATTGTTCCCACAACCTATGGACTCACCTTCAGTGACTATTCATCTCATGTTCTTGATATTTATTGCTTGTTTATTAATTATTACTACTATTTCTTTTTTTCTTTTCTATTTGTGTTTGCACAGCTTGTTTTATTGTTGGTTATTGTCTGCCCTGTTGGGTGCAGTCTTACCTTGATGCTGTGGTATTTCTTGTATTTATTGTGAATGTCTGCAAGAAAAGAAATGTCAGGGTTGTATATGGTGACATATATATACTTTGATAGTAAATTTACTTTGAATTTTGAACGTTTCAGTCTTGATTAAGTTTTTTGGCAGAATCACTTGTGTTTATATTGCATCGGTGTGGGTGGTGAAGCAGGGCAGCTAGATTGCTTAGACAGAAATCCTAGATTTTACTAGATTGGTCCAAGAATCAGAAAAAGGATATGTTTGTTTTCTTCTCAGTTACCAGTCAATCTTTAGCACATATGGGAATCCTACAAATGGCTCCAATTAATGCTGTTGATGCAGTACACAAATTAGCTCTCCTGTTTTTCTTGGTTACCGCAGCAACAACTCCTCATAATATTTCACTGGAAAAGCGGCCCTTCAGTAAAGTTGGAGGATTACAATATATATAAACACAAGTTCTTCCCGATAAATTAACATTCCAGTGGACCTGTGTCCAGAAGCCGGCAGCCAGCATTTAAATTGCCAAATCCAACTCATTCCCAAACTCAGAACCACAAATAATTGAGTCTTCTGTGGAAATTAGGTCGTAGATTTGCCCAATCAAATATCCAAACTAAAATCAGCCCCCGAAGGTTTCTCTTTCAATAGGTATCTTGTTCTCTGGACAGAATTAAAATTAAACAAATATTCTCATATAAGAAGCTGTAGGAAAAGGAGGTGGTAGATGAGAAATAAATTGGTGTTGGTCGGGTTAGGTTTGTTATTTTTTTCCTAGTGAAAGTTAAGGCGTTGGTACGACTACACTTGGAATATCGTGTACAGTTTTGGTTGCTCTGTTACAGGAAAGCTATCATTAAACTGGAAAAGGTAAAGATTTATAAGGATGCTGCCAAGACTCAAGGGCTTTAATTGTAGGGGGAGGCTGAGTAGGCTAGGATTATTCTTTGGAGCACAAGAGACTGAGGGGTGTATGACATGTATAAATTCATGAGGGGCTGAGACAGGGTGAATGCACGACAGTATTTTTCCCAGGGCTGGAAAACTAAAAACTTAGGTTCAATGTGTGTGGGGAAAGATTTTAAATGGATCTATGGGGCAACTTCACACAGAGTTCAAAGTTCAAAGTAAATTTATTATCAAAGTTCATAGATATTACTATATAGAACCTCGAAATTCATTTTCTTGCAGGCATACACAGTAAATACAAGAAAAACAAAAGTATCAGTGAAAGACTGCACCCAACAGGAGGGACAAACAACCAATGTACAAAATACAATATACTGCGCAAATATATATAAAAAGAATCAATCAATATTGAGAATATGAGGTGAAGAGTCTTTGAAAGTGAGTCTATAGATTGTGTGAGCAGTTCAGTGGTGGGGCAAGTGGAGTGAACATTCAGAGAAAGTGTTTGAGGCTGGGACAATACAAAGTTTAAAGGACATTTGAATAGGTATATGGGTAGGGGAGGTTTTGAAGGATATGGACCAAACGTGGGCAGGTAGGACTAGCTTAATGCTACTATGGACAAACTGGGGGCTGGAAGACCTTTTTCCATGCTTTATTACTGTGTGACTGTTATGTTGCTGCTGAGATACATCCTAGGATGCACTGGGACACACCATCAGTGATATAACCTGGGATCTTTAGGTGTTTTGGCTCTTTCAGCATCAGACAGTCTTGCCCATGCAATCCAGCCAGGGTTGATCAGGCCCTGGCTTGTGTCCCAGCAGCATTGGTCCACGGGTCACACCTCTTGATCCATCGCCCTCTGGAGGCTCGCTCAGCAGCCTCTGTGACAGTCCTGATGGCTCTTTTCTTCACAGCCCCTGTAATGCCAAGGGGAGAGCAGGTTCTGCAGATTGAGCCACCAGTAAAACCTCTATACCCCACCTGTATAGGCTCACGTCGTGCCCTCCACCCGTCTCTGGCACTGCGCTACTGGCTCCTGGTACTAGGCCTTCTTACATTCAAAAGCCTCCCCAGTCCCATCTTCCCTGACAAAATGACCAGTCAGGCCTCAGGGATGATGATACAATGAACCTGTCAGCAGTTTTGGTGATATTTTTGTCTAAATTATCTTAACTTTCTTCTGTGGTAAATGATTACTTCAAGTTGTGGAAGCAGTGGAGATGTTACTGGTCTCCCTGATGTATCTGTTTACCGCACAGATCTGTTCTGTTGCTAGCAGTTTTGAATAACTGCCTCAGTCGTCAGCACCGCATAGTACTCAAGTCCGTCAGTTCTGAAATTTGCCCTCTGATAGATACTATACTTTCTGAACAACTAAGCATGTTGCACAAAGCGGCCCGGTAGCGTAATGGTCAGCACAATCACTTTACAGCATCACTGATCACCAATCGGGCTTCAATTCCTGCCACTGACTGTAAGGAGTTTGTACGTTCTCCCCTTGACTGCATGGGTTTCCTCTGAGTGCTTCAGTTTTTGAGTGGTTTGATCACGGCAATTGATGCGGATTGGGCGCTTCGGTGAGCAATGGCCTTGCCTGCATTGGCTAGTGGCGCAGTGCTGAATTGAACTAAACTGAGTACCACTGGTCTCCTGGTTTGATGTTTGATATTCTGTGTGTTGTCCGCTTGCTTTTTGCCGTTTGTGCAATTTGTTCTTTTTTTGAGTGTTGGATGTTTGATGTTTTCTTGAACGGGTTCCATGGTGTTTCTTTGTTTCATGGCCACCTGTGGGAAGACAAATCTCAGACTTGTATTCTGCACACATGTTTAATAATAAGTGTACTTTGAACGTTGAAGACATTTGGGTTAGGGTTAGTAAGTTGTGGGCATGCTATGATGGCGCCAGAAGCATTGCGATGCTTGCTGATTCGGTCTGACGCAAATGACACGTTTCACTCTGTGTTTCGATGTACATGTGACAAATAAAGCCAATCTTTACTCTTTCACATTGAACAGCAATGTGATGAGATCTTTAATCACACTCATGGTAGCTGGTAATGATGTGCATTTTGACCCTTAATAAATTTCTATCCTTTTTCTTTTGTGCAAACAGAATGATGGAGTTATGTAATATTGGCAGCAGTGTAAAAGTAATTTGCGTTCACTTACGGAAAACTAATTTGTTTCTGTGAAACTAGCTACAGTAAGACATCATGCATCAGAAATGTGTTCACACAGCTCCAAAACTCAAACTGCTAACCCAGAACTGTGCAATGTAACACATTTCAATGCATCTGAGGTCACAACAGGAAATCCGCTTCGCTTTTCAAAAAGTTCACACTAACACAGTTTCTTCTGTGTTTAAACACCCTCAGAAGGTAAGAAAAGATAACTTGTCACATTGAAACGCACCGTGAGATACACTGGTTTGTGTCAACGGCTTACACAGTTCGAGGATGTGTCTCCACACTTCCAGCACCAAAATAGCATGCCCACAACTCACTAACCCTAACTAGTATATTCTTGGAATGTGAAGGATCTGATCTGGAGGAAACCCATGCACTCACTGGGAGAGTATACAAGCTCCTTACAGACAGTGGTGGGAATTTAACCCGGGTCACTGGCACTGCAGAGTGTTGTGCTAACCACTACGCTATCGTGTCAATTGTCATGCAGCATGCAGGGTTTCGACTTTAAACCAGAGCCAGGTTTAGGTAACACCTCCTTCTAGAATTTTACTTCTTAAAGAGATATTACTTCTCACTGAAATCCTGTTATCGCAACTATAATTTCAAATGTTGTGATAGTTTTTCCCATGGAGGTTACGATTATGGTAATTTTATATCTATATTTTATTTAGTGATAGAGTGCAAAATAGGCCTCTTCAGTTCTTCAAGCCCCACTGCCCAGCAATCCCCAACAATTCCGATTAGCCCTAACCTCATCATGGGACAATTCACAACGACCAATTAACCTAATCCCTTACTCACTCTTCCTTCAGTTAGTCCTGACGAAGGGTCTCGGCCTGAAACGTCGACTGCACCTCTTCCTACAGATGCTGCCTGGCCTGCTGTGTTCACCAGCAACTTTGATGTGTGTTGACCAATTAACCTACCCAGTACATCTTTGGTCTGTGGGAGGAAACTGGAGCACCTGGGGAAAACCTATGCATTCCATAGGGAGGACATGCAGAGATTCTTTACAGAAGATGCTGAGATGGAATAACAAACTCCGACACACCGAGCCGTGATAGCGTCGTGCTAACCATGGTGCCCAACCTCTGATTGTTCCAGCTGTCGCTGCTGATCTCTGTCACATCTGGTTACCTTGTGAGTTAGCTCAAACTTCATATCCAAAGAGAGAAGACTTTATTTTCTTTTCTCCTTTAGAGCGGCACAGTAGCGTAACGCTGTTACAGCGGCAGCGACCCAGGTCAATCCCTTCTGCTGACTGTAGGAGTATTTTATTTCCCTGATCACGTGGGTTTCCTCCCTATGCTCCAGTTTCCTTCCACATTCCAAACATGTATGGGTTAATAAGTTAATTGGTCACATGCTTCCGTCTGGTAAACGGTACCACAGCATTAAGGCCAGGACCAACCGGCTACGGGACAGCTTCTTTCATCAGGCCATCAGATTTATCAATACATATTGATCTGATTCCATATCTGACTGTACATTGATCTGATTGTATATCTAACTGCGCATCTATATATACAAAACAATTATGTTATGCAATCTCAGAGTTTGGGCTATATCCTCCCACATTTCCCTTCTTTAAAGCTTGTACATAGCGACAGAGATGCAACGTAGAGAGTTTTACCCCCTCATGTTGTGAGACGGATGTAAAAAATATAGAATTCTAATTATAATGGGTATCATTGGGTGGATTGGGTTAGAAGGGCATGTTACTATGCTGTATCTCTAAATAAGAAATGAAACTTTTCTAGTGTATATTTAAGTATTTGGCATCATTGCAACATTTCTCAATGTGTGGGAATTCATCAGCTGAATGTACATCCCCCAAAGATTATTTTGCAAACAGCCTCCTGCCAAGAGTACCATGTTATAGACTGGAGGACATGTACACCCCCCCCCCCCCGCCCCACCAGCACAAAGAACAGGCCTCCTATGTTCACTTCTTCACCAGCTTATCTGACCCCTGCCCCATCAATACTGCATCCTACCTTGCAACACTTTCCAGTATTTGGAAGAGTGCTTATATAGTTATGTGGTGCAAAGTCTGCACCTGTTTCATTGTTACACCTGTAAGTGTGTCAGAAGAAAACGTCTTAGCTTGTCACCTCATAATCTGACAAAATGGTCTTATGAACCTCTCGATTGTTGTACTATTTGACTTTCACAAACAATGTTCAGGTGACCCAGCGTATTATTTTTATGCTTAAAAGAAAAGATGTGGAACAATTTCCAGCAATTTATGTTTTTCATCCCTGAGGTGGTCTTTAATTACATTGGCAGTTTTCCTGTGGCAGCAGGGAGTGTAGCCAGATTCAATGGAGGGGGAGGCTGGTTTTCGGTATGCACTCGGCTGAATTCACAACTCTCTGTAATTCCTTGCAAAATCAGTTCCCATACTATGCTGCGATGCATCGATGTAGATTGCCTTCTTTGGTACATCTGTACAAATTGAAAAACCTAGATCGTGTGGATGTGGAGCAGATGTTTCCAGTAGTGAGAGTGTCTAAGACTAGAGGGCACAGCCTTAGAATAAAGAACAGAGATGAGCAGGAATTTCTATAGCCGGAAGCTAGTAAATCTGTGGAATTCATTGCCGCAGACAGCTGTGGAAGCCAAGCTATTAGGTATATTTAAGACGGAGGTTGGTAGGTTCTTGAAGAGTAAAAGCATCAAAGGTTACAGGGAGATGACAGGAAAATGGGGTTGGGGGGGGAATAAATCAGCCATAATCAAATGGTAGACCAGGCTGTATGGGCCAAATGGCCTAATTTTGCTTCTTTTTGTTGTGGTCTAAAATTGATAAGAACCAAAGGGCATGTGTTGACTTTCCTTAGCTATCTGAGGAAGTAGAGGCATTGGTGAACTTTCTTGACTATAACATCCATTTGGTTTGACCAGGGCAAACTATTGGTGATATTTACACTCTGCAACGTGACACTCTCAACCTACTGCACCTCAGCACCATTTATACAGACATGTGCATCTACTGCACCCCACTTCTTGAATTCAGTGGACAGTTGCTTGGACGTATCATCCATCTAGATTGAAGGATTGCCGAATTAATCTATAGCAGGGGGTCCTAACATTTTTTATGCCATGGACTGATACCATTAAGCAAAGGGGCTGTGGATCCCAGGTTGGGAACCCCTGATCTAAATGCTTCATCAAAGTCTTTGGCTCCTTCAGAGCCAAACCATTATTTATTTGGGAGGAGGAATGGGGCTTGTGTTGCTGATGTTAATTTGTTGCTTGGTGTGTTTTTTGTTGTCCTGCCAAGCACGGTTGACATTCTATGTTAGCGACGGACAGTGTGGCAACACTTGTGGGCTGACTCCAGCACATCTTTGGGTCATGTTGGTCGTTACCGCAAACAATGCATTTCACTGTATATTTCAGTGTTCAGGTCATAAATTTTTATTATTTCAGAATATACTTTATTCACAAATAAAATTATATACAATAAACCATTCCATAACTTTCCATCCCTTACATACGTTTCCATCGTAGTCTGTACATATCCATACTTATGGCCACCCACGTGGCACTCCAGTTGTTCACCTTACCACATCATTGTTGAGGGGTATACTCCCTGCCACCCGACCCCTCACACTCCCACGGGTGGAGAAACCTATACTGTGGTCCTTCCCCACCGGGCCCTTGCGGTGGCTGCGCCAAGTTTCAGTGCGACCCTCAGCACGTACTTCTGCAGCCGAGAATGTGCCAGTCGGCAGCATTCTCCCACGGACATCTCCATGTGCTGGTAGATCATCAAGTTTCGGGCCGACCAAAGAGCGGCTTTCACTGGGTTGATGATCTGCCAGCAGCACCGGATGTTGGTCTCCGTGTGCGTCCCCAGGACAGCCCGTAGATCAGAGAGTCCTCTGTTACGCAGCTGCTGGGGATGAAACGTGACACCAGCCTGTCCATCCTCCTCCACACCCTCTCTGCAAACTGACAGTGTGCAAAGAGGTGGGTCACAGACTCCTCCTCACTGCCAGTCCTGCTAACGTAGACCAGTGGTGTGCCTCAGAATGTTAATGCGAATACTGGAATGACCTGTTCTATTTCACATTAACGCTGTAATGGGTAGTGGCAGTTCTGAAAGGCAAACTGTTTGGATGATGTCTTCCCTTGCAATGCTTGGTATCTGTAGGCCTATTTAGTTCCAGTTTGGCTTCTGTCCAGCATAACAAGAGATGGACTTCTGTGTAGGTTATTCTAACTATCACAGGCAACATCATAGATTTTGATAAATGCTCACAAGGTGCAGGCCGAGGGCAGTGAAGCAGGGAGGAGGACTAACTAAATGTATCATGCAAAGGAACGTCATGGTCAGCAAAATTCCCCACACCTCATCATCTCCTTATAGATCAAAAACTATTTAAAATTAGACTACAAGACATAGGAGCAGAATTAGGCCATTCGACCCATCGAGTCTGTTCCACCGTTCTGTCATGCCTGATTTAGTCTTGCCCTCTCAACCCCATTCTCCTGTCTTCTCATCATAACCTTTGATACCCTCACTAATCAAGAATCTATCAACCTCTGCTTTAAATATATTCAGTGACTTGACCTCCAGAGCTGTCCGTGGCAACGAATTCCACAGATTCACCAGCCCAGCTAGCACTGGGTCGATAGCACTGATTCACCCTTATTAGCTTTAGTTGTATTTCCTGTCAACACTTTCTAGGACTTTTATATTTAAAATACTTAACATTTTAACTTAATGCATTATCAATTTACATGATTTAACTTTGCTTGAATCTGTACTTGGGGAACCATTTTGCCATGGGTTGTCACCACTGTGGAAGGAAATGTACAGGGGAGGAAGTCAGTTAAACAGTGCATTGAGGAGTTTTGGGAGCTGGGGAGATGATTGCGGATGAATGTGTTTCTTTCAGAGAGGGTTGAAGCTGGAGTTAATTTGAGAGAGGGATCAGGTGCTGAGCACATTGGCTTGGCTGAGGCTGCGATCGTGAAGCCTTCTTAGAAGAAGATGAATTCCTCTAGTTCCCCAGATAAAGCTTGTTTCACTGCGCAAGGCAGGTTCCATTGAAGGGTTTGTCTACATAGAATAATTTGACATAACTGATGTAAAAAAAAACTTGTATAATTTAATATCTTTGCATTTGCCCATCAGAAGTACATAGAACCCGGAGCAAAACTCCAGAAGGCACTGTTGGTTGACTAACTACAGAATCACATTTGTAGATCAATTCTGTTGTGATTTGTAATGTAATTGCTTGGCCATTTATTGTAACATATCTCCCTCGTGTGGGGAATTTTATGTAAAGCATTTAAGTTGTACCATGGTGAATAGAAAAAGGACAGAGCAGTTTACATTTTTCTCGAATGGCCTAATTCTGCTCCTATGTCTTGTGGTCTAATTTTAAATCGTTTTTAATCTATAAGGAGATGATGAGGGCCTCCCTTCCCCTTCCTCCACATTCAGAACCTTTTTCCCCTTGACCAAGATTCAGAATCAGGCTTAATATCACTGGCATATATCGTGAAGTTTTTTTTGTTTTGTGGCAGCAGGACATTGCAATACATAATAATAACATTTATAAATTACAATAAGCACATTTTTAAGAAAAGAAGATTAAATAAGTAGTGTAAAAAGAAAGGTGGGGGGGAAATAGTGAGGTAGTGTTCGGGGGGTTCATTGTCCATTCAGAAATCTGATGGAAGAGGGGAAGATGATGTTCCTGAAACTTTGACTGTATATATACTTTCAGGCCCCTGTACCTCCTTGATGCTATCAATGAGAAGAGGGCATGTCCTGGGTGGTGGGGGTCCTTATTAATGGATGGCATTTTTTTTTTGAAGTTTTGCCTTTGAAGCTGTACTCCATGCTGGGGAGGCTGGTGCCAATGATGGTGCTGGCTGAGTTCACAACTTTCTGCAGATTTTTCCGATCTTGTGCAGAGGTCCCTCCGTATCAGAGGCTGATGCAACCAGTTAGAATGCTCTCCACAGAGAGTATTGTGTATTGTCACTCTTCAGTGCAGGAGTGTAAAGGAGGTGGAAATGGTTGTTACTGTGGATCTGATGCAGCATAAAAACACAATAAGCCTAAAGAAAAAAATAAAGAAACAACATAAAACCACAATATATACATATAAAAGAAATCATACAATTAACTGTTTGTATGTTCAAAGTTAAAATGAAATTTATTATCAAGGTAAGCGTATGTCTCTATATTCAACTCTGAGATTCATTTTCTTGCAGGCAATCACAGTAAATACAAGAAACACAATAGAATCAATGAAAGACCACACCCAACAGGACAGACGAGCAACCAATGTGCAAAAAAAAACAAACTGTGAAAATACAAAAAGAAAGACAAGGAAATAAAGAAATAATAATAGTAATAATTGTTATTAAATAAGCAATAAATATTGTTAACATGAGGTAGAAAGTGCTTGAAGTTGAGTCCATAGGTTGTGGGAATGGTTCAGTGTTGGGGTGAGTGAAGTTATCCCCTCTGGTTCCAGAGCCTGATGGTTGAGAGGTAATCACTGTACCTGAACCTGGTGCTGCAGGACCTGAGGTTCCTGAACCACCTTCCTGATGGCAACAGTGAAAAGAGAGATTGGCCTGGGTGTTGATGATGGATGTTGCTTTCTTGCAACAGCACTCTGTAGATATGTTCTCAATGGTGGGGAATGTTTTACTCACGATGAACTGGGCTGTATCCATTACTTTTTGTAGGATTTTCTGTAAAAGAACAAGGATGTTTCCCATGGTGGGAGAGTCTAGGACAAGGGGGCACAGCCCCAGGTCGAGGGACGCCCTTGCTAAAGAGAGATGCGGAGAAATTTCTTTAGCCAAAGACTGGTTAATTTGTGGAATTTGTTGCGAAATGCAGCTGTAGAGGCCAGGTCGTTGGGTTGTTGGCAGAGATTGATAGGTTCTTGATTGGATATGGCATCAAATGTTACGGGTAGATGGCCAAGAAACGGGTTGAGGAGGAGATAGAAAAAAGGGATCAGCCATGACTGAATGGCGGAGTAGACTCGATGGGCCAGATGGCCTAATTCTGCTCCTATGCCTTATGGTCTTATGCTCTCATACCAGGCGATGATGCAACCAGTCATAAATTCTCTACCACACATCTATAGAAGTTTGTCAAAGTTTTAGATGGTGTGCCAAATCTTTGTAAACTTCTCAGAAAGTAGAGATGCTGCCGTGCTTTCTTTGTAACGGCAGATGTGCTAGACCCAGGTCAGATCCTCTGAAATAATAATACTAAGGAATTTAAAATTGCTGACCCTCTCCACCTCTGATTTCCCCCGTTGAGGACCTGATCATGGACCCACAGATTCCTCCTCCTGCAATCAATAATCATCTTCTTGGTCTTCCTGATTCATCACCACCTTTGATTCAGCCAATGACAGTGGTGTCATTGGCAAACTTAAGTATGGCATTGGAGCAGTGCTTAGCCTCTCAGTCATAAGCATAAAGTAAGTAGAGCAGGGGAGGGGGCTAAGCACACAGCCTTGTGGTGCACAGTGGATGTAAGTGCTTCTGGATGATAGTCATTGAGGCAGGTTACCATGTTCTTCTTGGCACTGGTATGATTGAAGCCTGATTGAACTAGGTGTGTACCTCAAACTGCTGAAGCAAGTGGTTAAAGATATTAAAGATATTGGTGGACACATTAGCCTGTTGAAGAGCACAGTTCTTTAGTACTCGGCCAGGTACTCCGTCTGGGCTGAATGCACTCTGTGGGTTCACCCTTCTGCAGGATGCTCGCAAATCGGCCTCAGAGACTGAAATCGCAGGGTCCTCTGGGCTGCAGGAGTTTGTGAAGATGTCTCCAAGGTTTGATGGTCAAGCGAGCAGAAAAGGCAATGAGATCATCTGGGAGCAAAGCCCCTTGTTGTCACCTACGTCACTTGGTTTCACTTTGTTTGAATTGATAGCATTTAAGTTCTGCCATGACTGTCAAGCACTTTGCATGTGAAATGGCTTACTGGAGATTGTACTGGACCTCTTATATGTAACTTAGATGCCAGACCTGAATGCCACTGATCTGGCCTTCAGCAAATTGTGGATCTCACGGTTTATCCAGGGTTTCTGGTTAGGGGAGAATCTGAATGAATTTGTGGGGAGGCACTTGTCTACAACAGTTTTTATAAAGTCCGTGACAACTATCATATATTCGTTCAGATCCTCTGATGAATTGGAAAAAGCTGCAGAAAGTTGTAAACTCAGCCAGCTCCACCATGGGCACTGGCCACCCCAGCATCCGGGACACCTTCAGAAGGCAATACCTCAAAAAGATGACTTCCATCATTACGGCTCTCATCACATAGGATGTGCCCTCTTCTCATTGTTGCCATCAAGGAGGAGACGCAGGAGAGTGGAGACGCACACTCAATGTTTCATGAACACCAGCAGATTTCTGAATGGACAATGAACCCACAAATACTACCTCACCATTTTATCCCCTCTCTTTTTGCACTACTTAATTTATTTTTTATATATACTTATTGTAATTTTAATCTACAGTTATTATGTATTGCAATGTACTGCTGCCTCAAAACAACATGTTTTGTGACATACCCCAGTGATATTAAACCTGATTCAGATTCAGAGTCCTTGAACATGGCCCAGTCTACTGACTTGAAGCAATCCTGTAGCTGCTTCTCAGCCTCCCGCGACCACCTCCTTGTTGTCCTTATCTCCGGACCCTTACTCTTTAGCCTCTACTGTATGCAGGTAGGAGGAGGACAGTCCAGTGATCAGGTTTTACAATAGGTGTTCTAGGCATGGAATAGTAGGCATTCCTAATTGTAGTGTAACAGTGGTCGAGTGTGTTGAGACTCCTGGTGCTGCAGGTGTTATGTCGCTAAGAACTGGGCAGAGATTTCTGCCTAATTGAAGTCCCTGACAATGATTTGAAAGGCATCGGGGTAGGCTGCTTCTTGTTTACCATTCAATACTTTGAGTGCATTTTTTTAAACATCTGCCTTTGGAGGAGAGCTGTCTTGATAAGTAGAATGGTTAACACTTAATCATCAGAGGTTCCAGGTCATCAGAACAAGAGTATGACAAGACTACTGTGTTCGACCATCACAAAGAGTTTATCATGAAACACAGACCTCCGCACCTTGCCTTCTCCAAATCAGCAGTCTAGTATATTCAGTGTATTGAGAAGCCCTCAGGTCTTACTAACGTATCCAGCGTATCTGGAGTGAGCCATGTTTCTGTGTAACACAGAACACAGCAATTCCTCATTTCCTGCCAATATAGTAATTTTGCTCGTATGTCCTCAATCTTGTTCTCTGGCAACTGTACATTTGCTAACAAGATGCTGGGCAGAGGGACTTTCATTCCTTGTCATTTCAGTCTAATTGGATTCCTACCCTTCTCCCTCTCTTTTGGCCGTGGCTTTGTGTGCGTAAATGTGTCATACCTGAATGCTTGAGAGTTAAATCTGCCGAGTCCTTCAGAAGATCGTGAAAATGCAAGTTCATTAAGATGGTTCAAAAGTCGGTTCCTTAAAGGGAAATTACAGGCTGCAGATTGGAGTGAGAGTAATTCAGAAGTATATTTAGAGGTGTTGTAAGCAGTCTGCAACACATCACTGTGGTTCACCAGCACCATCTTGGTCAGTCTCATAAAGTGGTGCTAGGTGTTATGTATAAGACCATAAGATATAGGAGCAGAATTAGGCCATTTGGCCCATTCAGTCTGCTCTGCCATTTCATCAAGGCTGATCCATTTTTCCTCTCAGCTTCAATCTCCTGCTTTCTCCCATCTCCCTTCATTCCCTAACTAATCAAGAATCTATCAACATCTGTCTTAAATATACCCAATGACTTGGCCTCCACAGCTGCCTGTGGCAATGCATTCCACAGAATTACCACTCCCTGGCTAAAGAAATTCTTCCTCAACTCCATTCTAAGAGGACACCCCTCTATTTTGAGGCTGTGTCCTCTGGTCTTAGACTCCCTCAGCACAGGAAACATCCTCTCCACATCCACTCTATCGAGGTCTTTCAGCATTCAATAGGTTTCATTAAGGTCACCCCTCATTCTTCTGAAGAGTCCCACACCCATCAACTGCTTCTGATATGACAAGTCTTTCCATCCCAGAATCATTCTCATGAACCTCCTTTGAACCCTCTCCAACGTGTGCACATCCTTTCTAAATAAGGGGCCCCAAAACTGCTCACAACACTCCAAGTAAGGCCTCACCAGTGCTTTACAAAGCCTCAACACTACACCTTTGCTGTTATATTCTAGTACTCATGAAATGAATATGTAGTGTAGTGGGGTGGGCTAATGGATGGAGATATTGATCAGTCTGACAGCTTGAGGGAGGTAACTGTTTTTAAGTCTAGTAGTCGTGACTTCAGGTGTGTAGGACAATGCTGGTGGTCGTTGTTCCATCATATGTCTGTTATGTGTATGATACACAACTGTGGGCTGTTATGTCTGTTTTGTGTATGATACACAACTATGGGCTGTTATGTCTGTTTTGTGTATGATACACAACTGTGGGCTGTTATGTCTGTTTTGTGTATGATACACAACTATGGGCTGTTATGTCTGTTTTGTGTATGATACACAACTATGGGCTGTGAAAGACAGAAATGATCATCAAGTTCCACTCAAGCTGCTCGAGAATTCGATCAAATTTAATAAAGTTTTAAAAATATATTATGAGGAATGAAACAGTTAACCTTTGACATTAGTATTAAGAGATTCACTAATTTATGGTACATTAACTATTCCATGCCCACTTTATCATTATCTTCCAAGTTCTATTCTAAATCCCTACATTCGTGTTTAAATTTATGTATTTATTTATTTAGAGATACAGTGTGAACCAGGCCCTTCCAGAAGAATGAGCTGCACCGCTCAGTAACCCATCTAACAAACCCTGTCCTAGTCACATGACCATTTACAATGATCAGTTAACTTGCTAACAGTTGTGTCTTTGAACTGTGAGAGGAAACCCTATACACACAGGAAGAATGTACAAACTTCCTTACAGAGGATGCTGGAATTGAACTCTGAACTCTGACCTTTCGAGTTCAATTGTGTTGTGCTAACCGCTACACAACTGTGGAGCCCTGTGTTGTCGACGGAAGACTCCACGATATTGGGGAGGTAAAGAGAGCACAGATTTATTAAAACAAATACCTTCATGGTTCACTAGCAAATTCATGTTTTTGAGTTGATGAGAAATAGAGCAGGGAGATCACGGTAAAGTATTTATAAATTGTAGATTTACCCAAGTGATATCAGGGTTTCAGTCATTGTAAATTTATTATTAACATACATATATGTCACAGGGATTCATTTTTTGGCGGGCATTCACAGTAGATACAAAGAAACATAACAGAATCAATGAAAAGCTACACATAAAGACAGATAAATAACCAGTGTGTAAAAGAGCACAAACAATGCAAATACAAAAAAAAGTAATGAATAATACTGTCTTTGAAAGTGAGCATGAAGGTTGTGGAATTAGTTCAGAATTGAGGTAATTGAAGTTATCCCTTCTGGTTCAGGAGCCTGATGACTGTAGGGTAATAACTGTTCCTGAACCTGGTGCTGTGGGACCTAAGGCTCCTGTAGCACCTACCCGACGGTGGTAGTGAGAAGGGAATATGGAGCGTGGCCTGAATGATGGGTGTCCTTGATGATGGATGCTGCTTTCCTGTGACAGTGCTCTTTGTACATGTGCTTAATGGTGGGGAGGGCCTTTCCTGTGATGAACTGGGCTCTGTCCACTACTTGCAGAGGCTGGAGAAGCTGGAATTGTTCTTCTCCCAGTAGTTAAGGGCAAGTTTTATTTTGAGAAAGTAGGTAGAGAGGAAGTTTTCCATTTGCTAAGAGAAGAAGCACCAGATGGGCACACTTAATGTAAAATTAATGACATAAAAATAAATCCAGTGGGAAGGGTAAACATTCTGAATCATTTATGCTGTGAATTGTGATAATATTAAGGATCAAGGATCTACTTTATCTTCCATATTCCATATACTTTTACATGTATTAGGAATTTGCTCTGGTGTGTTGGTTAGGGCATGACATTCGCCAAAAAATAACAAAATTCAATGATTATAACGAGTAAGAAATTATATAAAAATAAAGTTAAAGGTACAGACATGGAATAAAATATGCATAAATACCAGCATGTATTTGCAATGTAAACAGCATTATATAAAGTAGTTTAAAGTGTTTACTAAGGTAATAGAGGGGGATGGGGTCTAACTAGAATGGTTGATCAGATTAACTGATGGGGGGGAGAGAATAAACTTTTAAGATGACTTGAAATTTTTTTGTTTCAATAGCCCTATAGAGCTTCCTTAAAGGGAGCTTTTGGAAAAGGCGGTTTCCAGGATGGGTAAAATCCGCAATGATTTTTCTTGCCCGCTGCCTGAAAAGGTGTTGGAAGCGGGATCAATAACTTTCAGAGGTGAACTGATAATTAATCAGAGGGAGAATTTGCAGGGATCTCAAACTTCTTTCAAATGGTCCCATAAAAAGAATGGGCTGAATGGCCTCTCTGATGGTCCTATAATCTTTAAATGCCTATTTAAAACCAATAATCTTGCGCAGCTTCAAATGCAGGCTTCATTTGCTGATGCTTTTGCCTTGTATTCCTTCTGGAAGTTTGTATGGGACAGGTTCCGTTCCAGAAAATAATTAGAGTTCTTCCATAAAATTACTTTTCTAGTCATTCATTCATAGTGAATGGCCTGGCAGACTGTACACCAGTAATGGTGTGTGGTTCTTTGCCTCTAAATTTCTGTGGTGAATTCCTTAACAAAAATAGCTCTGTTGATATCAGTAGCTTTGAAAGCTCTGTTTGTGGACAATCTGCTTCCCTGATGTTCCCAGATGGCAGATGTTTAAAGAGCGCCCTACATAAACAGTAAAATGATGAATGCCAAAATGTAAAAATAGATGGGAGGAAGTCATAATTAAGCCATCTGAGTCAATTGTAAACTATCAGAGGTGTTTGTTTTAGACTTCTCTGCAAGAGAATAGAATGGATATTTAGAAAAATATATAGAACTAATTGTGTGAAGTTCATACCTTTCATTGGGTTGGGTATTTGAATATATTCTCTAGATGGCCCCACTGCCCACCTTTGTATCCTATTTCTAAATAAGAGTGTTGGATCTGTTTAATTAATAGATTAGACTGGTTCATTGTTATTTTCTTTGCTCTTTAACAATTAATTATCTGCTTGTATTTTATAAAATTACTTACATACAAGTAACTGCTTACTATGCTTCCTCATAACAATAGTATTTATATGTAAGTTTAATATGCCTCCAGTGCAGGAGTTCCCAACCTTTTTTATGCCATGGACCAATATCATAGACAAAGCTTCTTTGTTCTGCATTATTTGAATAATGACTTTCTCATTGGTTTACTCTTATCTACAAATTTGAATGGAATTTTTGTTTATCTCTGGGTATGAAGTAACTAGCTTGTTAGGCAGGGCCTTATTCTTAGTTCCTTCGTTTAGAATCAGAATCGGGTTTAATATCTCTGACATATGTCATGAAATTTGTTGTTATGCAGTATCAGTACAATGCAATGCATCATAATAAAACTAAACTACAGTAAGTATAATTCACAGTTGGAAATGGCAGTGCTGAGGGACAGCATAGAGGTGCTGCTCACGGCTGCACAAGAACAGATGCTGAGCACAGGAACAATAGAAGCAGGGGTCTATCACACCAGACGAGACCCAAGATACAGATTGTGCAAGGAATCTGCTGAAACCATCCAGCACTTAGAAACAGGGAGGAAGATGGGGGCCAGGACAGCACACACTGAACAGCACACAAATTGCAGGAAGAAAGAATACGAGAAGCTGGAGAAATACCAGGGCTTGAAAGAGCAGGTAGAAAGGAAGTGGAAGTTTAAGGCTAGAATAATCCAGGTAGTGATAGGGACACTTGGAGGTGTGACACCTGGGAGAGAGGCTCCACCAAATCCCTGTAACAACATCTGGGATCTCGGTCCAGAAGAGCACGTTACTAGGAACAGCAAGGATACTCCACCAAACACTCAAGTTGCCAGGCCTCTGGTAGAGGACCCAAGATTGAGGGAAGAATACACTTACACACCACCCATAAGGGGTGAGAAAAATACACACACATGTGTTAAATTAAACAAGTAGTGCAGAAAAAGTAATGAAGTAGTGATGGGTTAATTCCATTCAGAAATTGGATAGTGGAGAGAAAGAAGCTGGTCGTGAAAATTGAGTGTTTGTCTTCAGGCTACTGTACCTCCTCCCTGAAGGTAGCAATGAGAAGAGGGCACGCCCTCTATCACTGAATGTTCCATTTTCCTTTATTGTATCAACTCTTTATAAAACACTAGTGAAGCAACATGATTGGTGCCTCTTTCCAGACTTCTGAAAGAACTTGGATCAAAAAACATCAGGATCCAACAAGAGATATAGTTTAAAGTGTAGCTCTGTGATAATGATGATATACGTGTTTCATTACTTTGAAACCCCGCGTTAGTTAGAACGTGGCATTGATGTGATAACCACACATTGGGGTGCAGTGGTTGGCTCAGGATTTGGGGCGGCATGATAGTTAGCGTGCTTTTACAGTGCCAGTGACATGGGTTCATTTCCAGCCGTGCTCTGTAAAGAGTTTCTACAGGACTGTGCAAAAGCCTTGGGCACCTATATATATCTAGAGTACCGAAGACTTTTACAGAGTACTGTTGTAATTTTATGCATTGCACTGTACTGCTGCCGCAAAAAAAAACAAATTTCATGGCATATGTGAGAGATGACAAACCTGATTCTGATATAGGTCTCTATTGTGGACTGAGAGTGGGAAGTGCGCAGGGACAGGGGAATCATGGTTGGGAAAGGGGGAAGGGATGAGGAGGGAGGGGAAACACCATAGTGGCATTCTGTAATGATCAATAAATCAATTATTTGGAATTGACTTTGCCTGGTGTCTCAGGGCTGGATGTATCTGCTCCTGTGCTGCCCCCTGCCCCGGCATTCCTTCTCTACCGCCTGTCCCACAGCCCTCCCGTGGGGCTCCACACTCACCATTCCCAACATCCTTTTCACCTGCCAGATTTACAAACTCATTCTTGACAAATACAGTACTGTGCAAAAGTCTTAGGCAGCAAAGCTGTATATAATAAATGTGCCAAAGACTTTTGCACAGTACTGTAGTTTCTTCCTGTACCTCCTGGGTGCTCTAGTTTCCTCCCACATTCAGAAATGTTCAGATGAGTAGGTTAATTGGTTTAATGGATGCACTGACCAGTGTGGGCTCACTGGTCCAGTTGGCCCTGTTACTGTGCTGTATCTCTAAACTAGAAAAAATAAAAAATAATCTGCCACTCCTGGAGATATCACATTGGCCACATCATTTTATATGTGTAATCGAGTTCAGTATTTCTGCAATCTCTGACTTGCCTTGTCCCTTCCTCCCTGCCTGAATTGAAATTTCTGTGGTACACTTAAAGAGAAATAGAATTAGTATAGATTTTTAAAATTTAAAGTAGCGATGAAAGTTTGGTATAATAATTTGGCTTGTTTACATCACAGTTAACTTGCATATGTAATATGGGATGTTCACAGCTTCAAGATGTATTGTCTAGATTTTATATTTTCTGAAGGTTTTGTTCTTGACTTGTCCATAGGTTGAAGCCCTCTAACTGCCCTCTCCTCGATGATGGAGCTCTCCATGTGGCCCATCCTTGGTTTGAGTTTCTAATGAGAATAAGAGAAGTTGCTGACAATCCAGCAGGTATTCGAAACTGAACAATTTAATGGTTGTTAAGACAATTAAACTGTCTTTGTCCATGTTCTCTAAATTCCTTTCGCATATCACTTGTTGATCAATATTGGCTCTTAGTTTAGCAATTTTAAAGAAATGTCTTTCAAAATCTGTCATGTGCCCCCATCTCTTTGCTTTCCCCAGCCGGAAAACCTCTCCCCTTCTGGCACTTAATCACTGCTGCCTCCAGTTTCCAGGCTTTCTCTGGAACTCCCTCCTGAAATCTAAGATTCAAAGTACATTTATTATCAAAGAATGTATATATTATACAACCTTGAGATTTGTTTGCTTAGAGGCAACCGCAAAGCAAGAAACATGAAAGAACCCAATTTGGAAAAAAAAATGTTTTTTCATTTGTTTGCGTTGCTGCTTAAAAGTCTGTCAATCTGACCAAGTTTTTGATAATCAAAATATTGATGTGGTATCAATTTTTATTTCATAGTGTTCCTGGGAAATGCCTTGGGACTCTTTACAGTCATTCTATAAATAATCTTGTTGTTACTTTGGCAACAATATCGCTAACGTTGGAGATAATCTGAAGTATTGCAGCTGCTTGTTTTGTTGGTCTTCCAATCTACTCTGTCATGGCCTTTGCACTCTATTTGTCTACCTGCAACTGCAACACTACAGTATATTCTGCATCTTTTTTCTCTTTATGTAATCCCTCGTAACAGGAAGTCTTAACTAAGTAACAGATTATGCCCTGATTATGGAATAAGATGAGTAACTTCAGCTCTAAGAGCAAATCCAATTTTCTATTACAATGGGTGCATGGAACAGGCTCTTCTAACTCTTCAAGCGGCACCACCCTGCAACCCCCCCGATTTAACCCGAGCCTAATCATGGGACAATTTACAATGACCAGTTAACCTACCAACCAGTACATCTTGGGACTGTGGGAGAAAACAGAAGCACCCAGAGGAAACCCATGTGGTCATGGGGAGAACGTACAAACTCCTCACTGACAGCAGCAGGAATTGAACCCAGGTTACTGGTAGTATTGTGCTAGTGCCACTCTCAAGGTGGAGGAGCAACACCTCATATTCCATTTGGATAGCCTCCAACCTGATGGCATGAACATTGATTTCTCCTTCTGGTAATTTTTTCCCTTCCCCCTTCCCCCTTCCCTATTCTATCCCCCACTCTGGCCTCTTGCCTCTTCTCCTCATCTGCTTATCACCTCCCCTGTGCCCTTCCCTTTCTCCCATGGTCCACTCTCCTCTCTGATCAGATTCCTTCCTCTCCAGCCCTTTACCTTTCCTACCCACCTAGCTTCACCCATCACCTTCTAGCCATCCTCCTTCCATCACCTTTTTATTCTGGGGTCTTCCACCTTCCTCTCCAGTCCTGAAGAAGGGTCTCAGCCTGAAATGTTGACTGTTTATTCATTTCCACCGATGCTGATTTCCTCCAGCATTTTGTGCGTGTTGGTCTGATATTTTGCACTAATGTTAATTTGAAATGATACATATTTCACTTGCAGATATACTGATTTGCCATTATTTGCCTGTAGATACTTCTGTGGTGTTCCAAGCAAGTCTGGCAAATGCACAAATGCTGATTCCCAGTAACCAAGCTAGTGTCAGCAGCATGCTTCTGGAGGGGCATACTCTGATGGCATTAGCCACCATTATGTTTGCCCCAGGAGGAATTGATCGGGTGAGTTTAACAAACAGCTGTACCCAACAGATTGAAACTTTTGATCCTATTACATGAGGTTGTCATTCCAAGTTTCTTGTGGTCATGGATAAAATACAGAACAGGCCCTTCAGCCCACATCGTTGTGCACACCTTATAACCTACTCTAGGATAAGTCGGTTCTTTAAGGTTGTTATAGTCAGGGTAGTAATGGGGATAAACTCCCACTGCCTATTTAATTCTCACATCGGCATGCATCTCAAACAGCCTCTGATAACCAAGTCCACCTCCTGACCTTCACATGTGGCAGAACTGTTTTTACTGACAGGAGAAGGAGCAAAGGTGGGTTACTGGTGCCTTCAAACCCAGTCACTTTGGCAGATGAGGCTCATCAGTTATGGTTAGCAGCTCATATACGAGAAGGAAAGCGCTGATCTCAAACTTCTGCTGCTTTGTGGCTATACCCGCTCATTCAGGAGTAAACCCCAAGGGAAAAATCCAGAGCTGGAGTCCCTAAGGCAGTCCTACATTGAGTTCAACCCTGACTAGCAACTCCTGCAATGTCGCTGATGCCAAACTGTATCGGTCTCTCCTGTTCTTTTGGATTCATCAGCTGCGTGGAGGGGGGTAGCCTGCAACATGGACAGCAGCTTGCCCTCCATATCATACTGCCCTGGCTTGCATATCACGTAGACAGCTGCTCCTCAACATTGATGGTCAACCCCAATCAATGGAGGACGTCTAGGATGTGAGCAAATGGGACTAGTTCAGGTAGGGACATAGAACATGACAGCTCAGTACAAGCCCTTTGATTCACAACATTGTGCCAACCTTTTATTCTACTCTCAGGTCAATCTAACCCCTTCCTCCTGTATAGCCAACACATACATAATGCTGGAGGAACTCAGCAGGCCAGGCAGCATCATGGAAAAGAGTACAGTCGATGTTTCGGGCAGAAACCCTTCGGCAGGACTGGAGAAAAAAAAAGATGAGAATAAGAAGGTGGGGGGAGGGGAGGAAAAAACACAAGGCGATAGGTGAAATGGGAGGGCGGGAGGGGTGAAGTAAAGAGCTGGGAAGTTGATTGGTGAAAGAGATGCAGAGTTGGAGAAGGGGGAGACTGATAGGAGAGAACAGAAGGCCATGGAAGAAAGAAAAGGGAGGAGCCCCAGAGGGAGGCAATAGGCAGTCAAGGAGATGAGACGAGAGAGGGAACTGGGAATGGTGAATGATGAAGGGGGGTTGGGGGGGGGGAACCATTACCGGAAGTTCGAGAAATTGATGTTCGTGGCATCAGGTTAGAGACTACTCAGGCAGAATATAAAGTGTTGCTCTTCCAACCTGAGTGTGGCCTCATCATGACAGCATATGGGAATGGGAAGTGGAATTGAAGTGGGTGGCCACTGGGAGATCCCCTTTTTCTAGCGGATGGAGCATAGGTGCTCGGCGAAGTGGTTTCCCAATCCTTGTGCGGTCTCACTGATATACTGGGAGCACCAAACACAGTGTATGACCCCGACAGACTCACAAGTGAAGTGTCACCTCACCTGGAAGGACTGTTGGGCCCCGGAATGGTAGTGAAGGAGGTGGTGTAGGGACAGATGTAGCACTTACCAAGGATAAGTGCCAGGAGGGAGATCAGTGAGGATGGACAAATGGACAAGGAAGTTGCATAGGGAGCGATCCCTGCGGAAAGCAGAAAATGGGGGGCGGGAGGGAAAGATGTGCTTGGTGGTGGGATCCCATTGGAGATTGCAGAAGTTATGGAGGGTTATGTGCTGGATGCAGAGGCTGATTGGGTGGTAAGTGAGGGCAAGAGGAACTCTATCCCTGGTGGGGTGGCAGGATGATGGGGTGAGGACAAACATGTGTGAAATGGAAGAGATGCAAGTGCGGGCAGCGTTGATGGTGGAGGAAGGAAAGTCCCTTTCTTTGAGGAATGAGGACGTCTCCTTAGTTCTGATATGAAAAGCCATATCCGAGAGCAGATGCAGTGGAGACGGAGGAATTGAGAGGAGGGGACGGCATTTTTATAAGTAACAGGGTGGGAAGAGGTACAGTGGAGGTAACTGAGAATTCATGGGTTTATAATAGACATCAGTGGATAAGCTGCCTCCAGAGATAGAGAGATTGAGCAGCGGGGGAGAAGTGTTGGAAATAGACTAGGTAAATTTGAGGGCAGGGTGGAAGTTGGAGGCAAAGTTGAGGAGGTTGATAAGCTCGCATGGGTGCAGGAAGCAGCAGCAATGCAGTTGTCGATGTAGCGTAGGAAAAGTAGGAGAGTGACACCAGTGTAGGCTTGGAACGTAGACTGTTCCACTTAGCTGACAAAAGGCAGGCATAGCTGGGACCCATGCAAGTGCCCATGGCTACCCCTTTTGTTTAAAGGAAGTGGGAAGAGCTGAAGGAGAGATTATTGAGAATGAGGACAAGTTCCGCCATACGGAGGAGAGTGGTGGTGGAGGGGAACTGGTTGGGTCTGGTGACCAGAAAAAAGCAGAGAGCTTTGAGGCATTGCTGATGGGGGACGAAGGTGTATAGGGACCAGACATCTATTGTGAAAATAAGATGACTGGGGCCAGGGAGTTTGCAATCATTGAAAAGATCAAGAGCGTGTGAAGTGTCACGAGTGTAGGTCGGAAGGGACTGAACTAGAGGGGATGAAACTTCCTATATAGCACCTCCATTTTTCTATGATCATTTGATAAATTTCTTTGGGGGGAAAAAATCTCCTAAATTTCCTTTTCATTTTATAATTAATTATCTTAAATCTATTGTCTAAGTTACCAATTCATTAATCACTAGAAATTAATTAGGTTTTTTTTAAGACATAAAAGCAAAATTAGGCCATTTATCCAATCGATCAGTCTGCCATTCGATTATGGCTGACTTATCCCATAACCTTTGACATTCTTACTAATGAAAAACCTATCAACCTCTGCTTTAAGTATAACCAGTGACAGCCTCTACAGCATCTGTGGCAATGAATTCCACAATTCTGGCTAAAGAAGTTCCTCATCTCTGTTGTAAAGGGACATCCTTCTAGTCTGAGGCTGTGCCCTCTGGCACTAGACTGCCCAACTGTAGGAAATGTTCTCTTCACATCCACATTATCTAGGCCTGTCAATATTCAACAGGTTTCAATGAGATCTGCCCCGCCCCCATTATTCTAAATTTCCTCTCTTACTTATAATTAATTATCTTACATTTACGGTCTTAAGTTACTGATTCATTAATCACAAAAAGCTGATTAATATGATTGGTCAGATCAAATCTGCCTGCTTAGTTTCAAATTCCTTCAAGTATTTTTCGCAACTCATTAAATCAAAGGATAGCAACACCTGGATTTTGACTCTTTAATAATGCTTTGTCAGCTACAGTGCCTTTTCTGATCTGTTGAGAAGGTTGCATATACATAATCTTTATCTGTGTTCTCTAGGTGATGCAGAGAAAGGAAGATGTTGGTGATTCTCTCTGGAAGGTAGACCCCCAGTTACTGAAAATGGCACTCTCGCCGTATCCCAGGCTGCGTGCGGCTCTGTTTCCACAGATCACTCCTCATGGCATTCCACCCCCTGACATCTCTCTCTACCACCTTCTGCAGGTATCACAATGCATCTTTATTAAATGTTTGGATTTCTTCTGCTTTCTAAGAATGTTTGCAGACATGGGATTTTTGTTTAATGGGCAACACACACAAAATGCTTGAGGAACTCAACAGGCCAGGCAGCATCTATGGAAAAATGTACAGTAGACGTTTCAGGCTGAGACCCTTTATCACAATGTGTCTTGTTTAATGGTGTATTTGTTCAGATTCAGATTGATTTTATTTATTGCATGTGCATTGAAACTTTGATGAAATGCATCCTTTGCATTAACAACACAAACTAAGGATATGCTGGGGCAACCTGTAAGTGTGGGATATTATACAATTGCAATGGTGATCATATTCTGTATTCCTTTCCTTAGAGTGCTGATCAAAGAAAACTTATTATCAAAGTACATACAGTACTGTGCAAAAGTCATGGGTATATATATAACTAGGGTACCTAAGACTTTTGCACAGTACTGTATTTGTCAGTCGAGCGGAGAGCGAGTTTGTAAATCTGATGGGAGCAAAGGATATTGGGAATGGTGAGGGTGGAGTGCCACGGGAGGGGTGCCAGACAGGTCTCAGAGACGGAGTGCCAGAGGCAGGGATTGGCGTGGGTGCAGGCTCACCCAGCCCTGAGACGCTAGGCAAGGTCACTTGATTCCAAACAATTGGTTTATTGATCATTACAAATTGTCTCTGTGGTGCTTCCTGCTCCCTCCCTCTCCCTTCCCTTTTCCCAACCATGATTCCCCTCACCCTGCCACAATCGAGACCCATATCAGAATCAGGTTTATCATCACTCATATATATCATGAAATTTTCTTATTTCCGGCAGCTATACAGTGCAATACATAAAATTACTACAGTACTGTGCAAAAGTCTCAGGCACCCTAGCTATCTATATGTTCCTAAGACTTTTGCACATCACTATATATGTCACCATATACCACCTTGAGATTCATTTTCTTTCAGGCGTCTACAGGAAAGTAAAGAAATACAATAGAATTTATGAAAAGCTGTATGTAAACACAGACTGACAAACAACTAATGCGCAAAAGAAGACAAACTGTGCAAATAAAAGAAAATGCTGAGAACACAAGTTGTAAGAGTGCTTGAAAGTGAGTCTGTAGGTTGTAGGGTAATAACTGTTCCCGAACCTGTGGTGTGGGACCTAAGGCTCTGGTACAGCGAGACAGGGGCATGGCCTAGATGCTGGGGGCCCTGGATGATGGATGCTGCTTTTTAGTGGCAGCATTCCATGTAAATGTGCTCAGTGCTTTGCTTGTGATGGACTGGACTGCATCCTTTTCCATTCCAGGCCGTGATGCAGTCGGTTAGGATACTCTCCACTGTGCATCTATACAAGTTTGTCAAAGGCTGCTTACCCAGATGATGCTCGTTTTCTCTTTTTATTCCCAAATGAAACTGTTAAGGATATCAGTTAACTGGCCAGAGGTGAACCAGATGATTAATGACAGCTGCTCTTCTCACATTCCAGGGAGTGATACCAGGCAGGGTAATTTTCCAAGGTTCTTGAAGTTATAGTCTGGAGACTGTAATAAATTTGAAATGTCAGTTTTAGTCAGGAAATAAAACTGAGTATCAAAAAAAAAGAGTAGAGACTACAGGTTAAGTTAAACTATTAACAGCAATTGTACACAGAATGTAGTTTGCAGGCGATGGGATAAGCTGTATGTCGTTTTTATAGCCAAATGTAGATTTATGGTCCTTTTGCTCATGGGTGACTAATCATAATGGACCAAGTTTCACAGTTAAAGATAAATATTTTTTTAAAAGATTAGTTGTATTTATCACATGTACGTCAAAACACAGTGAAATGTGTTGTTCTTGCATCAACAACCAACACAGTTCAAGGATTGTTCCCTGCCCCAACAACTCACTGACCCTAACCCGTACACCTTTGGACTGTGGGAAGAAACTGGAGCACCCGGAGGAACCACACACAGTCACAGGGAGAACATACAAACTCCTTGCAGACAGCAGTGGGTATTGAACCTCGATCGGTGGTCACTGCCATTATGAAACGTTATGCTAACCTCTATGCTACTGTACCACTCTAATAGTGAAGCATCAGTGGTCAAGATATTAAATGTGTAAATCAATTAGACATCAAATGATGAATAGAGAAATCACAAAGTTGTGTTAGTTAATCTCCAGTTGTTGCACCAATATACAGGCATTTAATGTATCAGGGGTATGGGTCTGATATGCATGATAAATGTTTACTAATCTAGCTAGAAATATATGTAGAGTAGATCTCTGGAGTTGTACAATGTTCAAAATGTTTGGCACATTAGCAAAGAGATTAACATGACACTTTACAGCACCATCTGTAAGACTGGAGTTTAATTCCCACTGCTGTCTGTAAGGAGTTTGTACGTTCTCACCACAACCGTGTGGGTTTCTTTTGGGTGCTCAGATTTTCTCCCACAGTCCAAAGAGATATAGGTGAGGGTTAATAAGTTGTGAGGGTGCTATGTTGGCCAGGAAACGTGACAATACTTTCCAGATGACTAGCACAATCCTTGCTAATTGTGTTTGTAGATTTGATGCAAACAACGCATTTCACAGTGTGTTTCAATGTATAGTACTGTGCAAAAGTCTTAGGCACGTATACTGTATATAGCTTGGGTCCCTAAGACTTCTGCACAGTACTGTATTTGTCAACGTAGAGCAGAGAGCAAGTTGGTAAATCTGGCGGGGGCAAAGGGTGTTGGGAATGGTGAGGTTGGAGTGCCGTAGAAGGCGTGCAGGTCAGGTGGCAGAGGAGGAGTGCCAGGGGTGGGGGGCGATTGGGTATTGATGGCATGGGTGCAGACACACCCAGCCCTGAGGCACCAGGCGAGGTTATTTGATTCCAAACTATTACAGAATGTCTCTCTGATGCTTCCTGCTCCCTCCCCTCTCCCTTCCCCTTTTCCCAACATGATTCCCCTCTCCCTACCCCCTTCTCACTCTCCGTCCACAATAGAGACTCATATCAGAATCAGGTTTATCATCACTCACATATGACATGAAATTAGTTGTTTTTGCAGCATGTGTACAATACAATACATAAAATTACTACAGGACTGTGCAAAAAGTCTTGTGTAAGGACCTCTTTCAAATCACTTTTTGTCCCCAGTTTAAGGTGAAGCTCTCAGAGGATTTTATTCATGATAACATTATCTCCAATCAGGAAGGAATTGAACAGTAAATTGATTGCGTGAGTGTGGGATTATCTCTTCCAATTAATTGTACTCTTCAGTTTGATGTTAAAAGGTTTTAGGGATGTTTATTGATTGTCATTCAGATTGTTAAATGTCCCATACTCCCAGCTCAATGTCTCTGGGCCACTGTAATTGATGTGTGATATGGTGCTGACTTCAGCTTTTTGATTAAACACTTGAATAAACATAATTTAATGATGACAAATGTTCATGTTAGTTTGAAGGCCTATTTGACTGCGTGAAGACAGTTTGAGTCGAGGAAGAACAATACTATACAATGCAAAAAGGTTTTTTTTATTTTCAGCGGAGCAAGAATAAAAAACATTTGACTTGTTTGTACTTTGGCATGTGTGTATGTGTGTTGACTAGAAAGTTGCATAAAGCTCATAATTGTGCATTTATTTTGAACAGCAACCTTGGTATACATTTTGAACACAAAATTATGAGGAGTATAGGTAGGGTAAATGCAAGCAGGCATTTTCCACTGAGGGTTGGTAAGACTTCAACTAGAGGTCATGGGTTAAGGGTGAAAGGTGAAATGTTTAAGGGATACCTGAGGGGGAACTTCTTCAGTTAGAGGGTGGAATGAGCTGCCTGTGGAACTATACAATTCATTTTCAGTATTATTTATTTGCTTGTTTAAAATTATTTGCATGATTTGTCTCCTTTTGCATATTGGTTACCAGTCTTTGTTTATATGTACGGTAGATTTTCGTAAATGCTATTGACTTTCTCTAAGTATAGGAAGGTACATGGATGAGAGGGCTGCAGGTCGATGGGACTGAGCAGTTAAAAGTTCGGCACAGACTAGATGGACCAAAGGGCCTGTTCTGAGCTGTAGTGCAAGAATAAGATTTTTGCCTTTTGCAGGAATGCATAGATGTTTGTTTATTCAACACACTTGTTCACATTTTTTTTCTAGGAGATTTTGCTGATTTCCCCCCCCCTTTTTTCTTACAGTCACTTCACCCCTTTGACCCATCTCGGCTCTTCGGCTGGCAGTCCGCCAACTTGCTCTCCACTTGTGGTGAGTGCCTTTGAGATTAGTGAGTGTAAAGTGAACAACAGGCACAACCAAGGGAGAAGGCAGTCTGGGAGCTCACCAACTTTGCAAGAGCAGTTAGGGCACCACTAGATTATTTTCATCTACCTGTTGTCATGAATTTCCACCCATAAACTTGTTGTTTTTTTGTCTCTCCTCCTCAAAGTGGTGAGTCCTGCTTAACTAGAAATAATACCTTCATAACACACTGACCGGTACCTCCTGTACCTAATAAAGTGGCCAATGAGTGAGTGTATGTTTGTGTCTTCTGCTGCTGTAGCCCATCCACTTCAAGGTTGGACATGTTCTGCATTCGGAGATGCTCCTCTGCACACCACTGTTGTAACACATTGCTACCTGAGTTACTGTCATCTTTCTGTCTGCTTGAACCAGTCTGGCCATTCTCCTCTGACCTCTCTCATTAACACGGTGATTTTGCCCACAGAGCTGCAGCTCACTAGATGTTTTTTTTCTTTTTCATACCATTCACTGTAAACGCTAGAGACTATTGTGCATGAAAATCCCAAGAAATCAGCAGTTTCTGAAATACTCAAGCCACCCCTATCTGGCACCAGCAATCATTCCACAGTCTAAGACACTTAGATCACATTTTTTCCCCTTCTGATATTTAGTCTGAATAACAACTGAACCTCTTACCCATGTCTGCATGTTTTTATGCAATTAGTTGCTACCACATGATTTTTTTTTTAGGCATCCGTTAGTTTCATGAGACCATGGATTTGCGCCTTGGAACGTTTCCAGGGCGCAGGCCTGGGCAAGGTTGTATGGAAGACCAGCAGTTGCCCATGCTGCAAGTCTCCCCGCTCCACACCACCAATGTTGTCCAAGGGAAGGGCATTAGGACCCATACAGCTTGGCACTGGTGTTGTCACAGAGCAATGTGTGGTTAAGTGCCTTGCTCAAGGACACACACGCTGCCTCAGCCAAGGCTCAAACTAGCAACCTTCAAATCACTAGACGAACGCCTTAACCACTTGGCCATGCGCCAACACATGATTGGCTTATGCAATATTTGCATTAATAAGCAGGTATACAGGTGTAGTGAATAAAGTGGCCACTAAGTATAGATTTAACAGTTCCTTACAAATGAAGAGTGATTTTAATAGGCAATTAACAATGGCACCCAGCAAAAGCAACACTTAACTGTATGGGATTGGAACCTCCAAAATTTAATTACCAGTTGAGTGGATAAACCCCAATATGAGCCACATTTGTAACATTGAAGATGGACAGCTTTTGTCCACGTTGGCTTTAGAAGTCATTTTCCATCCTAAGGGACAGTCTCGGCAGAAGGCGATGACTCAGAGTGGAGTCTTGATACTGAAGTTAGAGGAAACAGGCTTCTGCTGCAGTGCAGTTGCTGGGAAATGTATGTGTCAGTTTCAGTCTGGGACAGGATCTGACTTGGCCGTGATATTATACACGTGACTCAACTGCAGCATTCAATCCAATTACATAGAAGATAATAACACAGAACAGGCCCCCTGGCCCACAATGTTTTACCAGCCTTTTAGCCAAGCTGAAAAGGATCACTTCACCAATGAAACATAGAAACATAGAAAATAGGTGCAGGAGTAGGCCATTCGGCCCTTTGAGCCTGCACTGCCATTCAGTATGATCATGGCTGATGATCCAACTCAGAACCCTGTACCTGCCCTCTCTCCATAACCCCTGATCCCTTTAGCCACAAGGGCCATATCTAACTCCCTCTTAAATATAGCCAATGAACTGGCCTCAACTGTTTCCTGTGGCAGAGAATTCCACAGATGCACCACTCTCTGTGTGAAGAAGTTTTTCCTAATCTCGGTCCTAAAAGGCTTCTCCTTTATCCTCAAACTGTGACCTCTCGTTCTGGACTTCCCCAACATCGGGAACAATCTTCCTGCATCTAGCCTGTCCAATCCCTTTAGGATTTTATATGTTTCAATAAGATCCCCCCTCAATCTTCTAAATTCCAGCGAGTATAAGCCTAGTCGATCCAGTCTTTCATCATATGAAAGTCCTGCCATCCCAGGACTCAATCTGGTGAACCTTCTTTGTACTCCCTCTATGGCAAGGATGTCTTTCCTCAGATTAGGGGACCAAATCTGCACACAATACTCCAGGTGTGGTCTCACCAAGGCCTTGTACAACTGCAGTAGTACCTCCCTGCTCCTGTACTTGAATCCTCTTGCTATAAATGCCAGCATACCATTTGCCTTTTTCACCGCCTGCTGTACCTGCATGCCCACTTTTAATGACTGGTGTACAATGACACCCAGGTCTCGTTGCAGCTCCCCTTTTCCTAATCAGCCACCATTCAGATAATAATCTGCTTTCCTGTTCTTGCCACCAAAGTGGATATCCTCACATTTATCCACATTAAATTGCATCTGCCATGAATTTGCCCACTCACCTAACCTATCCAAGTCACCCTGCATCCTCTTAGCATCCTCCTCACAGCTAACACTGCCGCCCAGCTTCGTGTCATCCGCAAACTTGGAGATACTACATTTAATTCCCTCGTCTAAGTCATTAATGTATATTGTAAACAACTGGGGTCCCAGCACTGAGCCTTGCGGTACCCCACTAGTCACTGCCTGCCATTCTGAAAAGGTCCCGTTTATTCCCACTCTTTGCTTCCTGTCTGCCAACCAATTCTCTATCCACATCAATACCTTACCCCCAATACCGTGTGCTTTAAGTTTGCACACTAATCTCCTGTGTGGGACCTTGTCAAAAGCCTTTTGAAAATCCAAATATACCACATCCACTGGTTCTTCCCTATCCACTCTACTAGTTACATCCTCAAAAAATTCTATGAGATTCGTCAGACATGATTTTCCTTTCACAAATCCATGCTGACTTTGTCTGATGATTTCACCACTTTCCAAATGTGCTGTTATCACATCTTTGATAACTGACTCTAGCATTTTCTCCACCACTGATGTCAGGCTAACCGGTCTATAATTCCCCGGTTTCTCTCTCCCTCCTTTTTTAAAAAGTGGGGTTACATTAGCCACCCTCCAATCCTCAGGAACTAGTCCAGAATCTAAAGAGTTTTGAAAAATTATCACTAATGCATCCACTATTTCTTGGGCTACTTCCTTAAGCACTCTGGGATGCAGACCATCTGGCCCTGGGGATTTATCTGCCTTTAATCCCTTCAATTTACCTAACACCACTTCCCTACTAACATGTATTTTCCTCAGTTCCTCCATCTCACTGGACCCTCTGTCCCCTACTATTTCTGGAAGATTATTTATGTCCTCCTTAGTGAAGACAGAACCAAAGTAGTTATTCAATTGGTCTGCCATGTCCTTGCTCCCCATAATCAATTCACCTGTTTCTGTCTGTAGGGGACCTACATTTGTCTTAACCAATCTTTTTCTTTTCACATATCTATAAAAGCTTTTACAGTCAGTTTTTATGTTCCCTACCAGTTTTCTCTCATAATCTTTTTTCCCCTTCCTAATTAAGCCCTTTGTCCTCCTCTGCTGGACTCTGAATTTCTCCCAGTCCTCAGGTGAGCCACTTTTTCTGGCTAATTTGTATGCTTCTTCTTTGGAATTGATACTATCCCTAATTTCCCTTGTCAGCCACGGGTGCACTACCTTCCTTGATTTATTCTTTTGCCAAACTGGGATGAACAATTGTAGTTCATCCATGCGATCTTTAAATGCTTGCCATTGCATATCCACCATCAACCCTTTAAGTGTCATTTGCCAGTCTATCTTAGCTAATTCACGTCTCATACCTTCAAAGTTACCCCTCTTCAAGTTCAGAACCTTTGTTTCTGAATTAACTATGTCATTCTCCATCTTAATGAAGAATTCCACCATATTATGGTCACTCTCACCCAAGGGGTCTCTCACGACAAGATTGCTAATTAACTCTTTCTCATTGCTCAATACCCAGTCTAGAATAGCCTGCTCTCTAGTTGGTTCCTCAACATGTTGGTTTAAAAAACCATCCTGCATACATTCTAAGAAATCCTCTTCCTCAGCACCCTTACCAATTTGGTTCACCCAATCTATATGTAGATTGAAGTCACCTATTATAACTGCTGTTCCTTTATTGCACACATTTCTAATTTCCTGTTTAATACCATCCCCAACCTCACTAGTACTGTTACACAACTCCCACCAGCGTTTTCTGCCCCTTAGCATTATGCAGCTCTACCCATATCGATTCCACATCCTCCCGGCTAATGTCCTTCATTTCTATTGCGTTAATCTCCTCTCTAACCAGCAATGCTACCCCACCTCCTTTTCTTTCATGTCTATTCCTCCTGAATATTGAATATTCCTGAATGTCGAGCTCCCATCCCTGGTCACCCTGGAGCCATGTCTCTGTGATCCCAACTATATCATATTCATTAATAACAATCTGCACTTTTAATTCATTCACCTTGGTACGAATGCTCCTTGCATTGACACACAAAGCCTTCAGGTGCTCTTTTACAACTCTCTTAGCCCTTATACAATTATGTTGAAAAGTGGCTCTTTTTGATTTTTGCCCTGGATTTGCCGGCCTGCCTCTTTTTCTTTTCACCTTATTACTTTTTGCTTCTACCCTCATTTTAGACCCCTCTGTCTCTCTGCACTTGTTCCCATCCCCCTGTTGTGAACTAACCCCCTTTCTCCTGGTCTCTTTAATTTGATTCCCACCCCCCAACCATTCTAGTTTAAAGTCACCTCAGTAGCCCTCGCAAATCTCCCCGCCAGGATATTGGTCCCCCTAGGATTCAAGTGTAACCCGTCCTTTTTGTACAGGTCACACCTGCGCCAAAAGAGGTCCCAATGATCCAAAAACTTGAATCCCTGCCCCCTGCTCCAATCCCTCAGCATTTATCCTCCACGTCATTGCATTCCTACTCTCACTGTCGCGTGGCACAGGCAGTAATCCCCAGATTACTACCTTTGCGGTCCTTTTTCTCAACTCCCTTCCTAACTCCCTATATTCTCCTTTCAGGACCTCTTCCCTTTTCCTACCTATGTCATTGGTATCTATATGTACCACGACCTCTGGCTCCTCACCCTCTCACTTCAGGATATCTTGGACGCGATCAGAAATATCCCGGACCCTGGCACCAAGGAGGCAAACTACCATCCGGGTCTCTGGACTGCGTCCACGGAATTGCCTATCTGACCCCCTTAATATCGAGTCCCCTGTTACAACTACCCTCCTCTTCCTTTCCCTACCCTTCTGAGCTACAGGGCCGGACTCTGCGCCGGAGGCACGGCCACTGTTGCTTTCCCCAGGTAAGCTATCCCCCCCCCCACCCCCCAACAGTACTCAAACAGGAGTACCTATTTTCAAGGGGCACAGCCACCGGGGTATTCTCTATTACCTGACTCTTCTCCTTCCCCCTCCTAACCGTGACCCTCTTGTCTGCCTCCCGTGGCCCCGGTGTGACCACCTGCCTATAACTCCTCTCTATCAACTCCTCACTCTCCCTGACCAGACGAAGGTCATCGAGCTGCAGCTCCAGTTCCGTAACGCGGTCCCTTAGGAGCTGCATCTCGATGCACTTGGCGCAGATGTAGACGTCCGGGAGGCTTGGAGACTCCAGGGCCTCCCACATCCGACACCGAGAACAACAAACTGCCCTCACACTCATACTGCCCCTCTCCTCAAGTAACAACAAAAAATGAATACCAAACCTTCCTCGCCTCGCCCGTTTCCGCCTAAGCCCGTTGAGCCGAAGCCCTTAAGCCTTCACTCTGCTCCCGGTTCACTCCACCGCCCGCAAACTACGCTGCCCGCTGTATGAGGCTCTGTTCCTTTTAAATCTGCCGCGGTGCACTGCCCGACATCACAGGCCCGCGCAGTCCCACCTCTCTGAACGCCGACGGAAAAAAAACCCGAAAAATTCAAAAATGGCTTCCTCCGCACTCCCGCTCCGATTCTCAGACTTCCTTCTTCGAATTAAACCCGAAGCAGGATTTGGTTATAGAACAGAAGCAGAACAATGGTTATAGTTTGTTGGAATTTTCCACCTCAGAAGCTCAGGAGTGAATTCAATTATTTAACCCATCGAGTCTGCGCCACCATTATTCCTGTCAATCCCATTCTCCTGCCTTCTCCCTGTAATCTTTGATGCCCTGACAAATCAAGAAACTATCAACCTCAACTTCAAATATATCCAGCGTCTGGCCTCCACAGCTATCAGTGGCAACAAATACCATCTTCTGGGCTAAAGGAATTCCTCCTCTGCCATGTTCTAAATGGATCTCCTTCTATACTGAGGCTGTGCCCCCTGGTCCTAAACTCTCCCACTATAAGAAACATCCTCACTAATGTCTAGGCCTTTCAATATTTGATAGGTTTTAGTTTGGGTATCCTAACAAAATCTGTGCTGTTTTTCAACAGACTTTTCAAATGATTTACCTCACTTTTCTTGCCCTGATTTGGTAAACAAGTATGCCATCACGGAAAGACTAGATTTTTCCTATTACCTGCGACATGGACGCCCGTCGTATGCTTTTGCAACTTTTCTCGTTCAGCAACTGGTGAAGAGCAGTTCACCCAAGCAGTTGTAAGTATCTTAGAAACGTGTATTACTGATTCAGCACAGTTCTCTTCTGCTCTCTTCATCTCTAAATATGAAGTAAACGTGGGAGTGGTGTCAGTGGTTCAATTGAACTACCAAAGTATTCATTGAATTGGTTAATTTGGAGAAAAAATTAATATTAAATATAAAATGTTATGTTTTGTTGATTCTTGGTGTCTGCTAAAATCATGAGTGGAGCGTTTTACAATGTTATTCCAGATATCAAATTAAGTCTCTCAGGTACTTTGAAGATTTATTTCTAGTTTGCTCATAAGACCTCTTTTGGCACTTATTAACTGCGAAGCATCAAGGACCCTGTCTGGTGTTTGACATTTATCTGCAAAGATCTCAGATTCAGTGTGTGAACTACTGTCACCATAGTGTTGGTCATAGGCGCAAACGACACATTTCACTGTCTGTTTCAACGTACATGTGACAAATAAAGCTAATCTTTAACTAATCGTTGGACATGTGGCCAAGTGGTTAAGGCGTTCGTCTAGTTATCTCAAGGTCGCTAGTTCGAGCCTCAGCTGTGGCAGCTTGTTTGTGTGCTTGAGCAAGGCACTTAATCACACATTGCTCTAGTGTCTGTGCGAGGAGTGGCGCCCCACACAGACTTCCAATCTGCACCTTGTAAGGCATGAAAATGCCCGATGCAGGCCTCTCATGGTCTGAGTCGATGTTCCCCTTAACTACATAAATGCAGATTTATTTTCTTTTTACAGATGAAAAGGAAACAAAGCTATTAATAATAATATTGATCTGTATATCAGTGCATCCTCAATTAATGCCCTTCACTGTTACCGTTGCTCCAAGGACAGAAGATTCCTGAATAATGCAAAACCAGTTCCTCCTCAGCAGGAGGCAGTAAGATTCACTTCCTGAGATGATAACTCGGTATTTGAATATAATCCATCTCACTAAGTAGAGAGCAATATTCAGGAAATAATCTAATGTTGATTTTTTAGTAGGTAAATTCTCAGTTTAATTGTTGTCCATCTGTTAAAGGGACTAGTTTTATGGTCCTTTTGTTTATTTATTTGTTTGTCTGTTTGTTGTTCTATTTGGAGATACAGCACGGAACAGGCCCTTCCGGCTTTTTAAGCCGCACCGCCTAAGAACTCCCAACAACCCCAATTTAACCTTAATCTAATCACAGGACAATTTACAGTGGCCAGTTAACCTACCTGGAACATCTTTGGACTGGGGGGAAACCGGAGCACCCGGGGAAAACCCATGCATTCCACAGGGAGGGCACACAGAGATTCCTTACAGGGGATGCTGGTATTGAGCTCCGCACTCCGATGCCCTGAGCTGTAATAGCATCGCTCTAACAACCGTACTACTGTGACACCCAAATTTAACACACAATTTAATGTTTCTATTGCTGGAAGGGATCTGTGGAGTTGGTATTGTCCTTAAATATATTCTCTGCAGTAACAAAATACTTCAGATGCTAGAAATCAAAATTGAATTGAATTGACTTTATTTTTACATCCTTCACATACATGCGGAGTAAGACTCTTTACATTACGTCTCCAAGTGTGCAATGTGCAATCATAGTAATCTATATTAAATAGAACAGTCAGTGTAACCTAGAAATACACTCAGATCACCGTGAGTTAATCAGTCTGATGGAAGAAGCTGTCCCGGAGCCTGTTGATCCTGGCTTTTATGCTGCGGTACCGTTTCCTGGATGGTAGCAGCTGGAATAGATTGTGGTTGGAGTGACTCGGGTCCCTAATGATCCTACAGGCCCTTTTTACACACCTGTCCTTGTAAATCTCCTGAATCATGGGAAGTTCACAACTACAGATGCGCTGGGCTGTCCGCACCACTCTCTGCAGAGACCTGCGATTAAGGGAGGTACAGTTCCCATACCAGGCAGTGATGCAGCCAGTCAGGATGCTCTCAATTGTACCCCTGTAGAAAGTTCGGATTTAGGGGCCCATACCAAAGTTCCTCAACCATCTGAGGTGAAAGAGGCGCTGTTGTGCCTTTTTCCACGCAGCTGGTGTGTACAGACCATGTGAGGTCCTCGGTGATGTGGATGCAGAGGAACTTGAAGCTGTTTACCCTGTCAACCCCAGATCCATTGATGTCAAAGGGGGTTAACCCATCTCCATTCCTCCCGTAATCCACAGCCAGCTCCTTTGTTTTTGTGACATTGAGGGAGAGTTTGTTTTCTTAACATCACTGTGTCAGGGTGATGACTTCTTCCCTGTAGGCCAGCTTGTTATTGTTTGAGATTAGGCCGATCAGTGTAGTGTAAATAAAAGAACAGAAACTGCTTGGCAGGACCAGCATCTGATTTTCTATGAACACGTCTTTCCTCAAAGATTGCAAATGTCATCTGTTCGTTTCCCCTGATTTAGGATTCAGCGAGTAAGTATGGAAGCACACACCCTTGGATTAGCCTACTTCACAGTGCCCGCTGTGGCTGCAGCATGCACCGCCTTTCTTGAATTACTTGGTGCTGGCAGCTTTAAACTCAGAATTGACCTCAAAGTGGCAAATGTGATTCTGAAACATTGGTGCGCCAACACTGATGAGACTCGACGCAGCTCACTACAACATACTTTAGGTAATTATGATGCTTCTCTTTTGACAAATTGTATATCAAGAATTACCAGTCAATGTAAATACTGTATATTATTCTGTGGTCACAATTGAAGGAGATGTGTAGTAAAATGCTTTGTTTTTGTTTGGAGGGCTATAATAGGTGAAGTTCTCAAGACTTAACAGAGTATTAGAACATAGAACAATACAGTACAGGATGGTTCTTTCGGCCCATAATATTCTGCTGACCCATGTAAGCCATGATCAATCTAACCCTTCCCTCCTACACAGTTCAGTACTCTCCATTTCTCTTACATCCATGTGCCTATTTAAGGATCTTTGAAATGTCCTTAATGTATCTGCCCCAAGCAGGTTATTCCAGGAATCTACCACATTCTGTATTTTAAAAGTATAAAAGCTACCTTTGACATCTCCCCCTATACTTTCTTCTGCTCACAGATGTCCCCTGTTATTGGCCATTGGCACCCTGGGGAAAAGGCACTGGATGTTCACTCTCTCTATGCCTCGCATTATCTTGTACACCTCCATCAGGTCACCTCTCATTCTCCTTCACTCCGAAGAGAAGAGCCCTAGCTTTCTCATCCTTTCCTCATAAGACATACTCTCTAATCCCGACAGTATCCTGCTTAATCTCCTTTGCACCCTCCCTAAAGCTTCCGCATCCGTCCTGTAACAAGGTGATCGGAACTGAACTTTAATACTCCCAAACACAAGGAAATATGCAGATGCTGGAATTTCAAGCAACACACATTAAAGTTGCTGGTGAACGCAGCAGGCCAGGCAGCATCTCTAGGAAGAGGTACAGTCGATATTTCGGGCCGAGACCCTTCACCAGGACAAAGGGTCTCGGCCCAAAATGTCGACTGTACCTCTTCCTAGAGATGCTGCCTGGCCTGCTGCGTTCACCAGCAACTTTTATGTGTGTCAATACTACCAAGCATGGTCTAACCACAGTTTTATAGAGCTGCAACATTACCTTGGGGCTCTGGAACTCAGTTCCCCAATGAAGGAGGGGCAACATACCATAAGCTATCTTAATCACCCTATGAATTTGTGTGGCAACTTTGAGGGATCTGTGGACGTGGACCCCAAGATCCACACTGTTCCTCCACACTGCTAAGAATCATACCATTACTCCTGTACTCTGCCTTCAAGTTCGATCTCGTAAAGCAAATCACTTCGTACTTCTCCAGAATGAACTCTACCTGTCACTTCTCAGCCCAGCTCTGCATCCTGTCAATGTGCCTCCACACTGCTAAGAATCATACCATTACTCCTGTACTCTGCCTTCAAGTTCGATCTCATAAAGCAAATCACTTCGTACTTCTCCAGAATGAACTCTATCTGTCACTTCTCAGCCCAGCTCTGCATCCTATCAATGTGCCATTATAAACTACAACACTTTACACTATCCGCAACACCACCAATCATCACCACCAAACTTACTAATCCGCCCTTCCACTTCCTCATCAGTCATTTATAAAAATCATAAAAAGCTTTGCGCCTCAGTTTTTGTATTTTCTCTCCATTTAGAAAATAGTCAGCTGTTTCATTCCTTCTATCAAAGTGCATGATACACTTCCTGACACTATATTCCATCTACCATTTCTTTGCCCCTTCTCCTAACCTGTCTTTCTTCTACAGTCTCCCTACTTCCTCAAAACTACCTGTTCCTCCACTTATTTTCATATCGTCTGTAAGCTTTGCAGCAAAGCCATTAATTCCATAATCCAAATCATTGACATATAACGTAAAAAGAATCTGTCTCAACACAGACCCCTGTGGAACACCAGTGGTCGCCAGCAGCCAACTAGAAAAGGCTCCCTTTGTTCCCAATCTTTGCCTCCTCTAATCAACCACTGCTTTATCCATACTAGAATCTTTCCTGTAATACCATGGGCTCGTAGCTTGTTAAGCAGCCTCATGTGTGGCACCTTGTCAAAGGCCTTTTGAAAATCCAAGTGTACACAACATCAACCGATTTTCCTTTGTCTACCCTACTTATTGTTTGTTCAAAGAATTCCAACAGATTTGTCAGACAATATTTTCCCTTGAGGAAACCATGCTGACTACGGCCTATTTTATCTTGTGCCTTCAAGTACCCTAAGACCTCATTCTTGATAATCGACTCCCAACATTTTCCTAACCACAAAGGTCAGACTAAATGGTCTACAGTTTCCTTTCTTCTATGCCTCTCCCTTCTTGAAGAGTGGAGTGACATTTGCAATTTTCCGGTTTTCTGGAACCATTCCAGAATTTAGTGATCCTTGAATGATTATTTCTATTGCCTCCACAATCTCTTCAGCCACTCTTTCAGAACCCTGGGCTGTACACCACCTGGTCCAGTATCCAAGATATCCTCAAGGAACGAGCCTCAGAAAGGTGGCGTCCATTATTACGGACCCCAACACCCGCGGCATGCCTTCTCGTTGTTATTGTCAGAAAGAAGATACAGAAACCTGAAGGCTTCTTCCTCTCAGCCACCCAATTCCTAAATTGAACCCATGGACACTACCTCGTTTTTTTTATTATTTCAGTTTTTTCCACTATCTTTAATCTAACTATACACAGACACACACACACACACACACACACAAAATATATATATAAACACACATATACTTACAGTAACTGATTTACTTATTCTTTTTCTATATTATCGTGTATTGCATTGCATAGCTGCTGTAAAGATAACAAATTTCACAACATATGCTGGTGATATTAAACCTGATTCTGATCAGCTTGAATGTTACAATGAAAATGAAGATTTAGAGGATGCAGTTGTCAAAAGCATTGAATGAAGGCAGTTCATTATCTGCGCTAGATGTCTGCACTGATTTTGTTCATTTACAGTCAATCAAAAGAACACAGCAGGGGAACTCCTCTGTCAATAACTAATAGGAACTAATACACAGTTTTATAGTGTTGCAGAGATATTGGTAGTGCTCCAGTTCGTTCTGCAATTCGTTTAAATACATAATTTGTTACTGTTAAACAGTAGTTTGTCTTTTTTATACCTTTTAGCTATAGTTTGAAGGTGAAAAGGGGCATGGCATGTTTACAGGCAAGCCTTCCTTTGCACACAGTCAGTGGAACAGCTGCCAGGAGAAGCTGATACAATAGCAATGGTTATGAGGCATCTAGACAGCCTGGGGATAGAGGGATATAGACCACATGCAGGCAGGTGGGGTTAGTTGGGTGTGGCATCACAGTCAGCACTGACATTGTGAGCTAAAAGGCCTGTTCCCATACTCTACTGCTCTGTGTGATGTAGCATTCATAGTCATACTTTATTGATCCCGGGGGAAATTGGTTTTCGTTACAGTTGCACCATAAATAATAAATAGTAATAAAACCATAAATAGTTAGATAGTAATATGTAAATTATGCCAGTAAATTATGAAATAAGTCCAGGACCAGCCTATTGGCTCAGGGTGTCTGACCCTCCAAGGGAGGAGTTGTAAAGTTTGATGGCCACAGGCAGGAATGACTTCCTATGACGCTCTGTGTTGCATCTCGGTGGAATGAGTTTCTGGCTGAATGTACTCCTGTGCCCAACCAGTACATTATGTAGTGGGTGGGAGTCATTGTCCAAGATGGCATGCAACTTGGATAGCATCCTCTTTTCAGACACCACCGTCAGAGAGTCCAGTTCCATCCCCACAACATCACTGGCCTTACAAATGAGTTTGTTGATTCTGTTGGTGTCTGCTACCCTCAGCCTGCTGCCCCAGCACACAACAGTACCACTGTAGTCTCTGCATCTGTGATAATTAACAACCTCGCGTTCTCAATGACTACTTGGCCTAACCACTATCAAGGACATGTATACGGAAAGGTGCTGGCAAAAGGCCAGTAACATCATGAAGGATCCCACCCACCCGCTCATGGACTGTTTGTCCCACTGCCATCACGGAGGAGACTACTATGTAGCATCCATGCCAGAATCACCAGACTCAAAAACAGTTACTGTCACCGAGTAGTAAGGCTGATCAACACCACTGCTCACTAACTTCACCGCTACTTTATTATTTCCTACAACCTAGCGTCACTTTATGGACATACAGTACAATCTATGTATATAAGTGTAATGCCCTGGTTAAGATTTCTACTGCTATGCTGTGAGGTGGCTTATACTAGCAAATTTGTGTAAAAGCAGTGTGCCATGCTGGGAAGTGTGTTTTGGCTTTGGCTAAGAAAAAGAATCATGTTGTCCAATTTAGGATTGTGAGTCAGCCAGTCAGAATTGTGGGGAAGAGTTTTCTGAAGGGCAGTAGTCTGGTTCGGGGGGTTTTGGCAGGAGCTGCAGAGCGGGACAGGAGGCAAGAGGCCAAAGAATGCCGTTGGAAGGAGAATCCCTGTTGCCCAAAGTGCTTTGTGCAGATGAATGGCTCCAAGGAGGAAGGGAGAGAGAGAGAGAGAGAGCCAGTTGGTTTGAGTTGGACCTTGAGGGAAGTTTGGAATGTGGTGTGTGCTTTCACGCAGACTGTGAATAAAAGATGACTCCAGTATGAGCTCTTATGGTCATATGCTCATTGGACTGGTTTAACTGTAATGGGCCCTTTTCTTTTTATTACTGTTTGATAAAGCTGAAATTTGTAAATATATTTTCTTTATAATTTTATGTGGTGTACAATCTGTTATTTCTGGCCAATGGACAATTCTGTATGGGCAGCATTTAAGACCATAAGATATAGGAGCAGAATTTGGCCCATTGAGTCTGCTCCGCCATTTCATCATGGCTGATCCAAATTTCCTCTCAACCCCAATCTCCTGCCTTCTCCCTGTATCCCTTCATGCCCTGAGTAATCAAGAACTTATCAACCTCAGACTTAAATATACACCAAGCTTCAACCAGCAGCCAATCTGGACATCAGAAGTTTGGAGAGGAGGGTACTTCAATCAGATCCACTGCCGAGGATAAAAGGCAGAAGCGGTTCACAGCAGCGTAATAGAGCTTTGACCAGCGGCCAGTCGACTTTTGGGATTAATTAGGGCAAATTAAAGGAAGGCAGGGGCAAGCACAACGGCCATCATCTGACTGGACATAGGCAGAGTGGTGATCTTAAGGCTTTAGCTCTTCATGGCTTCAGCGAAGAGAGGCTTCACTCAGAGAGGCTTCTTTTCTTTATATCTGCTTAGTTAGGTACAGATGCCAGGCAGGATAGTGAAATGCTCCTCTTGTGGGATGTGGAAAGCCAGGGAAACCTCCAGTATCCCTGACAACTGCAACTGCAACTGCAAGAAATGCATCCAGCTGCAGATTCTAACAAACTGCATTAAGGAGTTGGAGTTGGAGTTGGAGCTGGATGAACTCCAGATCATTTGGGAGGCTAAAGGGCAATAAATAGGACATATTGAGAGATTGTTACACCCAAGGTGCAGGACACAGGAAACTGGGGGACAGTTAGGAAGGGGAAAGGATTTAAAGAGCCAGTGCAGACTACCACTGTGGCCATCCCCCTCAACAACAGGTTTATCACTTTGGAAACTGTCGGGGGGGAGGGGGGATGACGAGAAGGGGGGAGAGGCATGCTGTGAAGACCGAGGATTCATTAGTTAGGGGCACAGACAGGGGGTTCTAAGGGTGAGAATGAGATTCCTGGATGGTATATTGCCTCCCAGGTGCCAGGGTCTGGGATACCTCTGATCAAGTCCTCAGCATTCTTAAGTGGGAGTGTGCACGGCCAGAAGTCGTTGGTCCATGTAGGTGCCAATGACATGGGTAGGACAAGTGACGAGGTTCTGCATAGGGAGCTCAGGGAGTTAGATGCTAAGTTAAAGGGCAGGACCACCAGCGTTGTGATCTCAGGATTGCTACCCATGCCACGTGCTAGTGGAGCTAGAACTAGGAAGATTATACAGTTTAACACCTGGCTAAAGAGTTGATGAAGGAGGGAGGGCATAAGATTTTGGATCATTAGTCTCTCTTCCAAGGAACTTGGGACCTGTACAGAAGGGATAGTTTGCACCTGAGCTGGAGAGAGAGAAATATCCAAGTGGGAAGGTTTGTTAATACTGCACAGTGGGGTTTGAGCTTGAGTTGCAGGGGATGCCAGAGCAGTTAGTGGAGAGGTTGTGGGGGCAGATGATGGTAAAACCTCTGACACGTTAGAAATCAAAAGGTTGAGCATGGTGCAACAAAAGGGTGAAAAGGGCGAATAAAGGACTGAAGGTGTTGTATCTGAATGCACACAGTATACGGAATAAGGTAGATGAACTTGCAGCACAGTTACAGATTGGCAGGTATAATGTTGTAGGCATCACAAAATCATGGCTGAAAGATTATAGCTGGGAGATCCATGTCCAAGGGTACACATTGTATTGAAAGGATAGCCAGGAAGGCAGGTGGTGGCATTGCTCTGTTGGTAAAAAATGAACTGTAATCATTAGGAAAATGTGATATAGGGTTGGAAGGTGTTGAATCATTGTGGATAGAGCTAAGGAACTGCACGGGTAAAAAGAGCCTGGTGGGAGTTGTATACAGACCCCCATACAATAGTAAGGATGTGGACTCTAAATTACAATGGGAGGTAGAAAATGCATGCCAAAAGGGCAATGTTACAATAGTCATGGGGGACTTCAACATGTAGGTAGATTGGGAAAATCAGGTTGGTGCTGGATTCCAGGAAGGGGAATTTCTAGAGGCCTACAAGATGTCTTCTTAGAGCAGCTCATGGTTGAGCCCATTAGGGGATCAGTTATCCTGGCTTGGGTGTTGTGTAATGAACCAGAAAGAGTTTAAGTTCAAAGAACCCTAAAGGGCAAGTGATCATAATATGATCAAATTCACCCTGAAATTTGAGAAGGAGAAGCTAAAGTGAGATGTATCAGCATTACAGTGGAGTACAGGGAGTACAGGCATGAGAGAGGAGCTGGCCAGGATTGATGGGAAAAGAACACTGGCAGGGATGACGGCAGACCAGCAATGGCTGGAATTTTTGGAAGCAATTTAGAAGATATAAAGAGGAAGAAGTATTTAAAGGGAAAGTTGACACAGCCATAGTTAACAAGAGAAATCAATGGCAACATAAAAGCCGGAGAAAGGGTATATAATAGACCAAAAATTAGTGGGAAGCTTTTAAAAGCCAACAGAAGGAAACTAAAAAAGTTGTGAAAAAGGTAAAGATGGAATACAAAAATAAGCTAGCCAATAATACTAAAAAGGATACCAAAAATTTCTTCAGATAACTAAAGAAAGGCAAAAGTGGATATCAGACCACTGGAAAACAATGCTGGAGAGGTAGTAATGGGGTCCATGAAATAGCAGATCAACTGAATAAGTATTTTGCATCAATTTTCACTATGGTGGAAGTTTCAGGTGCCTGGGGGCATGAAGTGTGTGAAGTTACCATAACTAGAGAGAAGGTTCTTGGGAAACTGAAAAGTCTGAAGGTAAATGAGTCACTTGGACCAGATGGTGTACACCTCAGGGTTCTGAAAGAGGTAGCTGATGAGATTGTGGAAGCATTTGTAATGATCTTTCAAGAGTCACTAGATTCTGGAATGGTTCTGGAAACTGGAAAATTGTAAATGTCACTCCACTCTTCAAGAAGGGAGGGAGGTCGAAAGAAGGAAACTATAGGCCATTTAGTCTGACCTCAGTGGTTGGGAAGATGTTTGAGTCGATTATTAAGGATGAAGTCTCAGGGAGTCAGCATGGTTGAACAGCATTCGCTGAACATAACACAGCATTTGCTCAAATCAAGATTTCTTTAATCGGAACATCAGAATATTCCTGTTTGGTTGAACCCCAAGTCAGACAGACAATAGACCAAAATTGTTTATGAAATGTGGCCTTCTCATGTGACTGTTGCAGAGCTAACTAACGAGCCAAGTTTGTATGAGCCCGGTGAGAGAATTACGTAAGCTATCTTACATATTTACATTTATTGTGTTCTATCAGATCTGGAGTAAAAATTATTTTGTTCTCTTTACGTATGTGTACAGGAAGTAACATTAAACAATCTTGAATCTTGAGAACTCCTTCTCACTTTTGATGTACTCTTTTTATGAATTCACCACCAGACAGTGAACCAATTTCCTTCTTCGCTGGTCACCGCAACAATCTTAGAAATGTACCTTTTAAATGATCTCTGATGTGTCCTCCTTTTGTTCTCAGCTGAAAAACTCCAGAACCTGATTGTGGGGAATAGATCATCGGCAGAAGAATTACTAACACATTTAGAGAATGCCACTTGGGAGATTATACAAAGAAAAAATATAAAGAGGTATCAAAATTCTGTGATCTTAATCTGCCTCTCTTTAGCTCTGTTATGGCTTAGCCTCGTTATATCAATAATAACACTGAGCTTAGGTAATAGTCTTCAGGTTGGGTGAATATCAGTTTCTCTAACTTCCAGTAATTTCTCCCTCTCCCCCTTCTCTCTTTATCCACCCCCATTTTGCCTCCCCTTTCACCTATTTTCCTTTTCTCACCTGCACAACATCTCCTTCTGGTGTCCCCCCTCCTTACCTTTCTCCCATGGTCCACTCCTCTCCTATCAGATTCTTTCTTCAACCCTTTACCTCTTCTTCCTATCACCTTCCAGCTTCTTACTTCATCCCCCTTCCCCACCCACCCACCCACCTTGCTTCTCACCTGGTTTCACCTGTCTCCTGCCAGTGTGTACTTCCTCTCTCCCTGACCCCACCTTCTTCTTCTGGCCTCTGCCCCTTTCCCTTCCAGTTCTGATGAAGAGCCTTGACCCAAAACGTCAACTGTTTATTAATTTCTATAGATACTGCCTGCTGGCTGAGTTCCTTCAGCACTTTGTGTGTATTTAATTGCAGGGTATCTTTCGAAGCTGGTCAGGAGTGGTCACTGATGGCCCAGTTCTGCAAGCTGCATGGCATCACGCTCAGTGTGGCCTACCTGCAGGCCTGTGCCCAGGAGGATGACTGGCTACAGTTTATGGTCTTTGCTCAACTTCACAACTACCAACCAGAAGAGGTAAAATGTTTGAGATATTACAGTACCTACTCCCTATAGACTACCCTATGGATAACCTATCAATACCCATCATAATTTTATATGCCTCAGTCTTATGCCTCTCCTTAACCTTGTCCATTCCAAGGAGAACTGACCAAGCTTCTCCTGTCTGTCCTCGTCCCAGGCAAAGTCCTGGTGGATCTCTCCTGTGCCTTCTGAAACACTCTGTTGGATCTCTGTTATTTTTCTGGGGGTCAAGAATGGCCAGGAGTAATTCTTAATGGTCATTTATTTTAAGGTTTAAACAAAACATACAAGTACTTAGCAAACTAAGTGAAGAGCTGAAAAGCAAGGAAGGCAAAGATAAAAAGATGGCATCTCTGAAAAATCCATCACCTTTATAGTTGAGATAACAAAAATTTCCTTGGATAAGAATAAACCAGTCACTGGTTGCACAATTACACCACATGGGTAATGTGCTAATACTTTTAAAGGCATCTGTTAGTCTTGCGAGACCATGGATCTGGGCCTGGAAAGTTTTCACTCTCCAGGGCGCAGGCCTGGGCAAGGTTGTATGGAAGACTGGCAGTTGCCCGTGCTGCAAGTCTCTCCTCTCCACGACACCGATGTTGTCCAAGGGAAGGGCAAGGGCCGATACAGCTTGGCACCGGTGTCGTTTCAGAGCAATGTGTGGTTAAGTGCCTTGCTCAAGGACACACACGCTGCCTCGGCCAAGGCTCAAACTCACGACCTTCAGGTCACTAGTCAAGTGCCTTAACCACTTGGCCACGTGCCCACAGCCAACTTAGCCAACTGGTATACCACCTTCCGCCAGTAAATGGGGACGCACCACCTTATACTGTAGAAAAAAACACGAGCTTGCTTAAAAATGTGCAACTCATGACTAAACTATGACTTTAGTCTTAAATTAATTCATCTAATACCTTATAAAAAGCATTAAAAAACACAGTGGTTTCCAACAACTATCATGTCCTTCCTAAAGCACGATGACCACAACAATGTGCACTAATCCAACTGAGGACTAACTGAGGTTTTATGAAGTTACTTTGTTTGTCACATGTGTATCAAAACATCGAACATACGGTGAAATGTACGGTCATGACCAACACAGTCTGAGGATGTGCTGGGTACAGCCTGCAGGTGTTATCATGCCTCCGGTTCCAACATAGCACGTCTACAACTCACGAACCCTAACTGTAGGTCTTTGGTCTGTGCGAGGAAACTGGAGCACCCGGAGGAAACCCACAAAGTCAAGGGGAAAGCATGCAGACTCCTTACAGACAGTGGAAGAAATTAAACCGTGATCTGACCCCTGGCGCTGTAAAGCGATCTGCGAACTACTACACTTCCCGATGCTCTTACGCTAACCTTTCCATTTCTGACCCTCCTCTGTAACCAGGAGTGCTAGAACTAGCATTAAATAATAATAAATACCTTATTGATCCGGAGTGGGAAATTCTTTTGTTACAGCAGCAACATTTAAAAACACTCTTAGCAGTGTGCAGACTTAACTAATAATAAAATACAGAATAATAATATACACAGTAATGTACCAATGTTCAATAATAATTTACGAAATAATGAAACAGAGACTAGGTCTGTGGTTCAGCAGCAGCAAGTTATATCAGTTGCAGCATAAATTTCTTTTTTCCGGTTTACCTAGCGTGTCTTGGTCTCAAGAGCTCATTCTTGCTCCAGTGGCATTTTTCTTCCATTGGTTTCTAGTTCTCTTCAAACATTATAGCCATGTTCAAAATATAATGACTTGTTGAAGACATAAATTTCTTTTTACCCAGAGGACGAGGAAGACTTTCATCAGTCTAGGTAAAAATTTCAACCCAAAACATAAATTTATATGACCTGTGTCAAGCTTTCTGTTCCCTGGAGATTCTTGTTTAGTTAATAAGTTGTTTTTGCATCATTGCAGTAATTTTAGTCACTGGCATCTGCCAAGGGACAATCTATTGCTGCCGCAGTGAGTTAATTCCTTTAGTACTTTCTCCGTATGTGACTGATTGCCTGACAGCAAGGGCCCAACTGGGAGCTATCTGTCAATAGATCTAGACAATTGTTAGCGTGAGTTTCTCACCCTTGTAAACTGGATATGTTCACTGTGTGATATTAGGAGTTTTAGTAAAATACGAGGTGATCTCATTGAAGGGTAAGTCTCTGAGCCAGGTGATGGGGGTGGACAATGAGAGGCTGCTTCCTTAAGATGGATAGTCTGGATCCAGAGGGGATTCTCAGGATTGAAGGCTCAGCCATCTAGGGTGAGATAATTCCTTCAGGCAGAGAGCTGGAAATGTTTGGAGATTTCTACTCCAGGACTCTTCAGTTTTTGAGTTCATGAGAATGTAATGTTGAGTCTTTGTAAGGGATTAGTGAGGCCTCATTTGGAGTATTGTGGGCAGTTTTGGCCCCTTATCTAAGAAAGGATGTGCGGACATTGGAAAGGGTCCAGAAGAGCGTCAGGAGAATGATCCTGGAAATGAAAGAGTTACCCATATGAGGAGTGTTTGATGCCTCTCAGTATTTACTTGCTGGAGTTTAAAAGAATGAGGGGCGATCTTATTGAAACCTATTGAATGTTGAAAGGTCTTGATAGAGTGGATATGGAGAGGACCAGAGTGCACAGCCTCAGAATAAAGGTGTGTCCACTTAGAACAGAGATGAGGAGGAATTTTCTTAGTCAGAGTGTAGTGCATCTGTGAAATTTGTTGCCACAGGCAGCTGTGGAGGCCAAGTCATTGGGTGTGTTTAAGGCAGAGGTTGATAGATTCTTGATTAGTCAGAGCACAAAATGTTACGGGGAGAAAGCAGGAGATTGGAGTTGAGAGGGAACTGGATCAGCCATGATGAAGTGGCAGAGCAGACTCGATGGGCCAAATGGTCTAATTCTGTCTCCTATGTGAAAAATCCATAGATCATTGGCCCCAAGGAAATCACGGTTTATGAGAATCAGGCAGAGTTCGCCATAACCTTGAATAGTGATGCAGAGAATTGCTGCACTGGATCAGACAAAGCTGCAGAGGGTTGCAAACACAGCCAGCTCCATCTGTGGACTAGCCTCTCACCATCGAGGACACCTTCAAAAGGCAGTGCCTCAAAAAGGCGGCATCAATCATTAAGGACCCCCATCACCTGGGACATGCCCTCTTCTCATTGCTACCATCAGGAAGGAGGTACAGGAGCCTAAAGACACACGCGCCTAAAGACACACGCTCAATGTTTCAGAAACAGCTTCTTCCCCTCTGCCATCAGATTTCTGAGTAGACGATGACCCCATGAACACTACATCAGTACTTTTCCCCCACTCTTTTTCTATTACTTACTTACTTTGTGTGTGTGTGTGTGTGTGTGTGTGTGTGTGTATAATTCACAGTTTTTTTTAAGTTGAAGTACCCCTTATCTGAAATACTTGGGGCTGGAAATATTTCAAATTTTGGAATTTTGGATAAGGGGTGCTCAACCTGTGTATTGCAATGTACTGCTGCTGCATAACAACAGATTTGGCAACATATGCCAGTGATATTAAACATGACCCTGATTCTGTATGGCCACAGCTGTTCCTATTATGTTCCTCTGATTCCTTTGTACTTTCTGAAGGTAATGAGACAAATTTTTTGTTGCCTCCAACTCAGTGTCTGCACTACCACTAAACAGTGCTGTTTGTTTCTATCTAGCTGACACCACATCAGCTGGCTGCTTTCTAAACCTGTATCAGGTTAAACCCTTCCTCCATTTCCCGTTCTGCTGGTTCTGGCCTTGCGGTTATTTTACCACAGAGTCCTGTCCAAAATACATCAGGTTCTTGGCACAAATCCTTTTTTCACCCAGATGATGAGGAAAATTTTCATCAGTCTGGACAAAGAATTGGAACTCTCAATTCCTGTGTGAGTGAACTGTACATATACAGAGAATGGGAGGCATCAACATAGGCAGCACATACAAAATGCTGGAGGAACTCAGCAGGCCAGACAGCATCTATGGAAAAAAGTTCAGTCGACATTTCAATAAGAGACTATTTGTCCTGCTGAAGGGTCTCGGCCCGAAACATCATCAGTCTTGTCAATGGATCTTGGCCCAAAGTGGCGACTACTTTTTTTCCATAGACACTGCCTGGCCTGCATTTTGTGTGTGTTGCTTGGAATTCCAGCGTCTGCAGATTTTCTCTTGTTTGTGGCATCACAGGAGGTAGCCTGAGGCAATCGGCTGCCAATATCCTCATTGTTATCAGGGCTGTTCAGTGTTTGTTCAGCCTTTGACATTGACAAGCATTCAGTAGCACTTGGCATCAATTTTTAAAAACAAAAGTATTTCTTATAAATAAAAAATATCCTTTTTTATTTTTAATCCACGTTAAGAGGGTTGGGAGGTTTTGGAGTTTTCTATCCCAGGACACTCAGTTGTTGAGTTCATGACTGAAATCAATAAATCATTGGCCCGTGGGAAATTACAGATTGTGGGTATCAGACAGAGTTAGTCATAGCCTCCTCGAATAGTACAGTGGTACAACGGTTAGCGCAGTGCTTTAAAGTGCCAGCGATTCAGGTTCAACTCCGCTGCTGTGTATAAGGGGTTTGTACATTCTCCATGGACTTCCTCCGGGTGCTCCAGTTTCCTCTCGCATTCAAGACGTAAGGTTAGTGTTAGGTTGAGGACGGTTGGACTCCGCCGCTGTGTGTAAGGGGTTTGTACGTTGTCCACGGTCTTCCTCCCACATTCGAAAGACATAAGGTTAGTGTTAGGTTGAGGGCGTGCTACGTTGGCGATGAAAGTATGGTGACACTTGCGACTGCCACCAGCACATCCTCTGACTGGGATGGTCGCTGACTCTAACCACGCATTTCGCTGTTTTGATGTTGATGTGACAAATGAAGCTAATCTTTAAATCTTATAAAAAAGATACTTTTACATTCCGCACAACAATTAAATACGAAAAAACTAATGACTCTGGAAGAAGTTACTAAGCAACCACTGTCTCTCCTTCACTGTACAGTGGACTCCAGTTAGTTGAGACACATTGGGACCAGTACATTATGGCCTAATTAAGCGGCTGCCCCCAATTAGCCAACATTTCATGGAAATAGTTAAAAAGGTATGAAAAAAAGACAAACTGAGTAACAAAGACCAGAGGACAAGCCTCAGAAAAGAGCGGCCTCCTTTTAAAACGAAGGTGAGGAGGAATTTATTTAGCCAGAGGGTGGTGAATCTGTGGAATTCTTTGCCACAGGCAGCTGTGGAGACTGTCTTTATGTGTATTTAAGGCAGAGGTTGATAGATTCTTGATTGGTCAGGGCATGAAAGGATACGAGGAGAAGGCAGGAGATTGGGACTGAGAGGAAAATTGGATCAGCCATGATGAAATGGTAGAGCAGACTGGATGGGCCAAATGGCCTAATGGCCAAATGGCTCCTATATCTTATGGTCTAAAAGTAGTTCGGGTTGAGCACCCTTATCCGGATGTGTTTCAGATTTTAGAATATTTGTATCTATATAATGAGATACCTTGTAGAAGGGACCCAAGTCTAAACACAAAATCTATTTACGTTACACATACAGCTTATACACACTCCCTGAAGATAGTTCTATATAATATTTTTAATAATTTTGTGCATGAAACAATAATGTGTGCATTGAACCATCAGATAGGTAAGCTATCACTACCTCAGCCACCCAGGCGGACAGTCAGTGGCTATTTGGCATTGCTGACATTTCCAGCTCAGAACTTATGTACAAACTGACGCCAGCAGGGCCCTACTCAGGGCATGTGAGGTCATTTCACAGAACACTCTGCTGTGCAGGGGCTTGTGCATCGCCTGGGAACCTTCCCAGCGCTTTCTAGAATTTTCCATTTTCAGCACCAATTCAACGCTCAAAAAAATTTCCAGATTTTGGATTCTTGGATAAGGGGTGCTCAACTGTTCCTAATAGTTATCGATGGAGGAATTCATCCATTGAGCGCAATGAAGAAAATCAGCGCATCACCTAGTTCAGATAATAGACCGTATTCATACAATGCTATCGATGATTGCATCCTTCAAGTCTTCATTTTCCTTGTAACATTCAAGATGATTGTAAATACCTTCAAGTTCTTTATAGTTTCTAACTTGTTGAACAGTGAAATCGTTTCATTTTCATGCCTGGCCATTTCCAGCATCTCCAAGCCTGAATGCTTGAAACCGCAGTGAGCAGAACAGTTCTGAGTTGTCTTGCTGCTTATTTCTCAGCAACTCTCAGGGACAAAAATCACTGCTTTTTGAACACAAACATCTGCCAGTGACACTATTTAAAAACTGCTCACCCTAAGCATGGTAAAACGTCAAACAGCCACACAAGTGCACAATTGATGCTAGTCAGAACCTGTTCAGCAAGTTTCCTGTATCAATTAAGTAGCATAGTGTCCCAAATAAACCAAAGGAATCCCAGCTAGTTTTCCAATTAGTTTTTGTTGTTTTAAGAGTTGTCCCAAAAAAGCAGCTGCCCCAATTCATGAATGGTCCAGTTAACCAGAATCCACTGTAGTTGTCTTCAGTTTGACTTGGCACAAGCCTGGTGAGCACTTCTTCCCTCCTTAGAGCTGCCAGCCTGCTGCAGTGACTTTGGACCCCACGGCACAGCAAGCAGACCCAGAGGTGCTGCTCGAACACACGCCAGCAGGGTAATCTGCGAGTCCCTGTCATCGATGTTGGAAGTTCTGCACAAATAGCCTGAAGCTGAAGAAATATTCTTGCAGGTTTTGCAATGTTTTGGTGATACAAATAGAAAAGCATTTCCCTTCTTTGATGCCCTTTTCTCATTGCTGATATTGGAGAGGAGGTACAGGAAACCAAAGAATCACACTCAAAAATTCAGAAACAGCTTCTTCCTCTCCATATTTCTAAATGGTCTGTAAGCACTGCCGTGTTATTCCTTTCTTTAGCACAACTTAATTTTGTGATTTATAGTAATTTTATGACTACTGTACTGCTGCAGCAAACCATTTTCACATTGTTTCAGTCAATGATAATAAATCTGAATTAGATTTTGACTTTGATAATAAATTGGCTTTGAACTTTGATTTCTCACACATCAATACTGCTGGTTCCTGGTTTCGTTCATAAAGGCGCCACAGTCCCAAATGTCCCAGGTTTGAAAGTGAACCTATATTAAACTAACTGAAGCAACACACACAAAAGATTGGAGGAACTCAGCAAGTCAGGCAGCCTCTATGGTAAAGAGTAGACAGTTGATGTTTTGGGCTGAGACACTTCTTCAGGACTGAGAAGGAAGGGTGAAGATTCCTGAATAAAAAAGGTGGAGGGTGGGGAAAGAGGCTAGCTGGAAAGTGATGGGTGAAGCCAAGAGGGTGGGAAAGGTCAAAGGCTGGACAACAGAGAATAAGGGGGAGTTGCTTGGCGGGTGGGAAGATGCAAGAGGCTAGAGTGTGGAAAAGAGGAAGGCTGGGGGGTGGGGGGGGATAGAGAATTTGTTCACCAGAAGGAGAAATTGATATTCAAGTTGGAGGGTACTCAGATGGAATATAAAGTGTTGCTCCTCCACCCTAAGGAGCTGTGCAGGTCAGACAGCAATGGTGGACAGCTGAGACCCTTCTTCAGGACTGATCTTATTGGAGCCTCAGTATATTTTTGCACCATGTGGCATGGGAAGGTGGAATCTGTCATTGTCCTTTCCTGTGCTCCTTAGTGGAAAGTATGGATGGCATAGGACAATTAAATGTGCATTCTACTGCCCCACCTAGGCATGAGTTGAGGGAGTGTGCAAGCTCCTGGAGATCACCTGGATCCTGTAGAATTGCAAAGGAATAAAAGATGATAAATCAGAATCAGGTGTGTTATCACTGTCGTGAAATGTGTAGTTCTGCAGCAGCAGTACATTAAAAAAATTACTGTGGGTTACAGTAAGAAATATGAAAATAGTTAAACAGTGCAAAAAGAGCAAAATAATGAAGTAGTGTTTCTTATTCATGGATCACTCTGACATCTGATGACTGAAGGGAAGAAGCTGTTCCTAAAAACGTTGAGTGTGCGTCTTCAGGCTCCTGCAACTCCTCAATAAGGGGAAATGTCCTGGATGGTGAGGATCCTTAATGATGGATGGCCCCCTCCTGAGGCATCACCTATTGAGAAAGGAGGCATCCATCATGACTCCGGTGGACTGTACACTTTGTGCGAAATGTCTTGGTGTAGCAGCACCTTTGAGTGTAGGAGGGGATGAGACTTTGACAGCTTATCTTTTCAAAAATAAAAATACTCAGTTTTGAATTGGAATTGCTTTAGTTTCAATTCAGTGTCCTTATCCATAAACCTGAGACAGTAGATATATCCGCCTACCTCCACATGAGAAAAGTAACATATTGTCAGAAGTACTTCAGTTCTGAGAAAAGTAAAGGTTAGGTTTGTCAGGGCCAGTTACTCAACAGTCATGACCATTTCCCTAGAAGATAGTAAATTGCTTTCGGTACCCTGAGATGTTAGTCACACTAAGAAGGTACTGTAAGAATTGACTTGCTTTGTTGTGCTTTCAAAGCAGCCCTGTCTTTATGTTACCATCTGGTCCTTTCCTTTAGGTAAAGGGATTGCTAAAAGACTTCAGCCCCATTCTTCAGGAACACCTGACTCTAGCCTTTCAGAATTTGCAGTATGTTTCACAAGAAAAGCCACCAGGTTGCACTGTGGTGAAGAAGAAAGAGAGCGAGCCCACACGGGACCTTTTTCAAGTCCTCTATAAGTGCCAGGAGAGCACAAATCCTTGGCGTTACCTTTTGAGTGAAGCAGTGTGGCAACACGCACCAGTGTTGAGTGTCCTGGCTGCATGTTTTCAGGTGAGTGGAATATAAATAACACCAGTTACTGACATTTTTACGCACCATATGACAGAAGTAGTATTAATTTTGGAAGCGGTAACAAGTTTGGAAGAATTTTTCTTCCCAGCGCAGTTGGAATGGTGGATGTTCCTGTCAGGGACATTGGTTAAGGTAAATAGCACAGATGCAGAAAGAAGAAAGGATTGAGGAAAGATCAGGAAAAGTTGTGTGGAGAAAAAAAATGCAAAATGATAGAGGAACTCAGCAGGTCAGACAGCGTCCATGGAGGGGAATTAGCAGTCTAGGTTTCAGAATGAGTCCCTTCATCAGGACTGGGGAGGAAAGGGGATAAAGCCAGAATAAGGTGGTGGTAGTGGGGGGTGGGAAGGAGGAAGCAACCTTTGTCGTTACTTTTGTACTTGTTTGTCAGCGCAATCCTTTTAACCTGAAACACAAGAGAGTCTGTGGATGCTGGAAATCTTGAGGACTCACAAACAAGAAACTCAACATGTCAGACAACGTCTATGGAGAGGAATAAAGTCCACATTTTGGGCCAAGGCTCTTCATCAGGACTGAGAGGGAGGGAGCAGGAGCCAGAAGAAGGAGGTGGGGAGGGGGGAAGGAGAATAAGCTGGCAGCTGGTCGGTTATACCAGGCGGGTGGATGAATGAAGAAGCTGGGAGATGACAGGTGAAAGAGGTGAGGGGCTGAAGAAGGAGGAATCTAACAGGAGAGGACGGTGGACCACGGGAGAAAGGGAAGGAGGAGGGGAGTCAGAGGCAGGCGAGGAGAAGAGAAGGGAACTAGAATAAGGAATGGGAAAAGAGTGGGAGAAATTACTGGAAGTTAGAGAAATCAATGTTAGAAGCTACCCAGATGGAAGATGAGGTGTTTTTCCTATAACCTGAGAGGCCTCATCATGGCAGTAGAGGATGGACCGACAGCTGGCATTAGCAATTTGTAAAAAATAACAAATAGCCCATTATTCACTAATTTTCATCAGATTGCCCTTTTTTGAAATTTTCTATTCATCGCATCACAAGGATTGAATGTAATTATATTATATCCTGATAATCAAAGCCAGACTTTTTTGTCTTAATCTTGAAAAGTGGAGAATTGGCAACATAGAGCACTGCTTAACTACATACTTTTCAGGATGTGTAATGCAATGAAAAGTTATCTTTCTCCTCTCCAGAATTCCCTCAGGAACTATATTGTTAAACTGAGAATTAGTGGATTAATCTGGCTTTGCAGAGGAGCCTCTGTGAGGCTCATAAACACAGGAGATCCTGCAGGTTCTGGGAATCCAGAGAAACACACATAAAATGCTAGAGGAACTCAGCAGGTCAGGCAGTTTCTGTAGAAAGGGATAGAGAGTTGATACTTTGGGCTGAGACCCTTCATTGTGACTGGAATGGAATCAGGGATAAAGCCAGAATAAGAAGGTGGGGATAGTGGAAGGTGTACAAGATCAAGTCAACTTGTTTAATTATCATTCAACCACACATGAATACAGCTGAAGAAAACAGCATTCCTCTGGGGCCAGGATGCAAAACATACACAACACATATTCAAAACAGCGAGCAAAGAGAAACATAGTCACACAAAAAAAACACATATAGTCCAAGACACCAAGCGACATGTCCCGCAACTTTGTGGTACAATTCCCAGCAATCCATCTGGTCATTCCACAAATTGATCACCGGAGAGCAGCACTAATGGGAGAGGCCAGTCCCCAACCGAGCACGGATGCCATGCGACACTCCTACACTGTCTCCTCACCTAGACTACAACAGCAGACAAGTCCGCGGTTTGAGGCCTAATCCTCGCTACAACTTAGGCAACACAGCTCCCCTGCCACCAAACAAGGGAAACAGTTGTGCGACATCTTACGTTATCAATGTCCAACAGGGTCTTGCAATCGGAAGAGAAACCTCTAAGATGGCAGCTGACAGGTGAAGCCAGGTGAGGGGGAAGGTAGGTGGGTGGGAGAGGGGTAATGAAGTGAGTAGCTGGACCTAATGAAGGGTCTCAGCCCGAAACATTGACTCCTAATTCGCTTGCATAGGTGCTGCCTGACCTGTTGAGCTCCTCCAGCATTTTGTGTCTGTTAACCCTTTGAGGTTCAGTTTGATTGTCACTTTCTGGACCATTATGAGAAATAATTTGAATTGTTCAACTCTAAGAGAGTATAAATTTATGATCCTTAAATAATGTGACTTTTAATCGAGACATTAGTACTCAATATGTATAACAAAAAGTTTTGGTATAAATTGAAAACAAGCTAATCACCAAAAGCCTTGTACTAAATTGTGAAATGGCTTATATAAGCCTTGTGTAATTTGTTCTGCATGTTGCATCTGGAAGTATTCTTGCTCTTGTAACGTAGAAATAATGATGCATGAATTACAGCATGCCCTTATGTGTATGGGAACATATTGTTTTCCCTCCCATAGAAAATGTAGAAGATAAAGCTTAAAGTAAAGTGGGCAAAAGAAATGATAATCATTTTCTATTAATTTCTAAAAGCTCCTCAAGACATTAAATACCAAAGTGCATCTTGCTGCCCTGTTCCCTCCCCCCACCCCCCACACTCACTTTAAAACTTCGCAAATAGTTAATGTGGACTTTTAAGAGCCCATTATTAAGCCTTTTCTCTGATTTCCACTCCAAATTATCATTGGACTTTCGCCTCCAGCCTGGAAGTAGCCAAAGTAGCCCTCTCTGTCCGCATCTCTGTCTAAGAGCAGTCTATTGTTGTAAATAATCTAGCTGTCCTAATTTTGGCTTCCCTGGCAGCTCTATCCCTTTGGCCTCTCAACATCTCAACATCATACCCATTTTTGTTCTCCATAAATGTGACAATGAATTCTATTGTCTGAAATTGATCGAGTACAGAGACAGAAGCTTCAGCTGGCAAATTTACATTTTCAGAATGTGGGAGCTAAGTCTAATTTTTGGGTGTATTTAAAGTGAAGCTTGATAGTTCTTGATGAGTAAGGATGTCAAAGGTTACAGAGAGGAGGCAGGAGAATAGAGTTGAGGGAGATAATAAATCAGCCATGATTGAAGGACAGAGCATACTCAATGGGCTGAATGGCCTAATTTGCTCCTGTGTTTAATGCTCTAATTTTAACTCAATAGCAACATCTTAAAGTAGATTACCTGGAATTCCATTTATGTGGTAGAATATCATATTCAAGGTAAAACTTGTTCATTTGAACGTAGAATGTTTCCTCATAGATTTATTGAATGTCACCAGTCTGGCATATCTTTGCAACATATGAATTCCACGTAATTCAGTGACCTTGCTTCTCAAGTCAATTGTACTAAGCTATTTAAAACTCGTCTCAGACGATCTTAACTAAAGCATTCATCATTGAAGGAAAATGGTTTTGTCCATAAATCCTGATTATGTAAAGATAAGTTTTCATTCTGCTGCACACAATCAATCAGTTAACAGATAAAATACAGCTGTAATTTTGCTATAGATTAGATTTTCCAACCATTCTACATTTTTCCTATTAAGGCCCATATGGAAAATTCATGAAATTAAATAGACTCATGAATTTTTAAGTTTGACCCTCTGTCACAACTTCTACTTTTTCTGAAGATAAAAAAAAATACCTGAAGCAATTAAACTTTGGCCATCATCAATATAACGATAGTATTTTGTCTTTTCTGACTGTGGGGAACATACACTCCGTGCCCACTTTACAGGTACAGCTGCTCACTAATACAATATCTAATCAGCCAATCGTGTGAGAGCAACTCAATGCGTGAAAATATAAGGACGTGGTCAAGAAGTTCAGTTGTTGTTCAGGCCAACATTAGAATGTGATCTGAGTGACTTTGTGGAATGATTGTTGGTGCCATTTGGGGTGGTTTGAGTATCTGAGAAACTAATGAACTCCTAGGATCTTCATGCACAGGTTTTGAGAAGTTACAGAGAATGGTGTGAATCAACTGGATGGCAGTTCGGTGGGGGAAAAAAGCCTTGTTAATGAGAGAGGCCAGAGGAGAACGGCCAAACTGGTTCAAGCTGACAGGAAGGCGACGGTAACTCAGATAACCACCCGTTACAACAGTGGTGTGTAGAGATTCAAGTTCAAGGTAGTTGTCACTCAGCCATACATGAATACCCATGAGTGTAGCCAAATTAAGCAGCGTTTCTCGGAGGACAAGGTGTAACACACAGTACTAACAGTCATACACAGCACAAGGCACAAATAGCACATGTAACATAGTAGTAATACCTTCCAAACATTGTGACTGTACTTGCCCCCACTACTTCCTCTGGCAGCTTGTTCCGTATGTTGAAAACCTACCCCTCAGGTTCCCTTTAAATATTCCCCTTCTCACCTTAAATCTATGCCCTCTGGTCTTGGATCCCCTACCCTGCGAACAAGTCAATGACAATCTCTGTACTGAGGGGTGGTACTGAGGGAGGGTCACACTGTGGGAGGGGCGGTACCGAGGGAGGGTCACACTGTGCGATGAGTGGTACTGAGGGAGGGTCACACTGAGGGAGGGTCACACTGTGGGAGGGGCAGTACCGAGGAAGGGTCACACTGTGGGAGGGGTGGTACTGAGGGAGGGTCACACTGTGGGAGGGGCAGTACCGAGGAAGGGTCACACTGTGGGAGGAGTGGTACTGAAGGAGGGTCACACTGTGGGAGGGGTGGTACAGAGGGAGGGTCACACTGTGGAAGGGGTGGTACTGAGGGAGGGTCACACTGTGGGAGGGGTGGTACTGAGGGAGGGTCACACTGTGGGAGGGGTGGTACTGAGAGAAGTGTCACACTGTGGGAGGGGTGGTACTGAGAGAAGTGTCACACTGTGGGGAGGGTGGTACTGAGGGAGGGTCGCAATGGGAAGGGTGGTACTGAGAGAGGGTCATACTGTAGGAGGGGTGGTACTGAGGGAGGGTCGCACTGTGGGAGGGGTGGTACTGAGGGAGGGTCACACTGTGGGAGGGTCACACTGTGGGAGGGTCACACTGGGAGGGTCACACTGGGAAGGGTGGTACTGAGAGAGGGTCACACTGTAGGAGGGGTGGTACTGAGGGAGGGTCACACTGTGGGACGGGTGGTACTGAGGGAGGGTCACACTGTAGGAGGGTCACACTGTGGGAGGGTCACACTGGGAGGGTCACACTGTGGGAGGGGTGGTACTGAGAGAAGTGTCACACTGTGGGAAGGGTGGTACTGAGGGAGGGTCACACTGGGAAGGGTGGTACTGAGGGAGGGTCGCACTGAGGGAGGGTCACACTGTGGGAGGGTCACACTGTGGGAGGGGTGGTACTGAGGGAGGGTCACACTGGGAAGGGTGGTACTGAGGGAGAGTCACACTGTGGGAGGGGTGGTACAGAGGGAGGGTCACACTGTGGGAGGGGTGGTACCGAGGGAGGGTCACACTCTGGGAGGAGTGGTACCGAGGGAGGGTCACACTGAGGGAGGGGTGGTACTGAGGGAGGGTCACACTGTGGGAGGGTCACACTGTAGGAGGGGTGGTACTGAGAGAAGTGTCACACTGTGGGAGGTGTGGTACTGAGGGAGGGTCACACTGGGAAGGGTGGTACTGAGGGAGGGTCGCACTGAGGGAGGGTCACACTGTGGGAGGGTCACACTGTGGGAGGGGTGGTACTGAGGGAGGGTCACACTGGGAAGGGTGGTACTGAGGGAGAGTCACACTGTGGGAGGGGTGGTACAGAGGGAGGGTCACACTGTGGGAGGGGCGGTACCGAGGGAGGGTCACACTCTGGGAGGGGTGGTACCGAGGGAGGGTCACACTGTGGGAGGTGTGGTACTGAGGGAGGGTCACACTGGGATGGGTGGTACTGAGGGAGGGTCACACTGTGGGAGGGTCACACTGTGGGAGGGGTGGTACTGAGGGAGGGTCGCACTGAGGGAGGGTCACACTGTGGGAGGGTCACACTGTGGGAGGGGTGGTACTGAGGGAGGGTCACACTGGGAAGGGTGGTACTGAGGGAGAGTCACACTGTGGGAGGGGTGGTACAGAGGGAGGGTCACACTGTGGGAGGGGCGGTACCGAGGGAGGGTCACACTCTGGGAGGAGTGGTACCGAGGGAGGGTCACACTGAGGGAGGGGTGGTACCGAGGGAGGGTCACACTGTAGGAGGGGTGGTACTGAGAGAAGTGTCACACTGTGGGAGGTGTGGTACTGAGGGAGGGTCACACTGGGATGGGTGGTACTGAGGGAGGGTCACACTGTGGGAGGGTCACACTGTGGGAGGGGTGGTACTGAGGGAGGGTCGCACTGTGGAGGGGTGGTACTGAGGGAGGGTCACACTGTAGGAGGGGTGGTACTGAGGGAGGGTCGCACTGTGGAGGGGTGGTACTGAGAGAAGTGTCACACTGTGGGAGGGTGGTACTGAGGGAGGGTCACACTGTGGGAGGGGTGGTACTGAGGGAGGGTCACACTGTGGGAGGGTGGTACTGAGGGAGGGTCACACTGTGGGAGGGGTGGTACTGAGGGAGGGTCACACTGTGGGAGGGTCACACTGGGAGGGTCACACTGTGGGAGGGTCACACTGTGGGAGGGGTGGTACTGAGAGAAGTGTCACACTGTGGGAAGGGTGGTACTGAGGGAGGGTCACACTGGGATGGGTGGTACTGAGGGAGAGTCACACTGTGGGGGGGTGGTACTGAGGGAGGGTCACACTGTGGGAGGGGTGGTACTGAGGGAGGGTCACACTGTGGGAGGGTCACACTGGGAGGGTCACACTGTGGGAGGGTCACACTGTGGGAGGGGTGGTACTGAGAGAAGTGTCACACTGTGGGAAGGGTGGTACTGAGGGAGGGTCACACTGGGATGGGTGGTACTGAGGGAGGGTCACACTGTAGGAGGGGTGGTACTGAGAGAAGTGTCACACTGTGGGAGGGTGGTACTGAGGGAGGGTCACACTGTGGGAGGGGTGGTACGGAGGGAGGGTCACACTGTGGGAGGGGCGGTACTGAGGGAGGGTCACACTGTGGGAGGGGCGGTACTGAGGGAGGGTCACACTGGGATGGGTGGTACTGAGGGAGAGTCACACTGTGGGGGGGTGGTACTGAGGGAGGGTCACACTGTGGGAGGGGTGGTACTGAGGGAGGGTCACACTGTGGGAGGGTCACACTGGGAGGGTCACACTGTGGGAGGGTCACACTGTGGGAGGGGTGGTACTGAGAGAAGTGTCACACTGTGGGAAGGGTGGTACTGAGGGAGGGTCACACTGGGATGGGTGGTACTGAGGGAGGGTCACACTGTAGGAGGGGTGGTACTGAGAGAGGGTCGCACTGTGGGAAGGGTTGGTACTGAGAGAGAATTACACTGTTGCATCACTGCCTGGAATGGAGGAGCCAATGTGCGGGATTGGAGAAGACTGCAGCGGGTTGCAAACTCAGGCAGCTCCATCATGGGCGCTAGCCTCCCCATTGAAGACACCTTCTAAAGGCAATGCCTCACAAAAGCAGCATCCATCATCACCTGGGCCCTCTTCTCATTACTACCATCAGGCAGATGGTGCAGGAGCCTGAAGATGCACACTCAGCCTTTTAGGAACAGTTTCTTTCCCTCCACCATCAGATTTCTGAACAGATAATGAACCAACCCATGAACAGTACTTAACTATTTTTGTCTCCTTTTTACACTACCTACTTGACTTATTATTTTATACACATATTTGTTTGTAGCTTTTTATATATTGCCACAAGACAACATATTTCTCATCATATGCTAGAAATAATAAGCCTGGTTGCATTTCTGACTCCTCATTCGCAGGAAGCTGACGTTATTCAGTGTCTTTGCGTTTGGGTCGTGATGTCCTCTGATGACGTGACCTTCTCTGAAGCTACAAAGCACATCAAAGATTCTGTGGAGTGTCACGAGTGGAATCTCCATGATCTGTCACTCATGTGGAAGGTGCTGTTGGGAAGAAGGAAGAGTAAACAACTTGTCCGAGGATTTCAACTCTTCCAGAAGGTATTGTCTGATGTATACATTTTATTTGAAATAGAAAGGTACAATGCTGTAGATACTCAGAAGAAGTTGTATAAGATGTTGGTGAGCCCTAATTTGGAATTGGATTTTTTGTGTGCACTTCTGGTCACCTACCTACAAGACAGATATCAATCAGGTTGAAAGAGCACAGAGAAAATTTACAAGGATGTTGACAGGACTTGAGGACGTGAGTTAGAGGGAAGGGTTGAATAGGTTAGAGCTGGATTCCCTAGAGCAGGGGTTCCCAACCTGGGGTCCAAGGACCTCTTAATAGTATTGATCCATGGCATAAAAAAAGTTGGGAACCCCTGCACTAGAGCTTAGGATAATGAGAGGCGTGCAAAATTATCGAGGGGTATAGAGAGAGTAAATGCAAGCAGTCTTTTCCCATTGAGGTTATTTGAGACTCGAACTTGAGGTCATGTGTTAAGAGTGAAAGGCAAAATGCAAGTTAACCTTAAGGGAATTCTGCACGAGGACTCCCAAGTACTTTTGCACCTCTAGTTTCTGAATTTGCTCCCCATTTAGAAAATAATCTTAGTTCTCCTCCCAAAGTGCATGACAATACACTTCCGGGCACTGTATTCCATCTGTCCATTCCCCTAATCTGTCTAAGTCCTTCTGCAGACTCCCTACTTCCTCGACACCATGTGCCCCTTCATCTATCTTTGTATCATCTGCAAACAAGGCTACAAAGTCATCATTTCCATCATCCAAATTATTGACCTGATTCTGATTCACAAAACAGCAGGTGTAGTTTGACGTGATGAACTAGGAGCTTACGAAGCACAAGCACAAGTTGTCAAGAATTGACATTCAGCAGATCAGGCAGCATCTATGGAGGGGAATAAGCAGTCAACATATCAGGCCCAGAACCTTCAACAGCCCAAAACATTGACTGCTTATTCCTCTGCCTGACCTGCTGAGTTCCTCCAGCTTTTTGTGTGTGTTGCTCTGGATTTCCAGCATCTGTAAAATCTCTTGTGTTGATGTCTTGGTTTGGAAGCTCCACCATGTCTCCAGACTCGCAGAGTAGCCCTTCCCGCAAGGGTGGTAGATCGAACCCCGATCTTACAGCTGGTGCTGCAGATCGACTGTGCTAACCACTAGACTACTGTACCACCCACAATATAGCCAATGGGCAGGAAAGGATCATTCGTTCATTCATCTTGCCATGTTCTCACAGACTGCACCATTAGCCATGAGATTACCTCTTCAGAAGTTTGTACTTAAGTTTTCTAGAAAAATATCATTATTTGGCTGTAGCTGAACCAATCATTCAGTCTATAAATCCCTAACATTGATAAAACTGTGACTTTTCACCTTGTTTGATCTTTTTTTAAAGGACTGTCCCTGGCTTTACATGTTAGAGATGTATGAACTGTGCACAGAACACAAAAATTACAAGGAAGCAAAGTTGAAGATTCAGGAATTCCAAAAATGTCTCCAGTCTGTAAGTTTGCCATTTCTCTTCATTCTGTGTTGATTGTTCTGCCCTGTCTTGCAACAGTACAGAACAAAATTCGAGAATGCACCCTGATGTTTGCACTACTGCTGAAGGATGAAGAATTTTGGAGAATGGGACAAGCAAGTCAGAAGCAGCTGGAATTATCAAAAGAATCTTTTGGATAAGAGTTGCTGTGTAGTTTCTTATAATGTTCCACCTGGAAATTTGGGAGTAAAACTACAGTCATTAAATATCCTCAGGGTCTGATCTCTTGAACTTATAAAAAGCAATTCGTGTCTAAAGTCCAAAGTAAATTTTATTATCAAGGTCAACCCTGAGATTCATTTTTCTGCAGGCGTACTTGACAAATCTATAGAATAGTGATTATAACAGGATCTATGAACGATCGATCAGAAGACAACAATGTGCAAGTACAAATAAATAGCAATTAATAACAAGAGCATGAAATAATAAGATGAAGAGTCCTTAAGGTGAGATTTTGACTGTGGGAACATCTCAATGGGTGGGCATGTGAGTGTAGCTATCCACTTTTGTTTTCAGTATATTTCAGTGAACTTGCAAACTACCGCTTTAAAATGATTTGGCAGTGCAAATACCACCTATTTCTATCTGTGTGTACGTAAAAATACTTGAGTAATGATTATTATTTCAATGTTCAAAGTAGATTTATTATCAAGGTACATATGTGTCACCATTTCTTGTGGGCGTACTGAATAAATCTATCGAATAAAAACCATTGCAGAATCAAATGATAGACTGCCCAACTTGGGCGTTCAATCAGGATGCAGAAGACAACAAACTGTGCAAATACGAAAAGAAAGCAGTGCTAATATATAAATAAGCAATAAATATCAAGAATATGAGATGAAGAGTCCTTGAAAGTGAGATTATAGGCTGTGGGAGCATTTCAATGACGGGGCAAGGGAAGTTCAGTGAAGTTATCCCATTTGGTTCAAGAACCTGATAACTGAGGGGTAGTAACTGTTCCTGAAGCTGGTGCTGTGAGGCCTGAGGCTTGTCAGTCTTGCAAGTTCCGGGTGGAGACTCAGGAATACCGTCGCACTCAGATGTAGAAGGATTCTTCGTTGCTGTTTCCGTAACAATTTTCTTTTACCATCAGGGTTGTTTGCCCTGAGATGAACCCCCAAACCTGGAGGACTGGTGCACCACTACCCTTTGATCTGTTAGGCATGGGTGACCATACAAAGAACCAAAGCAAAAAGCCCCAACTCCAGCCAGCATAGCTCTCTGGGTCATTGAAGTTCAATATAAACCACAGCTGGGTGACAGAAAATTTTGCTTTCTAAAGAGCATTCGTGAACCTGGTGGGCTTTGGCAAAAGTACCACAGCTGCACTGTCAGCTTTAACTAACACCACCCATTTATTTAGTTAACTGAATTAGAAGTCTGCTCTGAGGGGAATTATTAGTCTGGATTACATATTCATTAATTTAACTCCAATGCTACTGCACCTCATCTTCCAAAGTACAATTGCCCAAGATTGGCCGTGCAGGTTTTCTTTGCAAAATTCTGCATTCAAGTCAATCAGTAAATTAAAGCAATGATTGTCAATAGAGACCAATAATGCAGCATTTCAAGTTGGTTATCGGTCCTAAAACATAGTCTAGGGTGCTGTTTGTCACTTTCCATTTCTGAAAACTTAATGCTTAAGGCAGTTTTACCCATGCAGCCCCATTAAATGAGAACCTTGTGTATCTCTAGCCTGTCTTATAATCAACATTTTACAACTATAATGATGTCTAACAGTCAGATTAAGTTGGAGGCAAAAACGAATTTTCATGGGGACTGTAATTACTGAAATAATGGAAACAGTTTAGCAATTTAGAACTTTTCCAATACCTTACAGTGTAATGAACTCGGTGGTACTCTAATTGTTTTTAGCTAATGTTAAATCTCTTCCTGCATTCTATCTATTGGATGTTGGTCAGAAGGAATGTGAGCATGTTACAGGGATGCTGTTCAGGATGTTCTAAGATAATTGCCTTTTGTAGCTAATTTTATGTTGATTCTGTGTCTAAAATCATAGAACATGGAACAGAAAAGCACAGAAACAGGCCTTTCGGCCATAATGCTAGACTAAATTCATCAGGTTGAGCTGATGGTAAGGACGGCAAATGCAATGTTAACATTCATTTCGAGAGGACTAGAATATAAAAGCAACAACGTAATGCTGGGGCTTTATCAAGCATTGGTCAGGCTGCAGTTGGAGTATCATGAGAAAATTTGGGCTCCTTACCTAACAAAGAATGTGCTGGCTTTGGAGCGGGTCCAGAGGAGGTTCACGAGAGTGTTCGGGAATGAAAGGATTCCTGTATGAAGAATGTTTGATGGTTCTGGGCCTGTACTCGCTGGAGGTTAGAAGGCTCTGTCAGCAATGGGAGTTAAGTTCAACGTAAATTTATTATCCAAGAACATATATGTTACCAAATACAACTTTGTGATTTTCCTTCAGGCATTTGCAGATAAAAATAAATACAATAGAATTTTCTGGAAAGAAAAACAGACTGACAAGCAATCAATTGTTCAAAAGGGTGAAGGGTTAGTTTTTGTTGTGCTGCAGATTGTGGTCTTTCTTGGGGGGGGTGCTATTGCATGCTTGATGGGTGAAGGGTGCTGATGCTTTTTGCTGAAGTAAGAGGGGAAAGTTGTGGCTTGTGCATGGGAAAGGAAGTGGGGGGGCTTTAGGGTTCTAACATTTTTACTGCTACTCATTCTTTGGGTATTCTTCTGTTTTCATGGATGTCTGCGAAGAACAAGAATGTCAGGTTGTATATTATATACGTTTCTCTGATATTGAATGGAACTATTCAACTGCAAATAAAAATAATATTGTGAAGTTGCAAAGAGTCCTTGAAAGTGAGGACATTCCCCATCTCCTCTACTCACTGCCCTGACTGATGAAAGCCAGCATGCTGAACTTCTCCTTCACCACCCTCACCACATTTGACTCCACTTTCAGTGAACTGGCATCCCTAGGTTGCTCAATTCCCTGGGAATAAGAAGAAGCAAAAGAAGTCACCATAAGAGTTATCTTTGTGGATCACAGTAAGAAATTGAAAAATGGGGTATGGGGGGAATGCAGGCGGAATCGTAGGTAGCCTTAATTTAACTATTGAATGTTCAGTTCTGGCCCCATCATTATAGAAAGGATGTGGAAGATTTAGAGACTGCACCTAAATGGCTCCTCTGTGGAGAGAGTTTGACACCAAGTTTCTGGAATGATCTCATCTGGGTACCTCAACACCACCTCTTTAGTCAAGAAAGCACAGCAGCATCTCCGCTTTCTGAGGAGACTGAGGCGAGTGACCCTACAAAGGATTGTGAGGACTGGTGAGAGGTTCATTGGGTCTCTTCCACCTACCTGAGATATTTAGCAGGAGTGCTGAGTACATGGGCCCTTCACATTGTCAGTGATCCCTCCCATCCATCCAACGATCTCTTTGACACCCTACCATCAGGCATTAGGACAAGAACTGTTAGGATGGGAAATAGCTTCTTCCCCCAGGCCGTATGGCTACTGAACTTCCTGCCACCACCCAGGTCTCATCACGTGTGAAGTGTCAGTAGCGTTATACAAGCAACACACATAAAAGTTGCTGGTGAACGCAGCAGGCCAGGCAGCATCTCTAGGAAGAGGTTACAATTGATATACAGTTTACTTTTTAGCTTGTGTTGTAAGCACATATCATTTGTTAATTTATTTGCAGTAATATAATGTTATGTGTTGGGTATGAGTTATATGTACTGTGTTGTGCACCTTGGTTCGTAAGAACATTGTTTCGTTTGGTGGTATACGTGTATACGGTTGAAATAACAATAAACTTAAACCTGAGAGGGTGCACAGGAGATTCACCAGGGTGCTGCCTGGATTAGAGAGGGTACACAGGAGATTCACCAGGATGCTGCCTGGATTAGAGAGCGTACACAGGAGATTCACCAGGATGCTGCCTGGATCAGAGGGGGTACACAGGAGATTCACCAGGATGCTGCCTGGATTAGAGAGCGTACACAGGAGATTTATCAGGATACTGCCTGGATCAGAGAGCATGCTTTATGAGGAAAGGTTGAGTGAGCTAGGGCTTTTCTCTTTGGAGTGAAGGAGGTTGAGAGGTCACTTGATAGAGGTGTACAAGAAAATAAGAGGCATCGATCAAGCAGACAGCCAGAGACTTTTTCCCAGGGTGGAAGTGGCTTCTACGAGGGAACATAATTTTAAAGTGATTGGAGGAAAGTATAGGGGGGTTATCAGAGGTAGGTTTTTTTTAATACAGAATGGTGAGAATGGAACAACCTGTCAGAGGTGGTGTCGAGACAGATACATTAAAGGCATTTAAGAAACTCTTAAGTTGACACCTGTATATTGGGAAAAATGGAGGACTATGTAGCAGGGAAGGATTAGATCTTAGAGCAGGTTTAAAAAGTTGGCACAACATTGTGGGCTGAAGGACCTGTACTGTGCTGTAATGTTCTATATTGTATGAATTTTATATTGTTTAAAAATAAATAGACAATAGGTGCAGGAGTAGGCCATTCAGCCCTTTGAGCCAGCACCACCATTCACTGTGATCATGGCTGATCATCCACAATCAGTACCCTCTTCCTGCCTTCTCCCCGTATCCCTGCACTCTGCTATCTTTAAGAGCTCTATCTAACTCTTTCTTGAAAGAATCCAGAGAATTGGCCTCCACTGCCTTCTGAGGCAGAGCATTCCACAGAACCACAACCCTCTGTGTGAAAAAGTTTTTCCTCAATTCTGTTCTAAATTGTCTACCCCTTATTTTAAACTGTGGCCTCTGGTTCTGGACTACCCCAACATCGGAATTATGTTTCCTGCCTCTAACGTGTCCAATCCCTTAATAATCTTATATGTTTCAATCAGATCCCCTCTCATCCTTCTAAATTCCAGTGTATACAACCCCAGTCGCTCCAATCTTTCAACATATGACAGTCCCGCCATCCCGGGAATTAACTTCGTGAACCTACGCTGCACTCCCTCAATAGCCAGAATGTCCTTCCTCAAATTTGGAGACCAAAACTGTACACAGTACTCCAGGTGTGGTCTCACCAGGGCCCTGTACAGCTGCAGAAGGACCTCTTTGCTCTTATACTCAATTCCCCTTATAAATGTCATATTATAAGGGGAAAATCCTGCCAAGCTGCCTCACGGTTTGGTACAGAAACAGCACTGAGACAGACGTGAAGTTTCTACGATGGATAGTCAAACCTGCCCAAGTAGTAAGGTTGGTCAACCCCTCCACTCACTAACTCCACCACTACTTTATTATTTCCCATCAGTCACCTTATGGACATACAATCAATGTATATAACCAATTTTAAGTATTTATATTTCTTGTGTGTGTTTTTTTTTGTATTATTTTTCTGTTCTTTATCTTTGTGTGTGTGTGTGTGTGTGTGTGTGTGTGTTTTTGTGCTGCATCAGCTCCAGAGTAACACGTATTTCATTCTCCTTACACTTGTGTGCTGGAAATGACATCAAGCAATCGTAAATCAAACAATCTCAAAATCGGCAGCATTAACTGAAGAATCACTCGGTGTATTCCCCGTACAGCATCGCTGCCTATCTCCCACCTTCCCTCTCATATCAAATTTCATGACAAGGAAGTAATTATTCATTATGAGCATTTCATAAATTGTTCTCAATATGTCTTAGAGCCTCCTAAGAGATGAATGAGAACCCAGCTTTCCAATTCCTCATTATAGGCCTGATCACAAGGAGTTGAACTGATGAGTGGAGTTCAACAACAATTTAAGCAAGGAAATGTCTTAAGCTCAGCTCCTTTGAGAGGACTGAGCGTTGGATCCAGCAGAAACTCTGGCATGCTTACTGCAGTTGTTGTGCTCCCTGCAGCATTTATCATTGGGTAGTAGGTGGGTTGGTTTATAATTGTCACATGCAGCCAGAGAATGGGGAAAAATTGTACTGTAGAGATGTGCAAAGCTGCTAGAGAGGAATGCACACAGACTCAAGGCTGTAATTGCTGCCAAAGGTCCATCTACCAAATACTGACTTTAAAGAGGTGAATACTTATGCAATTATTTTGTGTTTTATATTTGTAATTAATTTAGATCACATTGTAGAGATCTGTTTTCACTTTGACATGCAAGATCCTTTTCCTGTAGATCAGTGTGAAAAAAGCCAAATTAAATCCACTGTGATTCAATGTTGTAAAACAATAAAACATGAAAACTTCCAAGGGAGGGGGGTGAATACTTTTATAGGCTCTATCAACTGTATACACCTCAATTAAGTCACCTCTCATCTCCTTCACTCCAAAGAGAAAAGCCCTAGCTCGCTCAAACTTTCCTCATAAGACATGCTCTCTAATCCAGACAACATCCTGGTCAATCTCCTCTGCACCCTCTCTAAAGCCACCACATCCTTCCTATAATGAGGCAACTAGAACTGAACACAATACTCCAAGTGTGGTCTAACCAGCGTTTTATAGAGCTGCAGCATTACCTCGTGGCTCTTGAACTCAATCCCTTGTCTAATGAAGGATAACACACCATACGTCTTCTACGCCACCACATCAATTTGCAAGCAACTTCGAGGATCAATTGGACCTGGACCCAAGATCCCTCTGTTCCTCCACACTGCTACGAATCCTGCCATTAACCCAGTACTCTACCTTCAAGTTCGAGCTTCTGAAGTGAATCACTTCACAACTTTCTGGATTGAGTTCCATTTGCCATTTCTCAGACCATCTCTGGATCCAATCAATGTCCCGTTGTAAACTGTGACAACCTACGCTGTTCACAACACCACCAACCTTCGTGTGAGGGATTTTTGAAAGATTTCCATATAAGGGCATTTATCCTTTCAAGGAAAGGACACTTAATGTAGTTTCATTTGGGTTGTTTCATTTAGGATATAAAAAATTTATTTGCCAGTGGAGAAATCTCTGCCAAGTTTTATGTGTGGCAAATGATTTATACTGCACTAAGTAGTTGGTGAGCAGCTGATCCAGTGATGCAGTGAAATCCCCATCATTTTGAACTGCTCGGAAATTATGTGAAAAATGGGCACCACAGTAGCATGAACGGAATAGCCAACCAAAAGCAGTGGACACGGCCCAGTCCATCACAGGTAAAGCCATCCCCACCACTGAGCACATCTGCACTAAGCACTCTTACAGGAAAGCAGTATCCATCATCAAGAACCTCCACCATCCAGGTCATGCTCTCTTCTTACTGCTGCCGTCAGGAAGAAGATACAGGTAGCCTCGGGAACCACACCACCAGTTTCAGGAACAGTTATTACCCCTTAGCTATCGGGCTCTTGAACCAAAGAGGATAATTTCACTCAACTTCACTTGCCTCAACACTGAACCCTATGGACTTACTTTCAAGGACTCTTCATCACATGTTCCTGATAGTTATTCATTTATTTTTTCTTTTTCCTTATTTTTGTTTTGCATGGTTTGTTTCTTTTGCACGTTGTTTGTTAGTCCGTCCTGTTGGGTGTGTTCTTTCATTGATTCTATTGGGTTGCTTGGATGTCCTCTAATTGCCTGCAAGAAAGTGAATCTCAGGGTTGTATATGGTGACATACATGTACTTTGATAATAAATTTCACTTTGAACTTTGTAGTGGTTTCAGTGCCAGTGACCCAACTTCAATTCCCACTGTTTCATATGAGTTTCTACATTCTCTACGTGACTGCGTGGGTTTCTTCTGGGTTCTCCAGTTGCCTCCCATATGTGAAAGGCATATGGATTTGTAAGGGTTAGTAAGTTGTGGGCACCATCTGGGAAGCTTGCAGGTTACCCCCAGCACAAACCTCTGACTATATCGGTCATTGACACAAACGACGCATTTCACAGTATTTTTCAATGTATATGTGACAGATGAAGTTAATCTTTATATTTTAAATTCGTTTGTAACCCAGCTGCTTCTGATTATGTAGAACCCTAGCTATATGTATGGTCCTAAGACTTTTGCACAGTTCTGTATTTGTCAACATGGAGTGGGAGCAAAGGATGTTGGGAATGGTGAGGGCGGAGTGCAGCGGGAGGGGTGTGGGACAGGTGGCAGAGAAGGAATGCCACGGGCAGGGGTTGGCGCGGGTGCAGACACACCCAGTCCTGAGACAGCAGCAGGGTCATTTGATTCCAAAAAATTGATTTATTGATCATTACAAAATACCTTTCTAGTGCTGCCCGCTCCCGCCCCCTCCCACTCTCAATCCACAATAGAGACCCACATCAGAATCAAGTTTATCATTACTCACATGTTTTTTTGCGACAGCGGTACAGTGCAATACATAAAATTACTACAGTACTATGCAAATGTCTTAGGCACCCTAGCTATACACATATATGTATCTAAGACTTTTGCACAGTACTGCATGTACGTCTCATAGCGTAACATTGGGCTCGAATTTGGTCTGTGTGCATGAAAGTACATTGAGCACTCCAGCCCTGCTGGCATTTTTTGTGGGTGTTCTGCTTATTAGTGCAGAATAGTCCGTGCCCTGTAGTTCAGCAAAAGTCATAACAGGATCTGTGATTCTTTGTGTGTCTTCAACTGTTCTCAGCAGTCTCTGTTGATCTTACCCCCAGCTGAAGGCTGAAAGTTCAGGAGACACCCAGATTCCAGTGGAGTGGGCGGAGTCAGAGGCGAGGCTGCTTCTGAAACTGATGATGAAGCAGTGTCCAACGCAGTACGAACTCGGCAAACTCTTCCATTTACTGGCAGATGTGGACTACTCTTTTGTAGCAAGTGGCAAAGGTCTTTGTAAGTACAGAGCTGATATTCATGTTGAGCTTTTCCTAACAGTGGGATACCATGAAGCGCTTCACATCAACTCAATGACTTCGCACCCTCTAAGCATTTGGAGGTTTTCCCTGTCAGTGGCTGACCACACGTTCTAACAGGATGGTCACCAATTCTAGGCTCTGCTGTATGATCTCCTGTCAGCATGTACTGAGTCACACGCTTTAAAAAATTAAAGATTAAATTAGTCTTATTTGTCATATTTACATCAAAGCATACAGTGAAATACGTCATTTGCGATGCAGTGGGGGTCACCATGCACCAACATCACATGCCCACAACTTACTAACCCTAACCCACACATCTTCTTGGAATGTGGGAGGAAAGCAGAGCACCTGGAGGAAACCCACATGGTCACAGGAGAATGTAAAACTGCCTTACAGGCAGTGGCAGGAATTGAACTCCAATCTTCCAGTCGCTGGCATTGTAAAGTGTTACACTAACTGCTGTGTTACTGTTCCGTTCCTTGTGTTAATCTAATACTGCAAATAGATTGCTTGTTATTCTCAACTCTCCTTAGGGTTGTAGGCCTAGAATTCTCATAACAGGTCCCAGCCCAAAACCTCGTGTACTGGTTTCTCTCTGTAGATGCTGCCTGACCTGTTGTCCCTCCAGCATTTTTTGTGTGTTGCTCAAAACTTCTAGTGTCTGCACAATCACTTGTGTCTCAAGTCTAATTCTTTCTCTTCATAAGCCAGTTTGCTCAGCCTGGGAGCTTTTATTGAATTCCCCTTAAGGCAAGTGTATCTTCTCGTGAAGGGAACAAAGTTGGTAGATGTGGTCTCATGAGTCCTCATACAACTGCATTGGGAATTTTTTTATTCTTCCTCTGTGATTCCTTTGTGAAACAGGCCAAAGTACCATTTCCTAATTACTTGCTAAGCATGAATATTTTACATTCTGCACAGCGCAGCGCATCGCAGAAAGCAAATCACTTATTGCTAAGGCTAAGTGCCTGAGGCATTTCAAAACAACATGACCTATAACACCAGATGCTTTTTTTCCCCCTTTACTTCCTGACACATGTCCTCCATTATGCAAGCTGCCTGTCAAAATGAAGAGTATTTTCTCCATAAAAATTCCCTGTTCTGCCCGGAGTTCCTCTACAAAAATAAAATGACAATCAGGTGCTTCCTCTTGTGTCGAGGTCGAGCAGGCTACAAACCATGTGTGAACTCTATCTGCTCACACACTGATCGGAATTATTCCAACAAAAGGCTGGGGGTATGTCATGACCATGGATGGAGAAGAATTTAGACGTCAGTATATAGGAAGCTGTGTTTAATTCTTAGAAGACAAAGTTTCCAACTTTTATCTGAGATCTTTAATTTGAGAAATATTTAGCCAATTCATGTCAAAAACATTGCACAACATGAGAAAATATCGTGTATCTGTTCCATAAAAAAGTATCTCCCATTTATTCTTAGAATCAGAATAAGGTTTAATATCAAAAATTTAAAGTATATTAGTTATCAATGTTCATATGCAGTATACAACCCTGAGATTTGTCTTCCTGCAGACAGCCACGAAACAAAGAAAACATCAAACACCCAACACGCAAAATAAAAGTACAACTCATGCAAACAGCAAAAAAAAAAGAGGGAATAACATTCACACAACATTAAACATCAAATCGCAGAGTCCTTGAAACAGTGTAGGAATGTTCAGTTTAGTTCAGCTCAATTCATGTCGTCTGTTGATTGCAGAGGGAGTCTGCTCCCAATCAAAATCACACAAAATTTCAATAAAAAAGAGTAATTAGAAACCCAAAACACACATAATATGAACTGCAGTCCTCTAAAACGTGTCCAATCCACAAACTGCACCAATCAATTCTTGCCCAAGACTCAAGACTCCTGCACCTTCCACCAGCCGCAGCGAGTGAGAGGGAGATCAGACAAGCACAGAGACGGCAGTGAACACCCTCTCGTGTTCCACTCTCATCCTCATTGATTTTAATGTTGCTTGACACTTTAATCGGTGAGTTGGTTGCGTATTGCGCTGGTCGTGGGTTTACGTTCTACCATTAGGCACACTCCTTTCTCAATCTCGCTCTCCACCATGCCTTCAGAGACTGCAAAAGTGCCAGATTGCTCAGTCAGTCCAAAAACACATTGCCAAAATGTAAATTACAGGTTCCAACCACACGCAGATTAGTCAGTGAAGTATATTTAAAAGATGAAGAAGTAGTTTTGTGAACTGTCTGCAAGATGTCGCCATTAGTTATGTTGATCACTGACACCATCTTGTTGAGAGACTATTGCTAACAAATGCTGTGAAATCTGTTGTTTTATAGCAGCAGTACATTGCAATATAATAATAAAACTATACAATAACAAGTATATATTAAAATTAAATTAAATAAGTAGCGCAATAGAGACAGAAAAGAACACTGAGGTGGTGTTCTTGGATTTATTGTCCATTCAGAAATCTGAGGGCAGAAGGAAAGAAGCTGTTCCTGAGATGATTGTGTGTGTGTGTGTGTGTGTATGTGTGTTCAGGCTTCTGTACCTCCTCCCTGACAGTAGCTCCTGTACTACTTCCCTTCTGGAGGTCTCCCGGATGCCGGGAGCCTAGTGTCCGTGATGGAGCCGGCAGAGTTTACAGCTTTCTGCAGCTTTTTCTGATCCTGTGCAGTGGGCCCTCCGCACCAGATGGTGCTACTACTTGGAATGCTCTCCACAGTTATCTTCAGTAACTTGCAAATGCCTTTGGTGACATACCAGTTCTCCTCAAACTCCTCATGAGATTTAGCAGCTATCATGCCTCCTTTATGGTTCCATTAATATGCCAGGCTCAGGATCCTCAGAGTTGTTGACTGCCAGGAACTTGAAACTGGTTGCCCTTTCCACTTTTGATCCCTCAGTGAGGATAGGTGTATGTTCTTAATCCATTCTCAGAGTGTTGGAAATTCCAAACTGTTTGGACGGACTTTATTCTATTCTGCTGATGCTAGAAGTCCAAAGCAATTCATACAAAATACTAGAGGAACTCAGTAGGTATGGCAACATCTATGGAAAGGTAAAAAACATTGATGGTTCAGGCTGAGATTCTTCATCTGGATTTATTCTCCTTCCTTGAGTTGTGACTCAAGATTTTCCAACTGTGATAGACACAGTTAACCTAATCAACCATTCTAATTAGCTACCCTCACTTTAAACCCCTGTTTATAATGCTGTTTACATTGTAAATACATGCTGGTATTTATGTATTTATGCACATTTTACTCCATATCTATACTTTAACCTCTAACTTTATTTTTTATATTATTCTTTAATCTTTATAATTGTTGGATATTGTTATTTTTCATTGCATGCCGTGCCCTGACCATATAGTATCTTAGAGTTTTTTGAGGAAATTATCAGGAAAGTGGATGAAGGCAAAGCAGTGGATGTTGTCTGCATAGACTTTAGTAAGGCATTTGACAAGGCCTGCATTGGAGGCTGGTCAAGAAGGTTCAGTCCGTCGGCATTCAGGATGAGGTAGTAAATTGGATTAGGTGTTGGCTTTGTGGGAGAAGCAAGAAGGGGGTGGTAGATGGTTGCCTCTCTGACTGGAGGCTAGTGACTAGTGGTGTGCCACAGGGGTCAGTGCTGGGTCCATTAGTGTTTGTACTCTACATGAATGATTGGGATGATAATGTGGTTAACTGGATCAGTAAATTTGCTGATGACACCAAGATTGAGGGTATAGTGGACAGTGAGGAAGGCTGTCATGGCTTGCAGAGGGATCTGTATCAGCTGGAAACATGGGCTGAGAAATGGCAGATGGAATTTAATGCAGAAAAGTGCAAGGTGTTGTACTTTGGTAGGCCCAACGAGGGTGGGTCTTATATGGTGAAAAGTAGGGCACTGAGGATTCCGGTAGAATGAAGGGATCTGGGAATACAGGTCCATAATTCATTGAAAGAGGTGGCACGGGTAAACAGGGTCGTAAAGAAAGCTTTTGGCACATTAGTCTTCATAAATCAATGGTATTGAGCACAGAAGATGGGATGTTGTGTTGAAGTTGTATAAGATGTTGGTGAGGCCTAATTTGGAGTATTGTGTGCTGTTTTGGTCACCTGCCTTCAGGAAAAATGTAATAAGTTTCTAGGAGTATAGAGGAAATTTACAAGGAAGTTGTCAAGACTGGTGGCCTTGAGTTATAAGGAAAGATTGAATAGGTTAGGACTGTATTCCTTGAAACATATTAGATTGAGGGAAGATTGATAGAGGTATACAAAATTGAGAGGTATAGGTAAGGTAAGTGCAAGCAGGCCTTTTCCAGTGAGGTTGGTTGGTACTTCAACCAGAGGTCATGGGTTAAGGGTGAAAGGTGAAGAGTTTAAGGGGAACATGAGAGGAAACTTCTTCACTCAGAGGGCCGTGAAAGCGTGGAACGAGCTGCCAGCACAAGTGGTGCATGTGAGTTTGAGTTCAGTGTTTCAGAGAACTTTGGATAGATACATGGATGGCAGTGGGATGGAGGACTATGGTCCCAGTGCAGGTTAATGGGGCTTGGCAGTTTAAATGGTTCGGCACAGACTAGATAGGCCAAATGGCCTGTTTCTGTGCTGTACTTTTCTATGAGTCTATGACATAGAACCGTAGAACCATAGAAACTACAGCACAGAAACAGGCCTTTTGGCCCTTCTTGGCTGTGCCGAACCATTTTCTGCCTAGTCCCACTGACCTGCACCCGGACCATATCCCTCCGTACACCTCCCATCCATGTATCTGTCCAATTTATTCTTAAATGTTAAAAAAGAACCCGCATTTACCACCTCGTCTGGCAGCTCATTCCATACTCCCACCACTCTCTGTGTGAAGAAGCCCCCCCTAATGTTCCCTTTAAACTTTTCCCCCCCTCACCCTAAACCCATGTCCTCTGGTTTTTTTCTCCCCTTGCCTCAGTGGAAAAAGCCTGCTTGCATTCACTCTATCTATACCCATCATAATTTTATATACCTCTATCAAATCTCCCCTCATTCTTCTACGCTCCAGGGTATAAAGTCCTAACCTATTCAACCTTTCCCTGTAACTGAGTTTCTCAAGTCCCGGCAACATCCTTGTAAACCTTCTCTGCACTCTTTCAACCTTATTTATATCCTTCCTGTGGTTGAGCAAATGGAACCACCCCAGTGCACCAGCTTTTCCATTTTAAAAGCTTTCCCACATGAGTTCTGTTGTGCAGCTCATCATTCCTGAAACCTACTATGCCCTATAGTGATGGGGGAAAGGGCAACGTGACAGATGGAGGTAAACACATGTATGACAAATAAAATTTATCCTTGATCTTTGCTCCTTATTGTTGGCCATCCCGGCCACTGGTGAACCAGCTCCTGAGATACCCATCAATTACAAACAATGTGAAAAGACAAATATAACTCCGTCCTCCCTACCATTGTAAAGGCACGATAGTTGCTGCCAAGGCAACTCAACGAGGTTATCAATTTCTTCAGTTTAAATTACCTGTCATAGCCCAATTGATGAAATAACCCAGTTAATAACGGGTCTCCAAGAAGCAGTGTCAGTTTCAAACAGGCATGAGAACTTATGTAGAATATCATTGAAGTGCAAGCTTTGACTGTCCCATTCATTACTAGGAAGTATTCTGTGCAGTTTTATTTTGTTTTCAGCCACAGTAGCGTAGCAAGTGCGACGCTATTACAGCTTGGGTCATTGGAGTTCAGAGTTCAACTCTAATGCCATCTGTAAGGAGTCTGTACATGCTCCCCATGGAATGCATGGGTTTCCTCCAGGTGCTCCGGTTTCCTCCCATACTCTAAAGACATATTGGTTGGTAGGTTTATTGTTCATTGTAAATTTTCCCCTCATTTGGCTAGGGTTAAGCAGGACGTTGCTGGGCATGTGATTCGAAGGGCCAGAAGGGCCTATTCCACACAGTATCTCAATTAAATAAATCAGGAGTGCGGAGGAACAAAGGGATCTGGGAGTTCAGATACATAATTCCCAGAAAGTGGTGTCACAGGTAGATAGGGTTGTAAAGAAGGCTTTTGGCATCCTGGCATTCATAAATCAAAGTATTGAGTCCTGACGAAGGGTCTCGGCCTGAAACGTCGACTGTACCTCTTCCTAGAGATGCTGCCTGGCCTGCTGCGTTCACCAGCAACTTTGATGTGTGTTGCTTGAATTTCCAGCATCTGCAGAATTCCTGTTGTTTTGTTTATTGAGTATAGGAGTTGGGATGTTATGGTGAGGTTGTATAAGACATTGGTGAGGCCAAATTTGGAGTATTATGTGCAGTTCTGATCACCTAACTATAGGAAGGATATCAGTAAGATTGAAAGAGTGCAGAGAAGATTTACTAGGATGTTGCCGGGTCTTCAGGAGTTGAGTTACAAGGAAAGATTGAACAGGTTAGGACTTTATTCCTTGGAGCATAGAAGAATGAGGGGGGATTTGATGGAGGTTTACAAAATTATGAGGGGTATAGACAGAGTAAATGCGAATAGGCTCTTTCCACTTAGATTAGGAGAGATAAATACGAGAGGACGTGGCTTTAGGGTGAAAGGGGAAAGGTTTAGGGGGAACTTCTTCACTCAGAGAGTGGTGGGAGTGTGGAACGAGCTGCCATCTGACGCGGTAAACGCGGACTCACTCTTAAGTTTTAAGAATAAATTGGATAGATACATGAATGGGGTCTGGAGGGTTATGGACTGGGTGCAGGTCAATGGAACTAGCGGAATAATGTTTCAGCACAGACTAGAAGGGCCAAATGGCCTGTTTTTTGTGCTGTAGTGTTCTGTGGTTCTAAATAAAAATGTTTTTTCAGAGAGTAGGATAGTTGACATTTCTATCAAGTTCCAAATGGAAACTTTTCTTCCACCAACAAACAAAAGATAAATCTAGCCAACACAATTTACCATACAGCAGAAACTGAATATGCAGGCTTTTTCCTCTCTATAAGAGGTATTGTTATATCACACACCATCCAAAACATATTTAATGATATCCTCCTTGCTGAATAGAGAGGTTAGAGTAAGCTATCACCTTCCTGTGTGATTCATGACAAAAGAAAATTGTTTCCATATGATTCAATTCTGATTTATCCTGTATGAAATTAATTTTCCTGTTCAGGAAGCTTTTACAAATAATACAAACCATATGCCATCCTGCTCCTTTTGATGTAAACTGATCTGGGAGCAGGGAGTGATTTCATTAGACTGCATTTTTCCATTTGGTACCAGATTTTATACACCAGCAGTGGTGAATTGTCCTCAAATTAACTGCTTAGACATTTGCTTAATTGCATGGTGTAAAGGTCAAGAGGGAGAGGGTTGTGGAAAGTGGCAAGCAATGGCAAATGATCTGCTGATCCGACATCCCCATGAAAGCAGCTCTGGCACTATCTTCTAACCTTTCATTCGCTAGGAATCTCAGGGTTGTATATGGTGACGTAAACAATATGTACTTTGAACTTTGAGAGAAGTCAAAGACTCTAGAAATCTCTAGAGTCACAACTCAAGGCAGGAGAATAAAGTGCAAGCAGTTTAGAAGCTCTAACATTGAGAATAAGGTTCAACTTTATTTGCCGTATATATTTACACTATTAACAGTTTACTGTGGTGTGTTGATGCGACATGTATAACATGTATATATATATGCTGTACTCCTGCACAATACTGTACACGGATGGAAGGTGTATGGAGAGCTCATTTCCAAGTGCGGGTTGATGGGAATAGGCAGAATAATGGACTAGATGAGCTGAGGGCCCTGTTTCTGTGCTGGTACCTATCGCTCTGTAACTTCTTGAAAAATAAAGCACCTCTTCTAGTTACCCACTATTGATCTGTGCAGCATTGCATTTTGTGATTAAGTAAACGCTGTTAATTGTATCATTTAATTTGTCTGAAGCAGGTATAGTATCGACTTTGTTAAGCATCTAATTCTGGTATTAATTTATATCATTTTTTAAAAACTATTAATTTATATAGTTTTTATTTAAATGACACTTTTCATCTTCATTTAAGCTGAAAAGTGTCTTTTCTTTTGAACTATATAAACCACTATATTGGAAGCCACCAGTCCTGGTCTAAGATCTAGTTGTCTAACAACATGCCCAGCTCTGCCATGGACACCAGCCTTCCCAGCATCCAGGACACCTTCAAAAAGTGACGCCTCAAAAGGGCGGCATCTGTCATAAAAGACCCTCACCATCTGGGGCTTCAAAAAGGCAGCATCTGTAAGAAAAGGAGCCTCACCATCTAGGACATGCCCTCTTCTCATTGCTACCATCAAGGAAGAGATACGGGAGCCTGAAAACACACACTCAGCATTTCAGAAACAACTTCCTCCCCTCGTCAGCAGATTTCTGAACAGTCCATGAACACTGTCTCACTATTTCTTTTATTTTTTCCCCTCTCTTTTTGCATCACTTAATAACTTTATTTAATTGACATATATGTTCCTTATTTCAATCCTTTATTAGCAATTATCAAACACACAATTAATCATTATTGAGCCTTATCTCAGTGGTCAGCAAAGACATAACCTCCGTGGCCCCATGCTACAAACTGCCACGAAATAAGCTTGAATATGTAACTTATTCCCTTCACTATGACATAGGCTACAAGGTCTTTCCATGACCGTGATTGTTCTTGGCAATTTTTTCTACAGAAGTAGTTTGCCATTGCCACCTTTTAGGCAGTATCTTTACAAGACGGGTGACCCCAGCCATTATCAATACTCTTCAGAGATTGTCTGCCTGGTGTCAGTGGTCGCATAACCAGGACTTGTGATATGCACTGGCTCCTTATATGACCATCCACCACCAGCTCCCATGGGTTCACCTGACCCTGATCGGGATGGGGCATGGGGTGCTAAGCAGATGCTGCACCTTGCCCAGCATCAGCGCTCGGGGTTCAGTTCCACCCTGTACGTTCCCTCTGTGACCGTGTGGCCTTCCTCTGGGCGCTTGGGTTTCCTCCAACATTCCAAAGGTTAATAGGTGTAATTGGGCAGCACGGGCTCGTTGGGCAGAAAGGTCTTTTACTGTGCTGTATTTCTAAATGGGTGAATTAGTTCAGCAGAACATCATGGGAAGAATGGCCCATACCTATGCTGCACCATTTTATGTTCTAAGCGAAGGTTTGTCTGTCTTTATCAGGTCCTGATTTCCAAAAGCTGAGCAGGCTGGCTCAGCTGCTGCAGGAAACGTCCATTTCCATCGATCACTCACTCTTCGATGACTACAGTGTTGAAACTCTACAGTATGTGTGCGGGAAAATTCTGAACCAGTTGCAGAAAAAGGGACTCTTCCTTCTCGCGAGACAAGTGGTGGACCTCGCCGGGCTGCCCGTGGACAGTTTGCTTGTTGAGGAGGTGACGTTTTCCATTTATAAACACAGTGGATTCCTGTTAATTGGGCCATCACTTAATCAGGGCAGCCATTTATTTGGGACAGCTCTAAAGGTCAAAAATGAAATTGAGAAAATAGCTGGGATTCCCTTTGTTTATTTGAGACACTATGCCGCTAAATTGGGGCAGGAGACTGTTACCAAACAGTTTCTAACTAGTAAGCACGAGGAATTCTGCAGATGCTGGAAATTCAAGCAACACACATCAAAGTTGCTGGTGAACACAGCAGGCCAGGCAACATCTCTAGGAAGAGGTACAGTCGACGTTGCAGGCCGAGACCCTTCATCAGGACTAACTGAAGGAAGAGCTAATAAGAGATTTTAAGAGATTATCAAAATCTCTTACTAGCTCTTTCTTCAGTTAGTCCTAACGAAGGGTCTGGATCTGAAACGTCAACTGTACCTCTCCTAGAGTTTCTAACTAGTGTCAGTCGCGTGCATTTGTGTGGCTGTTAGACACAGCGTTTTTACTGTCAGTTCTGTGTCCGAAAAGCAGTGATTTTTATCACTGATAATTGGCAAGAAATAAGCAGTAAGACAATTCCGAACTGTCCTGCTCACTGTGGTTTCAAGCATTCAGGCTTGGAGATGCCAGAAATAGCCAGAGGTAAAAATGAACTACTTCAAGTTAGCAATTAAAAAGGCATCGGCAATCATCTTAAATGTTACAATGAAAATGAGGATTTGGAGGATGCAATTGTCAATAGCATGGTATGAAGGCAGTCTGTTATCTGCACTGGGTGTCCGTGCTTATTCTGTTTACTTTCAGTCAATCAAATGATCAGGGCAGATGAATTCCTGCATTGATGACTATTATTAATTAATACACAGTTTTGTAGTACGATAGAGGTATTGGTAGTGTTCTAATCTGTTCTGTATTTCATTTAAATACTTGTAACTCAGTTTATCTTTTTTATATCTTTTAACTATTTCCATGAAACTTTGGCTAATTGGGGCAGCCGCTCAATTGAGCCAAAATGTACTGGTCCTAAACCAGAATTCACTGTTTGTGGTCACGGGTAATCATGATAGATTGGGTCAAATATGCCTAATTTTTAGTTGAAACTCTGCATAATAATTTGTTTTCTCAGTGGAGGGTATTGACAGAACAGAAGCTATTTGAAGTTTTTACTCCTGAGACTGGAAATAAACTGAAAGCCTTGTATTTCAGGACAATGAAAGCCGCTGCTGTATTACTGGACACGTGTTTGACATTTTATACATAGAAAACTCCAGCAAATACCAGTTTGATCATCACAAGAGGTTCTGCAGATGCTAAAAATCTTGAGCAACACACACAAAATACTGGACAAATTCAGCAAGTTGGGTGGCATCTGTGGTGGGAAATAAACAGTCAACTTCTCAGGCTGAAACACTTCAGCAGGACTGGAAAGGAAGGGGGTAGAAGCCAGAGTAAGACGGTGGGATGGGAGGTGAAAGGGGTACAAGCTGGGATGTCATAGACCAGGGCTTTGAGTATCAGGGTTGTGAAATCATGTTGCAGTTATACAAAACAGTGGTTAGACTTCACTTAGAGCAGGAGATGCCAAACTGGGGTCCATGGACCCCTTGGTTAATGGGGGTGGTCCATGGCATTGAAAAGATTGGGACCCCGATGGAGCAATATGTACAGTTGTGATTTCTGCATCGCTAGAAAGGGTGAAGTGGCAATAAGGAGAGTGCAGAAGAGATTCACCAGGATATCATTTGGAACGGAAGGCTGAGATTGGATAAACTGATGTGGAATATGAGGAGGTTGAGGAGTGATTTTACAGAGGTCTATAGAATTTTGAGACTGAAGTTGGTGTTTTCTTTTAATTTGTAGATTACACCACAATGGTGTTATAGCAGTCAGAGGAATGGGTTGTCTAAGATTACAATGGGATCTAGATCAACTGAAGAGGTGGGCAAGAGAATGCAGAAGGAGCTTAACTAACGTGAGCTGCTGCACTTTGAAAAGTTAAACCATGTCAGGACTTGCACAGTAAATGTCAGGGTCCCAGAGAGCATTGTAGAACAGAGACCGGGGGTATAGATACGGTTCCCTGAAAGGAGAGGCAGAGGTAGACAGGGTGGTGAAGAAGGTGCTCGGCACACTTGCCTCCATTAATCGGGACACTGACGGCAGGAGTTGGATGTCATGCTGTAGCTGTACCGTCGTCAAGGACCCCCACCATCCAGCCCACGCTCTCTTCTTAGCTCTGCCTTCAGGACCCTTCAACCATCAGGCTCCTGAACCAGAATGGATAACTTCACTCACCTCAACGCTGAACTGCTTCCACAAACTACAGACTCTCTTTCAAGGACTCTACAACTCACGTTCTCAGTGTTTTCTATCTACCTATTTATTTATTATTTGTCTTTTTTTGTTTTTGCACATTGGTTGTTTGTCTGACTTTGGGTGTAAATTTTCATTGATTCTATTATATTTTTTGTTCTCCTGTCTATGGCCACAAGAAAACGAATCTTAGGGTAGTATATGGTGATGTGTGTGTACTTCGGGAATACATTTACTGTTCAGTAGTGAGAACACATTTGGACCTTTATGTACAGGTCTGGTTCCCAGCTGCAGGGAGTGTACCACTAAGCTGGAATAGATGCAAGATTTAAAGGAGGTTACTGCGACTGGAGAGGCTGGATTGGCTGGGACAATTTTCCTAGGAGCGTGGGAGCCTGAGAGGTGACCTTAAACGTTATATAAAATCACAAGAAGCTTAGATAAGGTGAATAATCGTCATCTTTTTCCCAAGCTAGGAGAGTCCAAAACTAGAGGGTGGTGGTGTATGGAAAGTACCTCCAGAGGAAACTGTAAAAATGCGTACGATTATATTTCAAAGGACACTTGGACATATAAATGCATCAGAAACCCGAGAGGCATGTGAGCCAAATGCAGGCTGATGGGAGTAGCTCAGGTAGGCATCTTGGGGCCAATGAGTCCAATTTAGTGCTATGTAACTGACTCTGAGTGACATAGAAAGGACAAATGGTCGAATCTTTTCCTCAGGGACATGTAGTCTAGACTAGAGGGCACAGGTTTATTGTGAGAGGGAAGAAATTTAACTGGTCTGGAACTGGAGTACATCACAGAATCACTTTCATTTTATAAACCAGGTCTTCTTCCACCGATCTCTTAGATGTAAACAATCTCCCTCAAAAGATAATTTGTAGATCAGCTTTTTTGAACTATGCTCCTAAACTGCAGAATCCAATACCTAAAACAATAAGGGATGCAGACTTAGTTGACACTTTTAAATGCCAGCCCAAAACCTATTTATTTAATCTTTTTCTCTTATGTCATGTTTATTTTTACTTTTATTTTTGATTTTATTTTCATGTTTGCTCTTTATCCCATTGTAAAGCATTTTGAGCTACATCATCTGTATGAAAAGTGCTCGATAAATCAGTTATTATTATTATAATTGAAGGTTAGGTTTTCCACACAGAAGGTGTGCATAAATAGAAATGGAACTAGTGGAGGTGGTGAAGGCAGATATAATTGTAATGTGAAAAGGCATTTGCATGGGTATGTGGATAGGAGAGGAGTAGAGGGATATGGGGTTAATACGGCCAACAGGATTTGCATAGATATCTCTACCTGACTCCTTTGTCCACTCATCCTTCCCCACTGATCTCCCTCACAGCTCTTACCCGTGTAAGGGAGACGGGTGCTACACCTCCTTCCTCATCACCGTTGAGGACCCCCAACAGTCCTTCTAGGTAAGGTGGCACTTTACCTGCAAGTCTCTCAGGGCTGTACAAGTATCCACTGTTCATGGCGCAGTTTCCTCTGCATTGGTCAGACCCAATAGTCTGGGAACCGGTTTGTCAAGTACTTTTGTTCTGTCCATGACAAAAGGCAGGTTTTCTCATTCCCATTCCGACGTGTCCATGGCCTCCTGTACTGCCACTATGGTCAGGTCTGTGGAGGAATACCCCATATTCCGTCTCTGGGTAGCCTCCAAGCTTCCAACATGAACATCGATTTCTCCAACTTCCAGTAATTTTGCCCGTCCTCCCTCCTTCTTTAATTTTCCATTCCCCATTGTGGCTCCCCTCTTACCCTTTCTGGTCTCTTCACTTGCCCATCGCCTTGGACTGGTTTCCCTCCTCCTTCGCTCTCTTCCCTGGTCTTCTGACAGATTCTTTCTTCTTTGTCCTTCAGCTTTTCCATTTGCTCTCGAGCTTCTTACTTCATCCACCTATCCACCTTCCCCCCTTCCCCCTCACCTGGTCTCACCTCTCACCAGCCAGTTTGTATTCCTCCCCCTCTATCCCACCTTCTTATTCTGGCTTCTTCCCCCCTTCCTTTCCAGTCCTGATGAAGGGTCTCAGCCTGAAACGTTGACTGTTTATTCCCCTCCATGGATGCTACCTGACCTGCTGAGTTGCACCAGCATTTTGTGTGTTGCATAGATAGGTGCGTGGACAATAGTCAGAGATATTCGTGTTCTATGAATCGACATAAAAAAGTTTCAATATATTGTGTTCGGACCTATTATTTAATTTCTTTTTTTACAGGTATCTCAGGAATTACAAAATTTGAAACAACGTGGTCAGTGGCAAAGGAAAGAGACAAGAATAAATTTTTGGAAGAAGTGCCATGATTGTTTCAAAAATAATTTGATCTCCAATGTAGCTGCCTCTGAATTCTTTCTGTGCCAGGCTACGGATAAGTCATTCACTAACTCCCAACCACCACTACCTTTCAAAGAACAGCTCCTGGCTATTCAGGAGAAGTGCATGCTCCTGACCATCGCGGGACACTGGCTGTCAAGCAGCTCACCTCTGCTCCTAGAACAGCTGGAAGAAGTAGAGAAAAGGATTTGGTTGTGTCGCATCAGTCAGCAGACTTTGCTGATGTCCACAGCTTCCAGATTTGCTTGGCAGGTTTCAGTCTGTGGTGAACTTACCTTTGAAGATGCCACCAAAGAGTTTCTCTTCTCAAAGCTGCCTGCTCTGAACTCGCCGAAATATCTCAAGCTGGAAGGGTTTCCAAACAAGGACATGGCTTCCAACTGTAGACTTGAAGCAGTGGAGCAAGAAGCCCTTAGTGTTTTGATTGGAAGTTTATTAGATAGAGGACGCATCCATGAAGCTAGTAGAGTCTCCAGATATTTTGAATTTTATAACCAAGATCTTTCACTAGTTCTCCATTGCAGAGCTCTGGCCTCAGGGGAAGCACAAGCGACCGATTTCCATCCTGCTATCAAAACCATCTTGAGTACAGCTGCTGCTTTGAGTGGGGAGACGAGACACCCTCGAAAAAGGATCTCAAGCAGTAAGTCGATTTGTAATTGTTTCAGTGCATTCATGGACATTTACAATCTCTTCAGGAAGCTCTCTGACCTACTGTGGGGGTGTCAGAATCTGTGAAGGGGCAGGCATGAGATTGGGGATGGTTGTCCTTGGAGAAAGAAAACAAACTGCTTGAGGAACAGCAGATCGACTCTTGATAGAGATGTACAAGATGATAAGAGGCATAGATAGGGTGGACAGCCAGAGCCTCTTCCCCACAGTGGAAATGCATTTTAGATAGGCTCATGGATGAAAGAGAAATAGGGGGGAAGAGTTAGATTGATCTTGGAGTAGGTTAAAGGGTCGGCACAACATCTTGGGCTGAAGGGCCTGTACTGTGCTGTACTCTTCTATATAGAAGGCAGAGGGTGGTGGTGGAGGGAGTACATTCAGATTGGAGGATTGTGACTAGTGGTGTCCCACAAGGATCTGTTCTGGGACCTCTACTTTTCGTGATTTTTATTAACGACCTGGATGTGGGGGTAGAAGGGTGGTTTGGCAAGTTGGCAGACCACACAAAGGTTGGTGGTGTTGTAGATAGTGTAGAGGATTGTCAAAGATTGCAGAGAGACATTAATAGGATGCAGAAGTGGACTGAGAAGTGGCAGATGGAGTTCAACCCGGAGAAGTGTGAGGTGGTACACTTTGGAAGGACAAACTCCAAGGCAGAGTACAAAGTAAATGGCAGGATACTTGGTAGTGTGGAGGAGCAGAGGGATCTGGGGGTACATGTCCACAGATCCCTGAAAGTTGCCTCACAGGTAGATAGGGTAATTAAGAAAGCTTATGGGGTGTTGGCTTTCATAAGTCGAGGGATAGAGTTTGAGAGTTGCGATGTAATGATGCAGCTCTATAAAACTCTGGTTAGGCCACACTTGGAGTACTCTGTCCATTTCTGGTCGCCTCACTATAGGAAGGATGTGGAAGCATTGGAAAGGGTACAGAGGAGATTTACCAGGATGCTGCCTGGTTTAGAAAGTATGCATTATGATCAGAGATTAAGGGATCTAGGGCTTTACTCTTTGGAGAGAAGGAGGATGAGAGGAGACATGATAGAGGTGTACAAGATAATAAGAGGAATAGATAGAGTGAATAGCTAGCACCTCTTCCCCAGGGCACCACTGCTCAATACAAGAGGACATGGCTTTAAGGTAAGGGGTGGGAAGTTCAAGGGGGATATTAGAGGAAGGTTTTTTACTCAGAGAGTGGTTGGTGCGTGGAATGCACTGCCTGAGTCAGTGGTGGAGACAGATACACTCATGAAGTTTAAGAGACTACTAGACAGGTATATGGAGGAATTTAAGGTGGGGGCTTATATGGGAGGCAGGGTTTGAGGGTCGGCACAACATTGTGGGCCGAAGGGCCTGTACTGTGCTGTACTATTCTATGTTCTATATAGATGGACAGTGTGCTGGAAGTTTGTCATCCTAAGAAGCCTTTTAAAATGTAAAGTTTATAGAGATAATAAAGATAACACAGGGAGCACTGCCATAAATCTCTTTCCATATTTATTCTTAATTCTAAATGCAGTTTAATCCGTACACTGCTCACTGGGAGTAGTACAATTACTGTTCATCATTGTGAGAGTAACTCCGTCTAAAGGGTAATATTCCTGTCACTGAGCTGGGAATAATTATCACTGGGTGAATGATTTCACAGGTAGTCAATAACTGTTTGCAAAGATCTGGTTGTGTTCGAGAGTGCTGACTTTGAAGGAATCTCCTGAGGTTTAAGGGCATTGGTTCATTTTGTGCTCACACAGCGTGCAGGAAATAAGAACATTCTTGGGCTTTGGGTAAAGACGGTGGGGTAGTTGGACTTGTTACTCCGTTTTAGAGCGATCCCTTCTGGCAGAAAAGCAGATGGGTTACTTTCCATCGTTGGCTGAGCCATAGGATATAAGATTGGGGAGGACAAGTTGGAGCTGTATAAACATTCAGCCAGCACTATATTACTGCGCACAATCCAGAGTTCGCTTAATACCAGAAGATTGAAAGAAAGTGCTGGTCTACAGTAACATTGGCAATGTTGACAGATTTTGGTTTACTTAGAAATTTAGGCAGCTGAGAGGAATTTAAAATAAATAGCAAAATCAAGTTGGGTCCTCATCTTCTTACCCTTTGCAGAGCCGTTAATGATCTGGGTGCCACGATAGTGTAGGGGTCAGCTCGGGTTGTTGGAGTTCGAAGTTCAATTCAGACATCATCTGTAAGGTGTCTGTACGTCCTCCCCGTGGAAGGAGCGGGTTTTCTCCGGGTGCTTTGGTTTTGTCCCACTGTCCAAAGACGTACTGGTTAGCCAGTTAATTGGTCATTGTAAATTGTCCTGTGATTGTGTTACGGTTAAACCAGTGGTTGCTGGAGGTTGCTGGGCAGGGTGGCTCGAAGGGCCGGAATGGCCTATTCCACACTGTATCTCTAATTAAATACAGTACTGTGCAAAAGTCTCCGGTACGTGTATATAGCTGTGGTGCCTAAGACTTTTGCACAGTACTGTAGTAATTTTATGTATTGCACTGTACTGCTGCTGCAAAAAAAAACAAATTTCGTGACATGAGTGATGATAAAACTGATTCTGATATGGATCTCTGTTGTGGACTGAGAGTGGGAAGGGGGCAGGGAGAGGGGAATCATGGTTGGGAAAAGGGGAAGGGAGAGGGGAGGGAGCGGGAAGCACCAGAGAGACATTCTGTAATGATCAATAAACCAGTTGTTTGGAATCAAATGACCTTACCCGGTGTCTCAGGGCTGGGTGTGTCTGCCCCCACCCCTGGCACTCCCTCTCTGCCACCTGTCCCACACCCCTCTCACCGCACTCCACCCTCGCCCTATCCAACATCATTCGTTCCCGCCAGACTTACAGACTCACTCTCTGCTCCACATTGAAAAAGCAGGACTGTGCGAAAGTACTGTACAGTATACAGAAGGGCTTTATACTTCATAATGTGCCCCAAGCTCCAACAGTACTTCACAGGTTTGGACCATGATCACAAAGAAGGCGGGGGCGGTAAGCATAGGAGAGCCCCACCATCTGTATATAATCTCCCTCTGGAGTCCTTCCTCTCTCCCATTCCCCCATGGTCCACTCTCCTTCCTCCTCCTTCAGCCCTTTACCTCTTCCAGCTTCTCAGTTCATCGCTCCTTCCCCTCACACCCACCTTCCCCCTCACCTGATTTCACCTATCATCTGCCAGCTTGTAGTCTTTCTCCTCCGCACTGCCCCACCCCACCTCTTACTCTGGCTTTTTCCTCCTTCCTAAAGGTCTTAGTCTGAAACGTTGACTGCTTATTCCTCTCCGTAGATGCTGCCTGACCTGCTGAGTTCCTCCAGCATTTTGTGTTTGTTCCTCTGAATTTACATTATCTGCAGAATCTCCTGTTTAAATGGGTGTTCAACGTGATGTAATTTATGAATGACAGCTGGGATTAGATTAGATAGTTCCTTGTAAATTGTGGGTTGAACAGTCTCCTTCAAGGCATGGGTTTTTGTACTTCAAGGACTTTGAGGGATCGGGACCAGAAGGGCAGTAGTGAGCTGTGTTTTTTGTGGCAATTTGCTACCTTGGTACTTGGTTGGTTACGAAAGAGCACATTGTTAGCATAAAGGAAGTTGTGAGAGGCTCCAATCTGAATTTACATTAAATTGCATTCTTTTGTCATGAATGGATGCTTTCCATTTAACAGTGATCCCTGAGATGATTATAACTAATTTATTTGAGGTTGGTACTTCACACTGCTGTTTTGTGCGTTTTTTTGGATGACATGGAAGCATAGTTTAATGCCACATCACAGGTTAATGTGGAAACTGGAAGCTTATGGTATGGGAGATTGGCGTTCAGTTAGCTTGACACTATTACAGCGCCAGGGACCTGGGTTCAATTCCCTCTGTTGTCTGTAAAGATTGTGTATGTTCTCCCTCTGATGTGGGTTTCCTCCAGGCGCTTCGCTTTCCTCCCACATTCCAAAGATGTAAGGGTTAATAGATTAATCACATGTGGATGTGATTGGGCTGGCAGGTTCCCTTACCGTGCTGATCCTCTTAATTTTTTTTAAAGTTCTTCTTTATTCGATCTGATCATTCACTTTGCATATTGTAGCTAAATAGATACCACGAGTACTGTAATAATGTTCCACGTCTGGGCTGTACAGGAAACTCTTTATTGCTGCATCGTCTTTAAACAATCGTTTTTTGTTTTCTCCTGACAGTTGGCAATATAAGTTCATCATCTGTTCAGAGTCTAGAAGACAACGTTGTTAAAGACCAGGTTGTTAATGATCTGCAGGTTCTCATTAATGAATGCAGCCACGGAAAGAGTTACTGCCACCAGGTTCTTAGCTTATTCGAGCTCTCAAAGGTACAATCATTCATGTGGTAATCTGCTACCAATTATTCCCACTGTTCTTAAACCGTATGCAGCTAAAAAATATACTCAGTGGGCCCCTTTATTAGGCACAGGTGTGGAACCCAGTGTGGTCTTTGCTGCTGTAGCCCATCCACTTCAAGGTTCAACATGTTGTGCGTTCAGAGATGCTCTTCTGCACACCACTGTTGTAACGTGTGGTTATTTGAGTTACTGTCACCTACCTGTCAGCTTGAACCAGTCTGGCCATTCTCCTCTGACCGCTCTCATTAACAAGGTGCTTTCACCCACAGAACTGCCGCTCACTGCGTGTTTTTTTTGTTCATCACACCATTCTCTGTAGACTCGAGAGACTTGTGAGATCAGCAGTTTCTGAGATACTCAAACCACCCCCTCTGGCACGAACAATCATTCCACGGAAAAAGTCGCTTAGATCACATTTTTCTTCCCCATTCTGATGTTTTGTGTAAACAGCAGCTGAATTTTTTGACCACGTCTGCATACTTTTATGCATTGAATTGCTCCCACATAATCGGCTATTAGAGATTTGCATTCACGCGTAGGTGTGCCTAATAAAGTGGCCACTGAGTGTAAACCAGAGCTCTTGTCTAACCATTTTCTTGAATTTTATGTTGGTTTCTTTATGAGTGGATTATTTCATGTTGTAAGTGAACAGTTATGACTTAATTCCTTTAAAAATATATTAAAGTTCAAAAATGTTCTTAGTCAGATGTTTAATTTTCGCTCCCCTATAGGAGCTTGGCTTTTCCTTCAATGATATCTCAACACAAGATTCCAACACGGTTCTGCGGGAAGTGTTATCGTCACAGCAGCCTGACCGTTACAAAAAGGCGCGGGCGTTTATCACCACGCGAGGGCTGAAGGCAGAGGCAGTGGCAGCTCTGGTAGCAGACGAGGTGGTCCAAGCATTGCTGTCTTCAACACAATCCAAAGGTAGACTATCAGCCGTGTGTTTACCGGGACAGGTTACGTGGGCAGCATGCAGTGTGAGTGGGAAACCCAGGGTGAGTGGTTCTCCCTGCATACAGAGTTTTCAACTCCATAGTGTAATCTAACTCCCAGAGAAAAATGTTATCCTGTTCAGCGTGCCCTCTGGAGCAGGTGTGATCTCTGATCACTGGGGAGAGCCTGATCCCAAGACAAAAGGATTGAGATCAGAATCAGTATCACCAACTTAGATGACATGAAACAACCCTAATGCTCTGGATTTCGAGCTTCTGCAGAAACTCTTCTGTTTAACATTGTCACCATAATTCTCCATTCTCCATCCATTCTGATCTCTCCTTCCTTTACTTTGTCCACCTACCCCTCCCAGCTTCCATTTTATCCCCCTCCCCTTCTCCCATCCATCTACCTTCCCCCTCACCTGGTCTCACCTGTCACCTGCCTGCTTGTACGCTTACAGCACCCCCCCCCCCCATTCTAGCTTCGGCCCCCTTCCTTTCCAATCCTGATGAAGGGTCTCAGCCCGAAAAGTTAATTATTTATTCTCCTCTATAGATGCTGCCTGACCTGCTGAGTTCCTCCAGCATTTTGTGTGTTGCTGCAGAATCTCTTGTGTTTACAACGTGAAATGTGTTGTTTTTCAGTAGCAGTACCATGCTAAGACATAAAATTACTATAAATTGCAAAAACAAATAGAGAAAAATGGAATAACTTTCTGAGATCCTCCAGCATTTTGTGTGTGTCAGTCTAGATTTCCTGCAGAATTTCTACTATTTATGATGAGGTAGTGTTTATGGGTTCATGAATCGTTCCGGAATCTGATGGCAGAGGGGAAGGAGCTGTTTTTGAATGACTGACGGTGGGTTCCTGTACTTCCACCCTGATGGAAACAGCTTGGCGTTGTGTGAAGACAAGAAGCTGGCTGTTAGAAGAAAGCACGTGCTCTGCATGCCCAGTAGTTGTAGCCACTTGGGTTAGTATTGGGGAGGTGTAGAAACACAATGAATAAAGCCTCTACCTCGCAGTGTCAAAGTCCTGATTCAGTCCTAACCTTGAGTGGTGAGTGTGTGGAGTTTGCACGTTCTTCCTGTGACCACGTGGATTTTTGTTGCGTGTTTCAGCGTCCTAAAGACCTGAGAGTTAGTAGGTTAATTGGCTGTTCTACATTGCCCCCAGTGTGTGGGTGAGCGCCAGGATGTGGGACAGTTGATAGGAATGTGGAGATGTGGTTAACGTCAGGATTAGTGTAAATGTGAGCTCAGTGCTCAGTGTGGACTTGGTGAGCCAAAGAGCCTGTTTCCGTGTTGTATCTCTGTATAACTACTTTCTCCCCTAGCTTGTCCTCTCCTCACTACAGCTGCCTGACCTCTTTCGGACTGGGAAATGCAGGGGTTGCCAACCTGGGATCCACGGACCTCTCGGTTAATGGTACGGGTCCATGGCATGAAAAAGATTGGGAAGCCCTGGTCTAGTCAGATGAACTGAGGCTGTTAGAGAAACCCAGTGGGTTAGGCAGCATCTGTGGAGGGAAATGAACAGGTGACGTTCCAGATCTCGGTCCTTCTGCTGCACTGCATTGCAAACCTGCCGACTGTCCACAGGTGCTGCCTGAGCATCTGAGAGTGGCAGGGAGCAACGCACAGGCTGGGTGGGCTGCAGTGGGCTCCTTCTCGCATTATTGAAACTTGTGAAATTGGGCTGCCCAGTAATATATCAGCTGCATCCAACAACATTTCCTTTGATAATAAATGTACTTTGAATATACCCCCAAGTAGGCTTCCTGCCGCCTTCTGATCCCTTCCACGTTCCAACATATGGAGCACACCAAACCCTTGTTTGCCTGACTCTCAAAGCATGCTCACCATTTCCACACGGAAATTTATTTTATCATGTATGTGAATGATTGCTTGTTTTCAAAGATGAGGCTTATCCAAAACTCCCTTTCTACAAACACTTCAAAGATCACAGGGAGATTCAAAACCCCTTTCTGAGTAAATGTATGTTTGAGACTTACCAAAACATCGCACAGACTTTGATGAATAACATTTGTTTTTTTTTAAATCTGATTCCTGACTTCAAAAGGAGTTTAATTGAAGTGTTTACCTTGCTGAAGAAACTCCAGGGGTAACTTCAAACTATTTCCTATTTATGTACCGTTAAAGCAGTAATACGTTAAGTAAAATGAAGCATTGCAAATGTTGGAAATATGAATTCAAGCACACAATGCTGGAGGAACTCAGCAGGTCCCGAAGGAGGGTCTCGGACTTGAAAAATTATTATTTATTCATTTCCATAGATGCTGCCTGGCCTGCTGAGTTCCTCCAGCATTTTTGTGTGTGTTGCTCTGGAATTTCCAGCATCTCTTGTATTTGGATTGGTTTACTAGAGTCACAGAAGCATAGAACAGTAGAACACGAAAACAGGCCCTTCAGCCCATCTAGTCTGTGCATCTATTATTGTCACATGTAAGATACAGTGAAAAGCCTGTCTTGCATGCTGTTCATACAGATCAGATCATTATACGAGTCTGTGGTGGCCAGTGCTATCATGTTTGCTGTTGTGTGCTGGGGCAGCAGGCTGAGGGTAGCAGACACCAACAGAATCAACAAACTCATTCGTAAGGCCAGTGATGTTGTGGGGATGGAACTGGACTCTCTCACGGTGGTGTCTGAAAAGAGGATGCTGTCCAAGTTGCATGCCATCTTGGTCAATGTCTCCCATCCACTACATAATGTATTGGGCACAGGAGTACATTCAGCCAGAGACTCACTCCACCGAGATGCAGTACTGAGCGTCATAGGAAGTCATTCCTGCCTGTGGCCATCAAACTTTACAACTCCTCCCTTGGAGGGTCAGACACCCTGAGCCAATAGGCTGGTCCTGGACTTATTTCCTGGCATAATTTACATATTACTATTTAACTATTTATGGTTTTATTACTATTTATTATTTATGGTGCAACTGTAACGAAAACCAATTTCCCCCAGGATCAATAAAGCATCACTATGACTATGACTATGCAGTACGTTGAGGTAGAATAAGTTAAACCAATCGGCGGATTAAAGTGTAAAAGCTACTAAGAAAGTGCAGTTAAATGTTAAAGTGCAAGATCATAATGGGGGGGGGGTCAGCTGAATGTTTCTTGTTAGGGGCTGTTGATTTTGAGTCAGCTTTGCTTCTGCTGGTGGGTCTGTTGTGTTTAACGTGTTTCCCTAGAGAGGGAGAGGTGGGCTCTTGCTCCAGATGTCCAGTATTGGAGGACAGGCATTTACGGTGAGGGGGGGAATTTCAAAGGAGATGTCGGGGCAAGTTTTTCTACACAGAGAGTGGTAGGTGCCTGGAATGTGCTCCCTGGGGTGGTGGAAGAGGCAGATACATTAGGGGTATTTAAGAGATGTTTATATGGGCACATGAATGTGAGGACAATGGAAGAATGTGGACATTGTGTAGGCAGAGGAGATTACCATTTGATTACTGATTGGTTCAGTACAACATTGTGGGCCGAAGGGCCTGTTCTGTTCTGTGCTGTACTGTTCTGTGTTCGATGAGTGCTCTGTGGGTGCTTCTTGCTGGAAAGTCACCAAGGAGCAGTTCAGGCCCAGCCAGACTGTGTCCCAGGTGCCTCACCTGGTGGATACTAAGGTTCAGAGATGGGCTGTCTTTGAATAATCTGCTGTTATTCTTCCAACAGCATCCCAACATGAGTCACTGCATTCCAAAAAGGGGACAAATTAAACGTATATAAATAGACGGGCGAGTCCAAGCTGTCTGATATTCATGAGCAGACGAACTTGAGTTTTCAGAAACAACTTGCTGCTGTAACCCTGGCTCTCTGACTCTGATTCTCTCTCAAAGATCATGTTTGTAGTTCACCATGGTTGGTCAGAGTGTCTTCATTTTACAACAGTGTTCTCCAAGCACTGATGCATATACACATCTGTTCTTCAGCCTTCTGACCCACTGAGGTCACTATCATGATATCGTGCTATGTTGCTGTATCAAGTTACCAGTAAAAACATTGATGAATTCACAGGCATGAAGACATCATTTCTGATTTCGTGTCTTGGGCTTTTTATATAAACAACAGAAAAATTTATCCTAATTACAGATACCCCAGACACCCAGTCTGTTTGTGTGAATCAGAACGTGTCTATGTGGAATTTACCGAGTAGGGCTGCCCGTGGTTCGGTGGTGCCAGCGTTGGTGCAATGAGACCCGATTCATGCAGCATCTTGTGATCTCAGGCTCCAGGTGTTTTCTCCAAAACTGACCTGAGATCTGAAACACTAGAGACCTCACTTACAAACCCTAACCCATTCATCTTCGGGAAACCCACACCGTTATAGGGAGAACGTACAAACTCCTTACAGACAGTGGTAGGAATTGAACATAGGCCGCTGGCGCTGTAGAGCGTTATGTAACTTTTTTTCACATCGCATCCGGAGTTTCTCCGGTTAGTGTACAATTTCCCTCCACGCCTCTCTGACGTAGTGGGGAACCGCGTACGAGGCAAGTTACAGAACTGGTTTGCCATTGCCTTCTGCCGGGTGAGTTTCCAAAGAGATCACCAGCTCATAACCCAGTACGGATGGAAAGCGTGCAGGGGAGCCGGCTGGCTGGATTCGAACTCGGGACCTTTTCGTCCCGAAGTCCAACACTGATGCCTCTGCGCCACCAGTTAGGTCCATTGGCATAATTCTGCAAACGTGATTGCCACTGCCTGTAAGGAGTTTATACATTTTCCCTGTGACCATGTGGGTTTCCTTCCACACCCCAAAGATGTGTGGTTACGGTTAGTGAGTTGTGAGTGTGCTGTGTTGCATTGGAAGACCTTAAGACATAGGAGCAAAATTGAGCCTTTGGACCTAATGAGTCTGTTTCACTATTCCATCATGGCTGATTTATTATCCTTCTAAACCCATTCTCCCTCCTTCTTCCCGTAACCTTTGACACCCTTACTAATCAGGAACCTCCCAACCTCCTTTTTAAATACACCCAATGGCTTGGCTTCCACAACTGTCTGTGGCAATGAATTCCACAGTTTCACTACTCCCTGGTTAAAGAAATTCCTCCTCATCTCCGTTCTAAAAAGACACACTTCTGAGGTTGTGCCCTCTGGTCCTAGACTCCCCCACTATCGGAAACATAGCCATTCTGACTTGGCCTTTCAACATTTGTAGCATGGTGACATTTGTAGGTTTCCCAGAAGACTGCTTGCTCATTTCAGAAACGACACGTTTCACTGAATTTTTCAACGTATATGTGACAAATAACCTTAATCTCATTGCAGGTATCTTCAAGCCTGATACCATAGGTGCTGTAAAGGTCTAAATCCTGGTTCCATTCACAGCATCAAAGTGTCAAACAGAAACAGGACTGTTCTTTCAATTTCTCACTGACTGCATCAAGTGGACCAGGAGCAGCGTTCTCTCTTTTTAAACTGCGCAGCTCTTTATAGTAACATTATATAAAAGGAAATTCCAGCTGTGTGGCAACAAGGGCTATGTGCATGGGAGCATTTCAGTTACAGTGTGGCCACACACCCACACAAGTTAAGAGGGGATAGTGACCGGGTGCAATCAGGATGGTATTGAGAACCTAGAGTCCATCCGTCAGTTGTGGGCAGCGTGCTAGTGTAGCAGTTACTGCGGGAAGCTTTACCATTATCCCAGGGGTCCGTGGACCTCAGGTTTGCAACGCCTGAGTTAGTGTCACACCTAACAGCACCACCAGCTGTAAGATAGGGGTTCAGTTCGCTCTGCTGTCTGTAAAGAGTTTATATGTTCTCTCCGTCATCGTGTGGGTTTCCTGTGGGTGCTTCAGTTTCCACCCACACTCCAAAGACGTGCGGATTGGGGTTAGTGAGTTGTGGACGTGCTACATTGGTATTGGGAAGCACTCCAACACCTGCGGGCATCCCCCAGCAAATCCTGGCTCTGTGTTGGTCATTGACGCAAACAACACGTTTCACTGTATGTTTCTCTAGGAAGAGATACAGTTGACGTTTCAGGCCGAGACCCTTCGTCAGGACTAACTCGGCCTGAAACGTCGACTGTACCTCTTCCTAGAGATGCTGCCTGGCCTGCTGTGTTCACCAGCAACTTTGATGTGTGTTGCTTGAATTTCCAGCATCTGCAGAATTCCTCGTGTTTGCATCACTGTATGTTTCAATGCTTTGATGTACCTGTGACAAATAAAGCTAAACTTTAATCTTCAAATCTTTAAACAGCTTTAGGAGCATAGGTGGCAGGAGGAGGGTAACACCTTACAAACTACCCACCTAAGGGTTATGATGGCAGGTACCCAGGGGGTGGGGTGGGGAGGGGTGTAGTTGATCAACTTGCCTTCATTACCTTAAGAGGGCTGGATGGAACCCAATCCTGGACAGAGAAAATCAGCAGCCTGAGAAGCATTGTTTCTGTCATGTCTGATTCACTTTGGGCTGTACTGGCCTCAGAATGAAGCTGAATATGTCGGAACGTCCAGTTCCAGCAGGGTTGTCTCAGATTCAGATTCGAATCAAGCACCAAACAATTTAATGCTGACAGCTACAAGCGTTGGGGACCTCTGAACTGATTTAATCTTGAGTTGGTCCCCCAGCAGAGGGGGGAAGCGGTCACCCAACTGCACCGTTGCGATTTCTGATCTGGGCATTGGACAAACACTTTTCATACCTGACCTGCTCTCGGACTTGCAGTGTTTCTGCATTTACAGATTTACACTGGATTTACAGATCTTTATCACACGCAAAATACCGGAGAAACTCAGCTCATCAGGCAGCTTCTGTGACAGTCAATGTTTCAAGCTATCGTCCTAACCCTAGGCCTTCAGGGGTCTTGGCTTGAAACAATGACTGTTTATAGATGCTGCCTGACCTGCTGAGTTCTTCCAGCATTTTGTGTGTGTATTGCTTTGAATTTCCAGCATCAGATGCCCTCTGCCATCAGATTTAATTAACCCATGCACACTATCTCACTTTTTTTTCTATTTTTGCACCACTTATTTAATTTTGTAATGTATATATAGATCTTATTGTATTTATAGTTTTTAATTATGTATTGCAATGTATTTCTGCCAGAAAACAACAAATTTCATGACATATGCCAGTGATATTAAACCTAATTTAAGATGAGTGATTATATGGGAGGCAGGGTTTGAGGGTCGGCACAACATTGTGGGCCGAAGGGCCTGTACTGTGCTGTACTATTCTATGTTCTATGTAATTCTGATTCATCTGCAAAAGCTCTTGTGTTTAGCAGAGGGTTGCAGTTCACATCTTTTGATGGTTGTTCTGTTAATTGTCTTTGCACACAGGACAAGAAATGATGCAGATCTATAATCCTCGTAATGGGAAAGAGGCCTTTCTTCAACTGGCCAAACTGTGCCAAGATCCGATTCTTGTTGGCATGAAGCTGCTGGATAAAATTTCATCCATTTCTGCGGGGGATCTTGAGTGCAGTAAGTTACTGGAAATTCAGAAGTTCCACAGAGTGTGTGTGATCTTGAAGTAATGGTCTGGAGGGTACAGGGACTGTGCTAAGTAACAGTCTTTCCTGTCATTCATATATTGCAGATTATTTGTCTTTGAATCCAATCCATGGGGAACTGTACTCAGACCTCAATCAAAGCTCTTGTTGGCCATAGTTTTTTGGTCAGAAAAGAAAATTCTCTTAGTGATAGAAATTTTGTCCTGAGTTAGATGTGAAGAGCTTGTCTTCTGAGGAAAAGTTGAGTGAGCTAGTGTTTTCGCTCTGGAGCAAAGGCGCATGAGAGGTGACTTGATTGAGGTGTACAAATTGATAGGAGGCTCCAACAGCGCGGACAGCCAGAGACTTTTTTTCAGGGCAGAAATGCCTAATATGTAATTTTAAAGTAATTAGGGGAAAGTATAGGGGGGATGTCAGATCTAAGTTCTTTTTTTACGGAGAGTGGTGGGTGCGTGGAATGCACTGCCACGGGTTGTGAGGGGACTGGTGGGAAGGGGGGGGTCAATGCTTTACTCCTGCTTGTGCTTGGGTGGGGGGAGCTGGGGGGGTGCTTTGGAGTTCTAACATTTAACTGTCATTCATTCTTTGGGGCACTCCTCTGTTTTCGTGGATGTTTGCGAAGAAAAATAATTTCAGGATGTATATTGTATATATTTCTCTGACGTTAAATATACCTAAATATGGATAATAGAAAAATGGAGGGCTATGTAGGAGGGAAGGCTTAGATTGATCTTGGAGTAGGTTAGAAAGTTGGCAAACATCGTGTGCTGAAGGACCTGTACTGACCTATGTTCTATGTTCTGTTTAAACTCCGATCCTGCTGAGTGGAGAGTAAACGTCTGTGTTAACATCCAACAGCAGGGAAAGTCACCTGGCCCAATTCCCCACGTTGGACTTGCATCATCCTCCTGGCTAGGATTCAGCACTGCATTTCATGGGCCCATGGCTGCTTTATTTGTCACAGATACATCAAAACGTACAGTTACATGTGTCAAACCCATCAACGACCAGCGCAGTCTGAGGACGTGCTGGGGGGCAGCTCACAAGTGTTGCCACGCTTCTGACGCCAACAGAGCATGCCCACGACTGACTAATCCTAACCCATACGTGGGGCGGAAACTGGAGCAAACCCACACGGAGAGAGAACGTGCACACAGTGGGAATTGAAACCGGTCACTGGCACTGTAATAGTGTTACACTATTCGCAACGCTACCATGCTGTTCCTAATAAATACCGTGCCCCTCTTTAAAATCCCGCCATTAGATCCACTCCTCTGCTTCTGTCTTTGTCCTGAAAACCTCCTCCCATTCCCTCTTTATTCATTTCCATTTTAATATCTGTACTAATATCCGGCATGGTGTCCATTGAATGTGATTGCTATGTTACACCTGTATTTCTGGGTCAGAAGGTGGTATGTTCGAAGCTGACTGCAGAGCTCTGAGCAGAAACCCAGGCTGAGGTTGCCATTACGTGTGCTGAAGGTGCTGCAGAATTCGAACACAGATTTAGTATGCTTAGGTCTATAGGGATGGCTTTGGGGACAGTGCAGGGAGTTAGGGTTTATAGACAAGGATGAGGGAAGTTAGAGGTAAGGGGTAGTATATGAAGCATCTGGGCAGGAGACGCAATGTCTGAGAATACGAGTACAAGGACTGGGGGTCTGCAGGCGGCCTGTCTCGGTGTTGTTCTGCCGAGCATTGTGGGCATGATGTGTTGACGCTGATGCCAGCATGTGTGGTGTCACTTCAGGCTGCCTCCAGCACATCCTTAGGTGTGCTGGTTGTTAATGTAAATGTACACATGATAAACTAATCTGAATCTGACTGTATTTAATTGCCTGCAAGATATTTTGCGATGTCCTAAGTGAACTGTAGAAAAGCCTAGTCATGGAAGGAACTGATGCTTGTTTGATTGCTGTCTGATTTGTGTCTCCTTTCTTGTCCTGAAGCTGTGGAGCTGCTGATCCTGGCCCACAACTGTTTCAGCCTGACCTGTCACATGGAGGGGATTGGCAGAGTACTGCAGGCTGCCCGTCATCTCAGCCACCAGCATCTGGCTCCCAATGAACAGTACAGCCTCATGGTACAGTATAAATCACACTCCAGAGGGTGGGTATGAATGTTTGCTGTGATGAGTGATGTGCCACAGGCTGCAGCTGGGATCTACAGTATACTGCAGGTGTGCATCTACCAGATTTCCAGAGGCCACAGCTCAACTGGAAGCTCATGGTGTTGGGATTGGCTATGGTGGCACAGTGGTTCAGGGAACGATTACAGCACTAACAAACCAGGTGCAATTCCCACTGCTGTCTGTAAGGAGTTTGTAGGTTTTCACGTGCAGTGTTCCCTCTAAGGTGTGTACATGCACACACCTGTTGCTAACAGCGCACAAAGGAATTTAAACTGCACACAAGAGAGTTTCCAGTTGAGATGTGCCTTTTGGAAGGTACCCCATGCTTATTGAGAGCGTAAGGAGGCATGGGATCCAAGGTGACATTGCTTTGTGAATCCAGAACTGGCTTGCCCACAGAAGGCAAAGAGTGGTTGTAGACGGGTCATATTCTGCATGGAGGTCGGTGACCAGTGGTGTGCCTCAGGGATCTGTTCTGGAACCCTTACCCTTCGTGATCTTTATAAATGACCTGGATGAGGAAGTGGAGGGATGGGTTATTAAATTTGCTGATGACACAAAGGTTGGGAGTGTTATGGATAGTGTGGGGGGCTGTCAGAGGTTACAGCAGGACATTGATAGGATGCAAAACTGGGCTGAGAAGTGGCAGATGGAGTTCAACCAGTAAAGTGTGAGGTGGTTCATGTTGGTAGGTCAAATATGATGGTAGAATATGGTATTAATAGTAAGACTCTTGGCAGTGTGGAGGATCAGAGGGATCTTGGGGTCCGAGTCCCTAGGACACTCAAAGCTGCTCCTCAGTTTGACCCTGTGGTTAACAAGGCATATGGTGCATTGGCCTTCATCAATCGTGGGATTGAATCTCAGAGCCGAGAGGTAATGTTGCAGGTGTATAGGACCCTGGTCAGACCCCATTTGGAGTACTGTTCTCAGTTCTGGTCACCTCGAAGGACGTGGAAATTCTAGAAAAGGTGCAGAGGAGGTTTACAAGGATGTTGCCTGGATTGGGGAGCATGCCTTATGAGAGTAGACTGAGTGAGCTTGGCTTTTTCTCCTTGCAGCGACAGAGGATGAGAGGTGACCTGATAGAGGTGTATAAGATGATGAGAGGCGTTGATCGTGTGGATAGTCAGAGGCTTTTTCCCAGGGCTGAAATGGCTAACAGGAGAGGGCACAGTTTTAAGGTGCTTGGAAGTAGGTACAGAGGAGATGTCAGGGGTAATTTTTTTATGCAGAGAGTGGTGAGTGCGTGGAATGGGCTGCTGGTGATGGTGGTGGAGGCAGATACAATAGGGTCTTTTAAGAGACTCCTGGATAGGTACATGGAGTTTAGAAAAACAGAGGGCTATGGGTAAGCCTAGGTTATTTCTAAAGTAAGTCACATTTGGCACAGCATTGTGAGCTGAAGGGCCTGTATTGTGCTGTAGGTTTTCTATGTTTCTATATTTGTTATCCTTGAGCCTGGTGGTACTTGCTTTCTGCCCACTGTGAACGGAGAGTAGAGACTATGTCCAGGGTGAGTGAGGTCTTTGATAAATAACAGAGGGAAATATTGTCTAAATGGTGAGAGATTGCTAAGTTCTGAAAAGCAGAGCAATCTGTTGCATGATTCATAATATTCCAGGATGAAGGATCAGCATGTAATTGGTAAAAAAAAAACCTCAAAGGACGATGAGAGGTGACACAATAGAAGTGTACAAGACAATAAAGGGCACAAATTGAGATGATAGCCAGTGCCTTTTGCCCAGGGTGGAACTGGCTGATACAAGAGGCGAATGTTGTTCCTTTGTTCAAAAAAGGTAGTAGGGGTAGTCCGGGTAATTATAAACCAGTGAGCCTTACGTCTGTGGTGGGAAAGCTGTTGGAAAAGATTCTTAGAGATAGGATCTGTGGGCATTTAGAGAATCATGATCTGATCAGGGACAGTCAGCATGGCTTTGTGAAGGGCAGATCGTGTCTAACAAGCCTGATAGAATTCTTTGAGGAGGTGACCAGGCATATAGATGAGGGTAGTGCAGTGGATGTGATCTATATGGATTTTAGTAAGGCATTTGACAAGGTTCCACACGGTAGGCTTATTCAGAAAGTTAGAAGGCATGGGATCCAGGGAAGTTTGGCCAGGTGGATTCAGAATTGGCTTGCCTGCAGAAGGCAGAGGGTGGTGGTGGAGGGAGTACATTCAGATTGGAGGATTGTGACTAGTGGTGTCCCACAAGGATCTGTTCTGGGACCTCTACTTCTCGTGATTTTTATTAACGACCTGGATGTGGGGGTAGAAGGGTGGGTTGGCAAGTTTGCAGACGACACAAAGGTTGGTGGTGTTGTAGATAGTGTAGAGGATTGTCAAAGATTGCAGAGAGACATTGACAGGATGCAGAAGTGGGCTGAGAAGTGGCAGATGGAGTTCAACCCGGAGAAGTGTGAGGTGGTACACTTTGGAAGGACAAACTCCAAGGCAGAGTACAAGGTAAATGGCAGGATACTTGGTAGTGTGGAGGAGCAGAGGGATCTTGGGGTACATGTCCACAGATCCCTGAAAGTTGCCTCACAGGTGGATAGGGTAGTTAAGAAAGCTTATGGTGTGTTAGCTTTCATAAGTCGAGGGATAGAGTTTAAGAGTCGCGATGTAATGATGCAGCTCTATAAAACTCTGATTAGGCCACACTTGGAGTATTGTGTCCAGTTCTGGTCACCTCACTATAGGAAGGATGTGGAAGCATTGGAAAGGGTACAGAGGAGATTTACCAGGATGCTGCCTGGTTTAGAAAGTATGCATTATGATCAGAGATTAAGGGAGCTAGGGCTTTACTCTTTGGAGAGAAGGAGGACGAGAGGAGACATGATAGGGGTGTACAAGATAATAAAAGGAATAGATAGAGTGGATAGCCAGCGCCTCTTCCCCAGGGCACCACTGCTGAATACAAGAGGACATGGCTTTAAGGTATGGAATGCACTGCCTGAGTCAGTGGTGGAGCAGATACACTAGTGAAGTTTATGAGACTACTAGACAGGTATATGGAGGAACTTAAGGTGGGGGCTTATATGGGAGGCAGGGTTTGAGGGTCGGCACAACATTGTGGGCCGAAGGGCCTGTACTGTGCTGTACTATTCTATGTTCTATAACTTTAAGATGATTTGGAGGGAAGTATAGGGGGTGATGTCATAAGTACGTTCTTTACACAGAGAGGGTGGGTGTGAGAAATGCCCTGCCAGGGGTGATGGTAAAGGCAGATATATCAGAGACTATTAGATAGGCAGATGGATAATAGTAAAACAGAAGGCTATGTGGGAGGGAAGGGTTCAATTGATATTGGAGACGGTTAACGGGTTGGTACAACATTGTGGCTGAAGGGCCTTTATTGTGCTGTATTGATCAGTGTCCTATGTGGTAACACTACTGAATCTATTTTCTTTCCAAACCTCTGGATGTTTTAATTAATGAAAGAAGAAGTGTACAGAGAATGAACCAGAGAATTTTAACTCCCTGTAGGTGCGGCTTATCACAGGCGTCGGACGATACAACGATATGACCTACATATTCGACCTGCTCCATGAGAATCATAGGTTTGAGATGCTGTTGAGGAAAAATGTTGTCTCGGTAAGTGGATTGGTGACAGGCTGGGTAGGTGAAAAACGATTAGGGATTAGCTTTACTTACCTCGTGTTTGTTAAAACGTATGTACAGTAAAATATTGTTTGTGTCAAAGAGCAACACAGTCGGAGAATTTGGTGGGGGCAGCCCACAAATGTCACCAAGTTGCATACCCACAACTTACTAACCCATACATCTTTGGAATGTGGGAGAGAACCGGTTCACCCGGAGCAAAACCATATGATCACGGGTAGAAATCGCAATCTCCTTACAGACGGCGGTGGGAATTGAACCCTCATCCCTGGCACTGTACAGCGTTACGCTAACTGCTACATCTCTGTGCTGCTCCTTCGCCCAAACCTGCTACACCTATCCTCTGACTTTCCTTCCAATCGCAGGGAGGAGACACAACGATGAAGTTATTGCCAGAATCTTTAGTGTTACAACACCAGTGATGGAACTCCCTCAGATGAGTCCCATCCTGTCCAATCTCCTTATTAACTCAATGCCTCCAGTCCCAGTAAATTCCAGGTGAATCTATAGAGACAATATGTGCAATGTACTGGTGACCCACTTAAGATCAGGAGCTGTCTGTTTACAACAAACACGTTTTTACCTCCCCCGACTCTCGGCTTTCCACAGGGATCGCTCTCTCTGTGATTCCCTTGTCCGTTCCTACCTCTCCACTGATCTCCTTCCTGAAATTATCCCTGCAAGCCGGACAAGTGCTACACCTCCTCACACATCATCATTCACTACTCCAAACAGTCCTTCCAGGTGAGGGGTCACTTCACCTGTGAGTCGGTCAGAGTCGTCTACTGTATCCAGTGCTCTCAGTGCAGTCTCCACTACACTGGTGAAACCCAACGTTGATTGAGGGACCGCTTTTTCGAGCACTTTTGCTCCGTCCTCAACAACAGATCAATTTCCCTTCCCATTCCAATATGTCTGTCCATGGCCTCCTCTACTGCCATGATGATGCCAAACTCAACTTGGAAAATCAACCCTTATATTCTGTTTGGGTAGCCTCCAACCTGATGGCATAAACGTCAATATCTCTAAGTTCTGCCTCATCCCTGCCTTCTCTCTTAATATCATAAGACATAGGCTCAAGATTAGGCCATTTGGCCCATCAAGTCTGCTGTACCATTTCATCATGGCTGATTTATTATCCTTCTTGATCCCATTCTCTTGCCTTCTCTCCATAACCTTTGATACCCTAATTAATTAAGAACCTATCAACCTCTGTATTAAATATACCCATTGATTTGGCCTGCACAGTCGCCTTTGGTAATTAATTCCTTGGATTCACCACCCTCTAGTTAAAGAAATTCCTTCTCATCTTTGTTTGAAATGGATATTCCTCTAATCTGAGGCTGTGCCTTCTGATCCTCAGACTCCCCCCCCCCCCACCCCACTATAGGAAACACTCTCTCCACATCCACTCTATCCAGTCCTTTTAGTATTCAATAGGTTTCAGTGAGATCCTCCCACATTTTTCTAAACTCCGGCGCGTACAGGCCAAGAGCTATCAAACGCTCCTCGTATGTTAACCCTTTCATTCCTGGGATCATTCTCAAGAACCTCATCTGGATCTTCTCCAATACCAGCACATCTTTTCTGGTATATAATGCAGCAAAAGTTAGTGGAAAGGTAGGGGATTGGGAAGCTTTTAAAAACCAACAAAAGGCAAATTTTAAAACAACATGAGAGAAAAGATGAAATATGAAGGCAAGCTAGCCAGTAATATCAAGGAGGATACCAAAAGTTTTTTTTTCAGATATAAAATAGTGGTGAGAGTGGACATTGGACCAATGGAAACGATGCTGGAGAGGTAGTAGGATTTTGCATCACTCTTCGCTGTGGAAGACGCTATGCCAGAAATTCAGGTGTCAAAAGTGTCGTTGCTTTTACTAACAAGAAGGTACTTGGGAAGCTGAAAGATCTGAAGGTAGATAAGTCACCTGGACCAGATGGACTACACATCAAGGTTTCGAAAGAGATAGCTTCTGGAATGGTTTTGGAGGAATGGAGAATTGAAAATGTCACTCCACTCTTTAAGAAGGGAGAGAAGAAGAAGAAAGGAAATTATAGGATGTACCTGTTCTGTTTTTGTTCATTTTTTTTTGTGTGGGAGGAGGGATTTGAGGGTCGATGTGCCTGATCAGTTTTGTTAATTTTTTTGCGGAGAAGGAGGGATTTGGGGTGTCAATGTGCCTGATCCGTCTTTGTTCTTTTGTTTTTGCGGGGAGATGGGATTTAGGGGTTGGTAATCATGCAGCCTTTCCTTACTTATTGGTTTCATGGCTACTTGGAGAATTGAAGAATTTCAGAGTTGTATACTTTGATAATAAATGAAATTGGTTAGCCTGACTTCAGTGGTTGGGAAGATGTTGGAGTCAATTATTAAGGATGAGATTTTGGTGTACTTGGAGATAAATGACCAAAGTCAGCTTGGTTTCCTTAAGGGGAAATCTTGCCTAACAAATCTGTTGGAATTCTTTGAGGAAATAACAGGCAGGATCGACAAAGGAGAGACAGTGGATATTGTTTACTTGGATTTTCAGAAAGCCTTTGACAAGATGCTGCAGGTGAGGCTGCTTAACAAGATAAGAGCCCATGGTATTACAGGGAAGATACCAGTGTGGATAGAAGATTGGCTGATTAACAGGAGGCGAAGAGTCGGAATAAAAGGGGCCATTTCTGGTTGGCTGCCAGTGACGTGTGGTGTTCCACAGGGGGTGGTGTTGCGACTGATTCTTTTCACGTTATATTTTAACAATTTGGATGACAGGTTGATGGCTTTGTGGCCAAGTTTGCAGATGATACAAAATAAGTGGAGCGGCAGGTAGCGTTGGGGAAGCAGGGAGGCTGCGGAAGGTGTACAGATTGGAAGAATGGGCAAAGAAGTGGCAGATGGAATATAGTATAGGGGAGAAAATTCAAAAATCGGAGATACGAAGGGACTTAGGAGTCCTTGTGCAGGATTCCCTAAAGGTTAACTTGCAGGTTGAGTCAGTGATAAGGCAGGCAAATGCAATGTTTGAATTCATTTAGAGAGGACTAGAATATAAGAGCAAGGATGTAATGTTCAGACTTTATAAGGCCTTGGTCAGACTGCATGGAGTATTGTGAGCAGTTTTGGGCCCCTTATCTAAGGCTATGTCCACACTACGCCGGATAATTTTGAAAACAAAGCTTTTTCTCTTCGTTTTGACTCTCTTCTCTGTCCACACTAAAACGGAGTTTTCATCCCTCGCAAACAGAGATTTTCAGAAACGATCTCCAGAGTGAATAAGTCTGAAAACGCCTAATATCTGTTGCAGTGTGTACGGGGTAACCGGAGCTTTTTAAAACCGCTGTCATGATGTGCTGGAACAGATGGCGGCAGCCTAGCATTTCATTGTTTTCTTCTTATTATTCTTATTATTATTACTACTTTATTGTCGCCAAAGAATTGATACTAGAGCATACAATCATCACAGCGATATTTGATTCTGCACTTCGCAGAACCTAACAATTTCAGAACAGACGGCAACAAGACTGAAGCCAGAAGAGTTAGAAATGTACTCACCAAATACTTTGACCCATAGCTTACTGAATAAATAAGTATTCTCACTTTGCCCTGTTTTCTGATGTGTAACAGCCTAATGTAACATTGTATGGAAATACAAGATAACACTGATGCAGACATGTTTTATACATTTAACAAGGTGCTTTATTAATGCAACAGAGTTAGTCAGTTTTTCAATGTTCGTCGTCAGCCGGGTCATACTGTCCGTGAACTCCCTGTCGGTTGCCTCCATACGCTCCAGTATTTGTTTTTGTTTGTTTTAAGTCCTCCTGCATGAGAGCCAAGAGCAATTCTTGTAAGTTTTTCTACTCTGTAACTGGATAAACGCGCACCAAGTATACCGTTTCCTCTTCGCTTGTTTTCTGTGTGTCCTGCACATGCCCAGTAGGAGGAGATTCACCCAAATATCTGTCTAATGTGGACGGAGATATTTTGAAAAACGCTTAGTGTGGACGCCTGTGGTTTTTACTCGAAACTGGCGTTTTCAAAATTATCCGGCGTAGTGTGGACGTAGCCTAAGAATAGACGTGCTGCCATTGGAGAGGGTCCAGAGGTGGTTCGTGAGAATCATTCCAGGAACGAAAGGGTTAATGTATGAGGCTCTGGGTCTCTACTCACTTAAGTTTAGAAAAATGAGGGAGAATCTCATTGAATCCTATTGAATATTGAAAGGCCTAGACAGAATTATTGTTTCCTTTAGTGGTGGAGTGTAGGAGCAGAAGGTACTGCCTCAAAGCAGAGGGATGTCCATTTAGAACAAAGACGAGAAGGAATTTCTTTAGCCAGAGGGTGGTGAATCTGTGAAATGTAATGCCACAGACGGCTATGGAGGCAAATCGTTAGGTATATTTAAAGCAGAGGTTGATAGGTTCTTGGTTAGTCAGGGTGTCAAAGGTTAATGGGAGAAAGCAGGAGAATGGGGTCAAGAGGAATAATGAGTCAGCCATGATGGAATAGTAGAATAGACTCAATGGACTGAGTGGCCTGATTCTGCTCCTATGTCTTGTGGTCTTTTATTCTCATCCATAGATGCTGCCAGAATTACTAAGTTCCTTCGGCAACTGTGTGCGTGTCACTCTGGATTTCCAGCATCAGCACAGTCTCTTGTGTTTAGGAGCTCATTGTGTAGGGTTCCTAACCATTAGACCAACTCTTCCCATTCCTCAGCTTTGCCAGTCTTATTAGTTAATTCCCTTGAAGTGAGTTTTGTAAGTTTCTTTTTGCTGACATGTAGAACGGAGGCCTGAAGACGGCTCTGCTGGACTACATCAAACGCTGCCTGCCTGGCGACAGTGAGAAGCACAACATGGTGGCCTTCTGCTTCAGCATGTGTCGTGAGATCGGGGAAAACCACGAGAGTGCAGCCCGGGTCCAGCTGAAGCTCATCGAGTCGCAGCCTTGGGGTGAGTCCCCCTGGAGGCCATTCAGTTTGTTTAGAGATACAGCACAGTAATAGGCCTTCCAGCCTAACAAGCCCATGCCATCCAATTAACCTACTAAGCCGACTGTGGGAGGAAACCTAGGCGGTCACAGGGAGAACGTACAGACTCCTTACTGACAGCAGCGGAATTGAATCCAGGTCACCAGATCTGTAATAGTGTTACGCTAACTGTTATGCAGCGCCTCACGCCACGTGCTGGACAGTATGTTGAAGGGGTAATGGGAGATAAGCAGCGAGCTCTGGTACTGAGAGGATTGCTCAGTCTGGAATCAGCATAGACCCTGTGGAGCAAATGGCCTCCAGCTGTGTTGCAGTAATAAGTAATTCACAACATCAGACCCCGTGGCTATGTCCATAGTGTGGGCCAGTCAGAAAAAGTAAATCTTAGGAAATCATTTTAACATAAAGAGAAAACAACAGGTATAACTGAATTTAGGCATTATTCCTGGACTGGCCAATTCAAATTAGAGTAAGCTGATTTGTCATGTGAAAAACCCAGATTACCAGTATTGAGGCTTATGAGCTTATCTCCATCTAGCTATAATGTTATTTCAATAAGGGGTAGCACAGTAGTGTAGTGGTTGGCAGTATCAACCAGAATGGTTGGGGGGTGGGAATCAAATTAAAGAGGCTAGGCGTGAGGAGGTTAGTTCACTACAGGGGGATGGGAACCAGTGCAGAGAGACAGAGGGGTGTAAAGTGAGGGTAGAAACAAAAAGTACTATGGAGAAAAGTAAAAGTGGCAGGCCGACAAATCCAGGGCAAGCATTAAAAAGGGCCACTTTTCAGCGTAATTGTATAAGGGCTAAGAGAGTTGTAAAAGAGCGCCTGAAGGCTTTGTGTGTCAATGCAAGGAGCATTCGTAATAAGGTGGATGAATTGAAAGTGCAGATTGTTATTAATGATTATGATATAGTTGGGATCACAGAGACATGGCTCCAGGGTGACCAGGGATGGGAGCTCAACGTTCAGGGATATTCAATATTCAGGAGGGATAGACATGAAGGAAGGGGAGGTGGGGTGGCGTTGCTGGTTAAAGAAGAGACTAACGCAATAGAAAGGAAGGACATAAGCCGGGAAGATGTGGAATCGATATGGGTAGAGCTGCGTAACACCAAGGGGCAGAAGACGCTGGTGGGAGTTGTGTACAGGCCACCTAACAGTAGTAGTGAGGTCGGAGATGGTATTAAACAGGAAATTAGAAATGTGTGCAATAAAGGAACAGCAGTTATAATGGGTGACTTCAATCTACATGTAGATTGGGTGAACCAAATTGGTAAAGGTGCTGAAGAAGAGGATTTCTTGGAATGTATGCGGGATGGTTTTTTGAACCAACATGTCGAGGAACCAACTAGAGAGCAGGCTATTCTGGACTGGGTTTTGAGCAATGAGGAAGGGTTAATTAGCAATCTTGTCGTGAGAGGCCCCTTGGGTAAGAGTGACCATAATATGGTGGAATTCTTCATTAAGATGGAGAGTGACTTAGTTAATTCAGAAACAAAGGTTCTGAACTTAAAGAGGGGTAACTTTGAAGGTATGAGACGTGAATTAGCTAAGATAGACTGGCAAATGACACTTAAAGGATTGACGGTGGATATGCAATGGCAAGCATTTAAAGGTTGCATGGATGAACTACAACAATTGTTCATCCCAGTTTGGCAAAAGAATAAATCAAGGAAGGTAGTGCACCCGTGGCTGACAAGGGAAATTAGGGATAGTATCAATTCCAAAGAAGAAGCATACAAATTAGCCAGAGAAAGTGGCTCACCTGAGGACTGGGAGAAATTCAGAGTTCAGCAGAGGAGGACAAAGGGCTTAATTAGGAAGGGGAAAAAAGATTATGAGAGAAAACTGGCAGGAAACATAAAAACGGACTGTAAAAGCTTTTATAGATATGTAAAAAGGAAAAGACTGGTAACGACAAATGTAGGTCCCCTGCAGACAGAAACAGGTGAATTGATTATGGGGAGCAAGGACATGGCAGACCAATTGAATAATTACTTTGGTTCTGTCTTCACTAAGGAGGACATAAATAATCTTCCAGAAATAGTAGGGGACAGAGGGTCCAGCGAGATGGAGGAACTGAGCGAAATACATGTTAGTAGGGAAGTGGTGTTAGGTAAATTGAAGGGATTGAAGGCAGATAAATCCCCAGGGCCAGATGGTCTGCATCCCAGGGTGCTTAAGGAAGTAGCCCAAGAAATAGTGGATGCATTAGTGATAATTTTTCAAAACTCGTTAGATTCTGGACTAGTTCCTGAGGATTGGAGGGTGGCTAATGTAACTCCACTTTTTAAAAAAGGAGGGAGAGAGAAACCGGGGAATTATAGACCGGTTAGCCTAACGTCGGTGGTGGGGAAACTGCTGGAGTCAGTTATCAAGGATGTGATAACAGCACATTTGGAAAGCGGTGAAATGATCGGACAAAGTCAGCATGGATTTGTGAAAGGAAAATCATGTCTGACGAATCTCATAGAATTTTTTGAGGATGTAACTAGTAGAGTGGATAGGGGAGAACCAGTGGATGTGGTATATTTGGATTTTCAGAAGGCTTTTGACAAGGTCCCACACAGATTAGTGTGCAAACTTAAAGCACACGGTATTGGGGGTAAGGTATTGGTGTGGGTGGAGAGTTGGTTAGCAGACAGGAAGCAAAGAGTGGGAATAAACGGGACCTTTTCAGAATGGCAGGCGGTGACTAGTGGGGTACCGCAAGGCTCAGTGCTGGGACCTCAGTTGTTTACAATATAAATGACTTGGATGAGGGAATTAAATGCAGCATCTCCAAGTTTGCGGATGACACGAAGCTGGGTGGCAGTGTTAGCTGTGAGGAGGATGCTAAGAGGATGCAGGGTGACTTGGATAGGTTGGGTGAGTGAGCAAATTCATGGCAGATGCAATTTAATGTGGATAAATGTGAAGTTATCCACTTTGGTGGCAAAAATAGGAAAACAGATTATTATCTGAATGGTGGCCGATTAGGAAAAGGGGAGGTGCAACGAGACCTGGGTGTCATTATACACCAGTCATTGAAAGTGGGCATGCAGGTACAGCAGGCGGTGAAAAAGGCAAATGGTATGCTGGCATTTATAGCGAGCGGATTCGAGTACAGGAGCAGGGAGGTACTACTGCAGTTGTACAAGGCCTTGGTGAGACCACACCTGGAGTATTGTGTGCAGTTTTGGTCCCCTAATCTGAGGAAAGACATCCTTGCCATAGAGGGAGTACAAAGAAGGTTCACCAGGTTGATTCCTGGGATGGCAGGACTTTCATATGAAGAAAGACTGGATGAACTGGGCTTGTACTCGTTGGAATTTAGAAGATTGAGGGGGGATCTGATTGAAACGTATAAGATCCTAAAGGGATTGGACAGGCTAGATGCAGGAAGATTGTTCCCGATGTTGGGGAAGTCCAGAACGAGGGGCCACAGTTTGAGGATAGAGGGGAAGCCTTTTAGGACCGAGATTAGGAAAAACTTCTTCACACAGAGAGTGGTGAATCTGTGGAATTCTCTGCCACAGGAAACAGTTGAGGCCAGTTCATTGGCTATATTTAAGAGGGAGTTAGATATGGCCCTTGTGGCTACGGGGGTCAGGGGGTATGGAGGGAAGGCTGGGGCGGTGTTCTGAGTTGGATGATCAGCCATGATCATAATAAATGGCGGTGCAGGCTTGAAGGGCCGAATGGCCTACTCCTGCACCTATTTTCTATGTTTCTATGTTTCTAATGGAAAATGTCATAAATGAGTCTGAATTAAATTTCTAGTGGAGCAATTAATGTGTCAAATTATTTTCTACATTATTTGCTTTAATCCAAATTTTTGACTGTTGAAAATAAATTTTCTAATTAAGCTTTTTATGTAATCCAGTGAGTTTTTTTCAGGAATTGACCTCTGTGCAAATGTCTGCTTGGTATTTATCACATTGTCCTTCTCATGTTTCAGAGGTAACGCCCGAGTTGAAGAAATCTTTGGTGAAGATTCTGGCTTTTCTCAAAGATGCTGCTGAGAGTTATTCAAAGGTAAATAGACATCTTGGTGCCTTGAGCTCAAATTGTCAACTCCAATTCAATCTCAGGTGTTATTCAGTGGTAACAAAACGCAAGGAAAATGTTTTCTTGTATAGGTGTATAGTTAAAATGTCAGAGCTTTGTCATGAATTGCTTTATTAACATGGACACTCCAGCATACTCAGCAGTGTTTCCCAGTGAAAAAGTTCAGAAAACAGATACTGGAAGAACATAAAAATTACTACACTTTCTGTACAATTTACTTAATATAATTGTAACAAATTTCATGACATATGTCAGTGATAATAACCGATTCAGAAAATAGGCAAAAGATTCCAGAGGACTCACTGATAGTCATTACAATTTAATTTTAAGAATGACATTAATGTGAATGTTAGAAGTACTGAAGGGTACTGACTTACATGCAGTAAAAATCATTATTTCCATAAGTTTTCATCATTATTATTAGAGACTAATACAGTTCACGGTTAAATCACAAGGAATCTTTAATGTAAACACAAGAGATGCTAGAAACATTTACATGCATCATTGACGTTTATTGCTAGATTGTCCTTGACGAGATGGTGAGCCTCCATTAGACATAGGAACAGAATGAGGACATTGAGTCTGCCATTCCATCATGGCTGATTTATTATCCCTCTCAACCCTATTCTCCTCTCTGTAACCCTGTCTAATCAAGAACCTATCAACCTCTGCTTTAAATTTACCCAATGACTTGGCTTCCACAGCCATCTCTGGAAATGAATTGCCCAGATTCGCCACTCTCTGGCTAAAGATCCCTCCACCAGTGCTATTGCGTAGTGTTTCAGGATTTAGTCCCAGTACTGATGAAGGAATGAATATTTCCAAGTCAGAAGGGCTCACAGCTTTCGGGAGAACCTGCAGGTGTTGGCATTTCATGTACTCTGAAGACCTTGTCCTCAATGGTGGTAGTTGTAAGGTGTTGTCAGAGTTGCCTGGGCAAATAACTACAGTTCATTTTGTAAATGGTGCACACTGCAGCCACTGTCTGTTGATGGTGAGGCTGGTGGATGAACTTTACCACTATTGTCAGCTTTGCGCCCACCCAGGCATCCATCATATCTTGATTTGATTTGTAGACATTGTAAAAGCTTTGGGCCACCCACCAGCTATTGCCAATTCCAATTAAGGAATTATATATATATAGTGAAATGTAAAGCAAAGGTTGATAGGTTCTTGATTAGTAAAGGTGCCAAATGTTGTGGGAAGAATCTGGAATAATGGGATTGAGAGGGAAATAAATCAGCCATGATCGAATAGTGGAGAAGACAATGGTCCAAATGTCCAAATTCTGTTCATCTTAAGGACGTACAGGTCTAAATGCCAGTCCTTTTTTGTGTTTGGAGGCAGAATCGGAAAAAGAGTCATAATGAAGTATAACTTGTTCACTAGTTTCAGACTTGGTAATTCAGTCTCCATCTTTAACCTTCTCACCATTTTCCAAATATTGTCATGTAACAAAAATGAAAATCTGTAGCTGCTAGAATAAATTATACATTAGATTTAATTCACTTGTTTCAAGTGATTCATATAATTCTTGATAATCTATAACCTGTTTTTGCACAAACTCTGTGAAGCTGCAAATGACATTTTGAGCGATTGTTAAGAATTAATTTCTAATCTGCATTGTACACACTGGGCATTCCTTTTATCACTGGTTGAACAATTATATTGTGTGTTTGCAACCTGCTGCTAGGGCTGGTGGGAGGCAGATACGTTAGTTGAGGGTGAAGTCTTGGTCTGCTGCCGGTGATAGCTCCTCAGACTTTGTTCTGGCATAATTGTGGACCTGAGAGAACAACGGCGTCCTTGCTGTAATACTTCATTCAAAATGTATGGGGATTTCCTTGTTGCTTGTTCTGGATACATTTGTTATGACTGATAAGATTAAATATCACCTGATCCTCCAATGAACAGCTTGCCTTGATTAAGAATCTTTGTTTACATTCATAAGTGATGTCATGGGGTTCTTCATCCTTGTGTAGAAGCCCAGAAAAATACTCATTCCTTGAATGATTTTGAGGGAGTACGGAAATGTTTTACAACTTGCATTGTGTCTAATCCTTTGTGGACTCAGATCAGTGCTGTGCAGAAACGCATTTGGTCCAAGTTGACTGCAGTCCCCATTAACACTAATCCCATTTGGTCTTTGCTTCATCTTCCTATCCAATTAGGAGAACACACATCACAGTACAAGTGTTTTATTATTTCATACATTGTGTATATTATTATTCTGTAGTTTATTAAAGTCTCCACACTGATGTGTTTTTAAATATTGTAGCTGTAACTAAATAATTTCCCACTCAGGATCAATAAAGTATGTATTATTATTATTTGTTCAATACCCCCTCTGGTAGCCTCTTCCAGATACCCACCAACCTGTGTGAAAAATGCCTCTCTGATCTCCCATCTTAAACCTGTGTCCTCTAGTTGAAGCTTTAGCAAAAAGACTATGTACCCTATTTATTGGTATAAATCTCTACAAGGTCACACCTCAGCCAGTGAGACTAAATCCAGCCATACCCAGTCTCTCCATATAACCACATCCCTCCATTCCAGGCATTCAGTTTTTATTATTTATCTTCCCTTCACTAAAATTTGCTCTACGTGCACTTTATTTATATATATTCTTATTGTAATTTATACTAACTTTTTGTCTTGCACTGTACTGCTGGCATGAAACAAATTTCATGACATATCTCACTGATTTAAACTTGATTCTAATTCTAGTTCCTATATCCACCCAAGAATAACCACCATAATTGTAAATGCCTCTATCAGATGGAATTGAATACGAGGAGTGCTCAAATAAACTCACTCTGCAATCTGCTGTCTACAATTATTAGATATGACCTTAATGTTCTGTAATGTGACACAGAATCTATTCAATGGAAGCAGTTCCCATTGTCAATAACTCCTAGAGATTATTTTGGAATGTTTGCCTTGTTGTTCCTAGGACTCGTGTATCCGGCGTGCCTCTCAGTGTGTGAAACTGGCCAAACTGGTGACGCTGCAGCTCCACTTCGTAAACAACCACCAGAATGTGCAGTTAATTAATCTGCAGAGAAATGATTTGATGACTTGTATCCTTTCCTTACCAAGGTTCTATCAGGTACTGGGAATTGGCCTCTTAATGGTTAATTGTAGTATTCAGTAAATATCATTTCACATTGCAAGCATGACTGATCTGTGTCACTGCCTCTGGGACAGGCCAGTCCCTGCTCTTTGTGATATGTATAAATGACTTGGAGGAGTTAGTAAGTCTGCAGATGACATGAAAGTTGGTGGTGTTAGGGACATTCTTTGGATGCAGAGCTGGGCTGAGAAATGGTAGATGGAAGCCAACCAGAAAAAGTGTGAAGCGATTTACCTTGGAAGGTCAAATTTGAAGGCAAGGTTAATGGCAGGATTCAGTAGTATGGAGAAACAGAGGGATCTTGGAGTTCACAGCCATAGATCCCTCACGAGGTGAAAGGACATATGGTGCGTTGGGGTATTGAGTTCAGAGACATGAGGTAACATTGCAGCTCTGAAACTCTAGTTAGACCACATTTGGATTATTGTGTTCAGTTCTGGTCACCTCATTATAAGTTGTGGAAGCTTTAGAGAATGTGCAGAGATTTATCAGGATGATGCCTGGATTAAAGAGCATGCCTTATGAGGAAAGGTTGCATGAGCTAGGACTTTTCTCTTTGGAGTGAAGAAGGATGAGATAGACGTGTGTAAGATTATGAGAGGCATAGGTAAGAGTGGACAGCTTTTTACCCCAGGATGACAGTAGCCATTAATTTAAGAAGAGTGGAGGAAAGTTTCAGGGAAATGTCAAGAGATAATTCCCTCTTCTCCCCGCATGGAGTGTGGTGGATGCTTGGAACACCCAGGTCAGGCATGAATGGTAGTAGAAACAGGGGCATTTAAGAGGTCCCCAATTGGCACATGGATGTAAGAAAAGTGGAAAGGTTAGTTTGATCATGGCGTAGGTTTATATAGGTCAGTACAGCATCATAGGTGAAAGGGCCCATATTGGATTGCAATGTTTTGACTGGGACAACTTGGGACTGGAATGCCCAGAACAATTAAGCAAAACAGTTTGAGAGGTGACATAATATAGATTTATAAAATAAGAGGTATAGACAGAGTGAACAGCCAGGGTAGAAATGGCTAATATGAGGGGGCATAATTTTAAGGTGATATGGGGGGGTGGGGGTGGTAGAAGCAGATCTATTAAGAGACTCTTGGATAAGCACATGGATAATTGAAAATGGAGGGCTATGTAGGAGGGAAGGCTAATATTGATCTTGGAGTAGGTTAAGAGGCCAAAGGGCCTGTAATGTTCTGTATTCTAGATACATTAGGGTCATTTAAGAGATCCTTATATAGACACATAGATGAAAGAAAAAGGAAAGGCTGTTAGTAGGGGCATGTTGGAATTTTAAGCAATGACAGTCTTGTGAGAAAACATCTTTACTAGCAACAATTAAACTAGCTTAGCGACTAGTTGTACATTTACGACAGCGGCAGGATACCTCTAAGTCACAGAAGCCAAGTCTTAGCTGCTTCTTGGTCAATGGAAACGCATACCTTAACTGTAGAACTCATCTTCTCTCTATCCTTCCAGGCTTCTATACTTGCAGAGGCATACGACTTTATCCCTGATTGGGCAGAGGTTCTGTATCAGCACGTGATTGTCGCTGGTGATTTTGCCTACCTGGAGGAGTTTAAGCAACAGCACCAGCTACAGCCTAGCCTGTTTGAAGAGATTTCTACCAAGTGAGTATTAGGATGTATTTGGTTAGAAAGAAAGAATTGTGAGACAAAACACAAGGACTAAGAAAACACAAATAATTTGTAAGAGGTGAGAAAAGTGTTTATTTACGCACTGAGATTCCTTTGAACCAGTTAGGAAAAAATGAAATGTGACAATATTGGTAAAGAGAGTAAAATTTGGAAGCCAGTTATTTTCACCGTTTAAATAAACTGGAATTAATGACTTTACATGAGCACATCTTCTACTGTGGGGCACGATTCCTTCTGCCTGACTATATAATATTTCAATCACTGACTCCCTGTAAATAATGCTTCATGCTCACAGACTGGATGGTACTCAGCCCACTGGGTAACCAGATGTGAAGTGGGAGAAATTCATTCTTGATTGCTGATGTTACACTGGAATGAGAATATCCGCTGATGTCAGTGGAAAGAATAAATAAAAGCATGTTACAGATACACCTCAGTTTTCAGGAGACTTGATGGGATGGATTTGCTGACTGCTGTGAAGCTATGGGCACCTTCTGCCAGGCTTGCAGCTGCATTTCTGACTTACCAACAGTTCACAGGAACAAACATTGTTGTAACCTGGGGGAGCAGCTGTATTATAAAATTCCAGGTGGCTCACGCCTGTCTTTACCCAATGAATCTAGACCTACCAACATGGATTTTTTCCATTTCAGGCCTCATGCATCCACAATCATTACTGAATAAATAAAATAAAACTGCAGCCCATAGTCTTAGCTTGTGTACTTAAAGGCAGTTTTTACAAGTCTGTGCTGATTCCTAGATCAGAGATTAAAAATAAGATTGATTAAGCCAAACTAAAAATCCATTGGGCTACAGGAAGTTCTAGTCTTGAAGTCAGTAGAAAGAGAACCCAGACAATAAATAAAGGATTTCCTTGTGCAGGATTAGAAATTCTGACAGTTATTTTTTTTTAATACTTCCAGATTTAAACAACATAAGGGAGATGGCGGAGCAAGTCAGAACCTGAAGCGGTTACTTCAGTACTGTGAGGATGTCTACCTGTTTTACAAAATGGCTTACGAGCACAATTTCACAGACGTAGCAAACAAGCTTCTTAAAGAACCCCAGACGAGATGTTATCTGAAAGACAGCATTGCCAGCTAGCTATTTGTGTTGAAGCTTAATACATATTAAAAAAAATCTGTTCAGATTGTAAAAAATGTAATTATGTATATAGGTTTGACTTTTACATTGACTGAAATTCCACTATTTCTCAGTGGATGTTTAGTGAGGACCCAGTGTATAAGTAAAGCTGCTACTGGAAACAGCAGTTGAGCAAAGTGCAGTACAGGCTGGGTTTCTCAGTGATATTAAAGTGACTACCATGCATTTAACCTTAAACAATTGTGAATTTAAGTCCAAGCCAGAACATGACACTAGCACCAAATACAGTGGATGAAACAAAAAATGAATAAAACTACTGTATTCTTTCTAACGTTCTCTGTTGCACGCATCATTTCATTGGTTTGCACCATCTCAGGCTATGAACAATTGCACAGAATACCTAGAAATGGCATCTGCCAGCTTCCAGCATTTGGCCACCCTTCAGATTGTGTGGCTTAAGATTTGTTGTCTGCATGGCAAAATCCAAACTTCACACATTAGTACCATCTCACCTACACATATCTAGGCAGGCACTCAGCATGATTTCATGGGGATTGAATCACCTGTCAAAAATGGAGGTTCAGGTGCACCAATGAAAGTTAATGAGCAAAAGGTAGAGCTGCAGGGGAAAGTTTGTGATGGCAAAACTACCTACAGCTGATACACACTCAAGTGGGTGAATGGTCATGTATGCCTGCTGGTATCAGCAGTTTGATATGAAACCTTGAAGAAACGTGTTTCAATCTGCATTGTCACCATGTGTCCTCCTAGAGGTAAATAATTTGCAGTTAAAAACCCAGATGTCAGGCACAACTATTTGAGTAGAATTCCAGGGAACAAGCAACCTCTAAAACACAACCAGCTTTGATTCACGTTTTCCGAAGGCCATGAAAAACAATGCAGGAAATAATTAATACTCATTTATTATCCCAAAACATAGCAATAGCAAATGTCCAATTATGTTCACATGTAGTTATGCCTTCCCAACTAATCAGCAACAGATGAGGTTAATATAAAAATAAATTACTCATCTGTTGTGCTGATCAATAGACTGTAAGAAATTGTGTTTTGTAAAATAAATTTGGGAAGGGTAGAGAGATGGACAATACAAGAGCTATTCCTAGAAGCTGTTTTGTGTTGAAGACCACAAAAAGCACAATCACCAACTAAAATAATTCTGTGGGGCCTTTAAAAATAATGCATTATTTCCCATACAATGAAATTACACTGGGTTGTAAAATCACCTCATGATCAATGCAAAATCTAGGTAAAGTGCAGTTAAAATTAATAAACTGAACATATACTGCACTGATGCCACCTTACAAGCACCTCCAACCCATTACGGACGACTGGTAGGTTATGATGAGTAAGTAGCACATGCCTTACTGTAACTACACACAAGGAAGTTAACCCCAAAACTCCAGAGTGGGGTATGTAAAATGAAGATCACTACTTCTGCCTCCACATTCTCACTGAAGTTTCTGCATTCAGTTCCATTACTGGAAGTGGCCGGCTTGAAGAGTACTTCTTCACCGCAGCCCATCCTTTCCCTCTTCACTAGCATCCTTGATTCAAAACCCCTTTGCAAGGGCCAACTTCCACACCCAAAGCTTTCAACAAATGGTTTAAAACAAAATGCCAGGTCTCTGATAGGACTAGTCAAATAGGCAGCATTCAAGACTCACTGTGTTTCCCTGACTTGCCTAAAGCCAAAGACTCCAAAAAGTATAATCCTGTTTAGAAAACCAAGTGGCATCAATTCAGTCTGCCAATCCTCCCCAAGCTAAGCCAGTGAAGTGGTAGTCAGTGTGACAAGATTTTGCCCACAACAGCCATCCACAAAGTGACGACACCAATCCCAAAGGATGAATCCTCTAACCACAAAATAATTTATCCCTGTTTAGGGGCATAGGCTTCTGCTGTCCTCTCACAAATTCAGGACATCCCAAGGTGCTTTATGGCCAGTGAGGTACGCTGTGTGCTTGACCATTGTTGTTGTAATGCAGGAATGTGGCAACCAGGCTGAACACGACAAGTTCCTACTCACAGCAACAAGATCATCTACCTTAAAATGATCAAGGGTTTTCTTTACAAGTCTTCAGTTTCCCAAAGGTGCAGCCATAAAATGGGCAACATCATAGGAAGGTCACATGGCTCCTCCCCATCAACCCAATTCAGAGAGAACACCTAAGGCATGTTCTCTTAAGGCAGACCGAACCAGAAGCCAAAAGCCATAATGTCACAGAAAAACAGGTTCTCTAGTTAGATTGTTTCAGAGAAGAAAAGCTGGCAAAATGCATGTAATTTTAAAAATAGTAATCTGACTCTGCAATTCTAGAGTATCACAATAAACGTGATAGTACGTCAGCTCAGGTCACAATAGAGAGGCCGAGTCATACACTCCAAGGCTCCAGATTTTTTTTTCAAATATATAGCTCTCTTCCCCACCCCACCCACCCCAAATCCATGCAGGTATGTTCTCCACAGTGCTACCTGAACGTTGTCACTGACTGCAACAATGCATAATTATGGTACCAGCAATAAAATCTGCTGATATTACCATGGGGTGTCCAGTGTCCTAGCTAGTCCCATAACAATGCAAGGGTTCTGTGCAGCTCAGGGACAAACCAGCAGCAGAAGGTAGTCTACAAAAAAAAACATGCTGGAAGAAGCCTGGTGACGAGGACGGGATCACATGAAGTCGTCGTACTCCTGCGTGTAATCATAGTCATCAAGATCATCCTTCAGATTTGCCTTAAATCCACCCGCAAGCACAGGAGCCTTTTTCTTCTTTTTGCCTTTGTTTTGCTAAAGGGTGTGAAAAAAAATAAGTCAGATTTCCTCTCTGGGAGATTTGAGAAAAATATAGAACAGTATATCACAGTACTGGTGCTTCGGCCCACCACAATGTGCTGACTTTTTAACCTACTCTAAGATCAATCTAACACTTCTCTCCTACAGAGCCCTCCATTTTACTATCATACATGTGCCCTTGTAAATGTCTCAAATGCCCCTAAAGTATCTATCACCATCCCTGGCAGTGCGTTCCATGCACTCACCACTCTGTGTAAATAAAGAAACTGCCTGACACCCTCCCCCCCATACTTCCTTCCAATCACTTTAAAATTATGCCCCCTTGTATTAGCCATTTCTGCTCTGGGAAAAAGCCTCTGGCTTTATCTCAATCCACTCTATCTATGGCTCTTATCACCTTGTACACCTTTATCAAGTCACCTCTCACCTTCCTTCACTACCAAGAGAAAAACCTGAGCTCAGTCAACCTATCTTTTTACTTAAATATAGTAACACAAGAGATCTAGATTCTGCAGATACTGGAAATCCAGAGAAACATACACAAAATTGCTGGAAGAACTCGGTAGCCCATCCATCCAGATGAAAGATCTCAGCCTGAAACACTGACTGTTATTCCCTCCACAGATGCTGCCTACCCTGCTGAGTTCTTCTAGCATTCTGTGTGTAGACCTGCGTGTACCAACAAGAGTTCATAAGACTAATATCAAAGAACTAACACCAAGCCCAAGGACAGATGCACGAAAAATGAAGCGAATTTTACAGGACATTTCAAACAAAGTGTTAAGGAGCAGGAATGGGATTTCAGATCTAGGGACTCAATGGACAGCACTGAAAGACAGCCAAGGAAAACCCACATACACAAGAGGGCAGAACAAAAGGAGCACAAAAGTCAATGTCAATGCTCTCTCAAAATAATTTCCACTATGTTTTAAGCGTTCCTACTTCTAACAGCCTCATTAGAACAAGAAGAGATTTTATGCAAACCAACATTTTGCAGAGGCTCCTTGAGTTTACTGTAATAAAATCAATTGCTTATAGGTATTTAGCAAAAGCCACAGGGCTTATACTTCGGGTGAAAGAAGAGGTTTCACAGGGTTACAAGGAAGACTAATTTCACCTAGAAAAGTAGCTGAAATCTCGACACACTGCCTGTCCTCTCACAACAGTGAAGTATCTGGAGAGTTTCCTGCATCACTAAGACATGGGCTTCAGGCCAAATTCACAGAAATGAGATAAGTACAGATTGGTACTTGATCAGCACACACACTGCGGGCTGAAGGGCCTGCGTCTGTGCTAAGTTTCTCTCTCTAGGAAGTTAACATTGCATTGTAAAACAATGTACACATTTGTCCATCTGTGGACCATATTTACTCAGCACTGCTTGCTCCCACTGACATTTCACCCATGTTAATTCCCAGTTTCTGGCCCTGAGGATGTTTCACCTCAATTCTTTTGTAATGTAATGTGATGCTTTATACCCCCACAAAAAAGATGGCAAAGAGCGTTGGTGCCAAAACACAGCCTTGCTGATGGGGAACGGGCCAGACAGGTCATTGCTGTGTTTAACCTGACTGCTTTGGCCTTCATGGAGCTCCTGCAAGATGGTGAGGAATTTCAGGGGACAGCTGAGCATCAAAAGAATCTTCCAGAGACCATAGCAGCTGGCTGTATCAAAGCCCTCGGTCAGGTCAATGAACGCCATGTACAGTCCCAAGTTCTGTCAGGACACTTCTGTCTCTGGCACAGGATAAAGATCATGTCAGATGTGCTTCTGTTCATTCTGAATCCGCACTGACTCTCTGTGACGTTGCCTTCGGCAATGGTAGGGATGATTCTACCCAAGAGAATTCTGCGAGGATCTTCCCAGCAGTGGACAGCAGGGCAACACCTTTGTAGTTTGAGCAATCTGGTATCTCCCCTTTGCTCTTGTACAGGGAGACAATTGCAGCGTCGCTCAATTATTTGGGACTGAACCTTTCTCCCGACAGAGTGTGAACAGGTTTGTGAGTTCATTCAGGAGTATGTTTCCACCCATTTTGTATGCTTCCACTGGGATCCCATCAATGCCTGGGGCTTCAGCTTGGAAAAAGCAGCTTTGACCTCATCCAGAGCTGACTGGCCATCATGCTTCAATGGATGCTTCTTGTACCTGACAATTACCCCGAAAAGGTTCTTGTAGTGCTCTGTCCATCTCTTTGTGACAGTTTCCTTGTCTGTCAGCAGGATGAGCATAGAGGGGATTGAATCTGAGGAGTTGGACCATACCCTATGTGCAGTGATTCGTAGAGGGCTCGAGTGTTGCTGGTGTCTGCACAGTGCTGCGTTCATTCTGCTAGGGCAGTCCACCAATCAATTTGCATCGGTCTCAGTTTGGCTTGGAGGCTGCTGCCCACTGCATTCTGCCTTGGCCGCATGGTTATTGGGTCTAGACAGCACCACTTGATGGGAGGAGCGTTTCTTCTGGAGGTTTCTGATCTCAACGTTGTTTTCATCAAACAGTCCTTGTTTCTTCTTGAGCATGATGCTATGGGAAGCAATAGAGACCACCTCGGAGACCATTCTACATCGGGTTCCACACTTACAGAAATATCTTCATCCTCCGCCACCTTCTCACCCAAACAAAAACCATGCAAGAGCCCATTCTCGAGCTACTATATGAAGACTGTGCTCTTCTTACACACAGAGGACGCGCTACAGACTGCAGTCATTCAGTTTGCCAAGGCTGCAAGGATTGTCGAGTTCACGGTCAGTCTGAAGAAAACAATGATCCTCCATTAGAAGCCCCCTCGTGGTGTTTACAACCCACACTGGATAACCATTGACGACCACCCTCTTACCATGGTTGAGCAGTTCACCTACCTAGGCAGCATCCTTTCCAACAATGCTATGGTGGTAACAGACGTTAACAATCGACTCGCCAAAACTAAGAGTGTTTTTGGGTGCCTCCAGAAATGTGTGTGGAAGAACCACCAGTTGCACCGGTCCACAAAAATCTAGGTGTACAGGGCGGCCATCTTCACAACACTGCTATACAGCTCCGAAGCCAGGGTCTTGTACCACAAGCAAATCCAGTTGCTGGAGCACTTCTATCAGTGTTGCCTCTGCTCTATCATGAGTATCAGCTGGCAAGATCATGCCTCCAACAATGAAGTCCTGGAGAAGGCTCAACTTCCAAGCATTGAAGCCACTTTGTTGTTCAAGCAGCTCTGCTGGTCAGGCCACGTGTCTCACATGAACAACTCCAGGTTACTAAAAGCAGTACTCTATAGAGCTCTCTCTCAGGGCAAGAGAGATCGTGGTGTCTCATCCAAAAGAAACAAAGAAACAAAGACCAACTTAAGCAGCGGCTCTCTCAGGCAAATATCGAGGTCAATGAGTGGCAGCGGATAGCTTGTGACAGAGACTGCTGGAGAACACTGATCCACGAAGCAGCCAAGAACTTTGAGGAATCAGAAGAGCGACTGCTGAAGAGAACAGGAGACACCGGAAGGATCCTACTACCCAAGCACGCACATCCCAGCTGTTCTGGTGTCCCTACTGTTCCAGAGTCTGCAGATCCAGAACTGGCCTCCACAGTCACTAACGGTCGTGCCATTACTCTTCAAGATCCCTCCTGATCTTTGCAAGGGAAGAACCAGCCAGGATCATCATCATGCCCCCACACTTATTACCCCATTTCCAAACTGTTGGGTAATGTTTTATCTTTTACCAACCTTCCAAACCCAAAAGACTGCCATAAAAGGATGACAGCTTTAGGATGCAGTGCACAACTCAAGTCTCTTCTGAGTGAATGAATCTGTGTCAAATTGAGCAAGCTTAGCTTTAAATACTGTAAAGCTAGCAGGTAGATCCAAACTGGAGATAAATTCATGTGATCCTATTTACCCTTCCTGGAGCAGGAGGATTTAGACATATTGCTTCAACAGTACCACTGGAAGATCATAATGCAGGGTCCTGAATGCCAACAGGTTACCATACAAGTCATATCATTACTTGTTTATTTCTGGCCAGGTTGGGCAACCTAATAATCCATTTTGACAAGTTCTAGTGCAATCCCAGAAAATCAGCACTCCACTGAGGCTTCCATGTCCTCTAAGAACTGAATTGAGGAAAAACAAGGCTTAGCTTTCTCGTAGGGTGGGAAGTACTTTAATCTTTGAATTTTAAAATTTTAAGTCTGATTTATGTATTAAGTTTTGATCAGCCTTCGCTGTTGAGTATTGAGTACAGGAGTTGGAGTACATGTTATATTAAAGTTGTCTAAGGCGTTGGTAAGGCGTAATTTGGAGTATTCTGTGCAATTTTGGTCACTTACCCACAGGAATGATATCAATAAAACTGAAAGAGTGCAGTGATTTACAAGGATGTTGCTGGGACTTAAGGACCTGAGTTAAGGGGAAAGGCTGAATAGGTTCGGACTTTATTCCCAGAATTAGGAGAAAGAGGGGAGATTTGATAGAGATGTAAAAATTATGGAACAGTATACAGAGGGTAAATGCAAGCAGGCTTTTTCCACTGAGGTTGTGGGAGACTAGAATTAGAGGTCACTGGTTAAGAATGAAGTGAAATGTTTAAGGGGAACATGAGGGTAAACTCCTTGGTGACAGTGTGGAACGAGTTGTCAGCACCTGGTGGAAACAGGTTCAATTACAACACTTAAGATAAGTTTGGATAAGTACATGGATGAGTAAGGTATGGAGGTCTATGGACCAGGCGTGGATCAAAGGGACTAGGCAGAATCGAAACTCGGCAGAGTAGATAAGCCAAATAGCCTGTTTCTGAGCTGTAGTTCTTTGTGTATCTATGAACGTCAGACATTTAAGACACATTGAAAGCTGTAGGAGTGGAGAACTGTGTTAACCAGCAGCCTTGCTGATGAGCTGTTCACAGTAAGAATGCAGGGTAAATGTAGGTGAGGAAGTGGTTTAATTGCCATCTACTGAAGTCGGGTGAAAAGATGTTGTGAGGGAGATAATTAACGTCTCATCCAGAGACAATACTTCCAACATCACAGCACTCCTTCCACATCAGCCAGAACTTGATGATCTGGTTTTTGAAATGGAACCTTTACCGTGAACTATCCCTTAGTGGTGATTGTACTGGACAACAAGTCAAACCACACATGCCCCTTAACTGTGACCCGAATGTTTTGAAGAAATTTATAACCCCCTCTGCTCTTAAACGCGTATCCCCCATTTCACGTACATCTGCTCTCACTCCATCCTCCCGCCACCCCACTAGGAATAGGGTTCCCCTGGTCCTCACCTACCACCCCACCAGCCTCCAGGTCCAACATATTATTCTCCGTAACGTCCGCCACCTCCAACGGGATCCCACCACTAAGCACATCTTTCCCTCCCCCCCCCCCTGCATTCCGCAGGGATCGCTTCCTACGCAACTCCCTTGTCCATTCGTCCCCCCCATCCCTCCCCACTGATCTCCCTCCTGGCACTTATCCTTGTAAGCAGAACAAGTGCTACACATGCCCTTACACTTCCTCCCTTACCACCATTCAGGGCCCCAAACAGTCCTTCCAGGTGAGGCAACACTTCACCTGTGAGTCGACTGGGGTGACATACTGCGTCCGGTGCTCCCAATGTGGCCTTTATATATTGGCGAGACCCGACACAGACTGGGAGACCGCTTTGCTGAACATCTACGCTCTGTCCGCCAGAGAAAGCAGGATCTCCCAGTGGCCACACATTTTAATTCCACATCCCATTCCCATTCTGACATGTCTATCCACGGCTTCCTCTACTGTAAAGATGAAGCCACACTCAGGTTGGAGGAACAACACCTTATATTCCGTTTGGGTAGCCTCCAACCTGATGGCATGAACACTGACTTCTCTAACTTCCGCTAATACCCCACCTCCCCCTCATACCCCATCCGTTATTTATTTATTTACACACATTCTTTCTCTCACTCTCCTTTTTCTCCCTCTGTCTCTCTGAATATACCTCTTGCCCATCCTCTGGGTCCCCCCCCCCTTGTCTTTCTTCCCGGACCTCCTGTCCCATGATCTTCTCGTATCCCCTTTTGCCTATCACCTGTCCAGCTCTTGGCTCCATCCCTCCCCCTCCTGTCTTCTCCTATCATTTTGGATCTCCCCCTCCCCCTCCAACTTTCAAATCCCTTACTCACTCTTCCTTCAGTTAGTCCTGACGAAGAGTCTCGGCCTGAAACGTCGACTGCACCTCTTCCTACAGATGCTGCCTGGCCTGCTGCGTTCACCAGCAACTTTGATGTGTGTTGTTTATAACCCCCATCTCTGTTTTAAAACCTAAAAATAACATTTTCTTAGCTCTGATATGGGGTGGGGAAAGTGGAGAGAACACTATTTCCTTACCTTTTCCTGTTTCACTTTTTCACTATAAAGTGTTGTCAAAGAGTTGTTCAATTTTTTCAAGTCATCAGCTTCCACTGAAAAATAAAAATCACAGAGCTTCAGCAAACGCCAGAAAAACACATGGGTCCAGCAACATTTCAACGTTATACCCAAAAATACTACCAGGGCGATCCATCAAAGTAATATCTACTCACCTAGTATCTATACATCTAATTTATTTATTTAGAGATACAGTGCAGGATACATCTTTCCGGCCGAGTGAGCCACACTACCCAGCAATCCATCTATTTAACCCAAGCCTAATCGCAGGGCAATTTACAATGACCAATTAATTCACTAACCCCTATGTCTTTGGAATGTGGGAGGAAACCCACACGGTCACAGGGAGAACGTACAAACTTCTTTCAGATGGTGCCGGAATTCCACTCCGAACTCTGGAACGCTCTGAGCTGTAATGGGATCATGCTAACTGCTACACTACCGTGGTATCCTGGAATCCATCAAGCAGGTGCTATGGGATACTGGGTGAAATCCAGTTCCTCAACAATAAAACACAACAGCTGATCCTTCTTTGTTCCAATGATGCCACTTTGTCAATATAGTCCCAAACAGAATACATTACCCAATTTGAATCCTAAATGAGGGTTAAGCCCAAAATTACCCTGGAGGCAGATCGTTTTGGTCATATTGAATTTCAATGTTTTGAATCTGGAAAACTGAAGGGGTCTTCATTAGAAGACACAGGATTGTTACCAGCATCTGGAAATGTCCAAAATATACAAACTAGCAGAACGATCTGAATCAACTTACATGAAAGGCTAATATCTCTGAGTAATGTTTCCAAGAAGTCCACATAATATAGAGACTTTTCAAACTGTGTAATCTTTTCTTTCAAGAGCTTTCCAAATTCTGCAAAGTCTTCTCTAGTAGACGGGTACATGGAGTCAATTCCAAACTGTGTTACATTGTTCATGCCTGATGGGGGAAGGTAATATGAAACAGCATTTATTTTTATTTGGACAGATCTTGAAATTCCAGTTCCCCCAAGTAAGAAAGCAAAGTGTAAAAGCTTAAAAACACACTTATTGTTTAACCCCACCCCACCCAATGAGGAAAGGAAATGAGACCAAGGCCATCACAGATTCATAGAATCTTAAAATATGTTACACCCAAATGTATATTTACAGAGTACAGCATCAAATAGGCAAAGTCTCAAAAAGAGCAACTAAATTATAAACCAATGTGATGTTTCTGCTGCTCGCCAATGGATAAATATCGGCCACAGCAACAAACTTCCACAAATTCAAAGCAATGCAAGATCATGCTAAGAGGCATAGATTAAGTGAGTGTTGTCTCACTTAGTCCAGTGTAGTTTTGTGTTGTTTCATGTAGCACCATGGTCCTGGAAGAACGTTGTTTCGTTTTTACTGTGTACTGTACCAACAGTTTATGGTCAAAATGACGATAAAAAGCGACTTGACTTGACTTGATTAAGTGGGCAGCCTGAGATTTTTACCCCAGGGCTGAAATGGCTAATAACAAAGGGGCATCATTTTAAAGTGTTTTGGTGGAAACAACTTGGGGGGAGGGGGGGCCAAGACGTCAAAGATAGCAAGATAGCTTTTTTCTTAAAAAGTGAGTGATGGGTGTGTTGAACATGTTGCCAGGGTGGTGGTCGAGGCAGGTACATTAGGAACATTTAAGAAACTCTTAGATAGGCACGTTGATAACACAAAAATGGAGGGCTATGCAAGATAAATGAGTTAGATAGATCCTGGAGTAAGTTAAAGGGTTGGCACAACATTGAGAGTCGAAGGGCCTGTACTGTGCTGTACTGTTCTATGTTCCATCCGTCAACATAAAATTTCAACATAAAATTTCAACATAAGCTTTATACGAAGATATTGTACCAAATTGCTTGGAAGATGATGATTCAACTTCAGGACAAAGTCTACTCATTACATGACCCTTTGGAGATGATTTGATTTGACGCCATGCATGTTAATACCTTCAGCAACACCAACACTTGCTTTCACTGAGAATCTTATAGTCAGCAGAAATTACAAGGACAGCAAACCCCTATCACAAAGCTTAGTGACAGAGTCGTATAACTGTAGCACCAAATAGGCTCGTTGGCCCATCTAGTCCACGCTGAACCATTCAACCTGCTTACTCCCATCGACCTGCACCAGGAACTCCCATCGACCTGCACCAGGACCATAGACCTCCACACCTCTACCATCTATGTACCTATCCAAACTTCCCTTAAACATTAAAATCGAGCTTGCATGCACCACTTGTGCTGGCAGCTTGTTCCACACTCACTACCCCCATCATGTTCTCCTTAAACAATTCATCTTTCACCCGTAACCCATGACCTCTGGTTACAGTCTCACCCAACCCGAGTGGAAAAAGCCTGCTTGCATTTACCCTATCTAAACTCTCAAAATTTTGTATACCTCTGTCTAATCTCCCCTCAATCTTCTCTGTTCTAGGGAATAATGTTCTAACTTATTCAACCTTTCCTTATAGCTCAGCTGCTCCTTGTAATTTTTTCTGTACTCTTTCTGCCCATGTTGTGCTAACTCTTTAACCTACTCTAAGATCAATCTAACCCCTTCTTTCACATAACCCTCCACTTTTCTTTCATTCAAAAGTCGAGCTTGCATGGATCAGTTGTAGATTGACCACATGCAACTCACATCAGCCAGTGATGGCCTATAATGTGACTGGACACAGTGAAAATGACCCCAGTCAGAAATATGCTGGGCCCTTATTTCAGCCACAAAATACTTTCCAATATTGGCATTCCTACCCAGCCACCCCCTATCCTGTCATGCCCATTACACACCATGCAGATATTTTTCTGCCACAATTTCGTTCATCTTTTCATCATATAAAAATTTATTACAAACTACAGTGGATTACAGTTAATTGGGACACACTGGAACCAACTAAGCAGATGCCCCAATTAACTGAAGTTTCATGGAAATAGTTAAAAAGGTATTTTAAAAAAAGACAAACTAAGTAACAAATTATGTGTTTAAATAAAACAAGAACAAATTGGAACACTACCATTACTTCTACAGTACTACAAAACGGTTCGTTATCGTCAGAGGCAGTTATCCAGTGTACGCAATGAACAAAATCAGCACCTAGTGCAGATAATGGACTGCCTTCATATGCTTTAGACAACTGCAACTTCCAAATCTTCATTTTCATTGCAATATTCAAGATGATTGCCATTACCTTCAAATTCTTTACATTTTCTAACTTGTTGAAGTAGTGAAATCATTTCAATTTCACTCCCGGCAGTTTCTGGCATCTCTAAGCCTGAATGCTTGAGACTGCACTGAGCAAAACAATTTGTAATTGTCTTACTGCTTACTTCTCACCAACTATCAGTGACAAAAATCGCTGCTTTTTGAACATGAACACACACAACTGACACTACTTAAAAAACTATTCACTCTAAGTATGTAACAGCGTAGCATATAACGGCCACACAAGCGCATGCAACTAAAGCTAGCTAGAATATGTTTGGCAACTCTCCTGCCCAAATTAAGCGGCATCTTGTCCCAAATAAACAAAGAGAATCCTGGCAATTTTCTTGATTTGTTTTTGTTTTTTAAGAGTTGCCCAAAACAAGCAGCTACCCCTATTAACCAATGGCCCAACAAACAGGAATCCACTGCATTTTAGATCTTGTTATTGTGGCAATGATCTATATATGAGTTAGGATGCAGCAGCGGCAAGGGGACCCAGATTTATCTTGTGTGCAACAAGGACATTTCACAGCCCAAGGTGGCTGTCAGATCACAATATGCAGCACTTCTCCTTGGCACTCTGCAGACCTTGGATTCTTGCACACTCTTCTCTGTTCAGCTCCCAAACACTCTTACAACAAATTTGTAATTAATGGATTTTTACATAGTGTAAGGATGAAGGAAAATTGTCGCAGCAGAGAAAAAGCTGCGTGGTTTGTAATTGTCATGACAGGATAGGAAGTGGCTGAGCAGGGATGCCAATATTGGGATGTACTTTGAGGCTAAAACAAGGAGCCAGCATATTTCTGATGTTGACAGTCTGACTGGGTCCTGTTCACTATACGTCCAGTCATGCTACTGACCTTCATTGGCTGGACATGAGCTTCTTGTGATGCACCTACAACTGATTCATAGAAAGTTCCACTTTGATCCACTATCCCTGAAGCATTACTTCACCTTTCACTTCATCACTTCACCTTTAACAGCCATGACTTCACTTGCTGAGACCCTGGAAAATGTCAGACCCAACACTTCTAGGCTTATCAGGTTTTACACCGGTCCACCAATGGTAACAAGCAGCAAAGAACCCGAGGAAGGGGCAAAGGATCAAATCACCACATGGAGCTGTCGAGTCTATGAAGCACCAAGCCCCAACCCCTACATTTAATACAAGTGTTTACCTTGGGTCACTTAAACCCAACAGTGAAACAAAGAATGTCTTACATAAACTTTATATTAAAGAAAGTTCACTTTCTGAAGAGATTCTTTATTTTAAGACCAGTTTTATCCTGGGCACCCATAACATTGCAGAGTAGAACTTCCTTCCTAAAGCAGAACATAATTCTCTGTGGTTCTTCCTTCGGCTTCCTCAGCCAGTAACTATTCACAGAAAAGCTCAGCCTTCACTAGGAAATAATGGCACAAACTCACAGGCTACAGCACAAACAAATGCTTAAAAAAATCCTCCCACATGCAGTCCAAAGCATGAGCAAAACCAGCTCAGCGGGGGATCTGAGTGCAGCCAACATCAAGAGTGAAATTAATTGATGACATGAGTCAGTGGCTATTCCCTTTCAGAATTAACCAATGTTCAAAACTCTGGAAAATTTGAAGTGTTTCAGGAACCTAAAGCCCATTGAATTACAAAGAAGAGAGTTTACTTCAATAACTAATCTGTTTCCCATTATTTCTTCCAGTGTGTTTAAAAGAGGTTCCTTGTTATTACTGTTAGGGATCAAGGACTGTGAACCTTTAAGTGGCTTTATGCAAAAAGCACACTTTGCTCCCCATAATTCCTAAAGAAATGCTGCCAAATTACTGAAAGGTCACACACCACAATCCCCCCTGCAATGACCTGGGCTCAATCCCTGATGTGCAAAACATGCTTAATTTTCTTACATCTGTATGGAAATTGACACTTAAATCTTGAAGTAAGAAAATTTAATTTTCCCAATACCCTCGTTTAATATCACAGGAAAGCTTACCAGACTTTTTCACCCAAACTAACTTAGCAGGTTATTAACAAGCTAAGGCAGGTATATTAGGGACACTTAAGAAACTTGGAGGCACTTGGATGAAAGGAAAATGGAGGGCTACGTGGGAGGCAACACACACAAAATGCTGGAGGAACTCAGCAAGCCAGGTAACATCTATAGAAGAGAGTAAACAGTCAATGTTTTGGGGTGAGAACCTTCATCAGGACTATGTGGGAGGGATGGGTTAGATTGATCTTGGAAATCCAGAGCCACACACAAAATGCTGGAGGAGCTCAGTAAGTCAGGCAGCATCTACAGAGGGGAATAAACAATTAATGCCTGAAACACCGACTGTTTATTCCCTTCCGTAGATGCTGCCTGACTTGCTAAGTTTCTCCAGCATTTTATATGTGCTGCTCAATATAATCCCTCAACCAACTGCAAAACTGGTCTACATCTGAAAATTGGAGATCTGTTTGGGGCAATGGAATTACACGGAGTATATATTAAGTTCAGCACAACTTTGTGGGCTGAAGGGCCTGACTGTGCTGTAGTATTCTACATTCTATGCTCTAAGCCTTACTACCTACCAATTTTCAAACTCAAAGGCTCCTTGTTTTAGAGCACTTTGACTTCCATTGACTCCAACTACCTCAAAACCATTCTAATTCAAACCTGTTTATACATCCTTCCAGCATTAGGGGATGAGGATGAAAAATGATCTGGAGTTGAGGGCCTGTAGTGAAAGATTGAACAGGTTAGGACTTTATTCCCTGGGGCACAGGAGAACGAAGGGAGACTAGATAGAGGTACATAGAATTATGAGTATAGATAGAGTTTTCCCATTGAGGCTGGGTAAGACTAGAACTAGAGGCTATCAGTTAAGGGTGAAAAGTGATATGTTTAAGGACAACCTGGGGAGATCTTCTTCAATTAAGAGCACAAGAGAGTGTGCAACAAGCTGCCAGCTTGCCAGGAAGTGGTGGATGTGAGTTTGATTTCAACATTTAAGAGAAAGTTGGGTAGGTACATGGATAGGAAGGGTATGGAGGGCTATGGTCTGCGTGCACGTCGATGGGACTTGTCTGAATGGCCAAAGGGTCTGTTTCTGTGCTGTAGTGTTCTCTTTCTACATGACCTGTTGCCAGTACGTTTCACCCTGGTAGTACTGCCCACTCTAATCATGTCATGTGCTGGGGACTCCATCTCATGCCTCGCCTCCAACCAATCAGTCTCCAAGTAACCAACTTGTTAACCCTCACAACAATGTCATTAATGAGAAGTTCTATGCTCCAGAAGCCACTCAGTCCATTGATTTTTCTAGTGCGTACACACGCCATTAGCAACAAATAGGATAGGAGTAGTTCTTCAGCATCAAGCAGCATCTGCAGGGGAAGGAAGAATTGTTGATGTTTTGGGTTAAAATCTTGCCATTCAGAGAAACACAGAAAACCTACAGCACAATACAGGCCCTTCAGCCCACATAGCTGTGCCAAACATGTCCCTACCTTAGAACTACGTAGGCTTACCCAAAGCCCTCTATTTTTCTAAGTGGATCCCCGTCGGGGAATTGAACCCCGGTCTCCCGTGTGACAGGCGGGGATACTAACCACTATACTAACGAGGTTGATGTTTCAGTCCTGAACCATCAACAATTTCATTGTCCTGCTTCCTCCAGCAGATTGCTTGTTACTCGAGGTTCCAGCATCTTCTGTCTATACATGCCATGGTCCTTTACGAACATGTGAACAAGACTCGGCCAGTCTGCCCTTTGACACTGCACTATAATTTACTAAACCAATACCTCAGCTTCATGTAAATCACTGTTCTATACTCCTTAATGTGGTTACCTAACAAAAATCTACCAAACTCAAGTTTTAAAAATTTGAAACTCCAGCACTTGTACAGGAACAGCGGTGGAAACATCAACCCTTTGAGTGGAATGGGTTTGAACACTGAAATAGGCTTCCTATCCTGGAATAGTATTGATAGAACAACTAGGTTTTCACAGCAACCCACTGTTTTTAAATCACTCAATAGGTCAAGCTACATATGTACAAAGTAAAACAGAATTAATATTTCAGATCAAAATCCTTAGTCAGAACAAACGCTGACATAGTTCTGATCTGAAATATTAATTCTGTTTCTCTCCCCACAGGTGCAGCCCACCTGCAGAGTATTTCCTGCAACCTGTATTTTAATTTTAGGTTGCCAGCATCAGCAGATTGTTTTTTGGTGTTCAGGTTTTCAGTTCCCTGATTTTCCAGTTGCCACAAGCTGACAGAAGAAGGGACTTGCGAAGGTCTCGATTCAATCTCCAAATATTCAATTAAAATAATAAGCTATTCTAACCAGTTCTGGTTCTTGAGAGGCTTGGGGGAAACTACCACAATCATTATTTCAACTCCCCCAAGGGCAACTTACAGGAAATCAGATTAATCTAAGGGGTTAGACAACCTGGCTCTTAATTATACCCACCCAACTCCTCTACTCCCACCAAGTCAATCAATGCTATCTGTAGCTCTCTGCATGTTATAACAGTACACAAGATATCCAAATCTTCATGGTGAGCATGGTGTAGTTACTCATTAGATTACCCCAGCTATTTAGAACCTAGAGACAAGACATTGTGTATCAATGGTTGTCAAGGAAAAGTACTTCCATAAAAGCAGCTGAAAGGGGCTAATTTACAGTTTCATAACAATGAAAATGGCATCTGGTACAAAATGATTCAGCTTTTCCAAACAGAAAAGGCTGTAAACATCTAATTCTATTTTCACCTGGTCCCACAATTTGTCCTTGAAGACTATACCAGGTTCAAACAGGATAGACCAGGTTCATCATGAACTGAGAGACTCTCATATGCCATCAGTGATCCTATCTTCTTGCAGCAAGAGTACACTGGAACTAGCACAGACTCTTCCCTGAATAAAATCTCGAAATAAATAAAATGGCAAGTCCAGAACTGTAACAAAAGTCCCGAGCTTTGCTGTAAACTCCTTGACCCTTTAGTAAAACCTACACTAATTCCAAAACCCAGCTGACCATTCTGAACATACACTTCATTAGGTACACCTCTAGACCTGCTTGTTAATGCAAATAATCTAATCAGCCAATCTTGACACAACAATTCAATGTATAAAAGCATGCAGACATGGTCAAGAGGTTCAGTTGCTGTTCAGACCAAACACCACAATGGGGAAGAAATGTGATCTAAGTGACTGACGGTGGAATGATTGTTAGTGGCAGACGGGGTGGTCTGAGCATCTCAGAAATTGCTGACCTTTCTGGGATTTTCACACACAACAGCCTCTAGAGTTTATGGAGAATGGTGCAAAAAGCAAAAAACCCAGTGAGCGGAAGCTCTTTGGGCAAAAAAAAACCTTATTAATGAGTTCAGAGGAGAAGTGACAGACTGGTTCAAGCTGACACAAAAGTGATAGTAACTCAAATAATCACACATTACAACAGTGGTGCACAGATGAGCATCTCTGAACGCAAAACACATCGAACCTTGAATTGCATGGGCTACAGCAGCAGAAGACCATGAACATACATTCAGTGGCCACTTTATTAGGTAGAGGAGTTAACTAATAAAGTGGCCACTGAGTGTATACAGAAGTACACTACTATAATAAAATGCTGTAAGTATAACACCAAATGCCAAAGCTGAGATATTCTATTTCAACAATGTGCTTAAATGATTAAATAAAGTGTAGCAGCGCAGCTTTGGACCAGGAAAATCAGAATGGACAGATACTGTTCTTATTAAATGAGACTACTCATATGAGGTAAAGGCAATAGAAAACCATTTTTCCTGCATATTGAACCACTCAAAAGTCAAAGATGCAATTAACTGCAAACAGACATAAAAGTTCTGACTTCAAATGTCAATGCTGCTTCCATGGTACTTCAGCTCCACCTATAGCAGAGCAGTGGAACTGCACCACATTGTACAACTATTTAAAATTCGTTGTTCAGTGCTTAGTACCTGTGCCAGATCTTTGAAAGAGGCATCCAATCAGTTCCGCACTTCGTTCTTTTCTCCACAGCCTTCAAAGTTTCCATATATAACTACATTTTTATAAAGGTTCATTCCAGTTAATAATAACAAGCCAATGAAGAGGGGAGAAGTGGCCAATTGGCCAGTAAATGCTCCTCCATAGGCATTGTCCTTTCTTTCCTGGGATCTGCTGAGGTCCCCTTTTTCAGTCAATATCTGAAGCACAATTAGCTGTTTCTCATGAGCATTTATTTATGAAGATTTATTTATCACATGTACATTGAAACATGCAGTGAAAAGTAGAATTCACGTTAACAACTAACTCACCCCAGTAGGCACTGGAGGCAGCCCTCAAGTGTCACCCCACCACATTCCGACACCAAAGTAGCATACCCACAACGCTCAGCAGAACAATACAAAACATAATGAGATAGAACATACCAAGTGACAAGGCATCAGTGTCATAGCGACAAAGGGCACTACAGCACAGAAACGGGTCCTACAGCCCATCTAGTTTGTGCTAAACTGTTACAATGCCTAGTCCCATTGACCCGCACCTGGACCATAGCCCATCCGTGTACTTCTCAAAACTTCTCCTAAATGTTGCAACCAAAGTTACAAGGTTTGTTAATTTTTCCTTCATGTGGGCGGGCTATTCAGCTGCTAGGTTCCCCATACTGGTTAGGAGGGAGAAGGGGAAGAGTCAGGTACTAGAGAGTACCCCAGTGGCTGTGCCCCTTGACAATAAGTACTCCTGTTTGAGTACTGTGGCGGGGGGACAGCTTACTTGGGGGAAACAACAGTGGCCATGCCTCCGGCACAGAGTCCAACCCTGTAGCTCAGAAGGGTAGGGAAAGGAAGAGGAGGGCAGAAGTAATAGGGGACTCAATAGTTAGGGGGTCAGATGGGCGATCCTGTGGACGCAGTCAGGAGACCCGGATGGTAGTTTGCCTCCGTGGTACCAGGGTCCGGGATGTTTCTGATCGCGTCCAAGATATCCTGAAGTAGGAGGGTGAGGAGCCAGAGGTCATGGTACATATAGGTACCAATGACATAGGTAGGAAAAGGGAAGAGGTCCTGAAAGGAGAATATAGGGAGTTAGGAAGGGAGTTGAAAAGAAGGACCGCAAAGGTAGTAATTTCGGGATTACTGCCTGTGCCACGCGACAGTAAGAGTAGGAATGGAATGAGGTGGAGGATAAATGCGTGGCTGAGGGATTGGAGCAGGGGGCAGGGATTCAAGTTTCTGGATCATTGGGACCTTTTTTGGCGCAGGTGTGACCTGTACAAAAAGGACGAGTTACACTTGCATCCTAGGGGGGCCAATATCCTGGTGGGGAGATTTGCGAAGGCTACTGGGGAGACTTTAAACTAGAATGGTTGGGGGGTGGGAATCAAATTGAAGAGACTAGGAGAAAGGAGGTTAGTTCACCAATAGAGAAAGCTAGTAGACAGTGTGTGAGGGAGGATAGGCAGGATACAGAGAACAGGAGCATTCAGACCGAAGATGTAGGGGAGAAGGAAGAAAAAGATAACAAAGTTGTTTGCACCATTAGGGATAAACAGAGAGTAAGAGATGGAAAGTTTCTTAAATGCATCTATTTTAATGCTAGGAGCATTGTAAGAAAGGTGGACGAGCTTAGAGCATGGATTAATACCTGGAAATATGATGTTGTAGCTATTAGTGAAACATGGTTGCAGAAGGGGTGTGATTGGCAACTAAATATTCCTGGATTTCGTTGCTTCAGGTGTGATAGAATCGGAGGGGCAAGAGGGGGAGGTATTGCATTGCTTGTCAGAGAAAATCTTACAGTGGTGCCTTGGCAGGATAGATTAGTGGACTTGTCTAGGAAGGCTACTTGGGAAGAACTGAGGAATGGGAAAGGTCTAGTAACGCTTATAGGGGTGTATTATAGACCACCTAATGGGGAGCGAGAATTGGAAGAGCAAATTTGTAAAGAGATAGCAGATATTTCTAGTAAGCACAAGGTTGTGATTATGGGAGATTTTAATTTTCCACACATAGACTGGGAAACCCATTCTGTAAAAGGGCTGGATGATTTGGAGTTTGTAAAATGCGTGCAACATAGTTTTCTGCAGCAATACACAGAGTTACCAAGTAGAGAAGGGGCAGTGTTGGATCTTCTGTTAGGGAATGAGATAGGTCAGGTGACGGAGGTATGTGTTGGGGAGCACTTCGGGTCCAGTGATCACAATGCCATTAGTTTCAATATAATTATAGAGGAGGATAGGACTGGACCCAGGGTTAAGATTTTTGATTAGAGAAAGGCTAACTTTGAGGAGATGCGAAAGAATCTAGGAGGAGTGGATTGAGATAATTTGTTCTATGGGAAGGATGTAATAGAGAAATGGAGGTCATTTAAAGGTGGAATTTTGAGGGTACAGAATCTTTATGTTCCTGTTAGGTTGAAAGGAAAGGTTACAAGTTTGAGAGAGCCATGGTTTTAAAGGGATATTGGAAACTTGGTTCAGAAAAAGAGAGATATCTACAATAAATATAGGCAGCTTGGAGTAAATGAGGTGCTCGAGGAATATAAAGAATGTAAAAAGAATCTTAAGAAAGAAATTAGAAAAGCTAAAAGAAGATATGAGGTTCTTTGGCAAGTAAGGTGAAAATAAATCCAGAGGGTTCTACCATTACATTAATAGCAAAAGCATAGTGAGGGATAAAATTGGACCCTTAGAGAATCAGAGTGGACGGCCATGTGTGGAGCCAAAAGAGATGGGGCAGATTTTGAACAATTTCTTTTCTTCGGTATTCACTAAGGAGGATATTGAATTGTGTAAGGTAAAGGAAACAAGTAGGGTAGTTATGGAAACTATGACAATTAAAGAGAAAGTACTGGCGTTTTTAAGGAATATTAAAGTGGATAAGTCTCTGGGTCCAGACAGGATATTCCCTAGGACCTTGAGGGAAGTTAGTGTGGAAATAGCAGGAGTTCTGACAGAAATATTTCAAATGTCATTAGTAACGGGGATGGTGCCGGAGGACTGGCGTATTGCTCATGTTGTTCCATTGTTTAAAAAGGGTTCTAAGAGTAAACCTAGCAATTATTGGCCTGTGAGTTTGACGTCAGTGGTGGATAAATTGATGGAAATTATTCTTAGAGATGGTATATATAATTATCTGGATAGACAGGGTCTGATTAGGAACAGTCAACATGGATTTGTGCGTGGAAGGTCATGTTTGACAAATCTTATTGAATTTTTTTGAAGAGGTTACTAGGAAAGTTGACGAGGGTAAAGCAGTGGATGTTGTCTATATGGACTTCAGTAAGGCCTTTGACAAGGTTCCACACGGAAGGTTAGTTAGGAAGGTTCAATCGTTAGGTATTAATATTGAAGTAGTAAAATGAATTCAGCAGTGGCTGCATGGGAGACGTCGGAGAGTAGTGGTGGATAACTGTTTGTCAGATTGGAGGCCAGTGTCTAGTGGTGCGCCTCAGGGATCTGTACTGGGTCCAATGTTGTTTGTCATATATATTAATGATCTGGATGATGGGGTGGTAAATTGGATTAGTAAGTATGCAGATGATACTAAGATAGGTGGAGTTGTGGATAATGAAGTAGGTTTTCAAAGCTTGCAGACAGATTTAGGCCAGTTAGAAGAGTGGGCTGAAAGATGGCAGATGGAGTTTAATGCTGATAAATGTGAGGTGCTACATTTTGGTAGGACTAATCAAAATAGGACACACATGGTAAATGTTAGGGCATTGAAGAATGCAGTAGAACAGAGGGATCTAGGAATAATGGTGCATAGTTCCCTGAAGGTGGAATCTCATGTGAATAGGGTGGTGAAGAAAGCTTTTAGTATGCTGGCCTTTATAAATCAGAGCACTGAGTACAGGAGTTGGGATGTAATGTTGAAATTGTACAAGGCATTGGTGAGGCCAAATTTGGAGTATTGTATACAGTTCTGGTCACCGGATTATAGGAAAGATGTCAACAAAATTTAGAGAGCATAGAGAAGATTTACTAGACTGTTTCCTGGGTTTCATCCCCTAAGTTACAGAGAAAGGTTGAACAAGTTGGGCCTTTATTCTTTGGAGTGTAGAAGGTTGTGGGGGGACTTGATAGAAGTATTTAAAATTATGAGGGGGATAGATAGAGTTGATGTGGATAGGCTTTTTCCATTGAGAGTGGGGGAGATTCAAGCAAGAGGACATGTTGAGAGTTAAAGGGCAAAAGTTTAGGGGTAACATGAGGGGGAATTTCTTTACTCAGAGAGTGGTAGCTGTGTGGAACGAGCTTCCAGCTGAAGTGGTTGAGGCAGGTTCAATATTGTCATTTAAAGTTAAATTGGATAGCAATATGGACAGGAAAGGAAAGGAGGGTTATTGGCTGAGTGCAGGTCAGTGGGACTAGGTGAGAGTAAGAGTTCGGCACGGACTAGAAGGGCCGAGATGGCCTGTTTCCGTGCTGTAATTGTTATACGGTTATAACTATCAGACAAGGGAAATAAAGATGTACGGTTAGGGTTAGGGTGAGTGAGTTGTGAGTATGCTATGTTGGCACCAAAAAGCATGATGACACTTGTTGGTTGCCCAGCACAACCCTCATGAACAACACATTTCATAGTAGGTTTCAATGTACATGTGATAAATAAAGCTAATCTTTAATCTTTATATCTTCCATTCCCTTGGCTAACAAGGGTTAATTCTGAGCTGATCTGGGATTAAAGTTGGGATCTTCTGGGTCATCTTAGCCAAGTTGAACAAATCAGTCACCAGCTACACACTATCTGGATCTGTTAACAATACTATGCTAGAGTATGAAAGACAAGGCAACTGTTGTGCAGGGCCGTTCTAGCAATTCTTTACTGAAAATCAATTGAAAACAGAACGCAATAATGTCAGAAAGCACTAGACACACATGCAGTGCCACACTATCACCATGGATACTCCATCAACAAGTAGCTATCCAAATAACACTGTATCCAAATTTAACTTAAAGAGCATTTATTGCCAGCTTACCAAATGTCTCCTTCGCAACTTCCAAGTCTGCCTGCTCCTGTAGCTTCGCTAGTCGAAGTTTCTCTGCTAGTTGTTCCTCTGTAGAGAGCACGGGTGGTTCCTGCGCTTTTAACGACTTAAGAAAGATGTTAGACTGCTATAATATGAAGTGCCTACAGTAACATCAGCAAACTGATCAGCTAAATTCTTAATTTCCCACATTATTGTACATATTCTAATTTCTTTTACTCTTGGGACAGAAGGCAGCACCTTTTGCCCACCCCTAGCTATATCCGCGGGGGGGGGGGGGGGAACGGATAGCTTTTGTGAACCGCTGATTGAGAGCCTAAGGTGCTAAGGTTAGGCCAAGGACACTTGAGCGTCAGCAGGGTTGCTGTTATGCTGGAGTCCAGTATGGACCTAAACTGGTTAAAGACGTTAAGTAACACAGACAAATTACTGGAGAAACTCAGCAGGCCAGGCAGCAAAAAAGAAAACGAGTACAGTCCATGTTCTGGGCAGAGACCCTCCATCAGGACTGGAAAGGAAGGGGAGAAGTCAGAGTAAGAAGGTGGGGGGGGGGGGGCGAGTTTTGGAGAAGGGTCAACCTGATAGGAGATGAGGGAAGACCATGGAAGAAAGAGAAGGGGAAAGAGTACCAGAGGGAGGTGATGGGGAGGAAGTAAGGTGAGAGAGGGAAATGGGAATGGGTAATTGGGGAGCAGGAGGGGTCATTACTGGAATTTTGAGAAATCCATATTCATGGGTGGAGGTTATCCAAAGGCTATACAAGGTGTTGTTCCTCCAACTTGAGTGTTGCCTCAACACAGCAGTAGAGGCGGCCACGGACTGACAAGTCAGAATGGGAATGGGTAGAATTGAAATGGGTGGCCATTAGGAGATCCCGCTTTTCACGGTGGACAAAGCAAAGGTGCTCAGCAAACTGGTCACCCAATCTACGTCGGGTCTCACGGATATTCAGGCGGCCACTCCAGGAGCACCAGATACAATAGATGACCCCAATAGACTCCACAAATGAAGTGTCGCTTCACCTGGAAGGACTGTTTGGGGTCCTGAATGGTAGTGAGGGAGGAGGTGTAGGGGCAGGTGCAGCACTTGCTCTGCTTTCATGGATAAATACTCGGAGGGAGATCAGTGGGGAGGGACAAGTGGACAAGGGAGTCGCGTAGGAAGTGATCCCTGTGGAAAATGGAAAGTGGTGTGGTGGGGGTGCGGGAGAAAAAAGCGCTTGGTGTGGGATCTCGTTAGAGATGACGCAAGTTATAGAAAATTATGTGCTGGACGCAGAAGCTGAGGGGTGGTAGGTGAGGACAAAAGGAACCTTATCCTTGGTGTGGCGGCGGCAGGATGGGTGAGGGTAGATGTGCACGAAGTGGAAGAGATGCAGGTGAGGGCAGCGTTGATGGTGAAGGAAGGGAAGCCCCTTTCTTTGAAGAAGTGGGACATGTCAGTTATTCTGACATGAAAAGCCTCCAACCTTGACAGCAGATGCGCCAGAGACTGGAGGAACTGAGAGAAGGGGATAGCATTTTTACAAGTGACAAAGTAGGAAGAGGTAACTTATATCATATAAATCCAATGACTCTCACAGCTATCCAGACTATAGCTTTTCCCATCCTGCAAGATTTCTGGGGGTCATCTACTGTATACAATGTTCCAGTTGTGGCCTCCTGTACATCGGTAAGATCCGACGTAGATTGGGAGACCGCTTCACCGAGCACATTCACTTCGTCCATCACATAAAGCAAGCTTTCCAGTGGCCGCCCATTTCAATTCTACCTCCCATTCCCATTCTGACATGTCAGTCCATGCCCTCCTCTACTGCCAGGACGAGACCACTTCAGGTTGGAGGAGCAACACCTTATATTTCATCTAGGTGGCCTCCAACCTCATGGCATGAACACCAATTTCTCGAACTTCTGGTAATTGCCCCCATCCTCTCCTTCACAATTCCTGTTTCCCTCTCTCACCTACCTACCTGCCCATCATCTCCCTCTGATGCTCCTCCCCTTCCCTTTCTCCCATGGTCTTCTGCCCTGTCCTACCAGATTCATCCTTCACCAGCCCTTTATCTCCTTCACTTCCCAGGTCTACTTCATCCCCTCCTCCTAATTTCACCTATCACCTACTATCTTGAACTTCTTCCTTCCCTCCCTCCCACCTTCTTACTCTGACTTTTCCCCCCTTCCTTTCCAACTCTGAAGAAGGTATCGGCCCAAAATGTCAACTGTTTACTCTTGTTAGCTGCTGCCTGGCCTGCTGAGTTAATCTTATAAATTATGTGTTTTGTTTTTGATTTCCAGCATATGCAGATTTTCTCGTGATTGGGTAAAGATGTTTCTTTCTAAAGAATGCTAGTGAATCAGTTGTTTTTCCCCCCAGCAATCCAATACCTTCATTGTCACTTGTATGGACAACAGCTTTAAAGCAATGCATACAAAATGCTGGAGGAACTCAGCAGATCAGATAGCATCTGTGGAGAGGAATAAACAGTTGATGTTTCAGACCAAGACCCTTCACCAGAACTGGAAAAAAAGGGAAGAAGCCATAATAAGGTGGGGGGAGGGGAAGGAGTATACGTTGGCAAGTGACAGGTAAAACCAGGTGAGAGGAAAGGTGTCCAATCACAAACAAGAGAAAATCTGCAGATGCTGGAAATCCAAGCAACACACACAAAATGCTGCAGGCCAGGCAGCATCTATGGAAAAGAGTAAATAGCTGATGTTTTGTGCCAAGACCCTTCATCAGGACTGATGAAGGGTCTCGGCCTGAATTGCATTGAGAGGAAAAGTGGGTGGTGGAGAAAGAGGCAATCAGTTGCAAAACAGCCGTATAGGGATTAGCTTTCAATAACTCCTAAACCTTTAGGAAAAGGTAGCCCAGAAAGATGTGAAGCATTTTCCCTGGGGTAAATCCTCTACTGATATTCTTCCCTACTACTGAAAATGGGCTTTTGATTCATCAAGATGGGAAATTTATAATACCATAAAACTTGTATGACAATATAGAGGGACAACAAACCCTTATCCCTAATGGACCGAGAACCTATGAACACTATCGCACCTTTTGCACTTATTTTTTTATTTTTCTTATTGTAACTTAGTCATTTTTTTTAAAACATATTTGGCACTGCTGCTGCAAAACAATAAATTTCCACGACATACGTCAGCGGTAATAAATCTAATTATCATTCAAAACAGTTATCAAATAGAACAAATTATTCCCTCAAAGAAAGCAAGGACTGAATGAAGAAGGTAAGTCCACCCAGCTACACAGCATGATAAACCCACACCTGTTCCTGGATGGACTGTCCGATTAGAAATCCCCAAATTTACACGTGTAAGAGGTAGTGGTACAACATGTCTGCATTCACCATTTGTGTTAAAAATATGGCATCAAATTTTAATAACTGTAATGACCCACGGGGACTGAATTATCACTGCAGTGTGGCCTAAATACCAATGCAGTGATGTTGACCTGAGATCAGCTAACATATAACTTATGTACAGTAAAAAAAACACAGAAGCCAGTAACATAGGCCCCATGATGATAAAACAAACTACCCATCCTCAATGCCACATTACATCTGCAACACAGTGAGTAATTGTTTCAGTTAAATCTCTCTTAAGCATTCCCCAACTTGCAAGGGCGGGGTTAAGAGTTTTCAGCCACAGTGCACATCCTGACTGCTCCCCGTTGACTCCACAATTTTGCCAATGCTGAACGCTACAGCAGGTCTTTATAGTATTCATATCCTTTAGGATACAGTTCCCCAGCGGAGCCCTCTGCTGGTGGAGATGATTGCAAACGTTTCACCCAGTAAAGAAACAGCAACTTACATTTTTTAGCGCTGCAGCTTTCTTCTTTTGTTGCCTCTCTTTCTCCTCCTTCTCCTTAATCCTGTCACTTAATTTCTTCTTTTCTGAAACCTTGACTTCTGTGATAAGAATTCGAGAAAGATCAGCACCGTAGGTGGTGACAGGACAAGCTATCATTTTATTAGTGATGAGTAAAGATGATGTAATTAGCTTTGCAATTTCACACCCATCTGCAATATTACATCTACTGCAGGCCAAACGGTTGACTTCAGCTTTAATTCTTAATCTGTTCTTAATCTCTCTGATACTCACACAACTGACCTATATTTGTGAATAGTCCTGACCAGAAAGCTTCAAAATCTTCAAAAGGACATCTTCAAAAGATGGTGCCTCAAGAAGGCAGCATCCATCATTAAGGGCCCTCACCATCTGGGGCACGCCCGCTTCTCATTACTTCCACCATGGAGGAGGTACAGGAGCCTTAAGATGCACACTCAATAATTCAGAATTAGCTTCTTCCCTTCTGCCATCAGATTCCTGAACCCATGATCATTAACATTACCTCGTTATTCCCTATTTTTGGCGCGATTTGAGCAATTTATAGTAATGTTATGTCTGTGCTGTACTGCTGCCACAGAACAAATTTCAAGCCATACAAGTTGTTGATAATAAAGCTTAATCCAATGCACTCGACTTTCAGTTCAGTAAGGGAAGCAAAAATAATTGAGGTCCCCATGCACAGAACAAAATAAGCATCCTAACACTGTTCAAAGTTCAAATTGATTAATTCAAAGGTTAAAAGTTTATTTTTGTATTTGCATAGTTTTTGTCTTTTTGCTCATTGGTTGTCTATCCTGTTGCGTGCAGTCTTTCATTAACTATATTATGGTTATTCATTATTTTAATGGGTTCTATTGTACTTCTTTATTCTGGGGCTGCTTGTGAGGAGACAAATCTCAAGGTTGTATGAAGCATGAACTTTGAAAAGCCAATTATAGCATTTGCTGGAAATCTGAAAAGAGCTGGAAATACTCAGCAAGTCAAACAGCACCCTATAGACTCAGTATCAACCTACGGACTCATTTTCAAACACTCATCTCACGTTCTTCAAATTTACTGCTGAATTATTTATTATTACTATTTCTTTCTTTGGTATTTGCACAGTTCGCCGTCCATTTTGCACTCGTCCACCGTGCTGGGTGCAGTCTTTCATTGATTCTATTTTGGTTACTGGATTTATTGAGTATGAAAATGAATCTCAGGGTTGTATATGGTAACATATATGTATTTGGTAATAAATTTACTTTGAATTTAGAGCATCCTTACAGGGATAAACAGGGTTAATATTACAGCCCAAAAGCAGTTCCTCCTTACACAAAAACACAACAAGGCATTTTGAATATTTCCAGCATTTTTTGATTTAGGTTTCAAATGTATATTCTAATGACCAAAGGCTTTAATGCTTGAGCAAGTCTGAAATATCAAGTCAGGCCTTATATTATCTGCAACACACATCAAAGTTGCTGGTGAACGCAGCAGGCCAGGCAGCATCTCTAGGAAGAGGTACAGTCGACGTGTCAGGCCGAGACCCTTTGTCAGAACTTGACTTTGTCATGTTAGGCAAAGGAAATGTTTGTCATGCTTTGCCTAACATGACAAAGTCAAGTCCTGACGAAGGGTCTCAGCCTTACACGTCGACTGTACCTCTTCCTAGAGATGCTGCCTGGCCTGCTGCGTTCACCAGCAACTTTGATGTGTGTTGCTTGAATTTCCAGCATCTGCAGAATTCCTGTTGTTTGCTTATATTATCTGATTAGATTGGGTCCTAAACTTCTGGTGCAAAGAGCGGCGAGGCAAATTTCAATCATGAAACATAGGACCTGCCACAAGTAGATGGAAAACAACTAAAAGAGGGGAAAACAGCGGAAGTTTAAGAGTGAGATAGCAAGGAAGCTGGCTAGGCAAGGAATCTTCAGAGTTTCACAGTATCGTTGTCCACAATACGGTACCAGAAAATCATAAAGACTATAATACATTAGAACAGAATAAGGCCATTCGACTTAAGAGTCTGCTCCGTCATTCCATTAGGGCTGATTTATTATCCCTTTCAACCTTATTCTCCTACCTTCGCCCTGCAACCTTTGACACCCATACTAATCAAAAACCTATCAACCTCCACTTTAAATATACCCAATGCCTCGGCTTCCACAGCCGTCTGAAGCAATGAATTCCAAGATTCACTACTTTCTGACTAAAGAAATTCCTCCTCATCTCTGTTCAAAAGGAACATTGTATTCGGAGGCTGTGCCCTCTGGTCCTAGACTCTCCCATTATTGGAAACACACTCCCCATGTCCACTCTAAGCCTTTCAATATTCAGTAGGTTTCAATGAAATCACCCCTTACCCCTTACTTTTAAACTCCAGCGAGTACAGGCCAGAGTCGTCAATTTTTTAGTGCTCCTTATAGTTAATGCTTTCATTTCTATTCTTGTGAACCTCCCCTGGATGCTCTCCAATGCCAGTATGTATACATCCTTTCTTAGACATGGGGCCCAAAACTGCTCACAATACTCAACAAGACTGAAAGATAGTTAATGTTGTCCTTTTGTAGTTCAAAATGAGGCCAGGGACAAGCCAGCAAACTATAGGGCAGTGGGCCTGGTATCAGTGGTTGAGAAGGTGTCAGAGAAGGTTGAGAAACAGGATTTGTGTTCACTTGGAAAGGCAGGGGCTGATTAGCAGTTTAGGAGTCAGCATGATTTTCAGTGGGGGGAGAATCATGTCGCACAAACCCGACTGAAAATTGCAACTAAGAAAATTCATGAAAGCCAGGGCATTAAATATGTTTTACATGGACCTTAGTAAAGCTTTGAACAAGGTCCCACATGGTAGACTAGTCCTAAAGGTTACGGCACAAGAGATCTGAGGCATGCTGGCAAACTGAATCTAAAACTGGTTTGATGATAGGAGGAAAAGAAGATGGCGGCACACGCAGCTTGCAGCAGCCACTCCGGTGCTGATGTCTGTTATCAGTCAAGTAGGGTGCTGTGCACAATCCTGATTTGATGGAGACGGATGTGAGATCACGGAGGAACATCTGGAGAAACTTCTGAAATGCCTGCTTCGCTGCTGCTGCTTCTGTGTGGTCCAGAATCTCTGGAGGAGAAGGCCCCAGAGTCCTCGGCTTTGCCTGTTGCTCAGCGGCCGGGGTGAGGTCGAAGCACTCGGCAGAGGATGGTGCTCAGAGAGGCTGTATCGGAGGGGCTGGTCAGAGGCTCGAAGTTTTCAGACAGACTCAGCCAGCTGCGGTCCGGTGCTTCCAATGCATCGGCAAGTTGTCGGCGCTTGGAGGTTCATGGCAGGGAGAGTTTCTCCCTTCTGCTGTCTGTGTTAGATGATGAGTCGATCAGGATCTTGAGACTTTTTTTGTTAACCATGGCCATGGTCTGCTCTTTATCAAGTTATGGTATTGCTTTGCATTGTTGTACCTATATGTTATAATTATGTGGTTTTGTCAGTTTTAGTTCTGGTTTGTCATTTTTTTTGCGATATCATTCTGGAGGAACATTGTATCATTTTTTAATGGATGCATTTCTAAATGACAATAAACGAGGACTGAGTGTCCTCATAATCTAAATCTAAATGATAGGAGGCAGAGTTGTGGTGCAAGGGTGTTTTTCTGACTGGTGTACGACAGAGACTAGCATTCAACAAGTACTCACTGTCTATATTATGAGCAAAAGACTTGGATGAGAATCTACATGAAATGCTGTCACAGGAAAGCAGCGTCCCTCACCAACATCCACAACTACCAGGACATACTTTCTTCTTGTTGCTGCCGTAAGGAAGAAGGAAAAGCTACAGGAGCCTCAGAACTCACCCCACCAAAATTGTACAGTTATTAACCCCCAACCATCAGGCTCTTAACCAAAGGGGGCAACTTCACTTGTTCCATCATTGAAATGTTCCCACAACCAATGGACTCACTTTCAATAACTCTTCACCTCATGTTTTTGATATTTATTGCTTATTTTTTATTATTATTATTTCTTTTTGTATTTGCACAGTTTGTTGTCTTCTGCATGCTGGTTAAATGCCCAAGTTGGGTGGTCTTTCATTGATTCTATTATACTTATTATTCTATAGATTTATTGAGTATGCCTACCAGAAAATGAATCTCAGGGTTGTAAATGGTGACATATATGTACTTGGATAAATTTACTTTGTATTTTGAACGTGGTCTGATTAGAAAGCTTGCAGGCAACACAAATATTAGTGGAGGCTTAAATTGTGAAGAAGGTTGTCCAAGGATACAGTGGAACATAGGTCATCTAGAAAGCCAGGCAGAGCAGCTTCAAATGGAACGTAATCCTAGGTCTGTGAGTAATGCATTTGGGAAGTCAGATTCTCCCAAAACAGAGGAAATGGTGGGAGCATTAGAGGGACCTTGGAATGCAAGTCCATAGCTCCCTGAAAGTGCTATCATACATGGATGGGGCAGAGAAGGAGGCATTTAATATACCTACTTTCACAGGCCAAGGAATTGACATCAACTTGAATCTGTATAAACACTGGTTGGAATGCATTTGGTTCACTATGTAGTTCAGGCCACTACACTACAGGAAGCATGTGATAACAAGAGTGCAAAAGACATTCACCAGGATCTTATCTGGAATGTAGCTACAAAAAGAAATTAGACAGGTTGGGTTCATTCTCAGTGGAATGAAGGAGGCTAAGGGTAACCCCAGAGGTCTATAAAATTCTGAGGAACACAAGATAGAATAAATAGCCAGAGCTTTTTTGCCCCCATCCCCACCCCAGAGCAAGGAAGTGTAGAACTGCAGAGCACAGGTTGAAAGCGAGAGTGGAGAATATAAAGGAGATGGGCTTATCACACATAGGATAGTGGATATCTGGAAAGTTGACAAATATGATTGAAATGTTTAATAGACGTTTGAACAAATCCTTGGATTGGAAAGGTGTAGAGGAATACTAGTCTAAAGCAGACAAGTACGATGAGCGTTATTGGTACCATGGTTGACATGGACGAGGTGGGCTGATATGGCCTAGTTTTGTATTGAATGATTTTCTGAACTTTTTAAAAACAAAATGCAGCTCCCCATCTAGTCATAATTATAAAGCAATCTTCATTCTTACCTGGCTTGACTGGTGGCTTCTTTTCCTCCTCATCATCGTCCCAGTTGTCCTATGGAAACAAACACAACTTAAAGAACTATTCTTTGATGCAACAACTTCCAGCCATAAATGTGACAAACTGTTCTGAGATGCTTTGCTGCACTTTATCAAATAAAATTTGACAATAACTCATACCAAAAACACCCGAGAATAGATGTAACTACAGCTTTGCACAGAGGGCAAATCTCTTCGAGAAACTGGGTCCCTTAAAGAAACATTAAATCTTTTAAATCCTTGAAAACTTTACCAGTAGCATATTATTAAGGCATTCAGCTCAGAAATCCAGAAAGTCACAGCTCAACCCTCAGTCAATGATCTGATCTCAAGACAGCCACTTTGCTGGGATTAGAGAGGAACAGACCATTTCCAGTCTTCTGCTAAAAGCTCAGTAAACTGTACGCAAGAACGTTAATGAGAACGGATTCAGACTTTTCTGTATCCTCTGGACATTCACACAAGAATTCACCACACCTGTTAAGACACTATAAGTCTTTCTGATCAGCAAAATGACTGTATGTGAACTGTGGTGTGGAAGTTGATAGAAACCTAATATTACATAGAACATAGAATAGTACAGCACAGTACAGGTCCTCCGGCCCACAATGTTGTGCCGACCCTCAAACCCTGCCTCCCATATAAGCCCCCAACTTAAGTTCCTCCATATACCTATCTAGTAGTCTCTTAAACTTCACTAGTGTATCTGCCTCCACCACTGACTCAGGCAGTGCATTCCACGCACCAATCACTCTCTGAGTAAAAAACCTTTCTCTAATATCCCCCTTGAACTTCCCACCCCTTACCTTAAAGCCATGTCATCTTGTACTGAGCAGTGGTGCCCTGGGGAAGAGGCGCTGGCTATCCACTCTATCTATTCCTCTTATTATCTTGTACACCTCTATCATGTCTCCTCTCGTCCTCCTTCTCTCCAGAGAGTAAAGCCCTAGCTCCCTTAATCTCTGATCATAATCCATACTCTCTAAACCAGGCAGCATCCTGGTAAACCTCCTCTGTACCCTTTCCAATGCTTCCACATCCTTCCTATAGTGAGGCAACCAGAACTGGACACAATACTCCAAGTGTGGCCTAACCAGAGTTTTATAGAGCTGCATCATTACATCGCGACTCTTCAACTTTATCCCTCGACTTATGAAAGCTAACACCCCATAAGCTTTCTTAACTACCCTATCCACCTGTGAGGCAACTTTCAGGGATCTGTGGACATGTACCCCAAGATCCCTCTGCTCCTCCACACTACCAAGTATCCTGCCATTTACCTTGTACTCTCCCTTGGAGTTTGTCCTTCCAAAGTGTACCACTTCACACTTCTCCGGGTTGAACTCCATCTGCCACTTCTCAGCCCACTTCTGCATTCTGTCAATGTCTCTCTGCAATCTTTGACAATCCTCTACACTATCTACAACACCACCAACCTTTGTGTCGTCTGCAAACTTGCCAACCCACCCTTCTACCCCCACATCCAGGTCGTTAATAAAAATCACGAGAAGTAGAGGTCCCAGAACAGATCCTTGTGGGACACCACTAGTCACAATCCTCCAATCTGAATGTACTCCCTCCACCACCACCCTCTGCCTTCTGCAGGCAAGCCAATTCTGAATCCACCTGGCCAAACTTCCCTGGATCCCATGCCTTCTAACTTACTGAATAAGCCTACCGTGTGGAACCTTGTCAAATGCCTTACTAAAATCCATATAGATCACATCCACTGCACTATCCTCATCTATATGCCTGGTCACCTCCTCAAAGAACTCTATCAGGCTTGTTAGACACGATCTGCCCTTCACAAAGCCATGCTGACTGTCCCTGATCAGACCATGATTCTCTAAATGCCCAGAGATCCTATCTCTAAGAATCTTTTCCAACAGCTTTCCCACCACAGACATAAGGCTCACTGGTCTATAATTACCCGGACTATCCCTACTACCTTTTTTGAACAAGGGGACAACATTCGCCTCCCTCCAATCCTCCAGTACCATTCCCGTGGATAACGAGAACATAAGTATCCTAGCCAGAGGCTCAGCAATCTCTTCCCTTGCCTCGTGGAGCAGCCTGGGGAATATTCCGTCAGGCCCCGAGGATTTATCTGTCCTAATGTATTTTAACAACTCCAACATCTCCTCTCCCTTAATATCAACATGCTCCAGAACATCAATCTCACTCATATTGTCCTCACCATCATCAAGTTCCCTCTCATTGATGAATACCAAAGAGAAGTATTCATTGAGGACCTCGCTCACTTCCACAGCCTCCAGGCATATCTTCCCACCTTTATCTCTAATCGGTCCTACCTTCACTCCTGTCATCCTTTTGTTCTTCACACAACTGAAGAATGCCTTGGGGTTTTCCTTTACCCTACTCGCCAAGGCCTTCTCATGCCCCCTTCTTGCTCTTCTCAGCCTCTTCTTAAGCTCTTCACTTGTCACCCATGGTTCCTTCACCCTACCATTCTTTATCTTCCTCACCGGGACAAATTTACCCCTAACATCCTGCAAAAGATCTCTAAACATCAACCGCATGAAAAAAAAAAGCATGCAAAATTTACAAAAGTCAATGTAGGATGGGTGTAGCAAAATTAAGGTATGGAAAAATACATTTATTTTGTGTCTAAAACTTTCATCAAGTCACTTTCGTCATTCAATGAAAAACAAAAAAAATTACCCATAATGGAAATCTGAAATAAAAACACAAAATGCTGGAAACATTCAGCGAATGAGGCAGCATCCACAAAAGGAAAATAAACATTTCAAGTAATTTGTTCACTCTGAAGAGACTTTTACCAGAAATGTTATGTTTCTATTTTCACAGATGCTCCCTGACCAACTGAGATTTTTCTCAGTTTTCACTTTGTCCTTCAATAAAGTCACAATTGTTGGTGACACCATAGTCACCAAGACAGGTAACAAATGCCATGCACCTCTGTTGCTTAATCTCATTCCCTAAAGCTGCTGAACTTTCATCACAATTCTTAAGAAGTTTAGGAACTTGGTAACATGAATATCAACCACTGAAGTCAGCAGAATGTATCAAAGCCCGAATGCAGGTGTGTATTAACAACTCCAACTGTCAATTACATGATAATTTGATCATTAGGTTAGGACTCACTGAATCTGCAACTTTCTTTACCAAGCCACACTTCCTGCCCTTTTAGAAAAATTAAATTTAACATACAGTTAAATAGGAAAATGTAGGACAATTTGAAAATAAAAGTTTGTTGGAAATTCTCCCATGTAGAAGTGAGGAGTAGGGAAATATGACACAGGGGAGCAAGGTGGTAGAATATCTGCATAACTTTGATGGCCAACATGCAATAGAAACAGGCAAAAGATATCAATTAAGTATGCCTTGGTAGATATTAATTTGAAGTACTGCTCTACTGTCAATCTCTATTGCCTCTCAAAATCATTAAATATGTAACTTCCTGCACCCTGCTCAATTTTCCCAGTTAGTGTTTGTCTCTTCCAATCAAGTATGCAAGTCCTATTGCATTACTAAAATGGGTCTCAAAGTCTAGCAGGCGAGAATTCTACCAAGTGATGGCATGGTTTACAGCGCCAGCATCCTGGGTTCAATTCTGCCACTGTCTGCAAGAAGTTTGTACATTCTCCCTATTGTCACATGAGTTTCTTCTGGGTGCACTGGTTTCCCACATTCCAAACACCTGTGGCTTGGTAGGTTACCTGGTCATGGGCGTAATCAGGTGGCACTGGTTTGTTGAGCTGGAAGAGTCTGTTTCTGTGCTGTAACTAGTCACCAATAACATTCTATATACATTGTGCTGAAGGCAATCAATACTCCCAATGCGATCTGGCTTAAACTGACATGGATAACCACACATCCAAGTGACTTAGAGCCTTCCTTTATCCACGTGTACATCTGCCATTTATTTAAAATGACCTGCATCTAAAAGTTTCACCAGCAATCACATCTTTTCCCAGATCTGCAATTTGCTCGCAGTGCTCCCCAAAGGCTTCCTTCCTGATCAGCTCCTTTTTTTTCTTTGTCATGTGCTTGCCATTGGAAAATTCTGCCAAAAATAGATCATCGGGCCTGGACTCAGTAGATATCTATGGCTGCCCAAAGGCTTCCTTCCTGATCAGCTCCTTTTTTTTCTTTGTCATGTGCTTGCCATTGGAAAATTCTGCCAAAAATAGATCATCGGGCCTGGACTCAGTAGATATCTATGGCTCCCCAATTCTGGCCACTTGCGTATCTGTAATTTTTATCCTTCCTACATTGGTGCTAGCATTGCTAGCAGACAAGCGCCTAATCTCTAAACTCCCCAAAATCTCTCCTTACTGCCTTAAGACTTTCCATAAAATCTCTCCTATTTCTTGGAGTAAGCCTTTGGTCACCTGCCTTAATATCGTATGTAATTTTAGGTTGACAATGGCCACGTGAGGCACACTGGGGCATTTTTCCTACATCAAATGAAATACGTAAATTCAAGGTGTTATCAGAATTTTCCCTATCATCCTTATCCAGAGTCCCAAAACTACCACATCAATCTCCATGTGATTCCATTAGTAACCAGTTCCCACCCTGCATTAACAACCTTGTACTTAACAAAATCCAACTTCTTTCTTATCTAACCCAAAGTCTGCTCTTCAATTAACCTATTGTGTAGCACTTTACCAGGGTTTTAACAATCATATATATAAAACATCACACAATATAAATATAACGGGCAACCCACTCAAAATGTTCAGTCTTGAAAAATTATCATACTACATAGAAACCATTAACAGATGCTGGTCTTTGCAAATCACATACCAGGTTTTTTTGTAATTTACTTTTTATTGAATTTCATCATCAAACAAACATTTCCATAACATGTATTCCCCCTTACCAGAATATATCTGCCCTCCTCATCTCCCATTTCGAATACTTTTTCAAAATTTAGCTTACTTGAGATGAGAACACCAACTCCTCTTCTATGTCCTGATTAAAAACAAATTAGTGAAGCCCATTCTCTTTAATTTTCCATGCTCATTATCACTTAAGTGAGTTTCCTGTAAATATACTACATGGGCTTGTTCTTTTTTCATTTTTGATAGAATTTTACTGCGCTTGACTGGATTCAACAGCCCATTGACATTAAAAGAAATGAATTTTACTTTGTCCTTAGCCATCTGTTAGTATATCATTGAAATTTGCAGAATATAACTTAATCGATCTACTCCCTGAACAAATAAGAGTCAAGAAACGCGAGTAATAAAAAAGGTAACGAAGGTGTGATTCCAAGGCTGGGGTCTCTAGATGACCCTGGGTTGGGCTAGAAGAAACGTCTAGCCGTGGAGGATAGCCCCTCCTACCTGTGGGTTGAGGGCCCCCGCTGCAGTACCTATAAAAGTAAGTAAAAAAAAACTATGTCCATTACACAGAAATGATTTCCCTGTGTATTCCTCCCATGTATATATTCTCATTTAGGTGGGGAAAAAGGAATGAATAAATGAATTTTTAAAAATTGAGTAATATAAAATCCACATTATAACACATATTTCTCGAGATAGGTATATCACCGTCTATTTTTGCTTCCGTTTAGTTTATCAGCACTTTTAAAGTTAGCCAAACCTTATGGCTCTTCTGGAGGAGGTGAGGGCTGCCCTCGGAGAACTGACAGTCTCTTCCTAATAGCCTTCTCTCATCCTGCTCCCGTCTCCTGCTTTCTAGGTTCTCTTACTATTTCTCAAGCAGCTCGGGACAACTGCTCAGCCAGACTTTCCCTTGGTTTGACCACACTAATGGACAGTGCTCTGTTGTTCATGTCTGTAGTCGCCTCCTCCACCGTCTGGTACAGTCACATCCCTTCTTGGTAAAATACCCTCAGTTTAGCAGGGTACAGGGTTTGGAATTTAATCTCTTCTTGCTTTAATATTCGTTTCGCTTCGGAATATTCCTTCCGTTTCTGTAGGACCGCCGGGGGGGGGGGGGGTAATCACGATCAACTTCCCATTCCAAAAAACCCTCTTCTTACCCCAGGCCCTTCGTAGAATCTCCACCTTGCTCTTGAATCAAAGGAATTTAAGTACTATTGAATGCAGTTTACTTCGTCTGTCTCTGGGAGGCCGCTGGACGAGCGAACAATGTGCTCTTTCAATTTCAATCTCCATAGTCTGGGGAACCTCCAGCGCTTCCCGCAGCAGCTTGTCTACAAAGTCCATCATCGACAATCCCTCCGCTCCTTCGGGAACATTATAAATCCTGATATTTTCAAAAGATCTTATACTTGATGGATTAACGGGGCAAATATGCTTTTTTCCGGAGGAACTGTTGATTTAAGCTGCTATACTGAACGATGACGTCACCGGAACCTCAGGTACCAGGTTTTAGCTAAATGAGGCATTTCAGCAGCAGCATTAGATCAAGCTATCATATCATGTGGGTATATTTTGAGAGCCTGAAAAGATTCAATGTTAGATCTCTGTGGAGAAGAGAGCAGTACTGTACACTTGGCTGGAGAATGTTAATACTCAATAATGAAAACGCATAAGTTAACAGTTACCCCTCATATCCCCTCTCATCTTCAATGCATGCCCTCTGGTATTTGACATTTCAACCCTGGGAAACAGATACTCTCTGTCCACTCTATCTACACCTCTCAATCCTATAAACCTCCGTCAGTTCTCCCCTAAGCCTCCGGTACTCCAGAGAAAACAACTTAAGTTTATCCAGCATCTTGTGATAGCACATGCTCTCTAAACAGACCGCATCCTGGTAAACCTCTTCTGCACCCTCTCCAAAGCTTCAACATCCTTCCTACAGTGGCACAACCAGAACTGTACACAATACCCCAGATGTGACCTAACCAGAGTTTTATAAAGTTGTAACGTAACCTCATGACTTTTAAACTCAATGCCTCAAATAATAAAAGCAACATCACAGATGCTGGAACTCTGAGATAAATTCTTTTGAATAAACATTGGAAATCTTCATCAAATTAGACAATAAGAGAGAGATCTTGATTACAACTGACCCATTCTGATTAACTGTCTTTTCATCAATTGAAACCTTCAAGTCTAACCAGGAAAAAATTTTGTAACCCATAAATACATCTTCACAAAGTCGCATCTAAACCAAAGTAGTATCTTGGATGAAAAAGCATTAGATTGTCTTACAAATCAGAAAATAGAAGTGAAGCTTAGACAAATTTCACGTCAAATTTCATTGATTCCACTTAATTGAGCTTTGCCATTCTTATCCTAACAACGGTTCCCAACCTGGGGTCCACTTACCCCTTGTTTAATGGTGTTAAGACCATAAGACGTAGGAGCAGAATTACACCATTTGGTCCATCGAATCTGCTCCACCATTTTATCATGGCTGATCCAATTTTCTTCTCAGCCCCAATCTCCTGCCTTCTCCCCATATCCATTCATGCCCTGATCAATCAAGCATCTAATCAACCTCTGCCTTAAATATACATAAAGACTTGGCCTTCACAGATCCACCACCCTCTGGCTAAAGAAATTCCTCATCATCTCCGTTCTAAAAGGATGCCCCTATATTCTGATGCTGTGTCCTCTGGTCTGAGACTCTCCCACCATAGGAAACATCCTCTCCATGTCCACTCTGTCAAGGCCTTTCACCATTTGATAGGTTTCAATGAGGTCACCTCTCATTCTTCTGAATTCCAGTGAATAGAGTCCCAAAACCATCACTCTTCATATGACAAGCCAATCAATCCTGGAATCATTTTTGTGAACCTCCTTTGAATCCTCTCCAGTTTCAGCACATCCTTTCTTTCTTTCTTTTTCAATCTTCTTATTAATTTCAAAATATAGAAACAAAACATAGCAATAATACAGATAATATGAGATGCATTGTTACATTTAAAGAAGAGTAATTTCAAAACCAAATAGTGAAAATTACCAAAACTCCCATACATGTAGAACTGATCACGGATAATATAAAGCAAAAAAGAGGTAAAAGAAAGAAAAAGAGAAAAAAATCAAGAAAAAAAAACCCATCCCAAAGAAAAAAAAACAACTAAACTAAACTAAGCACATCCTTTCTAAACCTACTTACAATACTCCAGGTGAGGCCTCACCCATCATTTATACAGTTTCAACAGACACACACACACACATTATATATATATATATATATATATATATATATATATATATAATTATATATATAGCTTTTATACTATTTTATATTGGTCCATGGCATAAAACCCCTAGGACCTACATGAATTTTAGCTTCTCAATTATATGGCATTCTATATAAAGCAGTACTTCAGAAACTTAAAAGAACGCTTTAGTCAATAAAATTCAAAATCAACCAGCGATTTGGACCCACTGGCCCATGTTGATGTTCGTGCTCTGCACGAGCTTCATCTCATCAGTATATCCCTTGATACATCTTAACCCCACCTCCCCAGCACTTCAGAATCAGGTTTAATATCACCAGCATGTTCTGAAATTTGTTGTTTTGAGGCAGCAGTACATTGCAATACATAATCATTAAAAACTATGAATTACTGTATTTTTTAAATTAAATAAGCACTGTATCTTTAGTTGATCTTTAAATGTATCGTTATTTGCCTCAACCATTTCATGTAATGAATGTCACGTGAACATAATCTGAAGGAATTTGTTCCAAAGATGTGTTAGTGAGTCAGAACAGGAATAAAACACCATAAATCTACAAAGGAAAATGAGGAAGCTTCAAAAACTCTCACTCTTTCATGTTCTTTCACCTCGTCTTACAATTGAGAAAACTGACAAGGGTGTTACCAGGACTGCAGGACCCGAGTTACAGGGAAAGACTGAATAGATTAAGACTTTATTCCCTGGAGTGTAGAAGAATAAGGAGAGATTTGATTGAGATATTCTAAATTATGAGGGGTATAGATAGGGGAAATGCAAGCAGGCTTTTTCCATTGGGGGTGGATGAGATTAGAACTAGAGGCTATAGGTCAAGTGTGAAAGGTGAAATATTTAAAGGGAACCTGAGGGGGAAGTTCTTCACTAGAGCAAGGGTTCCCAACCTGGAGTCCATGGACCCCTTGATTAACAGCAAGGCTCCATGGCATAAAAATTATTGGGAACCCACGACTTAAAGGGTGGTGAGAGCATGAAACAAGTTGTCAATGGAAGTTGTGAATGCAGTTTCAATTTCAAATTAAGAGAAATTTGGATAAGTACACGGATGGGAGCGGTATGGTCCAGGTGCGGGTTGATGGAACTTGGAAGAATAAGTTCAGCATGAACTAGATGGGCCAAAGGGCCTGTGCCTGTGCTGTGGCACTCTATGACTCTCTAATTCAAATTGCTCACACTATCACCAGTGACAAAATTTAGTCACAACCCAAATTCATAAGGATTAAATTTATGTACTTCATAGTTCAAATGAAAATAAAAGCAGGTTCTCAAAAATTAATTAACCCGAATCAGTAACCCCATATTTCTCTCTCCTCACCATCTGCCTGGCTGCTAAATGTTGTATCTTTACTTGAAACTTGTCAGATCTGCAGGACCTTTTCTGGTTTACATTTATTGTTTCACGCACTAATTATTGCATTTAATAAATTTCACTGTCATAATGACAGTGTGGAGTCCACTTCTGAATTACTAAATTCATTAACATGCACCATAAAAATTCAGCAGTTGGCTTGATGTCCTAGTCAACGTGATAACACAAAGCTTCAGTGGTTTATAATAGTGTAAGATTTAAGGAGTTAACTCAACACACTGATTTTGCTGACATTTAAAAACTTTTCAGCCTTGTTCTTGCATTCTGGACTATGAGAAAAGTTTTACTGAATGACTATCTGCCATTATTGTTTGACATGTCCATTGCTTTCACTGGGATTACAATGAAGGGAATTCAGCTCTAGGTGACACTGACTTTTATCAGCATGGCGTTTCCATTCAGCCAAAGCACTTACAGCTTGAATGTCAGAACTCTACAGATATAGCAGCTATGTTTCATCAGGAGTTTGAAGAGATTTAGTTTGTTAACTAAAACACTTGAAAACTTTTATTGATGTATGAACACATATATACTTATTACAATTGATCTACTTACTTTTTTCTTTCTAAATTATCATGTATTGCATGGAACAGCTGCTGCTAAGTTAACAAAGACGATGAAGCCCTCTATTCACATTTACACTGAACATCAAATTCAATCAGTAGTAAGGTACATCCAACATACAAAGATCAGGAAGTCTTCAATAGATTGATGCAATAAAATCCGCTGGCACAGTGTAAGATCTGGAATGTAGCATACAATATAGAAACTCCTCGATGAACCCCTAACCCCTCTCAAAATAAAAAAAAGTTCAACCCAAAGTAATTTGTAGCAAAATGGCCCAAACCAAGCTTTGGGGTGGCTTATTGATCTGCTCCAACGAATAGAATTCAACACATCTAGATGTGATTCAACAGTAAGGGGACTAACATGAAGCTTACTGGCAAATGTCATTTCTTAAACATTTTGAAATTGAACATAATAAATATTCCTTCATTATGTGCCATGTTATATGACATAGGCAATCATGGTCTTCCCATGACCATGATTGCTCTTGACAACTTTTTCTACAGAAGTTCTTTGCCATTGTCTTCTTCTGGGCAGTGTCTTTACAAGGCAGGTGACCCCAGTCACTATCAAAGATTGTCTGCCTGGTGTCAGTGGTCGCATAACTACTTGTGTTATGCACCAGCTGCTACTACAACCATCTACCAGCTGCTCCAAAGGCTTCACATAACGTTAATCGGGGGGGGGCGCTAAGCAGGTGCTACACCTTGCCCAAGGGTGACCTGCGGGCTGAAGGAGTGCCTTACACCTCCTTTGGCAAAGACGTATCTCCACTCCGCCACCCCAGAAAAAACATTACAGAAAAATTGTGCATGGAGAAACCTTGCTTCACCTTCCTTCTCCACTGCAATCTGTCAACCCCTCCCCGCTATATGCATTGAACTATATAAGAGTACAAGATCTATATAGCCCCAGAAGAGCATCACTGTGGGTCCACTGTAAGTTGTATGAAGGTGACAGGGAGATGCAATTACCAGTACTAATCAAAATGTACTCAGGCTACGTGATGTAAATAAAATATAACGTACATAGCCCACCATGTGCATTAAGCAAAAGAAGAAAGTTAATGGAAAACCCTAGTAAAATCAGCCACAAAGTTTTCCATAAAGATCAGTAAGCCATGATTTGTTGGGTCTTCCAGTGCAAGTGAGAGTTGCTAACATTCATTCCAAGGTGTAATAAAAGGTGCTGAGGGGTGTTGAAGTTCAGTGCAGTCACCACAAAGGCTCTGTGGGGAAGGACACAGTCTCGGGCCCTGCTGCCACTGAGGGGTTGGATCCTATATTATTGCCCCTCAAATGCTTCATGGATGCATTGTTTTTGGAGGAAAGGTGAGTGGCATTTATACGTTGCAACAGAATGTATTGAATTTTTTTTTTATTTATTGACATACAGCACAGAGTAGACCCCTCCAGTCCTTCGAGCCACGCTGTCCAGCAATCCCCCAATTTAACCCTCGCCTAACCATGGGACAATTTGCAATGATCAATTGACCTGCCAACTGGTACACCTTTGGACTGTGGGAAGGAGTGGCAGAAAATGAACATACTGTAAAGTGCTGTGCTAAGCACTACACTATCATGCTGCTTGATTAAAGCATATTACTATATATTATGAATAAAGTATATTTTTGGTAGCAAAATCAATTATTTATATTCAGTGTCTTAAACACAGTAAACAGACAATTCAGTTAAAAAATGATAAAATTGTTGATTTCAAGGGAAATGGAGAGGGAGGGGTGTGAACGCCAAGCTGTAGGACATAACTGAAACAAGAAGGAGATCAGGAGCAGAGATCTATTGCAGTTGTAAGACCAGAAGTTACTAAGGCAGATAGTAAAAAGGAGACCAAGGATCCAACTGTGGAGGAGGGGTAGGACTGCCTGGGACAGTGGGGGGGGGGGGGGCGGACAACACACGACGTGTCCATAACTTCACGGTGAATAGTGGCGCAGAGACAAGGACGTCGAAGTCGTCGTTTCTTCCCACCGGTTCTGAAACGCACCCGAGGCCCAGAGCCAGGGAGATAAAGTGGGTGGGGGCAGCAGAGGAGTGGCCTGGGCAGCAGCCAGGGGCTCTGGAAGTTTCTACTCCGAGCCTGAGCCTGGGCTAGAGACTGGCCGGAGACGGGGTTCCCGTTCGGCCCGGAAGCTCCAGCCGCTCAGCCCCGGCCTTTACCTTCACGTCCTCATCCTCGTCCTCGCCTTCCCATCTGTCTACGATCACCGGCTTCCTCAGCGAGTCCTCCTGCGTTCCGAAATCCACCGTCTCTGCAAGAGATAAGAAGCTGGCGGTTAGAGGGACACTAGAGCGGGGTCGCACCGCACCGCCCCGCCGCCACCAAACCCGAGATACAAAACCCGCACTCACCCCAGTCGTCGGGCTCCGCCATCATCACAGCTGCCGCCTGCCGCCGCCACCGCTTGCTCAGTCACGCCGAGGGACTGTGGGATGCCGGAGGTCTGGGGTTTCTGGGATCTTGGAGGATCGGAGCTGGGAGGACTACGCGGTCCTCCCAGCTCCGGTGCTGTACCATGCCTGCCGGGAGCAGGAGCAGTCCGCCAGTGGAACAGCACAGCCGTTCGGCCCGGCGTTGGCGTGTAACATTATTTACACCGTCATAGCCAGATTACAAACCCAGCACCCGAGTGCCCTCATTACCATCTCAGGTGACTTCAACCAGGTTACCATGGCTAGAACACTGCCCAACTTCACGCAGTATGTCAGCTGTACAACCAGAGGGAAGGGGACTCTGGATTTGATGGACGCTAACGTTGACGATGCATACAACTCCTCTCCCCTCCCCACACTGGGAAGGTCAGATCACAACCTGGTGCATCTAAAACCCTGCTACGTGCCTCTGGTGAAGAGTAAACCTGCAACCTCGGGGACAGCGATGAAATGGTCGGAGGAGGCTTATGAGGTGCTCCAGGGTTGTTTTGAGGTGACAGACTGGCAGGCACTCTGTGAGCCACATGGAGAGGATATTGATGGGCTCACAGAATGCATCACTGATTACATCAACCTCTGTGTGGACTGCAATGTTCCAACAAGAACTGTCCTTCGTTATTCAAGTAACAAGCCATGGGTGACAAAGGACATTTAGGACATCCTGAACGCTAAAAAGAGGGCAGAACACTTGTTCTGGAGCAGAATTATCTGCAGCTTAATGTGAAAAAGACTAAGGAGCTGGTGGTAGACCTGAGGAGAGCTAAGGTACCAGTGACCCCTGTTTCCATCCAGGGGGTCAGTGTGGACATGGTGGAGGATTACAAATACCTGGGGATACAAATTGACAATAAACTGGACTGGTCAAAGAACACTGAGGCTGTCTACAAGAAGAGTCAGAGCCGTCTCTATTTCCTGAGGAAACTGAGGTCCTTTAACATCTGCCGGACCATGCTAAGGATGTTCTATGAGTCTGTGGTGGCCAGTGCGATCATGTTTGCTGTTGTGTGCTGGGGCAGCAGGCTGAGGGTAGCAGACACCAACAGAATCAACAAACTCATTTGTAAGGCCAGTGATGTGGGGATGGAACTGGACTCTCTCACGGTGGGGTCTGAAAAGAGGATGCTGTCCAAGTTGCATGCCATCTTGGACAATGTCTCCCATCCACTACATAATGTACTGGTTCGGCACAGGAATACATTCAGCCAGAGACTCATTCCACCCAGATGCAGCACTGAGCGTCATAGGAAGTCATTCCTGCCTGTGGCCATCAAACTTTACAACTCCTCCCTTGGAGGGTCAGACACCCTGAGCCAATAGGCTGGTCCTGGACTTATTTCATAATTTACTGGCATAATTTACATATTACTATTTAGTTATTTATGGTTTTATTACTATTTAATTATTTATGGTGCAACTGTAACAAAAACCAATTTCCCCTGGGATCAATAAAGTATGACTATGACTATGTTCCCGTGCCCACTTTTGTTTTGCTCATGTACACTCATCCTACGTGCTTGTATTAGGACCAGAGCCACCATTATAGCGGATTTCTGACACTTGGATTCAGGTTTATTGTACGACCATTTCAAAGGGATTTAAAATTTTTCCTGAGGTAATGCCATTGGGTACCAGCCTCTCCTCGGGCGCCACGGCAGCAACGCGGTTAGTGCGACGCAGTTACAGCTCGCGGCATTCCAGAGTTTGGGGTTCAATTCCGTCAGGACACGTAAGGAGTCTGTACGTTCTCCCCACGACTGCCTGGGTCTCCTTCAGGTGATCCAGTTTCCTCCCACAGTCCAAAGTCAAACTGGTAGGAAGTCATACAGTATAATATTTACTAATTCTACTTACTGAGGTACAGTGTGGAATAGGCCCTTCGAGCCACAGTACCCAGCAACCCCAATTTAACCGCAGCCTAATCACGGGACAATTTACAATGACCAATTAACCTACCAACTGGTACGTCTTTGGACTGTGGGAGGAAACCGGAGCACCCGAAGAAAACCCATGCGGTCACAGGGAGAACATACCAACTCCTTACAGGCAGTGACAGGAATAAATAATGAGTATTTTATGATACATTTGCTGACCCCTGCAGCCACTTAGAGCACAGCTCTCCACATTCTGTCTCCTGTACAGATGCCGTTCCTTTCTCTGAGATTCCTGTCTCCACCACATCTGCTGTCAAGGTGAGGCTTCCTCGTCTAGGACATTGGAAATGTCCTTCCTCAGGAAGCATTGCTTCCCTCCTGCTCAGGTTGATGGCGTCTGCTCTTGCACCTCCCGTTTCTTGTCCTTCTGCTGTCACCCCAACTCCTTCCAGACACAACATATTTGAGCTCTGATTCCAGCCTCCTGATCAGAATTCAATCGGGGGTTCCCAACCTTTTTTACGCCATGGACCCTGACCACGAACTGAGGGGTCCGTGGACCCAGGTTGCGAACCCTGAGCTAGAAGATGCCCTTCACTTTTAAGGGTCTAACTTCTTAAATCCTCCCTTGAAATCTCTCCTCTCCCATTCTCGCTTTACCTGACCTTTAGTAGTTTAATAATCACTCCCATGAATCTCCTTGGGACACGTTGCTACACTGAAGACTTGATATAAATCAAAGTTGTAAACATTGTCGTGTTACCAGTAACATGCTTACTTGCACATTTTGTCTCCTTGCACACTGCACATCAGTGTTTGTCAGTCTTTGTGTCTTCTTGTAAAGTTTCCAACAGAATTTATTGTTTCTTTTTTTCCACGTAAATACCTGCAAAAAAATGAACCTCAAGGTGGCACTTATGTACTTTGATAGTAAATTTACTTTGAACTTTGACATGAAGCAGCACTAACAGTTATTGCAGGTGTGCTGTGGTGGTGCAGAACGTGTGGAGACACTTGCAGGCTGCCCCAGCGCATCCTTAGCTTGTTAACACAAAAGGTGCATTTCACTGTAGGTTTCCTGCATGCCACGGTGTCAGCTGTTGTAGACAGCCAGGGAAGGAGACACTGGGGCCCGTGTGGCAGAGAGCTGAGGTCTGCGCTACATTGGAGACTGGCCCCTCCAGAGTGCTGTGGTACTGAGTTTTGCACCTTGGCCCTGCAGGAATACTGTTTCATTTGGCTGAACAGCAATTAAACTTGAACTTGTACTTGCTGTAGATGTTTGAATTTTGAATCTCGAATCTTGACTAGTCACAGTAGTCAGTCAACAACAGATGGTGTTTTAGGCAATTAAATTCCTCAGTGAGAAAATCATTGGTCCTTTCATCTTTCCTCTAAAGCATGTGACATTTCAATTCTCTTTTATATGTTTATTTATTTATTTATTCAGCGAGTCAGTGTGGAACAGCCCCTTCTGGCCCAATGAGCCTTGCCACCAGCAACCCACCTATTCAACCCTAACCTAATTACAGGACAATTAACTGTGACCAATTAATCTATTAACCAGTACAACTTTGGAACGTGGGAGGAAACCAGACCACCCAGCAGAAACCCACGTATTCACGGAAAGAACATACAAATCCCCTACAGACGGCAACAGAATTGAACTCTCAACTCCCCCACTCCGAGCTTTAACAGCATTGCACTAACTGCTACGCTACCCTGGCATCCACAATGTGGTTCATGAACTGTTATTTTCTGAAAGAAATCTAATCTCAGTTTAACTCAATCAACTACCTATCCTCTAAAGACTCCGTTCCATTGATGAAGTACTATTTTGACAGGTTGGATTTTAATTTACCTTTATTTAGTTTGATACAGAATTCACAATTGATGCCCAAAGTGAAGTGTCTTGTCAGAGTACTACAGCACAGAAACAGGCCCTTCAGCCCATCTAGTCCATGTCAAATTGTTATTGTGCATAATCTGATTGACCGTACCCCACCCATCCATGTACTTATTCAAACTTTTCTTAAAAGTTGAAATCAAACCCATAACCACCACTTCTGCTAGCAGCTCGTTCCACACTCTCACCACCTTCTGAGCAAAGAGATTCTTCCTCAAATTCCCCTCAACTGTCTCATTTTTCACCTTTAACCCATGACCTCTAATTCTAGTCTCACCCAACCACAGTAGAAATAGCCTACTTGCATTTACCCTATAGCCCTCACGATTTTGTATGCCTCAATTAGATCTCCCCACATTCTCCTACACTCCATGGAATAAAGTCCTAACCTGTTCAATCTTTCCCCGTAACTCAGGTTCTCAAGTACCAACAACATCCTTGCAGATTTTCACTGCACTCTTTCAATCTTATTGAATCTTTCCGGTGGGTAGGTGACTGGAACTGCAATACTCCAAATTAGGCCTCACCAACATCTTGTGCTTCAACATAACTGAAATGTCCTTTAGCCACGTTCTGACTACGTGGTATGTGAGACCACTTGTAGTTTGGGACCTCTCAGGCATTCAGCCTGGCTTTGTTCAAATGAACATCAGAGAAAAAAAAAAGAGAAGACCATTTGGCCCCTCAAACCTGTACCACCTGTGCCTCAAATCCATTTCCCCACCCAATTAGATTTAGGCCCTGAGCTCCTGACTCTCTGATGGGACAGAAACCCGGACACTAGGCCTTGGACTCTGGTCTTGCCTATTTGCATACCTAGAGGGTCACTGGCACTTGTGCTTCCTGCCCACATGGAACTCTGACCCCACAACCTACCAATGACTCATTGTGTGTGACATCTGATTTATCACACACATCCATATCGCTAGCACAGAACAGAGGCCTAGCCTCTGACCTGCCTTCTAACTCCCCCACAGCCCTGTCTCTAAACCCTAACTCCCTGCTCTGTCCACAAAACCATCCCTGCAAAGTTCCAAATTCAAAAGTAAATTTATTATCAAACTACATTTATGTGACCATATACAACCCTGAGATTCATTTTCCTGCGGGCATGCAATACTGTGCAAAAGTCTTCGGCAGATATATACAGCTAGGGTGCCAAAGACTTTTGTACAGCCCTGTAGTAATTTTATGCACTGCACTGTACAGCTGCTGCAAAAACTAATTTCATGACATACGTGAGTGATGGTAAACCTGATTCTGATCTGGGTCTCTATTGTGGACTGAGAGTGGGAAGGAGACAGGGAGAGGGGAATCATGGTTGGGAAAAGGGGAAGGAAGAGGGGAGGGAATGGGAAGCACCAGAGAGACATTCTGTAATGATCAATAAACCAATTGCTTGGAATTGGATGACCTTGCCAGGTGTCTCAGGGCTGGGTGTGTCTGCACCCACACCACCCCCTGGCACTCTTCTCTGCCACCTGTCCCACACCCCTCCCGCCATGCTCCACCCTCACCATTCCCAACATCATTTGCTCCCACCAGATTTACAAACTCACTCCCCACGCACATTGACAAATTCAGTACTGTGCGAAGGCCTTAGGCACCCCAGCGATATACAAGTGCCTAAGACTTTTGCACAGTACTGTACTCAATGAATCCAATTACCATAATAAACCAACGCACTGTGCAATGATCTGATCTGTATGCAAGTCAAGCTTTTCACTGCATCTTTGGGTATGTAACAGTAATAAATGAATACCGATATCAAATCTCCAGGCCATCACAGGAACAAAAGCAAACGTGATGGAAATGTTGCAAGCCTGCCATAGGTGGGGGTGGTGTCCATTTATTCCAAACATTTCCATGGATGGCTCCGGACTGCATGGAAACTTCCCACTGCAGCTGTGCTGCCGTACCGTGGGGAAAGCACTGACAGGAAACACGTGGAGACGGTGATGCACGAAAGCAAATTGTCCGATCAGAGGGAACACAAGCACTAATTGAAATCTACACTTAGTGGTACCTTCTTTACCTGATAAAGTGGCCACTGAGTGGCCGTCTGCAGCTGTAGCCCGTCCACTTCAAGGTTCGATGTGCTGTGCATTCAGAGATGCCCTTCTGCACATTACTGTTGTAACATGTGGTTATTTGAGTTACTGTCGCCTTCCTGTCAGCTTGAACCAGTCTGGCCATTCTCCCCTGACCGCTCTCATTAACACCACTCAATAGATACTTTTTTTGTTATTTTCACACCATTCTCTGTAAACTCTAGAGACTGTTGTGTATGAATATCCCAGTTTCTGAGACACTCAAACCACCCCATCTGGCACCAAGAATTATTCCATGGTCAAAGTCCCTTCATCCCCATTCTGATTTTTGGTCTGAACAACTTGACCATGCCTGCATGCTTTTATGCATTGAGTTCTCACACATGATTGGCTGATTACACATTTGCATTAATGAGACAGTGTAAAAATGTCACTAATGAGGAGGAGATGGCGGCGCGACGCAGCTCGCAGCGGCTACTCCGGTGATGATGTCTGTTATTTGTCAACTAGGGTGCCGTGCACGATCCTGATTTGATGGAGATGGACGTGAGAGCACGGAGGAACATCTGGTGAAACTTCTGAAATGCCTTCTTTACTGTGTGATCCAGAATCTCCGGAGAAGGCCCCGAGTCCTCAGCTTTGCTTGTTGCTTGGCAGCCGGGGAGGGGTCAAAGTGCTCGGCAGAGATGGTACTCGGTGTCAAAGGGCTGGTCGGAGGCTTGAAGTTTTTGGACAGACTCAGAGTTGGCTGTGGTCGGGTGCTTCCAATGCATCGGCAGTTGTCGGCGCCTGGAGGTTTATGGCAGAGAAAGTTTCTCCCTTTTACCGCCTGCTATCAGGACTATCAGAAGTTGATTGGAACTCTGAGACTTTTTTTTACTGTGCCCATGGTCTGCTCTTTATCAAATTACGGTATTGCTTTGCATTGTTGTAACTATATGTTATAATTATGTAGTCCTGTCAGTGTTAGTCTTTGGTTTGTCCTGATTGTTTTTGTGATATCACTCTGGAGGAACATTGTATCAATTTTTAATGCATGCATTTCTAAATGACAATAAACGAGGACTGAGTGTCCTCATAATCTAATCTAATAGTGACAATTTACTGTACCTGTGGCACAAAATCCATCAAAGCTGAAACTAGGGAGAAACCAGCCAAATCCTGCTTGGAGCTAATTGGGACCTGAGGGACACCTCCTCCAAGAGGACCACAACCTCGTCGTAGGGTTTGGAGGCTTGTGTGCCTCGATGACCCGGAGAGCCATGTTGGCCGGAGTCAGGGCCTTGTGCTTTGGCTCTTGGCAGGGTCACAGGGTAGAGGCCAGACTAAGAGTGGTCCACTGGTCCTCCAGGTTCAGAGGTTCAGCTCAGGGCTAACAACCCTGACTGGTCAAACAAAACTGTTCCGGAAACAGCAATGAAGAATCCTTCTACATCTGTCGGTGACGGTATTCCCGAGTCTCCACCCGGGACTTGCACGGCTGACGGTAGTGAAAACTGAAAGGAGGTGACTGGCACAATGAAGGAAGCCCTGAACACCACCAAGACCAAGACGAAAATTGGTTTTGACAGAGGAGGACGACCTTCATTGCCACCTTAAACGCCAGCGGTGCAACAGGCAGAAAGTGAGCGAGAGACACCGCTTTCACCCAGAAGGTGGTTACCATTCAGAGCAGGTGGTTGAGGCCAGTACGTTAACAACATTTAAAAAACACTTGGACAAGTACAAGGATAGGGAAGGTTTAGGGGGATACAGGCCAAATGCAGGCAAGTGGGTCTAACGTAGATGCACTCTTGTTCGGGCATGGGCCATTGATGCATTTTACTGTATCTGTCAATGTAAACATGATAAGTAAGCTGAAATCTTGAATCTGTGGGTTGAAGGGCCTGTTTTCATGCTGTATAACTCTATCTAGGGTCAGCGTTCATACCGAACCTCGATGTCTACCTTTACTTTCCTCCAGCCTTTACTAGCCTCCCCAGCGTCCAGGACATCTCAAAAAGGCGCCATCCATCATTAAATAACCCCCGTCACCCAGGACATACCCTCTATATTGCTACCATCTATATATGTATTGCATTGTACTGCTACGACAAAGTTAACAAATTTCACAACATATCCTGGGTGATATTGAACAGATTCTGGTTCCTACAAATCCCTTCACTTAAAGTGAAGGTGGAGGAGTGGGAAGGAGAGATTCTGGAAAGTGATTCCAGCGCTCGTGGCGGAAAGATTAAAATCAGGAATGCTGAGAGCTGGAGCTAAGATCTCAAATACATGACTCAAGGCAATCAATCGGCTGTTTGAAAATTGAAATAAGACCAGAAGGTGCCAGAAACACTCAGCAGGTCAGGCAGTATCTATGGAGGCAGAAAGAGTGTTAATGCTTTAGATCCAAGACCCTTCAACAGAAAATCAATAGATTGTTAGACGTCGAGTTTAATCAAAGCAAAAAGAAACAATTCTTTATTCAACCACACAATTTCAAAAAAAGAGTGTCAATCCCAACAAACTAAAATGAAAAGTCTGCATCTCACAGGTACAAAATCTCCTCAACGTATGTAAGTTCCACTCAGAACCATTACTCAGGGATACAAAGGCAGCAAGCTCTCAAACAAACAGATGACAACACAAGGTTAGAGTATGTTTTGGTAGTTACAGGTAAGCTTCTCTTGTGTGTAAAAGATTACAGAAGAGACACAACAATATTCCATTCAAGCTCGCAGAAAGATTTCTTCCAGACGATCTCCCTGAAAACAGAGCAGAGTTCATTAATAACTATCCATATTAAATAGATTACTTCATTATCAATTGTTCGCAAGGGAGAAGCAAGTTAAGAGATTTGCTATCGTGAGTGGGTTTTGAGGGACCTCAAATAAGGAGAGATGAAGTTAGATATGTGGGGCTTTAGAGAGCAGGGGCTCCCGATCTTTTTATGCTGTGGACCCCCATCAATAACCGAGGGGTCTGTGAACCCCAGGATGGGAGCCCCTGGTTTAGATGATATTACAAGTCCATAAGCCGACAAGACTAGGAGCAGAATTTGGCTATTCAGCCCATCAAGTCTGCTGCACTATCCCATCGTACCTGATTCAAGCCCATTCAAGCCCATTCTCCTGCCTTCTCCCTGTAACCTTTGACACCCTTACTAATCAAGAACCTATCAACCTTGGCTTTAGATATACCCAATGACCTCACCTCCACAGCCGTCTGTGGCAATGAATTCTACAGACTCCCCACCCTCTGGCTAAAGAAATTCCTCCTCATCTCTGTTTAAAGGGATGTTCTTCTATTCTGAGGCTGTGTTCTCTGGTCCTAGACTCACCCATTATGGGAAACATCCTCTTTACATCCACTCTACCTAGGCCTTTTAACATGTGATAGGTTTCGATGAGATTCCCCCCCCCCATTCTTCTAAACTCCAGTGAGTACAGGCCCAGAGCCATCAAACGCTCCTCATGTGTTAACCCTTTCATTTCCAGAATCATTCTCACGAACCGCCTTTGAATCCTCACTAATGACAGCACAACACATGTATGAACAATCTTTATATGAACAAATTGTTCACTGTGCTTACATTTTTTTAATCAATATACCACAGAAAACATCCCATCTGGATCCATCATAGCTTGGTACAGCAACAGTTAAAAAAAATCAACTCAAACTAGTTGTATTCCACTCAACTACACACATTTCAACTGTGGAAATCCTTTGCCAGGGGACGTATTCAACGGGATTTGCAGATGATGCTACAACCACACTCAAGAATCACTTCTCATTTTGGCTGTACTACCACCCTGGTGTTACAACTCTCCACCTTTCAGAAAAAAATACCCCAGCATTAACTGTGTGTCATTAGACACCAAGAGAGTCCCAGTCTCTATCAGTTTTTACCGATGCACCGCAGAATGCATTATAGCTTGGTACGGCAACAGCCCTGCACGTGACCACAGGAAACCACAGAGAGTTGTGGACACAGCTCAGCAGAAACTAGGCTCCCCTCCGCAGACTCTGTCTACACCTCACTGTCTCAGTAGAGCAGCCAGCATAATCAACGACCCCATTCCCCCTGATATTCTCTCTTCCCCTCTCTCCCATCGGGCAGAAGATACAAAAGCCTAAAAGCACGTACCACCAGGCTAAGAACAGATTCTACCTCACTGTTATCAGACAATTGAATTGTTCCCTGATACAATAAGATGGACTCTTGACCTCATAATCTAACATTTGTGATCTGGCACCTCATTGTCTGCGCTCTCTGCACTTTCACATTACTTTGCATTGTGTTATTGATTTTATCATGTTCTACCTCTATTCACTGTGCGATGATCTGATCGGTATAAACAGTTTGCATGACAAGCTTTTCACTCCATCTCAGTGCATGTGACAATCATAAACTGATCCCAATTCCAAAAGAGGCCACAAGGTTTGTTGGATGCTGCAAGGTTGGACAGATAGAGATGGGAGGTACGATTGTGTGACTGACACAGGTCCTTGTGGAGGTGTGCGGACATGTGAGTGTCAAAGAAACTGAGCGGACCAGGCAGCATCTATAGAGGGGAAATAGACAGTGAGTCAATGTTTCGGGCCAAGACCCTTCATCAGGACTCAACGTGTTCTCAACACAGAACCTGCCAGTGACTGTTTTCAATGACGCTGCTGGTTTTCACGTGTACCAGCACGAGTTTCATGCGTATCTTGGCACCGTCTTCATTAATAATGGACAGCCCATCAGATGCCCGCTGCATGATTGGTGGTCTGACAATACCCTTCGATATTCTAATGCAGGCTAACTGTAATCAGTCTTTCTCTCCCAGCCAGCTTTACCCAAAGGTCCTTCATCAGTGACAGCTGATCAGGACACATTATTCAACTTTACCAACAGGGTAACTAGCCAGTGGTAGAACGGCAGGTAAGATGAACAATGTGAAAGTCAGAAACACAAGAGATACTGCAGATGCTGGAGTAACACCTCCAACCCAAGAACATCACTAACATCACCCACGAACCCATGACATGAACATCAATTTCCCCAACTTCTGGTAATTTCTTCCCATTCCTCCTTTCTTTTTTCCATTCCACATTCTGGTTTCCTTCCCACCCTTTCTCCTGGATGTCAATTCACTCTGGTTCCCTCTTCCTTCATTTTATCCCATGGCCCACTGTCTTCTTCTATCAGATTTCTTCTTCTTCAGCTTTTACCACTTCCACCTATCACCTTCAAGCTTCTTACTTCATCTCACCAATCACCTGCCAGTTTGCCCTCTCCCCCACCCACCCCACCTTCTTATTCTGTCTCTTCCCCCTTCCTTTCCAATCTTGACAAAGGGTCTCGGCCTGAAACACCGACTCTTTATTCCCCTCCATAGATGCTGAGTTCCTCCAGCATTTTGTGTGCATTGCTCTGGATTTCCAGCATCTGCAGAACCCCCCGCCTTTGTGTTGCTGCGAGTAAGTTCTCTATTGCCCCTGTGTGTACGTGCACTCGTGCAAATAACGATGACCTTGGATTTTTAACGGCCTGTTTCCGCATTGTAAATTCCGTATGATTTACCTCTTATGTCGACGGCTGTTTTGTGCCATGATGTGAGGACCATATCCAGAGCCTTCTTCTGTACGTCACCAAGTTCCTTCAGCTGGGCAGGGGTCACTGCCACAGCCTGCTGGTAATTAAACATGCGAATCTGGGCCGGACTAAATACTACCTGCCACAGGAAGGAACGAGGGAGATCAGCAAAATACATTTTAACTTCCATAACTTACTCCAGCCTGTACTAGCTGGAGTTTAAAAGAATGAGGGGGGAATTGGAGGGAGCACGGTAGCATAGTGATTAACATAACACTATTACAGCGCCAGTGACCCGGGTTCAATTCCCACCACTGTCTGTGGGGAGTTTGTACTGCAAGTTCTCCCCGTGACCACGTGGGTTTCCTCCGGGTGCTCCGGTTTCCTCCCACAGTCCAAAGACATACTGGCTAGTAGGCTAATTGGTCACGCGAGGGTAATTAGGTGGCGGGGGCTCATTGGGCCGGAAGGGCCTGTTACCGTGCAGGATCTCTAAATAAAATAAAAATAGTTGGGAACATTCGTTGGACGAGATTGTCTGGAAGCAGCTGAAGGGTAATGCTGAGGAAACGTTGCACTCGGAGATGAAGACCAGAAGACCTCACCTAAGACACGGGAGCAGAATTAGCCCATTTGCCCTATCAAGTCATTACAATTTGATTTTAAGAATGACATTAGTGTGAATGCTAAAACTGTCTGAAAGATACTGACTTACAGGCAATAAAAATCATTATTTCCATAAGTTTTCATCATTAGTATTAGAGACTAATACAGTTCATGGTTAGGTCACAGGAATCTTTAGTGTAAACACAAGAGATTCTACAGATGCTAGAAGTATTTACATGCATCATTGACAAGTTTGCTGCTAGATTGTCCTTGACAAGGAGACAGTGAGCCTCCATTAGACATAGGAACAGAATCAGGCCATTCGGCCCATCGAGTCTGCTTCCCCCATTCCATCATGGCTGATTTATTATCTCCTCTCAACCCCATTATCCTGCCTTTTCCAACACTTTTCTAATCATGAACCGATCAATCTGTGCTTCAAAATATACTCAATGACTTGGTCTTCACAGCTGTCTACAGCAATGAATTCCACAGATTCACCACCCTCTGGCTAAAGGCTTCAACCCACCAATTTAACCCCAGCCTAATCACGGGACAGTTTACAATGACCAATTAACCTACCAACCGGTACGTCTGTGGGAGGAAACCAGAGCACCCGGAGGAAACCCACGCAGTCGCAGGGAGAACGTACAAACTCCTGCAGACAGCAGTGGGAATTCACCTGGGTCACCTGTACTGTAAAGTGTTGTGTTAACCGCTGTGCCAATAACCAATTAACCCACCCGGTCTGACCTTGGACGGTGCGAGGAACCAGAGGATTGGGAGAAAACCCATGCATTGCTCAGAGATTCCTTACAGAGGATGCCAGGATTGAACTCCGAATTCCGGAACACCCTAAGCAGCAAGAGCATCACGCTGACTGCTACGCTACCAGAACAAGGGTCAGAGAGTGGAAATGGAAACCTCTGTCTGTAATATTACTTCAACAAAACCTCCCAGAACAGCACTCCGGAAGCTACAAGCCTGATTCATAATGTGCAAATGACGATGGCGTCAGGAATGGGTTAAGAAATACTGGAGTATTCCATCAATTGGAACAGCAGGTACAAAAATCCTTTAAAAAAAAGAAGAAAATTGTGATTTTTTAACAAGTTCTCACAAAATTATTTTTGAGCTGTAGTAAGTGTTGTAATGTGAGAAACATGACTACAGGTGTCCTACTAACAGCAGAAACTAGATTAATGATGCTGTTTAAGGAACAAATACTAATTAACCCTTGCATTTCAAAATAGAGTCACAAGCTCTCATTTAGATGCAGAGAAAAGAGAAGGCTTCAGCTCGACGTCTCAACATCAAGGATTAACTTTATTCACCATATGCATTTACATGTGTTAGGAATTCGCTGTGATCTGTTGGCAAGAGTGTGACATGCAACAAAAAACAATATTCAACAATTATAAAGAATTATATAATAATAAAGTTAGAGGTTAAAGTATGGATATGTAATAAAATGTGCATAAATACATAAATACCAGCATATATTTACAATGTAAACAGCATTATAAAAATAGTTTACAGTGTTTACAGTGTAGTGAGGTGACAGGGCGTTATACAGAGGAGTGTGAGGTGGGGCTAACATAACAATATCACATCCAATTATAGAGCTCTCCCTCAGCTTATCACTGAAGTGATAAGCCAGAATTTTTGTGCACAGGGCCCGAGAGTGGGATTTGAACTCGGAAACATCTGACTCAGAAGGAGAGCTTGCTCCAAACCACTGGTGAAATGATAGAAAATAAAGATGCCGTTTTGGAAACCTGTTGTGGGCATGTGGCCAAGTGATTAAGGCATTGGACTAGCGACCTGAAGGTCGTGAGTTCGAGCCTCAGCTGAGGCAACGTGTTGTGTCCTTGAGCAAGGCACTTAATCACACATTGCTCTGCGACGACACTGGTGCCAAGCTGTATGGGTCTTAGTGCCCTTCCCTTGGACAATATTGGTGTCGTGGAGAGGGGAGACTTGCAGCATGGGCAACTGCTGGTCTTCCAATCAACCTTGCCCAGGCCTGCGCCCTGGAGAGTGAAGACTTTCCAGGCGCAGATCCACGGTCTCACAAGACTAACAGATGCCTTTACTTGGAAACCTGCAAGAACCCTGGAGATAGGCAAAGTAAGATAGGCTGAATGGTCTCTGCCATCCAATTATATTTCTTATTGTAACTTACGGTAAGTTCTTTATGCATTACACGGTGCTGCTACCGCAAAACAACGAATTTCACAACATCTGATCAACTTAAACCTGATCCTGATTCTAATCATTTCCTTTTTTTTGCCCATAGTTAATATCTTCAAAACTGAATGGGAGGGATACATTTTATTTATTTATTGAGATAAAACGTGCAATAGTCCCTTCCGGCCCTTCGAGCAACGATGCCCAGCAACCCCCGATTTAACCCCAGCCGAATGACAGGACATTTCACAATGACCAATTAACCTACTAATCTGTACACCTTCAGACTGTGTGAGGAAACACAGGCAGTCATGGGAAGGACGTACAAACTCCTTACAGGCAGTGGCGGGAAATGGACCCGGGTCGCTGTTACTGGAGGGCGTTGTGCTAACCACAATAAGTGGGAGGAAGAAAAATGATGCTATGCTTGAGAAACACACAAGGTGCTGGAGGAACTCAGCAGGACAGGCAGCATCTGTGGAGGGAAATGGATAGCCAGCGTTTTGGGTTGCGGCATTTCATCTGGACTGGGAAGAAAGGAGGTTGAAGAATAAAAAGGTGGAGGGAAAGAATGGAGCAAGAGCTGGAAGGTGATAGGAGGATCGAGGCGAGGGGCAGGGTGAGGGAACGGGGGAGAGTGGCAATGATGTAAGAAGCTGGGAGCTAATAGGTGGATTTGACAAAGGGTTGAAGAAGGTGGAATCTGATAGGAGAGGGCACCGGACCACAGAATAAAGGGGAGGTGGGGAGAGGAACCAGAGGGAGGAATAAGTGGGTAATGGGCAGATGGTGGCTGAGGGGAAAGGAATAGGTGATGGGGAAAGGGATGGGTGATGGGGACAGAGGGGAGTGGCTACCTGTAGGCAGGTAAATCAATGTCCATGCCATCAGGTCAGAATACAATCTAATCTGTGTCGACCCTCAATCTGGCAGTCGAGGACAGCCATTACAACGTGGGATCGAGAAGTGGGTTTAAAATGGCTGGATGCTAGATTGACGTCTGAGCCCTTCGTTGACAGGGTTGAGCTGCTGAGTGAGACACATCTGGCTGGAAGTGCTGCGATCACGTTGTACACTTACTGAGAGTTTCTTTGGCGGAAGGGCTGCAATGGCATTCGGTGTGAGGCCTTCAACCTGCTCTTTAACCAGCGATGACAGAACCATGTCTGGAAGACCAGCTATTCGGATTACACAGAAAGAATGAAAACTAAATACTAAATAAACTTCCACATGTACATTAATTATAAAACAATAAAATATACATCATCCCCTTTGATATCTCCCAACCAGATCTGTACTCTCTTAAACTCTGGCAAAGTCAAAGTCATTTAAGTCATAAAAGTACATATACAGTACTGTGCAAAAGTTTTATTTGTACACACACACATATAAGAGAGAGAGCACCTAAGACCTTTGCACTACTGTAGTAATTTTATGTATTACACTGTACTGCGACCTCAAAAAAAACAAATTTCAATAGCTATGTGAGTGATGATAAACGTGATTCTGCTCTGGGTCTCTGTTGAGGACTGAGAGTGGGAAGGGGGCAGGGAGAGGGGAATGATGGTTGGGAAAAGGGGAAGGGAGAGGGGAGGGAGCAGGAAGCACCAGAGAGACATTCTGTAATAAGACCATAAGACATAGGAGCAGAATTAGGCCATTTGGCCCATCGAGTCTGCTCTGCCATTTCATCATGGCTGATCCAATTTTCCTCTCAGTCCCAATCTCCTGCCTTCTCCCCGTATCTCTCATGCCCTGACTAATCAAAAATCTATTAACCTCTGCTTTACGTATACATAAAAACTTGGCCCCCAAAGCTGCCTGTGGGAATGAATTCCACAGATTCACCACCCTTTGACTAAAGAAGTTCCTCATTTCCATTCTAAAAGGACGCCCCTCTGTTCTGAGGTTGTGTCCTCTGATCTTAGACTCTCCCACCACAGGAAACATCCTCTCCATATCCACTCTATCAAGGCCTTTCACCATTTGATAGGTTTCAATGAGGTCACCTCTCATTCTTCTGAATTCTAGTGAATACAGGCCCAGAGCCATCAAATTCTCTTCATACGACAAGCCATTCAATCCTGGAATCATTACTGTGAACCTCCTTTGAACCCTCTCCAGTTTCAGCACATCCTTCTAAGATAAGGGGCCCAGACCTGCTCACAATACTGCAAGTGAGGCCTCACCAATGCCTTAGAAAGTTTCAACATTACATCCTTGCTTTTATATTCTAGTCCTCCTGAAATGAATGGTAACATTGCATTTGCCTTCTTCACCACAGACCAAACCTGCAAATTAACCCTTAGGGAATCCAGCAAGAGGACCCCCAAGTCCCTTTGCACCTCAGTTTTTTGTATTTGGTCTCCATTTAGAAAATTCCTTCCTTTACTTCTACCAAAGTGCATGACCATACACTTCCCAACACTGTATCTCATCCGCCATTTCTTTGCCCATTTTCAGAATCTGTCTAAGCCCTTCTGTAGCCTCTCTACTTCCTCAAATCTACCTGCCCCTCCATGTATTTTCATATCGTCTACACACCTTGCAACAAAGCCATCAATTCCATCATCCAAATCATTGACATATAACGTAAAAAGAATTGGTCCCAACACAGACCCCTGCGGTACACCACTAGTCACCAGCAGCCAGCCAGAAAAGGCTCCCTGTAGAAAAATTTGCCAAGAACAATCATGGTGATCGTGGTCGCCCACACGTCATACAACATGGCACACAATGATGACGTCATACGACACGGCACATAACGATGATGTCATACGGCACAGCACATAATGCAATGGATAATTTTTATGTATTGTACTGTACTGCTACTGAGAAAGAACCAACTTCCTGACATCAGTCAGTAATTGTGTCAGAGTGAGATGGACAAGCCCCGTAATGGAATTAAATTGCAGATCAGCCGAGATCAAGTTAACTTGCAGAATAGATACGAAGGGCTTATAGTTAAACTAATGGATTGAGGTGTGTTCCAGCCAGGAGGGTACACACCCTATAATGGAGAGAACTTTCAGTGATATCACCTTTCACCATCTCATTTACTCATGTGATCTTCCCATGTGTAGCAGCCAAGTTTCACACAACACGGTGCCAGGGACAGAGCAACAGGAAATCAACCCATAATCTGGAGGTCAAAGTTCAGGGATTGCTGAGTCTGGATGTTGAAGTCCGAAGACCAAAGGCCGAAGCCGGCGAGTCCGAAGGACAAAGCCCTGGTTCAGTGTGTCCAAAGGACAGAGGTCTGTGAGGCTGAGAGTCCAGGCCAGGGACTGGAGAATAAAGTCCCAATGTCTGAGAGTCTGGGGCCATGGAATGGACGTCGGAGATCCAAAGGTGGCCTGTCCTGGGGTTTGAGACCTGTCTCTGAGTGGGTGGGAGAGGAGCTCGCTTTGCTATTGTTGTTGCTTGTGTTGCTCTGCTGAACACTGTGGGCACGCTACGTTGGCACCACAATGTGTGGCAACACTCATGGGCCGCCCCCAGCACATCCTTAGGCTGTGTCGGTTGTTAACACAAACGCACACTTCACTGTATGTTTTGATGTCCATGTGATAAATAAATGAGTAAATCAGAATCTGAAACTGGCCATCCCTTCCCCCTCCCACAGACCCCGCTCAACATAGACTTCCTCCAGCAGTTTGTTTCTTTTCTCACAAGATAATCTGTTCCCCAAATATAATGAAACTCCTCAAATAACAAGGAGCATTAACCAAGGGCCACTCTTACACACTGATCTGGAAATTGCTTACCCGCAATGGAACCAACTTCGATGAACTCTTCAGCGCCCCACAGGCTGACGTCTCCGAATGTCTCTGGGTGAACAACAAGGCCGGCCAGGCTGCGTAGCTGGGACTCATCACATGGCAGACTCAAACTCCCGATCCACAGAACGGCCATACTGAGATTTTACAGTGCACCAGGTTCACAATTCAGAAGGGACATCCAAAAAGGATATTCAAGAAGTTAACAAGCGAAAAATTATACTGTGGAACAGGGAGGATATATAGTTCCAGATACACACGAGTATAACGTCTCATTACCAATGCTCAACAGCAGTTATACAGAAGATACTGACTATTCAGTTGGTGTTTAATGTTCCCATGTGAGCTGCCTCCCACCACTCCTGTTCTCACCAATATTAACGTTTACTGCAATGGTGTTGAGGTCCAGGGATTGAGAACTTCAACATCTGTCTGGATGCGTCACTGTGTGGTACGGAAGCTGCAAGGCATTAGGCCGCAAGACCCCACAGCGGACAGTAAAAACCGCTGCTACCCCCTATTTGTGACATTTCACGGAGTGTTGTAGACGAAGGACCCGATGCATTGTTGAGGATCCTGACCACCCACCCCACAACCTCTTTGACCCAGTACCCTCAGGAAGGAGGTACAGAGGCATCAGGACTCGGACTGTCAGACTGGGTAACAGCTTCTTCCCTCAGGCTGGGAGACTAATGAATACCCTGCCACCACCGAGGTCTGCTCACTAGGATAGCCAGCTGTTTGCTGTTTACCTGTGCTGCGCACTACATGCACTCTGAGTTATATTTTATTGACTTAGTTGTGGAAATACTTTAGTTTATGTACCGTGTGAGACGTATGTCTTGTGAGTGCACCGTGGCCTGGAGGGGTTGTTGTTTCATTTGATTGTATATATGGTAAATGTTCTCCCTCTGATTGCAAGAAACTGCGGAGAGTTGTGGACACAGCTCAGCCCATCACAGAAACCAGCCTCCCCTCCCCAAACCCGGCCAGTGTCCCCCCCCCCCACCTCCACGGACCCGGCCAGTGCCCCTCCCCCACAGACCTGGCCAGTGCCCCTCCCCTCCCCACCTCCACGGACCCGGCCAGTGCCCCTCCCCCACAGACCTGGCCAGTGCCCCTCCCCTCCACAGACCCGGCCAGTGTCCCCCCCCCACACCTCCACGGACCCGGCCAGTGCCCCTCCCCCACAGACCTGGCCAGTGCCCCTCCCCTCCACGGACACGGCCAGTGCACCTCCCCTCCCCAGACCCGGCCAGTGCCTCCCCTCCACGGATCCAGCCAGTGTCCCCCCCCCACCACCACCACCTCCACGGACCCGGCCAATGCCCCTCCCCCACAGACCTGGCCAGTGCCCCTCCCCTCCACGGACACGGCCAGTGCACCTCCCCTCCCCAGACCCGGCCAGTGTCTCCCCCACCCCACGGACCTGGCCAGTGCCCCTCCCCCCCACGGACCCGGCCAGTGCCCCTCTCTTCCACGGACACGGCCAGTGCACCTCCCCTCCACGGACCTGGCCAGTGGCCCCCCCCCCTCCACGGACCTGGCCAGTGCCCCGCCCCTCCACTGACACGGCCAGTGCCCCCCCCCTCCACGGACACGGCCAGTGCCCCCCCCCTCCACGGACTCAGCCCCGTGGACTCAATAGGAAAAGCCAACATAGTCCAACACCATCACCCCAGACATTCTCGCTTCTCCCCCACCGACTGGGCAGAAGATACAAAAGCCTAAAAGCGCGTAAACTGGGCTCAAAAAACAGCTCTGTCCTGCTGTTTTAAGACTATCAAATGGTTCCGTAGGATGATAAATTGGGCTCCTGCGCTCACAATCTACGTCATTATGGCCTGACTCCTTACTGTCTGCCTGCACTACACTCCCCTGTTACACTTTATTCCACCTCCTCCCATTGTTTTTCCTTCTACCATCTCAATGCACTATTTGGCCCATCAAGTCTGCTCCATCATGCGATCATGGCTTATCTATCATCTCTCTCAACCCCGGTCTCCTGCCTTCTGCCCATAACCTTTGACGCCCTGACTAATCAAGAATTTATTAACCTTTGCTTTAGAGATACCCAATGACTGACCTCCACAGCCGTTTGTGGCAATGGATTCCTGGCTGAAGAAGTTCCTCCTCACCCCTGTTCCAAAGGGATGTCCTTCTGTCCTGAAGCTGTGCCCTCCAGTCCTCGACTCCCCCGTTACAAGAAACATCCTCTCCACATCTACTCTACCTGGGCCTTCCAATATTCGATAGGTTTCAATGAGAGCTCTCCTCATTCTCCTGAATACAGGCCCAGATCTATCAAATGCTCCTCATATGTTAACCCTTTCAATCCTAGAATCATTGTTGTGAACCTTCTCTAAACCCTCTCCAATGCCAAGACATCCTTTCTTACAATACGGGCCCAAAGCTGCTCACAACACTATTCAAGCGATCCCTCAAATGAACTCATGCCGTTCATAGACCAGGACAATCCTGGACTTCTCAGCTACAAGACTGGCCTTTTATGTTGATCCAGGTAAAGTCTGACGTTGCCTACCTGAACTGCATTGGGTTTATCGCAGACATGTCAGCTGGTTTGATGCCACAAATGATGTGTCCCAGAGCAACCAGACTGGCCGAATCCAGCTCATCCACCCTGAGCCTGTTCACATGCAGGAAGGTTGTAAACAACACAGAGAGCTGCAACAAAAATTAAACTGTCCTTTAGTGCAAGCTCAAGATTAAATCGTGTAGAAGGGCAAAACTCTCCCCATTTATTACAATGACAAATTCAAGGTTTGGAGTCATTTTTCTATCCATACTCTTTCTGTGATTTAAACCTCATTGTGAAGTTAAAAGCAAATAAGTACAATGATTGTTATTTTAGAGATAAGCACAGTAACAGGCACTTCTGGCCCAATGAGCCTGCAGCGCCCAATTCCATCCTTGTGGGTGTAATGCTGAGAGATAGATTCCTTTAGAGTGCTGTCTACAATGCTGATATACAATGTAAATATGTCCTAGTATGTAAATATAGTCCTAATATATCCTAATATGCTAATATACTGTGCTAATGTCCTAGTATATCCTAATATCCTCTTATACAGTGCTAATATGCCCTAATATAGTGTAATATGTGCTAATATACAGTCAAGTCCTAATGTAATGATATAAGGTACTAATATACAACACTATCCTAATAACCTCATCCGCCTCATGGTGCTGAAAATCTCAGCATAACTTTATCCAATTTCCTTTTGAAAATCTCCTTCAAGGTACTACATTCCAGATCAAAGAGTATTTTAATCAAGGAGGGTGGGATGAGGGTTGTGGAGGCATATCAAGACCCAGGGATTAATTCTGGATGTAGCTCCTCAGCTTGGCAAGGATCTTTCATGATATCAGCAAACAGCCAAGTCCAGGGTCACCTCAATTCTCCACTGATTCCCATTCAGTTCAGTAACCCATCGACATAACCAGGTAAAGTACTTGAGATTCTGAATCAGTTCAGTAACTCATTGACATAACCAGGTTAAGTACTTGAGATTGCGAATCAGTTCAGTAACTCATTGATATAACCTGGTGTTGGATTATACTGTATAATCATCATTATCTTTGCAGCTTAACTTTAATGCCTGTTTGTACTTTATCTAACTACCCACATACATGTAACTGTTTAGTATGTTTCCTAGTGCTCACAGTATGTATATGCAGTTGTTCAGTGAGTCCCTAGAGGTTACAGTTCTGTATGATTCTGGGAAGTTCCTTGGTATCACATTATTTGAATAGGGGCCGTCTGACTGGTTAACTCTCATCTACAAATTTGAATGGAATGTCTCTTATCTATGGGGCATGAGGAGGGCAGAACACATTGCCCACCACCTTTAGTCTGTTTTCCTGTTCTTCGTTTTTAGCTAGTAGACTTTTGCAACTCTGCCTTTCCAATTCTCTTCGATCTTTCAGTGCTTAATAAAATGATCATGAAGCAACAGGTTTTATGCCTCTTTCAAAAGAACCTTGGATTGAAAGCATCAGATTCCAACACAGGTAAGGTACCAGGGAAATTGTGGTTTAAGTGAAGGAGCCTGATCCAGCCCAGACGTGCACACACATCCTGATCCAGCCCAGACTTGCACACACACCCTGATCCAGCCCAGACGTGCACACAGATCCTGATCCAGTCTAGACGTGCACACAGATCCTGATCCAGTCTAGACGTGCACACACATCCTGATCCAGTCTAGATGTGCACACACATCCTGATCCTGTCTAGACGTGCACACAGATTCTGATCCAGTCTAGACGTGCACACACATCCTGATCCAGTCTAGACGTGCACACACATCCTGATCCAGCCCAGACGTGCACACACATCCTGATCCCGTCTAGATGTGCACACACATCCTGATCCAGCCCAGACGTGCACACACACCCTGATCCAGCCCAGACGTGCACACCGACATCGTGATCCTGTCTAGATGTGCACACACATCCTGATCCAGTCCAGACGTGCACACACACCCCGATCCAGCCCAGATGTGTGCACACATCCTGATCCTGTCTAGACGTGCACACACATTCTGATCCAGTCCAGACGTGCACACACATCCTGATCCAGCCTCATCTAGCCCAGACGTGCACAGACATTCTGATCCCATCTAGACGTGCACACACATCCTGATCCATTCCAACACGTGCAAATGCACACTTAGCTTCTCGATACAGAGACTCACAATGGTATCAATCAGTCTGAGAAAGGCACCTTTCTGTTGGTCCACTCTGCAGTTTTACCCAGGGCTGCCACAGCACCCAGATCAGACAGGTCCAGCCTCATCAAGTCCTTCTCTGGGAACTGGGTGGCTATCCGTCCTAGCTGTTCGATCACCTGAGGCGGCATCACTGATACAGGTCTGTAGATCTGACAGAGCAGATTTATTGTGTGATGGTGGTGTAACAAAAGCCACAGGCTACAAAGAACGCACATGTTACCAGGGATGCATTCAAGAACTACAAGCTCCACTATCTTGTCCTATCAGATTCTTTCTTCATCAGCCCTTTATCTCTTCCACCTATCACCTCTCAGCTTCTTACTTCATTTCCCACCCCCACCCAGCCACCTTCCCCCTCACCTGGTCTCACCTATCACCTTCTAGCTTGTACACCTTCCCTCTTCCCCCCACCTTTTTATTCTGGCTTCTTCCCCCTTCCCTTCCAATACCGATGAAGGGTCTCAGCCCAAAGTATCAGCTAGTTATTCCCCTCCATAGACGCTGCCTGACCTGCTGAGTTCCTCCAGCATTTTGTGTGTCTTGCTTGGATTTCCAGCGTCCACAGAATCTCTTGTGTACATGTTACCAAGTTTGTATTCAAGAACCAACACTTAAAATTTCTGTTTGACTGCTGCCACAGAGAACTCTACCCGTTTAGCATCATAGAATTAAACAGCAAGGAAATAGGCCCTTTGCCCCAACCAGTCCATACTAACCAGATTCCCATCTAAGCTGGTCCTATTTGCCTGTGTTTAGCCCTTATACTTTAAACTGTTCCTATCTGGGTACCCGTCTTTTAAGTATTTTTATATATCTGCCTCAACCATTTCTTACAACGGCTCATTCCATATACCGACCTCCAGGTAAAAAAGTTGCCCCTCCTCAAGTTCCCATAAATTTCCCCCCCCCCCACCCTAAACCAATGCCGGCTAGTTCTTGATTCTCCCAACACTGAGAAAAAAACTTGTGCCTATTCACAATATTGATGCCCTCGTGATTTAATACACTTCTATAAAATCACACCCCTTCCTTCTACACTCCAGTGACTAAAGTCCTAGCCTGCTCAAACTCTGTAACTCAAATCCTGGCAACTTCTTCCTAATTCTTTTCCACAATATATTTTCATTTCATTCCTGCAACATGTATAAACAATCAGTAAGACACAATGAAACCAATTATATACAGTTATGTGGGTACGGTTAATTGGAGCAGACACTTATTGGGAACAACTCTCAAAGAACAAAAACTGACTTTGAGAAAATTGCTGGGATTCCCTTTATTTATTTCAGACACTCTGCCACTTAATTGGGACAGGAGACTGCTGCCAAACAGCTTCTAACTAGCGTCAGTTGTGTGCACTTGTGTCACCGTTAGACACTACACCGGACTTTGAGTGAACCGTTTTTAAATAGCATCAGTTGTATGTGTTCGTGTTCAAAAAGCAGTGACTTTTTGTCACTGATAGTTAGCGAGAAATAAGCAGTAAGACAATTCAGAACTACTCTGCTCACCGGAAACAGCCGGGAATGAAAATGAAATGATTTCACTATCTCAACAAGTTAGGAACTATGATGAATTTAAAGGTATCAACAATCATCTTAAATGTTGCAATGAAAATGAAGATTTGGAGGATACAATCATCGATAGCATTGTACGAAGGCAGTTCATTATCTTCACTAGGAGTCTGCAGTGATTTTGTTCACTGCGTACACTGGATCCTCTGTCAATAACTACTAGGAACCAATACACAGTTTAATAGTACTGCAGTAGTATTGATAGTGTTCTAATTTGTTCTACGTTTCATTTAAATACATAATTTGTTACTTAATGTCTTTTTTAAATACCTTTTTAACTATTTCCATGAAACTTTGGCTAATTGGGGCAGCCACTTAATTGGGCCAACTTGTACTGGTTCCGTATACTGCGTCCCAATTAACTGGAATCCATATACTGTACAAGAGTGAGAAGCATTCAGTAAGTACTAGCTCAGTAAAATAGGTTGAGTTCCTCTCATTAAGGATCTATCATTGTAACTTATTTGAGGAGGCCATTCTACCATTGTATCTATGCTTGGCTAAATGTAGAGCCACTTAGGTTATCCTACTCCCCAGCTCTGGCCCACAATGGAAGAAATGGGATATAGGATAAGCAGGACAGAAACAGGCCATTCAGCCCATCAATTTCATGCTGGCATTCATGTTGCACACACATCCCATCCCACCCAATCTCACCTCATTCAGCTATTCCAGGGGTTCCCACTATGGACCCCTTGTTCAATGGTATTGGTCCGTGGCATAGAAAAGGTTGGGAGCCTCGGATCTATTCGCTTCTCCCTCACATACTTGTGAAGCATCCTTGTAGATGCAACAACTTGTACACCCCGTGGCCCTGCCTCCTCAGGGTTGTGGAATATCGGTACCTGTTTAACTCTCTCCAGCAGCCAAAGTAGTTCGAATGGCTGAAAGTGAGGGTCTTGACCAATCATCTCCAAGCAGTTGATGAAGTCATCGTCGGCCATGCCAGTCAACGAATCGACGGGCCACGCCGAGGGGAGGGTAGTGCGGATAATGTTGCAGGTCAGGACGGGACCTAACACAAAACAAGTGGAATCAGTACATTCCTCGTGCCAAGTGCCTTTACCTGAACGTCTCTGTGTTTCCATCACTCGAGAAAGATCTCCAGGTCAAGAAGCTCAGCTTCCATTCTCTTACCATTCTCCATTCAGGCCTTGGAAGCAGACCATGGAACGGGTAAGTGTGAACCGGTAGAGTAGAAGCTATCGTAGCATTTTACAGCAGCAGCAGTCGGGGTTCAATCCCCACCAGTTCTCCCCATCACTGCGTGCGCGTGGGGGTTTGTTCCCAGTGCTCTGATTTCCCCTCATGGGCTGGTTGTTTCGATGTACAGGTGACAAATAAAGCTAATCTCTAATCTCTTTAAACATCACCCAGCAGGCAGAAACAGGTAAACACTTTGCATTAAGGTTAAATCCCAATACAAAGATATAACACAAGCTACAACACATCAGAAATGTTAACACAGTATAAAGGTGTTCCGTACAATTTATCTCTAGTAAAATGGACACAAAGGCCACAAAAAAAGGAAGATTAGGCTATGACCAAAACAGAGATACCAGAGCAACACACACAAAATGTTTCTGGAACTCGGCAGGTCAGGTAGCACCTATGGAGCAGAATAAACAGTCAACGTTTCAGGCCAAAACCCCTCTTCAGGTCTGGAAAGGAAGGAAGAGGAAAGACAGCAGAATAAAAAAGTGAGGAGCGGAAGGAGGATAGCTAGAAGGTGATAGGTGAAGCCAGGAGGGTGGGGATGGTAAAGGCTGGAGAGGAGAGGAGAATGGACCATAGGAAGAAAGGAGGGAGGAGGGGCACCAGGGAGAGGTGATAGGAAGGTGAGAAGAAGTAAGAGGCCTTTGTAGGGAAATAGAAGAAGAGGGGAGACAAAGGGAATTTCTTTTATAAATCAGGAGAAATAAATATTCATTCCATCGGGGGGCTAGCCAGATGGAGTACAAGGTGTTACTTTTCCACCCAGAGAGTGGCCTCGTCTTGGCACAAGAGGGAGCCCTGGCCCGACATATTGGGAAGGGAATAGGAATTGGAACTAAAATGTTTGGCCACCGGGAAGTTCTGCTTTTGGCAGATGGAGTAGAAGCGCTGGACAACTCGGTCCCCCAATTCACAATGGGTCTCACCGATGTAGAGGAGGCTGCATCAGGAGCACCAGATACAGCAGACCTGCAGGTGAAGTGTTGCCTCACTGGAAGGATTGTTTGTGGTTTTGAACGGGCAGGTGAAGGGGCAGGTGTAGGGGCAGGTGTAGACTTGGGCTGCTTGCAGGGACAGGTGCCAGGAGGGAGAAATGTGCAGAGAGAAGTGCCAGGAGATATTAAAGGTGGCCTTTAAGGAGGCAGGAGTGGAAGAGATTTTACAGACCCGGCTACAGAGTGTCTGCATCCTTTGTCTAAAGGTGCAAGTGGCCTGTGGCACAGTCACCTGTCCTCACCGTTTGTGGTCTGCCGCCGCCGCCTAGGATTGAGCAGTCCGACTGCAGTCTGTAAGAGTATCCGTTGTTTTCTAAAAAGGTCCTCGTGGTCAGAAGGTTCCATTGCTCGCTGACAGGTGGAACCGAAGACACTTCCCTCCCACTGCTTCTGGCTGTGAAACAATATCTCGATCCTCTCCAAGACCAAAACATCCTGAAAGAACAGAGACAGACTGGGATTTTTGTAGTTTTTCATCAGTTTGATCGGGAATGTTTGCTGGGATCGATTAATCTTTGCTCTGGATGCTTCAAAGTTCTAAGCAAATTTATTATCAAAGTACGTATCTGTCACCATATACAACCTTGAGATTGATTTCCTTGTGGGCATTCACAGTAAATACAAAGAAACGCAATAGAATCAATGAAAGTCCAGGGCCAACAGAATGGACAAACAACCAACATGCAAAAGACAGCAAACCGTGTAAAGACAAAGAAAAGAAGAAATAATAATAATAAATAAGTAATCAATAAGTATCAAGAACTTGAGATGAAGGCTCCTTGAAAGTGAATCTGTAGGTTGTGGGAACAGCTCAGTGTTGGGTTGAGTGAAGTTATCCTCTCTGGTTCAAACACCTGCTGGTTGAGGGGTAATACTTGTCCTCACCTGAATCTTTCTGGATTACATATATTCCTCACATTTCCCAAGGACTGTCCAACTCCCCTCGGAACATCTGAGTTCTTCAACCCCTCTTCCAGCTTCACATGGAACACGGAGCAGTACAGCACAAGACCCTATGCCAAACCCATCTACCTGCACGTGATCGATACCACTCCATTCTCTGCCTCTCTGCCTCTTCTTTTGCCTGTTACACCTCTGCCGTTTAGGGCAGCAATGAAGGTCCTCCATCTCTGGTGGTGTTCACGGTTTCCTTCATCGTGTCGGTAGCTTCCTCTTGGTTTTCACTACTGTCAGTCACGCAAGTCCCGGAACACTGTCACACTCAGTGTGGAAGGATTCTTCATTGCTGTTTCCCTAACAATGTTGTTTGACCAGTCAGGGTTGTTAGCCCTGAGATGAACCCCCAAACCTGGAGGATTGGTGGACCACTCCTAGTCTGGCCTCTACCCTTTGACCTGTTTGGCATGAGTGACCCTACCAACAGCCAAAGCCTAAAGCCCTGACTCCAGCCAGCAGTGCTGTCTGGGTCATTGAGGCAACAAGCCTCCAAACCCTATGACAAGACTGTGGCCCTCTTGGAAGATTAGCTACCTAAAACTCTCTTAAACCACGATCGCACCTGCCTCCACCACCATCTCTAGCAGCCCACTCCAGACACCTGCCCCTCGCTGTGTAAAAATACTACTGCACGCATCTCCTTCAAACGTTCCCCTTCTCTTTAAAGATATGTCTTCTAGGATCTGATGTTTCTCCCATGAGAAAAAACTAACTGCTTACTCCATCTATTCCCCTTGTAATTTTATAAATGTCTATTGGGTTTCCCCTCGGCCTCTGGTGTTCCAGAGGAAACAAACTGTGTTTGTCCAACCTCTCCTTATAGCTAATACTCGCCAATCCACACAACATCCAGCTGATGGACATGAGAGATTCCGCAGAACCTAGAAATCGGGTAGCAACTACAAAGGAGTTCTATAGATGTACCGTGGAGACCATTCTGACAGGCTGCATCACTGTCCGGTATGGGGTGGGGTGGCTACTGCACAGGACTGAAAGAAGCTGCAGAGGGTCGTAAATTTAGTCAGCTCCATCTTGCCTATGAAGTATCCAGGGTATCTTTAGGGAGCTGTGTCTCAGAAAGGCAGCATCCATTATTAAGGACCTCCAGCATCCAGGGCATGCCCTTTTCTCACTGTTACCATCAGGAAGAAGGTACAGAAGCCTGACAGCACACACTCTGCAATTCAGGAACAGCTTCTTCCCCTCTGACATCCGATTTCTAAAATGACATTGAATCTTTGGACACTACCTCACTTATTAAAAAATATACAATATTTCTGTTTTTTGCACATTTTTTAAAATCTATTCAATATACGTAATTGATTTACTTGTTTATTATTATTTTTAAAATTTTATTTATTAGTTTTTTTTCTCTTTGCTAGATTATATATTGCATGGAACTGCTGCTACAATAACAAATTTCATGTCACATGCGGGAAATAATTAACCTGATTCTGAGAATAATCGGCATTTCAGTCCAAGCCCTGATGAAGGGTCTCGCCCTGAAACATCAACTGTTCATTCCTCTCCACAGGTGCTGCCTGACTTGCTGAATTCCTCCAGCATTTAGTGTGTGTATTATCCACTTCAGCCCCCTCTCCAGCCCATCATATATACCTCAATAATTCTCCAAGCTCAGTGAAGGACAAGTCCCATCTGCCCAGTCTGCATTGTGTAATGCTCCAAGCCTGTGCCATCCTGAGAACCCCTTCTTGAAAATGCCTCAGTGAAGTGGCCAGCCTAATCAACAACCCCATCCACCCGAGACATTCTCTCCTCTCTTCTCCCCTCTCCCAACAGGCAGAAGGAGCAGAAGCCTGAAAGCACGTCCCACTGATAGAGTGGCACACTGGCACAGCAGTTAGCACAATGCTTGACAGTGCCAGCGGCTGGAAGACAGGGGTTCAATTCCTGCCGCTTTCTGTAAGGAGTTGGTACGCTCTCCCCACGACCACGTGGGTTTCCTCCCACATTTCAAAGCCGTGGAATGAGAGTAGGTAAAGCAAGTAAAGCGGGGGGCACGTCATGTTGTTGCCGGAAGCGTCGCGTCACTTGAGGCTTGTCCCCTGCACGTCCTCGGATTCTGCTGGTCGTTGGCGCAAACGACACATTTCGCTGCATGTTTCGATGTACATGTGACAAATAAGGCTAATCTCAATCTCATCAGGCTCAATCACAGCTTCTATCTCCCTGTTATAAAACTATAGAATGGTTCTTTCGTACAATAGACTCTTGACTTTACAATCTACCCCAGCACGGCTTTGCACCTTACTGTCTTACTTCCCCTGTAACTGTGACACTTCATTCTGCACTCTGTCACTGTTCTACCGTGCACCATCTCAACGCACTACTGTAATGAACTGACCCGTATGCAAGACAAGATTTTCATCGCACCTCGATACATGTAACAATGATGAACCAATTTCCCAATCCAGGTCTTTATCTCCCTCCTCAGATTTGAGGCCCAAAGCCCACAGATGTGGCCTGACACAGACTTTACACCACAGGTTGATAGTAATTAGGGAAGAGTACCTTTGGAAGTTTTTGTATATCCTCAACGGACAGAAAGAAAAGGAGCCGATCAACCTTGTCCAAGATCAGCGAGGTCCAGTTGGTGGGGTCACTGTGGAAAAGGAAAGAACTGTTTCAACTGATATAATTGGAGAGTAGTAAACAATTCCAAATTTAAAGCAATTCTCTCATTTGCATGAAGGTCAAATTAAACTATGATTTCTGCAAAGGTGTCTCTTAAACTGTTGTGTGACAATCAGAGGATGGAAGTGATATTGGAATTGAGTTACAGTATTAGTGTCAAATGTACTGAGATACAGTGAAAAGCTGGTCATGCATACTGTACATACAGATCAAATCATTATACAGTGCATCACAGTAGAACAAGGTAAAACAATAACAATGCAGAATAAAGTGTAACAGCTACAGAGGAAGTGCAGGAAGACAGTAAGGTGAAAGGTCATAACAAGGCAGACTGTGAGGTCAAGAGCCCATCTTATCGTACTAGTGAATTACTCAATGATCTGATAACAGTGGGACAGAAGCTGTCCTTGGGCCTGGTGGAATGTGCTTTCAGACTTTTATATCTCCTGCCCGATGAGAGAGCGGAGAAGAGAGAAGGCTCGCACTCCAGTTCCTCTGTAACAATTTATTCTGCATTCGTATCACCCTGTCCTACCACAATGCACTGATGCGATGAAATTATCCCTGGTTTGTTTATCTGCATGGATGACACGCAAAACCAAGTGTTTCATTGTAGCTTTGAATCTGAGACAATTAGAAACCAATTTACCAACGGTAGCAGCCTACTGGGACATGACTGTCCAGCAGGCGAAGTCAGCTCTGGCGGACTGGGCGAGTGAGATCTACAACCAGGAAGGCGATTCAGCAACGCTCCGTGGAGAGCCAAGGACAAGACAAGTGATATCATGGTCGTCCACTGCAACCAAGGAAGACCCCAGTCTGAGACAGTTATCCGTACCTCTGGACCCAGACTACTGAGTGCAACTGCCCCAGTGAAACGGCTTTTCCACTTTAAAACCCTCCCACAAAAGGTTTCCTGTCACTGTCGGGCACAATGGACAATTACCTTTTATTCCGGCAAATGAAAATCCAATTAACAGACCAATCCTAGCTCAGTGAGACAGATTTCTCCACGGACAGTGTTGTGACTTACCCGAACATGGTGTTTTTAGTTAATATGTCTCCCAGAAGCAACTTCTTTTGTCTGTCAAAACAGTAATCTTTCAGCTTGAACAAATTTGCCTTCATCTCTGCCCTAGGGATCTCCATGAACATTTCATCAGTAATAAAAGCAACTGCAAATTCCAGCAAGTCAAACTCTGCTTTGGAAAATTTCCTGCCATATAAATTCTGCAAAAGAGGCGAATATTGGTAAATAAGCCACACCAGGTTAAGCCCTAAATTTATGTAACAATTAGTGTCTCATGAGGTTAATTCAGTTCAACTGACACTCGATAGCCGGAGCCCTGAGTCTACAAATCTCTGAGAGTCTACTGGAGAAGCTGAAAGTACAGTTCTGAAATCCACGAGTCGCTGAAGGCTGGAGACCAGACAGCCTACCCCAGGGCTAGAGGACTGTGCATCTGGGTGGGTGGGTGGGAGGGAGGAAAGGGACTTGTTTTGCTGTTGTTGTTTCGTTGCTTGTTGTGACCTGTGTTGTTTTGGTGAACACTGTGGGCATGCTATGTTGGTACCGTAATGTGTGGCAACATTTGCAGGCTGCCCCCAGAACATCCTGAGGTTGAGTTGGTTGTTAACACAAACATTTCACTGTACGCTTCGATGTACATGTGATAAATAAAACTTAATCTGAATCTAAATTTGAGCCCATCAGTGAGAAATACTTGTAATTTAATTCTGTTTCAAATTCTAAACATCACTTCAGGAAAGCTGAAGTGATGCACTGGCTAACATGCTAAGAGATTCCTTCATCTTGACTGTGATCACATACCATGTTTCCACCTCAAACGCACATCAAGATTTCCTTTGGAATTCTGAGCTTGTCCAGGAAACTATTGTCATAGAGACTTGGAGACAGACAGTGCAGAAACAAGTACCTTGGCCCAACCAATAAAGTACCCACTTTGTCCATCATCTCCCTCTGGCTCCCCTCCTCCTTCCCTTTCCTCCATGGTCCACTGTCCTCTCCTATTAGTTTCCTCCTTCTTCAGCCCTTTACCTCTTCCACTTCTCCCCTTCTAGCTTTTCCAAACCTCCTCCCCCACCTTCCCCCTCACATGACTTCAACTATCACCTGCCAAGTTATACTAAACACAAGAGATTCCGCCGATGCTGGAAATCCAGAGCAACACACACAAAATGCCAGGGGAACTCAGGTCAGGCAGTGTCTGTGGAAAAGAGGAAACAGTCAATGTTTTGGTCTGAGGATTCCTCCCTCTCCCTCCCCATCTTATTCTGGCTTCTGCCCCCTTCCTTTCAAGTCCAGATGAAGGGTCTCAGCCTGAAACTTTGTTTATTCTTCTCCACAGATGCTGCCTGACCTGCTGAGTTCCTCCAGCACTTTCTGTGTGTTAACCATCTAAAAAAAATCTCATTTACCAGTCTCTCACCCCTCGCCAATTCAAGTGCTCATCCAGATAATGTTGTGAGAACCAGCCTCCACCACCTTCCCACCCAGCAATTTCCACACTGAAACCACTCTTTGGGTGAAAAATATTATGTCTACATGCTGTCCGACAGAGTACTTTACAACACACAAGAAAAGTAACAACATCTTATTTTTGACTGAAGTACCAAAATATAAAACCAAATCATTATCTCTACTTGTAATAGAGTACAGTGCAAGAGTCTGAGGCACATAGATATAGCTAAGATGCCTAAGACTTTTGCACAGTACTGTATTTGTCAATGTGAAGTGGAGAGCGAGTTTGTAAGTCTGGCAGGAACAAAGGTTGTTGGGAATGGTGAGGGTGGCGTGCTGTGGGAGGGGTGAAGGACAGGTGGCAGAGAAGGAATGTCAGGGGCAGCAGTGCGGCATGGATACAGACACCCCGTTCTGAGACACCAGGCAAGGCCATTTGATCCCAATCAATTGGTTTATTGATCATTACAGAATGTCTCTCTGGTGCTTCCCGTACCCTCCCCTTTTCCCAACCATGATTCCCCTCTCGCTGCCCCCTTCCCACTCTCAGTCCACAATAGAGACCCAGATCAGAATCAGGTTTATCATCACTCACATCTGTCATGAAATTTGTCTCTTTTTTTTGCTGCAGCAGTACAGTGCAATGCATAAAATTACTACAGTACTCTGCAAAAGTCTTCGGCACTCTAGCTACATACTGTATATGTGCTGAAGTCTTTTGCACAGTACCGTATGTTAAATTAGTTTTCCTTCCTATTTCTATGCTCTGTGATGACATGGTAAAGTGCAAGTAGGTGGGTAGGCCACTTGTTTCTGACCCACTCGGTCCCTGGTTCAGAGGCTTGAGCACAAGGCTCAAGGCTGTGGTGTTGAGGGAGAGCAGTGGTGACACAGGACATCAACCCTACTCTGCTTAATGGAACTACTCTGAGGAAAAGCTGGGAAGTTCTTCTCAGGAGACCTCAACAACATTTATCGCATTACCAACTTAAAACAGCTTCCGTGGTATAACACACACAAAATGGTGGAGATCTCAGCATGAAACATAAAACAAAGAAAATGACAGTACTGTACAGGCCCCCTGGCCCCCCACGTTGTGTAACCTTTCAACCTACTCTAAGATCAATCTAGCTCTCCACTTTTCTATCATCTACGTGTGCATCTAAGAGTTTCTTAAATATCCGCAGTGTATCTGCCTCTACCACCACCCTGGCAGTGCATTCCACACCTATCACTGTCTAAAAAAAATTACCTCTGATATCCCCCCTGCCCTGTACTTTCCTCCAATCCCCTTAAGATGATGCCCTCTCATATTGGCCACTTCCGCCCTGGGGAAAAAATCTCTGGCGGTCCACTCTCATCATCTTGTAAACTTCTATCAATTTACCTCTCATCCTCCTTCACTCCAAAGAGAAAATCCCTCGCTTGCTCAACCTATCCTTGTAAGACAAGCTCTCTAACCTTGGTAAATCTCCACTGCACCCTTTTCGAAAACTTCTATAATGAGGCCGCCAGAACTGAACACAATATTCCAAGTGTGTTCTAATCAGAGTTGTACAGCTGCAACATTCCCTCGTGGCTCTTGAACTCAATCTGCTGACAAGTGAAGGCCAACACACCATACACTTCCTTAACTACCCTATCAACCAGGATGGCATGGTAGCGTCAAGGTTAGCACAATGCTTTACAGTACCACTGGTCCTTGCTCATTCCCCACTGCTGTCTGCAAGGAGTTTGTACGTTCTCCCCGTGACCACCTGAGTTTTCTCCAGGTGCTCTGGTTTCTTCCCACAGTCCAAAGGCGTACAGACTAGTAGGTTAATTGGTCATTGTAAATCGCCCTGTGATGAGGCTGGGGTTAAATCGGGGGTTGCTGGGCTCGAAGGGCCAGAAGGCCGGCTCCACGCTGTACGTCAATAAATAAATAAATATGCACACGGCAACTCTGGGGGATGTATTGCTTTGGGCTTTACCTTGTCTGTTCATTCCCCTCCACAGATGCTGCCTGACCTGCTGAGTTCCCCCAGCATTGATTGTGTGTGTGTGTGTGTGTGTGTGTTTTACTCAAGATTTCCAGCGTCTGCAGAATCTCTTGTAGCTTATCTGGTGTGCAGTGTGATGCTGCTTGTTATGAGAAGACTGGCTGCTGTTGTTCTATAATAAGGGACCATAAGACATAGGAGCTGAATTAGGCCATCCAGCCCATCGAGTCTGCTCTACCATTCCATCATGACTGACTTGTTATCCCTCTCGACCCCATTCTCCTGCCTTATCCCCATAACCTTTGATGCCCCAACTAATTTAGAACCCATCAACCTCTGCCTCCAATACAACCACTGAAGGGGGTAGACCCTTCCAGCCCTCTGAGCCACGTTGCCACAGCAACCCCACGACCCCAATTGACCCGCATCTAATCATGGAAAAGTTTACAATTACTAATTAACCCATCTGGTACGTCTTTGGACCGTGGGAGCACACGGGGAAAATCCACGGGAAGGAGGTGCAAGAACTCCTTACAGAATTGAACTCCAAACTCCAGAATGCCTCGAGCTGTAACCGTGTCGCACTAACCACTCCGCTACAGTGGTGAGGCCTCCACAGCCGTCTGTGGCAATTAATTCCATAGATTCAACACCCTCTGGCTAAAATAATCCTCCCTGCTCAAAGTGCTTTTCAGAGGTTGAGAAAGCGTGATAAAACACTTCAAAGTGCTAAATAAATAGTGATTATTGCTGTCGTTGCTGTAAATCAAATGCCAAGGAACAAGATGAGCAGCATGTTACCTCCACTCTGAGGTATCACTTAAAGGCAGTCAGAGCCCTACCAGAACTTGTACAATCCAATCAACCATCAGACCCTGCTTCGAGCTCGGCAGCTGTAAGAATGGAATCGGGTTTTTCACAATGACTTGAAGCAATTGCTGCGTCATGTTGATGGAAAATCTTCTAATTTTCAAAAGTCTGCAAAAAAATTTAAGGAATTGAACAGAAGGATTTTATTTGTTTTAAATTTAGGGATACAGCACAGTAACAGCCTTTTCCGGCCCCACAAGTCAACACTGTCCAATTACACCCATGGGATGGATTAACCTACTGACCCTCTTTTGTCTTTGACTGTGGGAGGAAACCCATGTGTCACGGGGTGAACATACAAACTCCTCACAGACAGCCTCGGGAAGGTCGCTGGCACTGAAAAGCATTATGCTAACCGCTAAGCCACCGTGGAGAACACTTCTCTCTGGAATGGATAGAGCTTAGGAATGACAGATAATGATCTTCATTATAATCAGGGACAGAAGGGTGGAGGGAAAGAGGAGTGAGGCAAATGAAGAGTTGTTGTCTCACAGTTCCAGAGACCCAGGTTCAGTCCTGCCCTCCCATGCTGCCTGTCTGGAGCCTGAATGTTCTCTCTGTGACCGCGTCAGTTTCCCCAGAGGCTCGACTTTCCTCCCACACCACAGAGACGTTGGCTATTAGCGTGTGCGTGGACAGGTGGTAGAAAAATCCAGGGAGACATAGTAGAGAGAACAAAGTTCAAAGTAACTTTGTTATCCAAGTGCGTATACGTCACCATATACTGCCCTGAGATTCATTTTCTTGTGGGCATTCACTGTAGAATAAAGAACTACAATGGAATCAATGAAAAACTCCAAAGACTAACAAAACCAATGTGCAAAGACAAATTGTGAAAATACAAAAATATATGTTTCAATAAATAATATTGAGAACATGGGTTTCAGAGTCAATGAAAGTGAGTCTGTAGGTTGTGGAATCAGTTCAGTGTTGAGGCGGGTGAAGTTATCCACTCTGGTTCAGGAGCCTGATAGTTGTAGGGTAATAACTGTTCCTGAACCTGGTGGTGTGGGACCTGATGGCTGAGAGGTAATAACTGTTCCTGAACCTGGTGGTGTGGGACCTGATGGCTGAGGGGTAATAACTGTTCCTGAACCTGGTGGTGTGGGACCTGATGGTTGAGGGGTAATAACTGTTCCTGAACCTGGTGGTGTGGGACCTGATGGTTGAGGGGTAATAACTGTTCCTGAACCTGGTGGTGTGGGACCTGATGGTTGAGGGGTAATATCTGTTCCTGAACCTGGTGGTGTGGGACCTGATGTTTGAGGGGTAATAACTGTTCCTGAACCTGGTGGTGTGGGACCTGACGGTTGTGGGGTAATAACTGTTCCTGAACCTGGTGGTGTGGGACCTGATGTTTGAGGGGTAATAACTGTTCCTGAACCTGGTGGTGTGGGACCTGATGGTTGTGGGGTAATAACTGTTCCTGAACCTGGTGGTGTGGGACCTGATGGTTGAGGGGTAATAACTGTTCCTGAACCTGGTGGTGTGGAAGCTGATGGTTGAGGGGTAATAACTGTTCCTGAACCTGGTGGTGTGGGACCTGAAGGTTGAGGGGTAATAACTGTTCCTGAACCTGGTGGTGTGGGACCTGATGGTTGTAGGGTAATAACTGTTCCTGAACCTGGTGGTGTGGGACCTGATTGTTGAGGGGTAATAACTGTTCCTGAACCTGGTGGTGTGGGACCTGATGGTTGAGGGGTAATAACTGTTCCTGAACCTGGTGGTGTGGGACCTGATGGTTGAGGGGTAATAACTGTTCCTGAACCTGGTGGTGTGGGACCTGATGGTTGAGGCGTAATAATTGTTCCTGAACCTGGTGGTGTGGGACCTGATGGTTGAGGCGTAATAATTGTTCCTGAACCTGGTGGTGTGGGACCCAAGGCTCCTGTATCTCCTTCCTGAGGGCAGTAGGGCAGCAGGTCAGGCAGCATCCAGCAGTTGTGGGGGGGGGGGGGGGGGAGGGGAATAAACAGTCAACGTTTTGGGGCAAAACCTTTCATCAGGACTGATAAGATCCTCCATTATTTTGTGTGTGCTACAGATGGAATACAGTGAAGGGAAGTGTCTAGTCATACATTTTGGTAGAAGGAATGAAGGCAGAGACTATTTTTTAAATTGGTAGTGAATTCAGAAATTGGAGGTGCAAAGGAACTTGGGAATCCTAGTGCAGGATTCCCTAAAGATTAATTTGCAGGTTGAGTCAGTAAAAAAAGCCATAGCTCGCCCAACCTTTCCTCATAAGACATGCTGTCTAGTTCAGGCAGTGTTCTGATAAATCTCCTCTGCACTCTCTCTAAAGCTTCCACATCCTTCTGATAATCAGGCAACCAGAACCAAACACAACTCTTCAAGTGTGGTCTAACCAGAGTTTTATAGAACTGCAACATTACCTCACGGCAAAGATAGTAAATGTAACGTTAGTGATCATTTCAAGAGAACTAGAATATAAAAGCAAGGATGTAATACTGAGGCTTCATAAAGGAATTGGTCAGACCATGTTTGGAGTATTGTGAGCAGTTTTGGGTCCCTTACCTAAGAATGGATGTGATGGCATTGGAGAGGGTCCAGAGGAGGTTCACGAGAATGGCAGGGTTAACATAGGAGGAGCATTTGATGACTCTTGGTCTGTCCTCGCTGGAGTTTAGAAGAGATCTCACTGAAAGCTATCGAATATTGAAAGGCCTAGATGGAGTGGACATGGAGAGGATGTTTCCAATACAGGAAGAATCTAGGACTAGAGGACACAGCCTCAGAATACAAGGATGTCCCTTTAGAATATAGATGAAGAGGAATTTCTTTAGCCGGAGGACAGAAATTCATTGCCACAGACAGCTGTGGAGGCCACGTCACTGGCTATATTTAAAGTGGCTATTGATAGGTTCTTGATTGGTGAGGGCAACAGATGTTACGGGGAGAAGGCAGGAGAATGGGGTTGAGAGGGATGATAAATCAGGCAGGATTGAATGGTGGAGCAGGCCTTTTGGGCCAAATGGCCTATGTCTTATGGTCTAAAGATTTCCAGCATCTGCAGAATCTCTTCTGTCTCTGGAAAAGGTCAAATGATGCCTTTCTCTCTCCACGAATACTATCTGCCCTGCTAACTGTAGGCAAATCTCCATCCTTAACCAGCCCAAGTTGACCGTGGGACGTTACTTACTGGAGGTCAAAGAGCAGCTGTGGCTTCATACTTCGCACAGTCCCCGTGGTGAGCACAAAGCTGTTCAGTGCTTCCAGAACGCAGCTCCTCTGCGAAAATAAGAGCACATCACTTCAAACATTTGGGCATTTCTGCTGATGGGCCTGAATTCTAATAAAAGACGACTGCACCCTCGAGTTTAATCTAATTTCATATTGAACGCTTTGTCAAAAGGGTCCGTTTGCTCCACTGCTGTGATTACGTAGCGGGGTGAGAGCTGTCCGACAGAGCGTCGGAAGCGTGCCACGGTAGTATAGCAGTTAGCGCAACGCTAAAAGGAGCTGATCGTGGATTACAGGGGGAACGGAGACAGGCTCGGCCCGATCAACATCAATGGGTCTGCAGCTGAGAGGCTGAGTAGCTTCCAGTTCCTCGGTATACACATCACCGATGATCTCACCTGGACGGTACACACCGGCTGTCTGGCAAAAAAAAAGCACAACAGTGTCTCTTCCACCTTAAGCGACTGAAGAAGTTTGGCGTGGGCCCCCAAATGCTCAACACCTTCTACAGGGGCACCGGTGAGAGCATCCTGACTGGCTGTATCACCAACTGGTACAGGAATTGCACCAACCTTGATTGCTGGGCACTGCAGAGAGTGGTACGGACAGCCCATTGCATCTGTGGATGTGAACTTCCCTCCATTGAGGGCATTTACAACAGCAGGTGCAGAAAGATCTGGAAGATCATCAGGGACACCAGTCACCGCGAACATAAACTATTGCAGCCGATTCTATCTGGCAAACACTACCGCAGCACTAAAGCCAGGACCAACAGGATACAGGATCGCTTCTTTCTACAACCCATTAGACTTTTAACTTCACATTACTGTACACTGCAACAGAGTCATAACTCAAAGATTTTTACTCCCTCATGTTGGGGACGCATGGAAGATTTAAATAAATTCTAGTACAGCTCGGAGCGTCGGAATTCAGAGTTCAATCCCAGTGCCCTCTGTAAGGAGTCTCTGTACGTCCTCCCTGTCACCACGTAGGTTTCCGCTGGGTGTTCCAGTCTTCTCCCGCAGTCCAAAGACGTACCGGTCGGTAAGTTAATTAGTCATGGTAAATTGTCCCACGATCAGGTGAGGGTTAAATCAGTGGATTGCTGGTGCTGTGGCTGGGAAGTCCTATTCCAGGATGTGTTTCTAAATAAGTAATAATAAACAAACAATTCACTTGAATTATTATCTTGTACTGTTTCATGTACAAGATATAGTGAAGCACTTGCCTTACGTACTGTTCGTACAGATCAAATCATTAAAATATAAAAAGATTAGCTTTATTTGTCACATGTACTGTACATCGAAACATACAGTGAAATGAGTTGTTTGCATCAAATTAAATCAGTGAGGAATGTGCTGAGCAGCTTGCAAGGGCCAGCACGTTTCTGGTGCCAACACAGCATGCCCAAAAATTCCAGAGTAGATGGCGACAGCATACAACGCTCCCTTGGTCCACATCTTCCAGATAGCAAACGAAAATATCATTTTTATTTCTTTTAGTCTGTTTTTCACCTTAAATGTGTTTTCTGGAACTGTTAGAGCCTGCGATTTATAGCTTGGAGACAGTTTGAGTAATCCAGCACTTTGTTGTCTCCGAGAAGATTCTGGGAAGCGAGCGCGTACTGAGACGGCCTCCATGCGAAGAAACTTCGCGAGGCGACATTCGGCCCATTTAACCAGCTAAAGCGTCCATTAATCACCAATTAAAGTGTGGCGGTAGATTGCGGCATTGAGGCAAACGTGGATGACAAGCAAGGGTCCAGCGCCGACCGTCTTCCTTTTGATCGCAGCCGGAGAAGGAACCTGTGAGCGGCCTATCACTGTGTGGCTCGCTGTGGCGGGGGGTAGGCCTCTCTGTCTCATGTGGTGTCCCTCTCTTTCGATGACTGTCGGTGATATCGTAGGATGGCATCGTTATGGATTGGACTGTTGTGTTTATGGACTGTAACTTTTTCACACTCGTGGTTTTTATATTCTGTGTTTATTTTTGAGTCGCCTGTTCCTTTTCCATTTTGTTGTGTGAGGGAAGGAAGTTTGGGGGTGATGTCCTGTTAGATTTTTTTTTGTGCCGGGGAGGGGGGGTTGTTTTTTGGGCATTGATGTTGCTGTTCCATTTTGTGTGGGGATTTGTGTGGGGTTTTGGGTGGGTTTGATGATCGGGATGCTGTTCTTTTTGTGCGGGGGGGGGAAGGGGGGTTTGATGTTCTCCCTGAACGACTTTCATGTTCTTTCTTTGTTTAGTGGCTATCTGGAGAAGACAAGTTTCAGAGTTGTATAGGGATACGTGCTTTGATAATAAGTGAACCTTTGAAGCTAACCCGAGCCGTACGCCTTTTGTAATGTATGAGGAAACCCGAGTGCCCAAAGGAAATCCAAGCAGCCACAGGGGGAACATACAAACTCTTTACAGACAGTGGCGGAAATCAAACCCCGATCTTACAGCTGTAAGGAGCTGTAAAGCGATGGCGCTAACTCCTACGCCACCGCGGCACCCCGTACATATACAAGGGAAAACAGTAACAGAATGCAGAGTAATATGTAACAGCTACAGAGAAAGAGACCGTAAGGTGAGGTCGGTTTGAGGTCAAGAGACCATCTTATTAAACTAGGAACCATTCAATAGTCTTATAAAGGTGGGCTAGAAGGTGTCCTTGAGCCTGGTGATATGTGCCTTCAGGCTTTTGTATCTTCTGCCTGATGGGAGAGGGGAGAAGATCAGCTGATACCAAGTATAGAACAATGATGGTTGACATCAGTGAGGTGAGAAAGGGCTGGGGGCACATCACTTCAGGACATGAGACCTCCCATTATGGACTGAAATGAAGAGAAATTCCTGTATGAGGTGGACTGTGAGTCACTGGAATTCTTCACCTCATAAGACTTAATCAATTAATGACCTCCACGTGAAGACTCCCCTCTGAAATACCGACCTGAATATAACTGAGTTTGGTGAAGAGCGTAATGACACCGAGACCAATATTTTAAATTTATTTAACATGTTTAAAAGGGTAATTATGAGGATATAAAAGCAGAGCTAGCTAAATGAACTGGTAGATTAGATCAAGAAATGGTGAAACGAGTTACAGTGACAAATATTTAAGGGAATACACTAAACGGGTATATTCCACCGAAAATAAATATTCCAGATGGGGGATGAACATTCCATGGTTAATGTGAAAAGTTAACGGATCAAATAAAGAAAATGCCACAGTTCAAAGTTTAAAGAGGCATACAAACTTCAAAGTGCGTACTGTATGTCACCCTGAGATTTATTTTCTTTGTAGAACAAAGAAAGAGAAAAGAATAATGAAAAACTATATGCAAAGACTGACAAATGATAACTGTTCAAAAGAAAATAATCTGGCAAATACAACAAATAATTAATAGATAGATAAATAGCCAGATAGATAATTAATTAATTAGGCAGATAGATGGATGCGTGGATAGATAGATGGATAAATACATACATTCAACTGAGAACACAAGTTTAAGAGTCCTTGAGAGTGTGTCTGTAGGTTGTGGAATCAGTTCACTGTTGAGCTGAGGGAAGTTATCCACGCTGGTTCAGGAGACTGATGGTTAAAGGGTAATAACTGTTCCTGAACCTGGTGGTGTGGGGCCTAGATCCCCTTAACCTCCTTCCCTATGGTAGCAGCAAGAAGAGACCAGGGCCTTAATGTCAGGGGTCCTTGGGGATGGACTCTGCTTTGTAGTGGAAGTGTTCCTTGTTGGTGGGCAGCACAGGGGCAGATCCATCGGCCCAAGCATGATGCCAAATTTAACTAATCCCATCAGGTCATTTTTTGGACATTAGAAGATTCTAGGACCATTAAGAATAAGCAAGAAACTGAGCAGCCAAAGATCAGCTGTTGGCAGAGAGATTGTCTTATTTCTGTCACATTGAAACATTAGAACATGCAATAAAGTGCATCCTTGACACTAATGACCATCAGTCTGAGTATGTGCTGGGGGCAGCCTGCAAGTGTCGCCATGCGTCCGGCACCAACAAAGTGTGCCCACAACTTACTACCCCTAACTCATACGCCTTTGGAATGTGGGAGGAAACTGGAGCACCCGGGGGGAACCTAGGTAGTCACGGGGAGAGCATACAAGCTCCTTATAGACAGAGGCAGGAGTGAATCCCATTGTAAATCGTGATGCTAACACTGCACCACCCTGCCAGGTTGTTGTGGAGAGCTACTGCTGATACCTCGTTGTACGTTCTTATCAACTTACCAGGGACACCGGCATCTCAGTTGGCAAGTCTCTGAAGAACTGCAGCAGATTCAGGAATGTCTTGGACGTTGCCAGATGTTGTAGGGTCGCGCAGTCCACACCCTGTGCTACGAAACCAAGAGCGCTAAAGAACAGACAAGATGTTTAACATCACAGATCACAAATTCTGTAAGCAAGCAACAGTTCATGTGTGAAACCAGCAAGGGCAGCTTATCATCCATGTTCAGTTGACCTTTAACTGAGGAAACAGTTAAGAACCAACCACATTTATGGAGACACAGGAGAATGCCCATGCTGGAATATGGAGAGAGAAAGCAAAAGCAAGCTGCTGGAGGAACCCGGGTGGTCAGACAGCATCAATGGGGCAAAGTGTCCAAGGGTCGAGGTCCAAGGTCGACTGGAGGGTCAGACATCAGGGCCCCCGAGGCTGGGAACCTCCATGAGTCCGCTGGGGAAGTCGAAACCCAGTGTCTGTGAATCCACGAATCTGCTGGAAGCTGGCAGCCAAAGATTAATCTAACTAGATTATGAGGGCACTCAGTCCTCATTTATTGTCATTTAGAAATGCATGCATTAAAAAATGATACAATGTTCCTCCAGAATGATATCACAAGAAACACAGGACAAACCAAGACTAAAACTGACAAAACCACAATTATAACATATAGTTACAACAGTGCAAAGCAATACCATAATTTGATAAAGAGCAGACCATGGGCACAGTAAAAAAGTCACAAAGTCCCGATAGCCTCATCATCTCACGCAGGTGGCAGAAGGGTGAAACTCTCCCCGCCATGAACCTCCAAGCGCCGCCAACTTGCCGATGCAGCACCATTGGAAGCGCCCGACCGCAGCGGACTCTGAGTCCGTCCGAAAACTTCAAGCCTCCGGCCAGCCCCTCCGACACAGCCTCTCCGAGCACCATCCTCTGCCAAGTGCTTTGACCCCACCCCAGCCACCGAGCAACAAGCAAAGCCGAGGACTCGGGGCCTTCCCCTCCGGAGATTCCGGACCACACAGTAGTAGCAGCAGCAGCGAAGCAGGTATTTCAGAAGTTTCACCAGATGTTCCTCCGTGCTTTCACGTCTGTCTCCACCAAATCAGGATTGTGCAAGGCACCCTACTGGACAAATAACAGACATCACCACCGGAGTGGCCGCTGCGAGCTGTGTCGTGCCGCCATCTTCTCCTCCCTCTGCGTAGAAGATGGCCTGTTCTGGGCTTAGAGGACTGTCTGGGTGGAAGTGAGCAATGGGTCTTGTTTCGCTGTTGTCGCTCTGTCGCTTGGTGTGTTCTGTGTTGTTCTACTGAGGGTAGTGGGCATGCCATGTTGGCACCAGAATGTGTGATGATTACAGGTATGTATCACACGTACATTGAAACATACAGTGAAATGTGTCATTTGTGTGAACAGCCAAACACACCCAAAGATGTGCTGAGGATCTCCCGCAAGTGTCGTAACGGATTCTGACGCCAGCATAGCATGTCCACTATCTCTGAAATATCTTTTATAGAGTCACAGAACACCACAGCACAGAAACAGGCCATTCAGCCCATCTAGTCCATGCCAAACTATTAATTTGCCCAGTTCCATCAACCTGCACCAGGATCATAGCCCTCCTTACCCCTCCCATCCATAAACAAAGAGCATATTTTAAAGCTTTTTAAGTTTTCCCCCGTCAAAATGGATCATTTCACATCTTTTCACATTCTACGCAGGTCCCCAGATCACTGCTCACTCACTTAGCCTATCTATATCCCTTTGTGTCTTTACTACACCCCCTTGCTAACTGACCACAAGCTCACCATCTCCTCATACGTAATTAAGAATAAGCAATAAATACCCTGAAACACCAACATGCACAAAAGAAGTGTCATGCTCAAGGTCTGGTCTGTGTACAGTGTAATGAAGAGAGGTTTGTTCCAGCTATCAGTATAGAGAGTGACAGACACACACAGCTAACACTTCCAAGCAGTGGAAAGAGTGGACAACAGGATCGGACATTCAGTGCAACCCTCTGATGATCAGCACAACTGTCACGTGGGTGGGGGGGGGGTGTGGTGGCTAGTTTACTTGTCGGTCGAAAGCCACTTCTACCATGCCGGTCATCGACAGGCCCATTTGAAGGATACAGCAGCTCTTTCCTATTGGCTGGCTTGTGTGCCACGGCGCTGGTGGCCAGATTTGGGCTCCTCAGGGGTATAAGAATAGCATGTGTGGGAGACTCGGTCTCTTTCCTTTCATCCCCAGGGCCCGCTTAAGGCCGAAGTCATGACCACAGCTGAAGAACCATGGGGAAAGTGTGCTGCAGATAGAGGAGGCCCACATTCACTCTTAGCTAAGTCTCTGTTTGTCGAATGTTTAGTCTTGTAGTTGTGTAACTTGGGGAGACTTGAAGTACTTGTTGAGTTTGAAGTGTTACTGAATGTTTAGTGTTGTAGTTGTTAAACTTAGTTTAACTTAGATGTTTGGTCAAATGTTTTACTGTTTGTCTGTAAGTAAACTGTTAATGTGCTTATTCATAATCAATATCTCCTGTCTGACCGAACCCATGAGCTTGCTTCCTAGCAACATCACCTCTAGGTACTGACATGGTTACATGGCACGTGCTACATACTCAACCACTCTGTGCCTCGGTGTCTTCTGTACAGTTCCTCTCCCACGAACCTCACCCAGAGTAACTTACCTAAAGGTGTCTTCAGTCATATTATGGTCATTTGCTTGTAGAATCTTCCCAAAGAGCATCTGAGCCTGTGACAGGAGATTAAGCATTAGGTGTAATGTAACATTTTGTTTCCAAGTACACCTCTCTATAAAAACCTACAAGCATTTTTCCACAAACCGTTGTTCTTCACAAGTGAATTCAGAGAGCATCGGTCAGTCACCAGAGACATGATTGCCAAATCCAGTCTTCTCTACAGCCACAAAGCAGCAGGGAGCAAGTATTTCCAGACATCAATCAGGAATGGAATACCAGTTCCTAAACACAGACAGTCCCTACCTTTTGATGGCAATGCGTAAGAGGCATTTAGTCAAGTATACACATAGGCAGGTGTTTGTTTAGGGTGTCGAATTGTTACTTTCATTGTAGTTTAACTTTCCTATGCTTCCTTGTTGAGGTGTTGGGGTGGAGATACATCTCCACCAAAGGACGTTGTTACGTACCCCGTAACTGGGTTGCCAAACCAGCAGAAATGGACCACTTAGTTGGAGTCTGGATTACTGGAACTAAGAAAGTTTTATTAAAGAAATAAGCAACACAGTACTCTAATAGTAAGGATATAAATGCAACAGGTTAGCAATGAATAAACACACATGTACACAGAACTATGATAATAGGGTCAATCAAGCTCTATCGTCGTCTAGGGGTAGAATGATCAGACACAAGTGACAGAGTTCAGTTTAGTTCAGTTTACAGTAATCACCGTCGTGCCGTTGGGGAGAGAGAGACAGAACGAATGAATATGCAAATCGGATTCCAAACAGACCTTCGATATTCCTCGCGGTTAGCTTTCGGGCAAGCCCTTTGTAATGTCTTCTGAGGTCACCGACTGTGACCCCTGTTCCAGATACGATCGTTCTTCTGCAGTGAACTCGGCACCCAGGCAAGGGCGGACACACACACCAGGTTCCCGCCAACCCGTACCTTTCTACCCTGTGCATCTATGGCTGGTCCCACGACCGGACCTCAAAAACTCCCACCAACTTGTGGGGGCACACCGCTTCCAAGGTCTCGTTACCTTGTGGAGTCGTGTGTCTGTGGCCTTAGCGAACCTGTCCCTTTTTATCCCCCTGCTGGGGTATCGCCTGTCCATCAAACTTCAAACAGTTCAGGGTTCAAAGCCACCAGTCTCTGACAATACTCAGAACTGTGTCTCCTTTTTGTTAATCCCTCTCGTCTCTCATTAACATTTCTGAATGTTCCCCTGTTGTCCTCTTATCGGCATCAATCTTCTGATAATTTGGTCTGTCGTCACAAAGTGTAAAGCACTCCTTCCCTCCGCTAGCCTGCAGGTCACCCTTAGGCAAGGTGTAGCACATGCTTAGCCCCCGATCAGGGTCACGTGAAGACATGGGAGCAGGTCGTACGAGCAGCCGGCGCATATCACAAGTCCTGGTTATGCGACCACTGACGCCAGGCAGACGATCTCTGAAGAGTATTGATAAGGGCTGAGGTCACCCACCTTGTAAAGACACTGCGCAGAAGGAGACAATAGCAAAACCACTTCTGTAGAAATAATTGCCAAGAACAATCATGGTCAAGTAGACCATGATCACCCACATCATACGACACGGCACATAATGATGACATTTGCTTGTACTTTTATATAATCATCTATATCCACCTAATTGTTCAGTGAATTTTCCAGCAATTACAGTGCAGATTTTATATTTTCTAGAAGCTTGTTAGTTTTCTGTGGCAGGTGCCACACCTCTTGAATCTGGCTATTTGCTAGGTTCATTGCCATGACTGAATTTTTGTTAGCTCTAGTCTGAGGCAACCACAACTTTTTCCTTCATCTTTTCTTTGTTCTTGCAGATCTTTCTTTGTTCTTGTAAAACATAAAATAGCTGTAAGCAACAGGTTTTATGCCTCATTCTTGACTTCCATAAAACCATGAATTAGTCCACTCAGCCATCGTCTACTCCACCATGGCTGATTTATTATCCCTCTTAATCCTATGCTTCTGTCTTCTCCCCACAACCTTTAACCCTTACTAATGAAGAACCTATTAATATCCGTTTGAAATAGAAACATAGAAAATAGGTGCAGGAGTAGGCCATTCGGCCCTTCGAGCCTGCACCGCCATTTATTATGATCATGGCTGATCATCCAACTCAGAACCCCGCCCCAGCCTTCCCTCCATACCCCCTGACTCCCGTAGCCACAAGGGCCATATCTAACTCCCTCTTAAATATAGCCAATGAACTGGCCTCAATTGTTTCCTGTGGCAGAGAATTCCACAGATTCACCACTCTCTGTGTGAAGAAGTTTTTCCTAATCTCGGTCCTAAAAGGTTTCCCCTCTATCCTCAAACTGTAACCCCTCGTTCTGGACTTCCCCAACATCGGGAACAATCTTCCTGCATCTAGCCTGTCCAATCCCTTTAGGATCTTATACGTTTCAATCAGATCCCCCCTCAATCTTCTAAATTCCAATGAGTACAAGCCCAGTTCATCCAGTCTTTCTTCATATGAAAGTCCTGCCATCCCAGGAATCAATCTGGTGAACCTCCTTTGTACTCCCTCTATGGCAAGGATGTCTTTCCTCAGATTAGGGGACCAAAACTGCACACAATACTCTAGGTGTGGTCTCACCAAGGCCTTGTACAACTGCAGTAGTACCTCCCTGCTCCTGTACTCGAATCCTCTCGCTATAAATGCCAGCATACCATTCACCTTTTTCACCGCCTGCTGTACCTGCATGCCCACTTTCAATGACTGGTGTATAATGACACCCAGGTCTCGTTGCACCTCCCCTTTTCCTAATCGGCCACCATTCAGATAATAATCTGTTTTCCTATTTTTGCCACCAAAGTGGATAACTTCACATTTATCCACATTAAATTGCATCTGCCATGAATTTGCCCACTCACCCAACCTATCCAAGTCACCCTGCATCCACTTAGCATCCTCCTCACAGCTAACACTGCTACCCAGCTTCGTGTCATCCGCAAACTTGGAGATGCTGCATTTAATTCCCTCATCCAAGTCATTAATATATATTGTAAACAACTGGGGTCCCAGCACCGAGCCTTGCGGTACCCCACTAGTCACCGCCTGCCATTCTGAAAAGGTCCCGTTTATTCCCACTCTTTGCTTCCTGTCCGCTAACCAACTCTCCACCCACACCAATACCTTACCCCCAATACCGTGTGCTTTTAAGTTTGCACACTAATCTCCTGTGTGGGACCTTGTCAAAAGCCTTCTGAAAATCCAAATATACCACATCCACTGGTTCTCCCCTATCCACTCTACTAGTTACATCCTCAAAAAATTCTATGAGATTCGTCAGACATGATTTTCCTTTCACAAATCCATGCTGACTTTGTCCGATCATTTCACCGCTTTCCAAATGTGCTGTTATCACACCCTTGATAACTGACTCCAGCAGTTTCCCCACCACCGACGTTAGGCTAACCGGTCTATAATTCCCCGGTTTCTCTCTCCCTCCTTTTTTAAAAAGTGGAGTTTACCCATGTTTTGGCCTCCACAGGCATCCGTGGCAATTATTTTCCACAAATTCACCATCCTCCTCATCTCTGTTCTATACGGATATCCCTTTATTTTGAAGCTGTGCCCTCTGGTCCTAGACTGCCCTGCCAAAGGAAGCATCCTCTCGATTTCCACAATCTATATTTCAATATTGAATAGGTTTCAATGAGATCCTCTCTCATTCTTTTAAACTCCAGTGAGCACAGGCCCAGAGACATCAAACACTTCTCGTACGTCAATCCTTTCCCTCCTGGGATCATTCTTGTAAACTTCCTCTGAACCCTCTCCGATGTCAGCACATCCTTTCTAAGGTGAGGGACACAACACTGCTCACAATGCTCAAGGTGAGACCTCACCAGCTCCTTATAAAGCCTCAGCATTACATCCTTGCTCTTATATTCTAGTCCTCTAGAAATGAATGCTAAGATTGCATTTGCCTTCTTCACCACCGACTCAACCTGCAAGTTAACCTTCAGGGAATCCTGTATGTGGACTCCCATGTCTCTGTGCACCTCTGATTTTTGAATTTTTCTCCCGTTTATGATATAGTCTATGCCTTTACTCCTCCTACCAAAGTGCATGACCATACATTTCCCTATACTATATTCCATCTGCCACTTCTTTGCCCATTCCCCCAACCCAAGTCCTTCTGCAGTCCCCCTATTTTCTCAGCACTACCCGCCCCTCCATCTATCTTTGTATCGACTTCTGAACAAGCGTTGGGTCACAGATGTATTACAGGGAATGGCGGGATTTGAGTGTGCGCAGGCAAATGGGATTAGTTCATTTGGCATCATGGTTGGTGCCCTCTGGGGGCGTAGTTCATTCTGTTCAAAAGCCGCTTCCAACGTGCTAATCGGTCCATTTAAAGTTAGCAATGCTCTTTTCCCATTGGTTGGCTTATGGACAATGGAGACAATCTCCGGTTCCAGGCACCCTGGGGGCATAAAAGATGGCATGTATCTTTCTTTTCTGCCACCCACGGGGCCCGACATCAGGCTGAATTTGCAACCAGTCCTAAAGACACAGACGTCCCCCCACCCACCCCGCAGTTTGTTTAGTTATGTATCCACTCGTAGCATGCTTACTTCTTGAGTTTTATAAATCGGGGAGGTTTAGCAGAGTACCCACTCATTTAAAGGGTAACTGAGTGTACAGTGTAATGGTTTTAGGCATCTTAGACGAATACTTGTTTAGCTAGATAGTCATAGTCATACTTTATTGATCCTGGGGGAAACTGGTTTTCGTTACAGTTGCACCATAAATAATAAATAGTAATAAAACCATAAATAGTTAAATAGTAATATGTAAATTATGCCAGTAACTTATGAAATAAGTCCAGGACCAGCCTATTGGCTCAGGGTGTCTGGCCCTCCAAGGGAGGAGCTGTAAAGTTTGATGGCCACAGGCAGGAATGACTTCCTATGACACTCTGTGTTGCATCTCGGTGGAATGAGTCTCTGGCTGAATGTACTCCTGTGCCCACCCAGTACATTATGTAGTGGATGGGAGACATTGACCAAGATGGCATGTAACTTGGACAGCATCCTCTTTTCAGACACCACCGTGAGAGAGTCCAGTTCCATCCACTCACTTTTTAACTCAATACGTCACATACCCATCTTTAAATCCGTGTTTCACTCATTGGATCCTTGACCCTGCTCTCCCACGTTACACTCAGTATGGCATCAAGGGCCAAGGGCTGTACTGTTCTACATTCCTTCCCCAAACCTCCCATTGCGGTAACCTCGTTATTATTATATTTGATACAAAGCGTTTGCAAACAGAATATAAAATATTACCTGCTGCACCGACCACTTCACTTGTGTGAGGCAACTGGTATTGGACATTAACACGTTGACCTTTGATCTCAAGGATATTAAGGGAATGTCCTTTGCAAGGGAACCCAGATTTTTGAGGAAATTTTTATTGTCCGATTCCTAACAATGAAAGCAAGGAATGATTTAACACAATAGAGAGACACCGGTTTAAGAATTAGTTGTAGAAATCAAAATTTGGATGATAATACTTTGTACTTCATTGTTGCCAAACAATTGATACTAGAACGTACAATCATCACAGCGATATTTGATTCTGCGCTCCCTGGATTACAAATCAATAGTAAATATTAAAAATTTAAATTATAAATCATAAATAGAAAACAGAAAAATGGAAAGTAAGGTAGTGCAAAAAAACCAAGATGCAGGTCTGGATATTTGGAGGGTACGGCCCAGATCCAGGTCAGGATCCGTTCAGCAGTCTTATCACAGTTGGAAAGAAGTTGTTCCCAAATCTGGCCGTACAAGTCTTCAAGCTCCTGAGCCTGCTCCCAAAGGGAAGAGGGACGAAAAGTGTGTTGGCTGGGTGGGTCGTGTCCTTGATTATCCTGGCAGCACTGCTCCGACAGCGTGCGGTGTAAAGTGAGTCCAAGGACAGAAGATTGGTTTGTGTGATGTGCTGCGCCGTGTTCACGATCTTCTGCAGCTTCTTCCTGTCTTGGACAGGACAACTTCCATACCAGGTTGTGATGCACCCTAGAAGAATGCTTTCTATGGTGCGTCTATAAAAATTAGTGAGGGTTTTAGGGGACAGGCCAAATTTCTTTAGTTTTCTCAGGAAGTAAAGGCGCTGGTGGGCCTTCTTGGCAGTGGACTCTGCTTGGTTGGACCAAGTCAGGTCATTTGTGATATTGATTCTGAGGAGCTTAAAGCTTTTGACCTGTTCCACTTGTGCACCACCGATGTAAATTGCTGCTTTGCACCAATAGATGTGGGAGCTTTGCACTCTTACGGAGACAGTGCTGTGGTGTGAAGGAACTGTTTAAGAGCCGATTACAGAAAGCTTCCTTTATGCCAACAGGTAAGAGCCAAATATCTGGAGGGGAGATGAGCTGGTGAGGAGGAAGGAGCAATGTGATCACAGAAACAAGGATAAAAGTTTTAAACTCACGAGGTTGCTTAACTGGGAGACAGTGTTGCTCACCCAGCACTCAAATCTCTTACACAAACCAGATGGAGTTCAATCTGGGAAAGTGTGAAGTGGCTCCCTTTGGAAGGTTGAACTTGAAGGCAGAATAAAGAGTTAATGGCAGGATTCTGAACCACGTGGAGGATCAGAGGGATCTTGGGGTTCATGTCCACAGATCCCTCAAAGTTGCTGTGCAAGTTGATAGGGTGGTTAAGAAGGTGTATGATGTGTTGACCTTCATTAGTCAGGAGATTGAGTTCAAGAGTAATAACGCAATGTTGCAGCTCTATAAAACTCTGGTTAGACCACACTTGGAGTATTGTGTTCAGTTCTGCTCACCTCATCATAGGAAGGATGTGGAAGCTTTAGAGAGGGTGCAGAGGAGATTTACCAGGAGGCTGTCTGATGATAAAAGGCACACATAGCCAGAGACTTTTTCCAAGGGCAGAAATAACTAATACAAGAGGGCATAATCTAAAAGTATTTGGAGGCAAGTATTGGGGAATGTCAGAGGTAGTTTTTTTTTAACAGAGCGTAATGGGTGCGTGGAAAGTGCTGTCTGGGGTGATGGTAGAGGGGGATACATTACGGACATTTAAGAGACACCTAGATAGGCACACAGATGCTTGAGAAATGGACAGTTATGCAGGAGGGAAGGGTTAGATTGATCTTCGAGCAGGTTAAACATCAGCACAATATCATGGGCTGAAGGCCCTGTATTTTGTTGTAATGTTCTATGCTCAAACTGGATGTAATTAAGAAGGAATGACATTAAAACATTTCACAAAGTATTGAACAGTCTGATTTCAGAGACTGATTTCCATGTTCCAGTTACTGTAAACTCACACTTGTTCTTGGTCTGCGTGAGGTGTCAGAATACTTTAACCAATCACTCACTCCTATCAGGTTCAAATATCATTCATTAATGAAACTTCACGCTGCCAAAATCCCTTCACGAACTAAAGATTTATCAATTATTCAGGATCTATCCAGCCACAGAGTCGTTTGCTCCGCTATACCTTTCTCAACCACCACTACCTGATAATGTTATCAAATATTTAAATCATTTTTAAATGTTAATTCCCTGATGTGATTGATGCATGGTCAAAATCATTGTCCTTTGACATACGGAAGGTTAAAAACGAGATGGAGCATGCCTGAATTCTCGAGGAGAGAACGTGAATGCCCAGAGTTCCATGCTATCGGTCTGGTCACTGGAAAAAGTAGGACCTGTTCTGTAAGAGTTGAGAAAATGAACAAGAGACCTCCTGGAGATGTGAAAATTCGTGACCAAGTCTGCTGGAGTAATAGACACAGACAGAACATAGAATATTACAGAATGACACAGGCCCGTTGGCCCGCAATATTGTGCCGACCTTTTAACCCACTCTAGCACCAATCATAACATAACTCTCTATTTCTTCTCTCATCCATTTGCCCATCTAAGTGTCTCTTCAATGCCCCTGGTTTATCAGCCCCTACCTCTACCACCACCACTGGCGGTGAGCTCCATACCCCCAACACTCTCTGTGTAAAAAACTCACCTTTGGCACACACCCTCCCTATATTTTCCTCCAAACTTGTGTCCCCCCTCTTCGTATTAGCCGAAAAAGAGATCCTCTGATGAGCAGGAAGTGATTAGCATTATTTGTGACGTGTTCATTGAAACATGGAACCACACACTGAAATGTGTCGTTTGTGTCCGGAGACCAACCCAGTCCGCGATGTGCTGGGACAACCCGTAAGCACCGCCATGCCCACAGCTTACCGACCCGCTAACCCGCGTGTCTTCGGACTGTGGGAGGGAACTGGAGCATGCGAAGGAAACCCACAAAGTTGTGGAGACTGTGTACAAACCCCCTCAGAGACAGTGGCGGTAATTGAACCTGGGTCACTGGCGCTATTAGGCGTTACACTAACCTCTGCACTATACTGTACTGTCCCATTAGAAGCTAGAGAGCATGGACTGAGAAACAGTGGCAAAAATAAAAACGGGACGAGATTTCTCCTCTATGTTCCAAAGACATAGGGATCAGAGTTAGTGAGTTGTGGGCATGCTATGCGTTGGCACCAGATGCGTGACATCACTTGTGGGCTCACCCCCACCCCCAGCACAATCTCAGACTGTGTTGGTCGTCGACACAAAAACGACACACTTCACTGTGTCTTTCGATATACATGTGATAAAAAAGCTAATCTGAGTCTTTTTTTTTAAATTTGGGGCAAAGCCATGCGATTTTCCACTCTGCTCTCTGCTGTGGAGCGCAAACCATCTGATGCAGAACAGAAAGTGGCACAAGACTCACGCATTCACGGGGAGAACGTACCGACTGTTTACGGACAGCGGTGAGAATTGAATCCTGCTCTCCCATTGCCGGTGCTGTAAAGTTTTACGCTAACCGCTATTGCTACCATGACAGGGTCGGAAGAGAGGAGTGAGGAATCGATTACCCACCCAGAATTTATTCACAGCCATCAGCTTCTGTACGGGACTTAGCCGCCTCTCGTAAGCCGCCATGCTGGGCAGGAGGTTCATGAATAGAGCGGATGGAATGACTCGCAGGATCGACGGGCTGAGACCGATCACAGTCGACCCCAGACTGTTCAGCAACTCCTCCGTGATCTGCGGGTTAACAGAGAGAAGGGAACAGTGAAGCCTTCAAACCGCATCCCTCCGCTAGCGGCTACGACAGATCGCAAACGCATCACAGCTCAGGAAATACTCACAGACACATTTTGCAGCACTCTTTCGATAATTGCCCTTGCCTGAAATGGAAACAATGGCTATGTTACACATACAGATACATAAGGGGTGGGTGGCACGATAGAGACACACTATTACACTGCCAGTGAAAGGGGTTCGTTACCCGTCATTGTCCATAAGGAATTTGTACGCTCTCTCCGTGACAATGTGGAATTCCTCCGAATTCTCCGATTTCCTCCCACAGTCCACAAAGTTCAAAGTAAATTTGTAATCAGAGTACCTATATGTCACCATATACAATCCTGTGGGCATACTCAGCAAATCTATAGGATCAGTGAAAGATCAGAAGACAAGAAAGTGTGCAAATGCAAATATAAGTAAATAGCAATAAACATTGAGAACATAAGGTAATAAGATTAAGAGTCCTTTAAGAGAGATCATTGGTTGTGGGAACATCTCAATGGACGGGCAAGTGAGTGAAGTTATCCCCTTTTGTTCAAGAGCCTGATGGTTGTGGGGTAGTAACTGTTTCTGAACCTGCTGGTGTAAGTCCTGAGGCTCTTGTACCTTCTATTTAACGGCAGCTACGAGAAGAGAGCATGCCTGGGTGGTGGGGATCTCTGATGATGGAGGCTGCTTTCCTACGACAGCGTTTTGTGTAGATGTGCTCAATGGTTGGGAGGGCTTTACCCGTACACAGACATACGGGTTAGGGTTAGCGAGTTGTGGGCATGCCACGTTGGTGCTGAAAGTGTAGGCAATACTTGCAGACTGCGCCAGCACAATCCTCCTTGATTTGATTTGACGCAAACGATGCTTTTTGCAAACACAAGAAAATCTGCAGATGCTGGAAACCCAAGGTAACACACACAAAATGCTGGAGGAACTCAGCAGGTCAGGAAGCATCTATGGAGGGGAATAAACGGTCGACATTTTGGGCTGAGACCCCACATCAGGACTGGAAAAGATGATGAGGAGTCCGAGTAAGAAAGTCGGGGGGGGGGGGAGGAGGAAGGTGATAGGGTGAAATCAGGAGTGGGTGAGGGGGTGAAGTAAAGAGCTGGGAAGTTGGTGATACATTTCACTATATGTTTCATTGTACATGTGACAAATAAAGCTAATATTTACATCTTTAAATAAACTTGAGACATATTGGTTGCGCTGAGTTCTGGAGAGAGTTTGAGCTGATTTGGACTGTTTCCATTGGAACAGAGGAGAATGGGGGGGTGATCATATCGAGGTTTATAAAATCATGAAGGGCATAGATAGGGTATAGGCGCAGTTATGATTGGGAATTGGAGGGTACTGATAGAAGGTGAGAGGGGAGAGATTTAGTCAGAACCCGGGAAACAACTTTTTCACCTACAGAGTGGTCAGTATATGGAATGAGCTGCCCAGAGGATGTGGTTAAGGTGGATACTTTTACAACCTTTATGAGGATCTTGGAAAGGAAAAGTTTGGAAGGTTATTGCATATTGGATTTAGAAGGATGTTGGCTCAGTCATAGTGAGATTAGGCCTCAAGCCGAGGTGTTGCCTGTTCACAGCCACCAGAGTTGGTGTGCTCCACCAGAGGCAGTGTGGTGGAGCATCCAAGCTGAAGTTGGTGCTGTCCCCCTCCCCAGTGTTCGCTCGGCAGAACACCAGCTGTATTGTGCTCGACTGCAGGCTGCTGCAACATTCATGGACTTAGGGTCCTGGACTATTTTTTTGAGTGACTACATTTTACTAATTGCACACTGGAGGCTGTGGCAGTACAAAGGACCCTATGGAAAATCCTGGCAATTCTGGACAATGTTTCTCACCCTCTGCATGGCTAAACAGAGGAGCACTTTTAGTAACAGACTAAGACAAGTGTGCTGCTCCAAAGAGCGATATATGAAGTCATTCTTACCCTCGGCCACTAGGCTCTATGAGTCAACCCATAGCTGGGGAAGTGGTGGCTCCCTCCTGTTAGACTATTTGAGGTAACTTATTTTTTATTCTTTCTTACTTCTCTTCTAATATTTGTATATCTTCCTTCCTTGCGCCCTTAACTCCTGGTGGAGTTGTTGGGGCGCCGTCATAACAAACTTTGCACCAGTCTGTTCCATCTGTTGCGGTTGTGTGCCAGAGCCTGGGTCACCGCAAATGTTTTCCCCGTCCATTCTTTAATGTTGTCCGTCCATCTTTTCCTCTGTCTGCCTCTCCTTATTTTCCCCTCCACAGTTCCTTGTAGAACGAACTTTGCAAGGCCACTGGATCTTGTTACGTGGCCGTACCATCTCAGCTTTCTTTTCTTCACTGTTGTGAGAAGGTCTTCATGGGGGCCAACGTGGTGCTGGATGGTCTTGCGGACCTGCTCGTTTGTGATGTGGTCCAAGTATGAGATGCCCAAGATGTTACGATAGCATCTCATTTGTGTATCTGTGATCTTGTAATGCGACCATGACACTGTAATTTCCCTTGGGATCAATAAAGCGTCTATCTATCTTACATGTGCTTGATATCCTATGTGTGTTGTGTGTGCCTTGTGCTGTGTGTGACTGTCGGTGTTGTGTTTTGCACCTTGGCCCTGGCGGAATGCTGCTTCATTTGGATCTATTCATGGGTGTTGATTATGGTTGAATGACAATTAAACTTGAACTGGATAATGTGGACAAAAGGGACTAGAATCTTGGTCAGCCTGGCCAAGTTGGGCTGAAGGGCCTGTTTCTGTGCTGTGTGGCTGTGCTGTATGACCGATTGGAGTCTGGTTCCATTGGGTCTTGCAGCCAGTGAAGAGACGGGATGTCTACATCACCACCATTGTATACAACTACAATGAAACTCGCTTCAAGAAAACGGGATGGCACGGCAGCACAGCAATTAGTGTGATGTGGTCACAGCACCAGCGACCCGGGTTCAAATCCCGCTACTGCCTGTAAGGAGTTTGGAAAGTTTGTTGTCTTCGTGGCAGCAGTTCAATACAATAAATAGTAATAGGAAAAATATAAATTACAGTACACACGCAGACACACACACTCACACACGCGCGCACACACAGAGTATATAATAGTTAAATTAAATAAAAGGAAAGGTACATCACATCGGGAGTTTCTCCGGTTAGTGGACGATTTCCCTCCACGCCTCTCTGACGTAGTGGGGAACCGCGTACGAGGCAAGTTACAGCACTGGTTTGCCATTGCCTTCTGCCGGGTGAGTTTCCAAAGAGATCACCAGTTCGTAACCCAGCACGGATGGAAAGCGTGCAGGGGAGCCGGCTGGATTCGAACCTGGGACCTTTCGTTCCGAAGTCCGGCACTGATACCACTACGCCACCAGCCGGGTCTAAATTAAATAAGTAGTGCAAAAATAGAACTTAAAAAAGAAGTGTGTAGTGTTCATGGGTTCAATGTCTATTCAGAAATCAGACGGCAGAATGGAAAAAGCTGGCCCTGAATCACTGAGTGTGTGTCTTCAGGCTTCTGTACCTCCTCCTCGATGGTAGCAATGAGAACAGGGTTTGACCTGGGTGATGAGGGTCCTTAATGATGGATGCTGCCTTTTTGAGGCATGGCTCCTTGAAGATGTCCTGGATACTATGGAGGCTCATGATGGAGCTGACTAACTTTACAACTCTCTGCAGCTTGTTTTGATCCTGTGCAGTAGCCCCACCACCATATCAGACGGTGATGCAGTTCTCCCTGTGAACGTGTGGGTTTCCAAAGATGGACTGGTTCGCGGGTTAATTGGTCACATGGGTGCAACTGGTCACATGGTTACTTGGTCACATGGGTGTGACTGGCGGCATGGGCTGGTTGGGCTGGGAGAGCCTGTAACTGTGTTGTATCTCTAAAATAAATCTTATTCATGCCTATCCATCAATGGAGGCCATTGGACCCATTGAATCCATACTGGCTCCCTGCAGAGCAATTGCACCTGTGCTATTTGCTCTCTTATTTCCCTACAGCCTAGCCACGTTCTCCCTCTCACACCCGTCAGCTCTCCTGTCGTCACTTAAGGGCCCCTCATAGGGTCTATGGCCCATCCCTAGGGCTGGACAGAGGGCCTCGTGCCCCCACCACCTTCTCTCCACGTTTCTTAGGCTGGCTTCCTGAGGTGGGTTCGTGCCCGTCATGGGTGAAGAGGAGGGGGAAGAGGCTGCTTCAGCGAAACGGAATCCTGCACGTGGATTCTCAAAGCTCAGCATGGTGTGTCACTCAAATAAACTATGCTAACATTAATAAATCTAATGAATCAAAGTTCAATGTAAATTTATTATCGAAGTATTTATATGCCACCATATACTGCCCTGAGATTCATTTTCTTGCAGGTGGGAAGATAGCGCTGGCAATACACGGCAACGGCTTGCGGGCAGCTCACAAATATGAGATATACTCTGAGCTGTAGTCGCTGCCATCTGCGTCTGTAATTTCCCTTTAAAAAGCGTACTTTTGAATAAAAATCTCTCCTACTGGCATACTAGGCCGAAGCCTGAATCGCCCAAGCTATCATGGGTAAAAGGAGACGGCACGTAATGATGATGATGATCGTGGTTAAAATGGCTGTCCAGTACCGCGCGCAGAAGTTGAAAAGCTGCTCAGTGTCTCAGTTCGTTGAGATTACAATATTTTCCCATATATCAAACACCAGAACAGTACAGTGCTGGAACACCCTCTTCAGCCCATGATACTGTGCCTAACTAATTAAACTAACTAGTTAAGATCCTGATGAAGGGTCTCATCCCGAAACATTGATTGTTTAAATGCTACCTGACCTGTTGATTTCCTCCGGCATTTTGTGTGTTTTGCTGGATTTCCAGCATCTGCAGAATCTCCTGTGTTTATGATCTGATATCCATTTCTTTTGAACTTTCCCTGAATGTATGCCCTCTGAATTAGACACTTTGACCATGGGAAAGAGCTATCAGCTGTCTACTCTATGTCTCTGACAATGGATGTTTGTTCCTGATATCAGACCTGATAAAGGATCTCAGCCTGGAATGTCAACTGTTTATTCTTCTCCCTAGATTTCCAGCATCTACAGAATCTTCTGTATTCATCACTTGTTGTTATCAATTAGTGCTGCAACCCTTCCCCCCTTTCACCCTTCCATCTATCGTAACACACTGAAACCATGGAACGTTAAGCACTGGTCCTGTGCACAGCCCTCTCCTCACTGTAACTCCACAGACTGTTATTTCCCCATTTCAGGAGATCCTCCAGTTCCCTGAAGCTTTCTTTTGTCCTCATTACAAACAGCAGAACAGGACAGTAAGGAGGTGGCAGAGTTATACCTGGACAGAAGTGAAGTTCACGGTACTGAGCTCCGGGAGTACGGCCTGGATCTGTGCCGGGTGAAGTTGCTTTAGAAAGGACAATCCGAGGATTGGGAGAAGGCTAACCAGACTTGACAATTCATTCGTCACCAAGAGTCCGTTGTCGATTATACTGGTTGATCTGACCAGAAAATCCGTAAGCTGTATGCAAAGAGAAAAGGGGCAGTAATGACATTAGTAACATCTCTCAAAAACTATCCAACAATCTCTGCCTGTAATGTAAAAATCTTCAGCAAACCTGTTACAGGAAGCAGAGATAGGGTAAATGCAAGCAGGCTTTTTCCACTGAGGTCATGGGTTAAGGGTGAAAGGTGAAAGGAGATTCTGAGGGAAACTTCTTCACTCATTGGGTGGTGCGAATGTGGAATGAGCTGCCAGTGGGGAAGTGTTGAGTGGGTTTGGTCGCAGTATTTAAGATAAAGTTTAGATAGATCCATAATGGGGGGGAGCTTGGAGGTCCATGGTCCAGATGTGGATCGATGGGACTAAGCAGAATTACAGTTTGAACAGACTAGATGGGCTGAAGGGCCTGTTCTTTGCTGTAGTGCTCCATGACTATCTACACTCTGCTTTCCCTAGTTCTGTATGAAATCAAGATGGAAAATGTAAAGCTGGAAGTGAATTCACTTGGGGAGTGGTGGGAGTGTGCAGTGAGCTGCCAGCAGAAGTGGTGGATATGGGCTCGATTTCAACATTTAAGGGAAGTTTGTATAGGTACATGGATGGGAGGGGTATGGAGAGCTATGGACCGGGTGCAGTTCAATGGGAGTAAGCAGATTAAGAATTCAGCAGGGACTAGATGGGCTGAAGGGGCCTGTTTCACAACTGTAGTGTTATAAGTAAACGTAATGCTTCCAGGAACTGATTACTATACCACAAGGCATCGTGATTCAGAGCGATTATAGATAGACCAACTGCAATACCCCAACTGAGGCGATCACAGAAATCAAACTCTCTTCAATACAATGTGGTATAAATAGGCATTTATTTCAGCTAACAACACACAGCGTAGCTCTAGGCATGTTAGCAATTATTCCCACAAGACAGTGTGGAACCAATCCTATATGACACGGAGCTTTGTAGAGGAGATTTACAGGATGCTGTGTGGATCAGAGAGCATGTCTTATGGGGAGAAGTTGAGCAAGCTGGGGTTTTTCTCCTTGGAGTGAAGGAAGACAAGAGATGACTTGATAGAGGTGTACAAGATGATAAGAGGCACAAGTCATGTGGAAAGACAGAGACTTTTTCCCCAGGATGGAACTAGTTAAAACAAGGAGGCAGAATTTTAAGGTGATTAGAGGAAAGCATAGGGGAGATGACAGAGTTAAGTTCTTCACACACAGAGTGGTGGTTGTGTGGGACGCTCTGCCGGGGTGGTGGTAGAGATATTAGGGGCATCTAAGAAACTCTTAGATATGCAAATGAACAATAGAAAATGGAGGGCTATGTAGGAGGGAGGGGGTTAGACTGATTCTAGAGCAGGGTAAAAGATTGGCACAACATTGTGGGACGATGGGCCTGTACTGCTCTGTATTGTTACCCCAGCAGAATTATTCACGAGTTTTCACATCTCCAGGAGGTCTCTCATGCACCTTCTCAACTCTTACAGAACAGTTTCTACTTCTTCCAGTGACCAAACCAATCTCATGGAACTCTGAGCATTAACATTTTTCCTCGAGAACTCAGACGTGCTCCTTCTCAATTTTAATCTCTGTACGTCAAAAGACAATGATTTTTACCACGCACCAATCACATCAGGGAATTAACATTTTAAAATAATTTCAATATTTGATTACTTTATCAGGCAGTGATGGTTGGCAAAGGTATAGCAGGGACTGTGGCTGGATAGATCCTGAATAATTGATAAATCTTCAGTTTGCAAAGGGACTTTGGCAGCGTGAAGCTTCATTAATGAGACTCTCAGACAGGTACATGGATGAGAGAAAAAATGGAGGGCCGTGTAGGAGGGAAGGATTAGATTGATCTTGGAGTGGGTTAACGGGTCGGCACAACATTGTGGGCCAAAGGGCCTGTAAGGTGCTGTAATGTTCTGTGTTCAACGTGTTGCTGTGAGATTGTGGTCAGATACAGCCCAGCTTGGACAAGTAATGACAGGGTGGATTTTTACAGGGAGCCAGTAAGCTCAGGATCACCGATACAGATACTGTTTTTATTCTTGATTTACTCAGTTAGCTAGTGTTCCAGAAGGTCAAATGCCTGCCTCGAGGCTTTCAAATTAAACCTCCGGGATACTAGCCTTCTGATGACTCACCAGCTCATTTGGAACAAAAATCTGATCACCGATGCAGTCCAGGAGTTGCTCCTTGATGACAGCGACCGTTTGAAGGTTCTGTTTGTAGGGCTCCAGATCTTGGGAAGCTGCAGAACAAATCAATCTGCCCAGCCTAGGAACAGGAGAGCCTCAGTCAGAGAGGTCCACGTACATTCTGTGCCACCAGGAATGGGGAAAGATGTCAAATAACAAGCAATGATCCCCATCCTCTCAAAAATTGGGAGAAAGACTGAATGTGGGGGGGGGGGGAATCAAAAGCTGCAAAAGATCACAGTGTTGAAGCCCAGTTGCCTGAACCCTGATTCCATTGGAACCTACAGCACAGAGATTCATTCACCTCGCTGTATCAATGGCAACTCTTTGAAAGAACACTGAAGTTGCTCTCTCCACTCTCCCCTTGCTCACAAGGGAGCTGAAAAAGGAAACAATCAGCTTTACTTGTTCAATGTACAAATGCGCCGTGGCGTCAATAACCAACATAGTCCGAGGATTCGTTGGGGGCAGCCTGCAAATGTTGCCATGCTTCTGGCGCCAGCATAGCTTGCCCACAACTTACTAACTTGTAGATCTTTGGAGTGTGGGAGGAAATCAGAGCACCCAGAGGAAACCCACGCAGTCATGGAGAGAATGGACAAACTCTTTACAAATCAGCAACGGGAACTGAACCCCAGTCACTGGTGCCTTAAAGTGTTACACTACCGTGCTCGGTCTCTCCACCCTGTCCTTCTCTTACTGACCTGTAAACATTGTATTCTTCTACTGGCGTTCTCATATTTCTTTACAATGTAAGAGGCCCTTTGGCCCTTCGAGTCCATGATAACTCCCACAGCAATTCCTATCCCCAAACATTTCCCAATAACCAATACGCTTTCACCTGCCCAGTAAACGCCCCTGATTCTCCTCCACACGGGGGATAATTTATAACATATAATTAACAGAGTTTTCTTTTTTTTGGCGTGTGCCCGCGTGCGTGCGAGTCTATGCATGTGAGTCTGTATGTACGTGTCTACATGTGCGTGCCTTCACGTCTGTGCGTGTGCGTCGGCATGACCGTGCGTGCATCTGTGATGATGTCTTTCTCATGCCTTTACAAGGCGCGGAGCGAGAGAGAGCGACTGTGTGGCGTGCCACTCCTCACACAGGCAATTTCGCAGTATTTTCCCTTTATCTTATGAGATCGAGTTGTGATCTCGACACTCAATCCGGCACGGATGGAACGTGTACTCGGGAGCGGACTTGACTAGTTTCGAACCCGGGAACCTCCGCTACCGGGTCCAATGTCGTTGCGCCACCAGCTGGCCCTAACAGAGTTTTCTAACACCCCTTTGGAAGGGCAGTCCCGTTTTTCTGTAAGCTTCTAATGTGTAGTTCACGTTACGATGTGTTTCAGGTTTCTGGTCTCTCCTTTTTTTGTTGCTATCTTGGGCGATTTTGAACCGGGGTGGCCCACAGATAACAGCCTGAGCTGAACTGAATATGCCTGGACTCTGGATTTTGTGTTTTGGAGTCTGTACTTTTTGCTCATTTTTTGTTGCTGTTTGCTCGATTTGTTTGCGCTGGGGGGTGGTGGGGGGAGAGGTTAATGTTTTTCTTTGAATGGGTTCCATGGTGCTTCTTTGTTTCCTGGTTGTCTGTGGGTAAGATGCATATCAGGGTTGTTTTCTGCATACATCTTTGAAATTCTGTTTCCAGACCACACTACCATTCAAGTTTATCCTGGCAAGCCTAACCTTCAATGTTCATTTGCCAATAATTTATTTTTCACAATCCCCACTCTAATATCCTATTTTACTTTAATGCAACACAGGATTATCTCATCTTTACCACTGAATATTTTACACAATACATCCAGCTTTCCTTGTCTGGATTGTACGAAGTCTCCAACCCTCCCTCGCAGGTCACTCCCCCATTCTTGGAACTGCTCCCGTTTCTCTTCCCAATCTGTCACCTGGCTTCGTACAGCAACTGCTCTGTCCGAGGCCGCTAGAAAGTTCAGAGAGTTGTTGTCTTGGCTCTGAACACCACCGAAACTAGCCTCCCCTCCAACGGACTCCGTCTGATCTTCTTGCAGTCTCCGTAAACCACCCAAAATATCAAAGATCCCACCCACCCAGACATTCTCTCTTCACCCCCCTCTCCTATCGGGCAGGAAATACAAAAGCCTGAAAACACGTAGCATGGGGCTCAGGGCCAGAGTTCATCCTGCTGCTATCAGACTATCGAGTGGATCTCTGGAACAATAAGATGGACTCTTGGCCTCGCAATCTACCTCGTTATGATCTTGCACTTTATCGTTTACCTGCAATGCAACGTTTTCAGTAGCTGTTCACTTTATTCTGCATTGTTGTTGTTGTTTTACCTTGTTCTACTGCAATGCACTGTGTATTGATTGGATCTGTATGAACAGCGTACAAGACAAGCTTTTCTCTGTATCTTGGTACACGTGACAATAATAAGCCAATTCCTATCCTCATGCACACAGGCTTTGGATCGAGTTTGCTGACTTCCCCGATCCCATGGGCCCTCACTTTTTTAAATGGTCTCCTCCGTGGGACTGTGATGGGGGGACACGGACACTCTCAACTTTTAACAAGCACTTGGATTACCAAGACAGAGAGCGCCATGGACCAAGCACTGGCAAACAGGATTAATGCAGATGGATACCCTGACAGTCTGCACGGAGACAGTGGGCCAAAGGGCCTGTTTCTGTGCTGTCCAACTCCACGACTCTGAGGGCCTGAGAGTAGGCTGCAATACTCACCTCTCAAAGTCAGATTTTCCAATTGTTTTGCCCCCTTTTAGGACGGTGTGGATGAGAAACCTTTCCTGGATTGTGGTCAGTTTACTGGCCAGCAGGTCATCCAACACAATGAGTATCTGGTGAAAGAAAGGAGGAAAAGAATCAAGCGTTCTCATCTAGTAAGAAAAAGTATGAAAAAGACAAACTACCATTTAACTGAGTAACAAATTATTTATTTAAGTGAAGTGAAATACAGTTCTAATTAGAATACTACCAATACTACTACAATACTACAAAAGTGTGTATTAGTTCCTAATAGTTTTCAACAAAGGAATTCAATCAGTGTAGGTTGCCGTGTTCTTTTGATTGATTGTAAATGAACAAAATCAGTGCGAACACCAAGTGCAGATAATGGACTGCCTTCAGACAATGCTTTTGACAATTACACCCTCCAAATCTTCATTTTCATTGTAATATTCAAGGTAATTATCAATACCTTCAATTTCTTCATAGTTCCTAACTTGTTGAAGTCGAGAAATCACTCCTGGCCATTTCTGGCATCTCCAAGCCTGAGTGCTTGAGACTACACTGAGCAAAACAGTTCTGAATTGTCTTATTTCTCAGCAACTATCGGTGACAAAAGTCACTGCTTTTTGAACACAAACACACACAACTGACGCTATTTAAAAACTGTTCGCTCTAAGAACAGTCTAGCATCTAACGGCCAGATGATGTGCACTCAACTGATGTTAGTTAGAAACTGTTCAGCAAGGTACGTTTGTAATTAAACAGCAGTGTCCCAAATAAACAAAGGGAATCCCAACTATTTTCTTGAGTAGTCTTTGTTAAGAGTTGTCCCAAATAAGCAGCTGCATCGATTAACCGATTGTCCAGTTAACCAGAATCCTCGGTTTATCAAAAATTAAATTAAATAGTGCAAAATGAGAGCAAAAACATGAAGCACAAAAGAAAATCACTGACAGAAACTGCACATCAAATGTTTTCATTCAGAGGGTGGTGCGACTATGGAACAAGCTGCCATCGAAGAGATAGATGTAAGTTTGTATTAGATTAGATTAGATTGTGAGGACACTCAGTCCTCGTTTATTGCCATTTAGAAATGCATGCATTAAAAAATGATACAATGTTCCTCCAGAGTGATATCACAAAAAAAAAACAAGACAAACCAAAGACTAACACCAACAAGACCACATAATTATAATATATAGTTACAGCAGTGCAAAGCAATACCATAATTTGATAAAGAGCAGACCATGGGCACAGTAAAAAAAAAAGTCTCAAAGTTCCGATCGACTCCCGATAGTCCCGATAGCAGGCAGCAGAAGGGAGAAACTCTCCCTGCCATAAACCTCCAGGCACCGACAACAGTCGATGCATTAGAAGCACCCGACCACAGCCGACTCTGAGTCCATCAGAAAACTTTGAGCCTCCAACCAGCCCTTCCACACCAAGCACCGAGCACCATCTCTGCCGAGTGCTTCGAGCCGGTCCCAGCTGCTGAGCAACAAGCAAAGTCAAGGATTTGGGGCCTTCTCCTCCAGAGATTCTGGACCACACAGTAAAAGTGAAAGCGAAAAAGGCATTTCAGAAGTTTCTCCAGATGTTCCTCCATTCTCTCACATCTGTATCCATCAGATCAGGATTGTGCACGGCATCCTACTTGACAGATTACAGATATCATTCACCGGAGTGGCCGCACAAGCTGCGTCGTGCCACCATCTTCTCCTCCTCCTTGTATGTTGGGACCCAGGCTGTAAAAACAGGGGACAAGCTCTCCTCTACAATCACTCTGAGCACCGGTGCCCCACAAGGCTGTGTACTCAGCTCCCTGCTGTACTCACTGTACACCCATGATTGTGTAGCCAAGTTTACATCAAACTCAATATATAAGTTTGCTGATGACAACAATTGTAGGCTGTATCTCGGGTAATGATGAGTTTGAGTACAGAGAGGAAATTAAGAACCTGGTGGCATGGTGCAAAGACAATAACCTATCCCTCAACGTCAGCAAGACGAACGAATTGGTTGTTGACTTCAGAAGGAGTAGCGGACCACACGACCCAATTTACATCGGTGGTCCACAAGTGGAACAGGTCAAAAGCTTTAAGTTCCTCGGGGTCAATATCACAAATGACCTGACTTGGTCCAACCAAGCAGAGTCCACTGCCAAGAAGGCCCACCAGCGCCTTTACTTCCTGAGAAAGCTAAGGAAATATGGCCTGTCCCCTAAAACCCTCACTAATTTTTATAGATGCACCGTAGAAAGCATTCTTCTAGGGTGCATCACAACCTGGTATGGAAGTTGTCCTGTCCAAGACCGAAAGAAGCTGCAGAAGATCGTGAACACGGCGCGGCACATCACACAAACCAATCTTCCATCTGTGGACTCACTTTACACCGCACGCTGTTGTAGCAGTGCTGCCAGGATAATCAAGGACACGACCCACCCAGCCAACACACTTTTCGTCCCTCTTCCCTCCGGGAGAAGGCTCAGGAGCTTGAAGACTCGTACAGCCAGATTTGGGAACAGCTTCTTTCCAACTGTGATAAAACTGCTGAACGGATCCTGACCCGGATCTGGGCCGTACCCTCCAAATATCCAGACCTGCCTCTCGGTTTTTTTGCACTACCTTACTTTCCATTTTTCTATTTTTGATTTATAATTTAATTTTTAAATATTTACTAATTTTTACTATTTTTAATATTTAATATTTGTAATCCAGGGAGCGGGAAGCGTAGAATCAAATATTGCTGTGATGATTGTACGTTCTAGTGTCAATTGTTTGGTGAAAATAAAGTATAAAAGTACAAAAGTATGTAATATTTAAGAGAAGTTTACGTAGGAACATGGAAGAGGGACAAGGAGGACTGGTCCGGGTGCCTATAGGTAAAAGGCTAGGTCGGCACAAAATAGATGGGCTGAAGGGCCTGATTCTGTACTGTGGTGTTCTACAGGGTCTTCTCCAAGGATCACCATCCTGACGTGGAGGAGAGGTTTGTGAGTTCCTGACATCCTAAGACAATGCCATCTAGAGTTTAGCTCCTGGCAGGGTCACTCATGGTGGTAAGATCAGGGCGGGTTCCAGACAAAGGACAATCCAACCAAGACCTTTACGGTGGAGCAGGCAGGAGATGATGACACATCCCAGTGGCAGTGAAGGTGGAGGAAGGCAGCAGTAGTGAAGTGTCCTCAGTCATCTTGCACTCCATCCACTGAACCCTGATCCCGATCTGTCAGGGACGGTGTGGTGACTGATCATGCATCAGCCTCCCCACGTTAAACAAAGTCACGCACAGGTGTTCTCCATTATGGGAATCCACCTAATGATCCTGGACATGTAGATCCCCAATCGTTCTCTACTACCTCCTGACAACCCAATGGACAATCCCTCAGCAGGACATCATACTCAACTCGAGTGGTTACGTTACTCTGCACCAGGGGTCCTTAACCTTTTTTACGGATCACTTTGGCAGTCCGATGAAGCCTGGGGAGCCTATCTCAGAATAATGTATTTGAATATATAAAATAAAAAAACACTGGAATACAAAATAAACCAATTGTATTGAAATACAGTTATCAACATGCATAAAAAACAAATTTGTGGTATAATAATATATGTGCTTCTTTCTTAATGCACTAAATAAGATGATACATTTATTTCAAGCAACACACATCAAAGTTGCTGGTGAACGCAGCAGGCCAGGCAGCATCTCTAGGAAGAGGTATAGTCGACGTTTCAGGCCGAGACCCTTCGTCAGGACACCTTTATTTACTTACTGAGATACAGCATGGAATAGTCCCTTCTGACCCTTCGGAGCCAAGCTGCCAGCAATCCTATGATTTAATCCTAGCCTAATCACGGGTCAATTTACAATGTCCGATTAACTTACCAACCGGTACGTCTTTGAACTGTGGGAGGAAACCCAAGCACTTGGAGGAAACCCACACAGGCACAGCGAGAACGTAGAAACTACTTTCAGACAGCGATGGAATTGAACCCAGGTCACCGGTACTGTAAAGCGTTGTGCTAACCACTACACTACCATGCAATGGGAATCAAACCCGGGTCGCTGGTACTGTAAACCGTTGTGCTAACCACTACACTACTGTGCCAACCTAGCTGTAATTTAACAACTTTGATTTGAAAATATCAGCGACTTCTAAAGGTAACAAAGTCACAGGTACTCCTTTGGTTTGTTGCCTACATTCATAATTAAAGAACATACTAAATTTCCATTAGAGCTTAGAGAATTTTTTTTTCCCCCATCCAAGTTCACTGACCCCCTAGAATCTATCCCTGGAGCCCAGGTTAAGAACACCTGCTCTACATGGCAATAATACAGTAAATACCCCAGTGACCACGAAGTAACAGAGTGGTGAAGGTAAACTGTGTTGTTTGTGGAATCCTACTGTGCATTCCAATGTTACATCAGAAAAACTGAAACACAAACATGGCAGCCAGCTTAGTCACATCAACTTCTCCACGTTCAACAAAAGGTGTAAGTGTTTGTCTTAAATGTCTTTTGTTGTGATTGTGACACCCTGTCAGGCATTGCGAATGCAAAATACTGCAAGTTGCTTGGCAACGTCGACGGCAGGCAGCCTGCGTGAGTTAGGTTGTCGTGTGGACCAAGCCCCTGTGCTGCGGCATTGCCACCTAGGGGAGGAGGCACTGGAGGTGGTGCAGGAGAGAACAGAGGGCACTGGAGTCCGTGCTGAGTTGGAGTCTGGCCACTCCTCTCGGGGCTGTTCTCCGGGTTCACTCCCTGGAAGAGAAGCGGGGTTTCCTTGGCGGACACAGTGCCAGTCAAGCTGATTTGCCTTCGTCTGCTGAACCAGCACGAGGTGGGGAACTGCTGCGTACTTGTTCTTGCAGAAACGTGGCTCCAGGACAACATCCCGTGTACCATCAATCTTCAGGCCATGACACTCAGGGACTTCAGCTGATATTATTTTTTGTGTGACTGTATGTGCTCTCGTTACTGTATGTGGTGTGTTTTGCACTTCGGACACTGTTTTGTTTTAATGAACACGTGTGTATGGTTGAATGACAATTAAACTTGAACTTGTTTGGGGTTATCCTGAGACTGAGAGAGCTGTCTCTTTACAGTACCTGACTACGGGAGAGACGCTGAAACCTCTCGAATGGCAGGAACACCAGCAGCTTACTCATGTGCTGCAGGAAGGTCAGAGGCCACGTGGTCACAGAGTTAAACCTCCCAGAGCTTAATACCCACTGGACGAAGGCTGCCCTCTGGTCATCAGACAGCTCCCCAAAGACCTGGTCAACCACTGCTAACCTGAAGTGGAAAAAAACACAGCAGTCAGTGAAGTGAATCGTAAACACAGGAGTCAGTGAAGTGAATCGTAAACACAGGAGATTCTGCGGATTCTGGAAATCTTGGGCAACAGGCACAAAATGGTGGATAAACTCAGCAAGTCAGGCAGCGTCCAGGGAGGGCCTCTGCACAAAGAAGGGGGTCTGATTATTTCCAAAAAAACAAGCGGTAAGTGAAGTGAATTGTAAACATAAGAGAGTCTGCAGAAGCTGAAAATCTTGAGCAACACCCACAAAATGCTGGAGGAATTCAGCAGGTCAGGCAGCATCAATGGAGGGGAATAGACAGTTGATGTTTCGAGCCAAGACCCTTCAACAGGACTGGAAAGGAAGTGGACAGAAACCAGAATAAGAAGGTCGGGGGGGGTGGGGGGGTACAAGATGGGAAGTGGTGGGTGAAGCCAGGTTGGTAGGGGAGGGGAATGAATTGAAGCTGGTCGGGGATAGTTCAAAGAGCTTCTTCCCCCTTCCTTTCCAGTCCTGATGAAGCCAGGTTGGTAGGGGAGGGGAATGAATTGAAGCTGGTCGGGGATAGTTCAAAGAGCTTCTTCCTCCTTCCTTTCCAGTCCTGATGAAAGGTCTCAGCCCAAAACGTCAACCATTTATTCCTCTCCATAGATGCTGCCTGACCTGTTAAATTCCTCCAGCATTATGTGTGTGTCGTTCAGGAAACGGACAGTCGATGTATTAGGTTGGTCGAGACCCTTCATCTGGGCTGGAAAGGTGGAGGGGAGATAATCAGTACCTAACGGTGTGGGGGGGGGGGGGAGGCAGGAGCTGGGAGGTGATAGGTAGAAATGACAAGGGGCTGAAGAACACACATAACATGCTGATGGAACTCAGCCAGTCAGTCAGTGCCTATGGAGAGGGGGTATCACGGAACCATAGTGGTTAACACAACGCCATTACTGCTCAGGGCATCGAAGTTCGGAGGTACAATTTTGGCGCCGTCTGTAAGGCATCTGCACGTTCTCCCTGTGACCGTGTGGGTTTCCTCCAGGTGCTCTGCTTTTCTCTCACAGTCCGAAGGTGTACTGGTTAGGAGGCTAATCGGTAATCATGATTAGGCTAACGTTAAAAAGGTGGCTTGTTGGGCCGGAAAGGCCTGTATCGCGCTGTATCTCTAAGTAAATAAAGAGTTGTCGTTTCAGGCCGAGACCTTTCATCAGGACTCAGGGCTGAAGAAGATGGAATCTGATTGGAGAGGAAAGCGTACCACAGAATAAAGGGAAGGGGGTGACAAGGGAACCAGAGGGAGGGATGTGCTAGTGATGGCCAGAAGAAGAAAGCCCTTAACTCCGAGTGGAGTCATTGGGACGCTGTCATGACGGCATTTTTTTTTAGCAGGCTTTCTTATTCTTACGAGGTCAAGTTGCTAGCTCGACGGATGGAAAGTATGCAAGGGAGCCAGCTGGATTCCAACTCAGGAGCCTTCGCTCCGAAATCCGGCGTTGATGCCACTAAGCCACCAGCCGGCCTAGTGATGACCAGGGGAGGGGTAAAAATGGTAAAAGATGGACCAGAATTCAGAACCCTTCAACGTCTCATTCACTATGATCCAGACAAACAGGTCTCAACAATGACAAATTCAGGTGTCTGCTGATAATCTATTACACTTAAATTAGGATCATTATCTGAATGAAATGATTCAGCCAACTAGGAACTCACTGGTTATAAAACTGACTGTAGGAGGTTACTTGAATTTGGAAAATTTTGAACTTTGTTGTAAAGAGGGAGTGAAGCTTTCAAACTATAGGTGACAGTACATACAAGTGAATTTTGTGTGAAAAGGATGGGAAGTGAAACAAAGGCAGTATTTAAAGATCTTTAGTGTTGAAGGGACACGCGACGCACACTTCCTCCGTGTCCAAGGTCACTGGTAGTGCTCGGATTTCGGATGCTGATAGGTGAGGTAGTAAATAAACGAACTCTGGAAACATATTTGGGTCGGTGAGCAGTATTCTTTTGAAAAAGACCGATGCCAGAACCGTCCTCAGATCATCCCGAATCTGAAATTAAAAGCAGATTTGTAAAACTAGAAATCAGAAAAAAAATCATATTTATCCCAAAATAAAAACAAAGCTATGGTTAAAATATTTAATAAATAAATATTTAAATATTTAATAATTCATCATTTTGATAGGCTTCTTTCACTAGCAGATAACTTTCCTTATAAATCACACCTTCTCAAACAAGAGAAAATCTGCGGATGCTGGAAATCCGAGCAACACACACAAAGTGCTGGAGGAGCTCAGCAGGCCAGGCAGCACCTATGGAAAAAAGTACAGTTGATGTTTCGGGCCGAGACTCTTCAGCAGGACTGGAGAAACATTTTCCCATCTTTCTATTTTTTTGTTCTTATAAGTACGGCGTGCTACAGGCCATTCTGGCCCAATTACACCCAAATGACCAACTAACCTACTAACCGGAACGCCTTTGGAATGGGGGAGGTAACGGGAGCACCCAGAGGAAACCCACACGATCATGGGGAGAACGTACAAACTCTTTACAAGCAGTGGCAGGAATCGAACCCCCGTCTTACTGTCGGCGCTGTAAAGCCGTTGTGCTAACTGCTACGCTCACATGCTGCCCTTAAACAGAACAATGTCAACCCCAACTTTGTCAACATCCCAGAGACAGCGAGGCCACGACACGTCAAGATGTTGAAGATCAGGAGGATCAAAGTCAAACTCAAAGTAAATTTATTATTGGAGTATGTACATTACACCGTAAGACCGTAAGATATAGGAACAGAATTAGGCCACACCGTAAGACCATAAGATATAGAAACCATAGAAACTACAGCACAGAAACAGGCCTTTTGGCCCTTCTTGGCTGTGCCGAACCATTTTCTGCCTAGTCCCACTGACCTGCACACGGACCATATCCCTCCATACACCTCTCATCCATGTATCTGTCCAATTTATTCTTAAATGTTAAAAAAGAACCTGCATTTACCACCTCGTCTGGCAGCTCATTCCATACTCCCACCACTCTCTGTGTGAAGAAGCCCCCCCCCAATGTTCCCTTTAAACTTTTCCCCCCTCACCCATAACCCATGTCCTCTGTTTTTTTTCTCCCCTTGCCTCAGTGGAAAAAGCCTGCTTGCATTCACCCTATCTATACCCGTCATAATTTTATATACCTCTATCAAATCTCCCCTCTTTCTACTACACTCCAGGGAATAAAGTCCTAACCTATTCAACCTTTCTCCGTAACTGAGTTTCTCAAGTCCCGGCAACATCCTTGTAAACCTTCTCTGCACTCTTTCAACCTTATTTATATCCTTCCTGTAATTTGGTGACCAAAACTGAACACAATACTCCAGATTCGGCCTCACCAATGCCTTATACAACCTCATCATAACATTCCAGCTCTTATACTCAATACTTCGATTAATAAAGGCCAATGTACCAAAAGCTCTCTTTACCACCCTATCTACCTGTGACGACACTTTTAGGGAATTTTGTATCTGTATTCCCAGATCCCTCTGTTCCACCGCACTCCTCAGTGCCTTACCATTAACCCTGTATGTTCTACCTTGGTTTGTCCTTCCCACGTGCAATACCTCACACTTGTCTGTATTAAACTCCATCTGCCATTTTTCAGCCCATTTTTCCAGCTGGTCTAAGTCCCTCTGCAGGCTCTGAAAACCTTCCTCACTGTCTACTACACCTCCAATCTTTGTATCATCAGCAAACTTGCTGATCCAATTTACCACATTATCATCCAGATCATTGATATAGATGACAAATAACAATGGACCCAGCACTGATCCCTGTGGCACACCACTAGTCACAGGCCTCCACTCAGAGAAGCAATTCTCTACCACCACTCTCTGGCTTCTTCCATCGAGCCAATGTCTAATCCAATTTACCACCTCTCCATGTATACCTAGCGACTGAATTTTCCTAACTAACCTCCCATGCGGGACCTTGTCAAAGGCCTTACTGAGGTCCATGTAGACCATATCCACTGCCTTCCCTTCATCCACTTTCCTGGTAACCTCCTCGAAAAACTCCAATGGATTGGTCAAACATGACCTACCACGCACAAAGCCATGTTGACTCTCCCTAATAAGTCCCTGTCTATCCAAATGCTTGTAGATTCTGTCTCTTAGTACTCCCTCCAATAACTTACCTACTACCGACGTTAAACTTACTGGCCTATAATTTCCCGGATTACTTTTCCATCCTTTTTCAAACAACGGAACAACATGAGCCACTCTCCAATCCTCCGGCACCTCACCTGTAGACAGCGACATTTTAAATATTTCAGCCAGGGCCCCTGCAATTTCAACACTACTCTCCTTCAAGGTCCGAGGGAACACTCTGTCAGGTCCCGGGGATTTATCCACTTTAATTTTCATCAAGACAGCAAGCACCTCCTCCTTTTCAATCTGTACAGTTTCCATGATCTCACTACTTGTTTCCCTTAATTCCATAGACTTCATGCCAGTTTCCTTAGTAAATACAGACGCAAAAAACCTATTTAAGATCTCCCCCATTTCCTTTGGTTCCACACATAGCCGACCACTCTGATCTTCAAGAGGACCAATTTTATCCCTTACAATCCTTTCGCTCTTAATATACCTGTAAAAGCTCTTTGGATTATCCTTCACTTTGACTGCCAAGGCAACCTCATGTCTTCTTTTAGCCCTCCTGATTTCTTTCTTAAGTATTTTCTTGCACTTCTTATACTCCTCAAGCACCTGATTTACTCCCTGTTTCCTATACATTTCATACAACTCCCTCTTCTTCTTTATCAGAGTTGCAATATCCCTTGGAACCAAGGTTCCTTATTCCTATTCAATTTGCCTTTAATCCTGACAGGAACATAAAACTCTGCACTCTCAAAATTTCCCCTTTGAAGGCTTCCCACCTACCAATCACATCTTTGCCAGAGAACAACCTGTCCCAATCCATGCTTTTTAGATCCTTTCTCATTTCTTCAAATTTGGCCTTCTTCCAGTTCAGAACCTCAACCCTAGGACCAGATCTATCTTTGTCCATGATCAAATTGAAACTAATGGTGTTATGATCTCTGGAACCAAAGTGCTCCCCTACACAGACTTCTGTCACTTGCCCTAATTCGTTTCCTAACAGGAGATCCAATATTGCATCCCCTCTAGTTTGTCCCTCTATATATTGATTTAGAAAACTTTCCTGAACACATTTTACAAACTCTAAACCATCTAGACCCCTAACAGTATGGGAGTCCCAATCAATGTATGGAAAATTAAAATCCCCTACCACCACAACTTTATGTTTCCTGCAGTTGTCTGCTACCTCTCTGCAGATTTGCTCTTCCAAGTCTCGTTGACTATTGGGTGGTCTGTAATACAATCCCACTAATGTGGCCATACCTTATAGGAACAGAATTAGGCTATTTTGCCCATCGATTCTGATTCACCGTATCATCATGGCTGATCCATTTTCCCTCTCGGCACCAATGTCCAGCCTTCTCCCCATATCCCTCCTTGCCTCGACCAATCAAGAATCTATCAACCTCTGCCTTAAATATACATAAAGATTTGGCCTAAACAGCCACCTGTGGCAATGAACGCCACAGATTCACCACTAACTGGCTAAAGAAATTCCCCCTCACCTCCGTTCTAAACAGACACCCCTCTCTCCAGAGGCTGTGTCTTCCGGTCCTGGACTCTCCCACCATAGGAAGCGTCCTCTTCACATCCGCTCCGAGGCCTTTTAACATTTGATGGGTTTCTATTCGGTCACCCCTCTGAATTTTAGTGAGTACAGGCCCAGAGCCATCAAACGCTCTTCATACGACAAGCCACAATCATTTTCATGAACTTCCTTTGAAACTTCTCCAAAGTCAGCACATCCTTTCTAAGGGGCCCAAAACTGCTCACAATACTCTGTGAGGCCTCACCAGTGCTTTATAAAGCCTGACACTGCATCCTTGCTTTTATATTCTAGTCCTTTTGAAATGAACGCTAACATTGCATTTGTCTTCCTCACCACAAACTCAACCTGCAAATTAATTTTTAGGAAATCCTGCACAAGGTCTCCCAATCCCTTTGCACCTCAGATTTTTTTTAAAACTTTTTCTCTATTTAGAAAATAGTGTATCCTTTTATTTCTTTTACCAAGGTGCATGACTGTACACTTCCTGACACTGTATTCCATCTGCCACTTCTTTGCCCATTCTCCTAATCTGGTGTCCATGGACCGTTCAGAAACCTGCTGGCAGAGGGGAAGAAGCTGTTCCTGAATTGTTGAGTGTGTGTCTTCGGGCTCCTGTACCTCCTCCTTCATGAGAAGAGGGCCTGACTTGGGTGAAGGGGGTCCTTATTGATGGATGCTACTTTTTTCAAGGAAGTGGTTTTGCCATTGCCTTCTTCTGGGCAGTGTCTTTACAAGACGGGTGATACCAGCCATTATCAATACTCTTCAGAGATTGCCAGTGCCTACATAACCAGGACTTGTGATCTGCACCGGCTGCTCAAACGACCATCCACCACCTGCTTCCATGGCTTCACATGACCCTGATCGGGGGGCTAAGCAGGTGCTACACCTTGCCCAAGGGTGACCTGCAGGCTAGAGGAGGGAAGGAGTGCCTTACACCTCCTTTGGTAGGAACATATCTCCACCCCAACACCCAGATATGCAACAATAATAAAAAAATTTACCAATTTTTTTTTCATTAAAGCTCTGCTTCCACTCTTTATAAGACATAGGAGTGGAATTGGGCCATTCAGCCCATCTAATCTGATCAGCCATTCCATCATGGTTGACTTCAGCCCAACCTCCTGCCATCTCCCCTTTCATTTACCACGTCTGTCCTTCCCTCCTCTCCTTTGCCTGCCTCAATACATGCTCAAAACCCTCATCGCTAACTTTTTAAATGCAGAATTGTTGACCTGAAACAAGTCTGTTCCTTCCTCCATAGGTGCTGACTGTCCTGGAGAATATTCCAGCAGTTTCTGCGTTAAATGCAGAGGGTAAGCTCTCTAGTCCGTGGACTGTTGAGCTGTGGGGGCAACAGGTATCAAAGTGCTTACCTGCAGACTGCTCCAGTTCGTGTTTAAGACGTGCAGCAGTTGTTTTGTTTTCTGAGCATCAAGTGCATGCAGCACCGCCTGAAGATCAGCTGCAGAAACCTTCATGTATTCCTGTCCGTTAGACGAGAGTTAAAGAGAAATCATCAGAACAGATCTCAGCACCCAGTCATCAGCAGTGCAAAGGGACCTGGGATTCCCCAGTGGTTAAATCGTAGGTTGAGTCAGTGGTCAGGAAGGTAAACACAATGTTAACATTCGTTTCCAGAGAATTAGAATAAAAAAGCAAGCATGTAAACCTGAGGTCAGACAGCACTTGGAGTATTGTCAGAAGTTTTGGGCCCCTTATCTAAGAAAGAGTGTATTGGCATTGGAGAGGGTCCAGAGGAGGTTCATGAGATGAAAGGGTTAACGTATTTGATGCCTCTGGGCCTGTGCTCACTCGAGTTCAGAAGAACGAGAGGGAATTCTCATAGAAACCTATCGAATATTGAAAGGCCTAGACACAGTGGACATGGAAAGGATGTTTCCAATAGTGGGAGAGTCTAGAACCAGTGAGCACAGCCTCAGAATAGAGGGGCGACCTTTTAGAACACAGATGAGGAGGGATTTCAGAGAGTAGCGAATCCGTGGAATTCATTGTCACAGATGGCTGTGGACTATTGGATATATTTAACATGGAGGCTGATAGGTTCTTGATTAGTAAGGGTGTCAAATGTTACAGAGAGAAGGCAGAAGAATGGGGCCCCATTTTAATCAATTTCTACAGAACAGTGAACTGACCAGCCACATCGCCATCTGGTATGGGGATCACAAGGCATCTGACCACAAGACCCTACAAAGGATAGTGAGGGCTTCAGAGAGGATCACTCACCTCCTTCACCTTTCCGAGATATCTATCAGGAGTGCTGCTAATACAGGGCCCTTAGCATCGTCAAAACCCCCTCCCGGCAGTCCCACAACCTCTTTTACACTGAAACCCCCACCATCAGACAGGAGTTACCACAACATTAGGACAAGGGCTGTTAGGATGGGAAAGAACTTCATCTCCCAGGCCATGACCCTACTGAATTTACTACCACCACCCACGTCTGACCACATATAAATGGCCAGAGGCACTATGCCGTTTACTTTTTTAATTTGTGTCATTAATGCACCTTATGCTAAATGCCACTCTTTTATTATTTGTGGTAATATTACTTTATGTGTTGTGTGTGGGTTATACGTATTGTGTTGTGCATCTCGGCAGGAGGAACATTCTTTCCTTTGGTGGCATACAGCTGAATGACAATAAACTTTTATTTTTCTTCTCAACCCAAATTAAGATACATCAGCCATGACGGAATGGCAGAGCAGACTGAATGGGCTAAACCTACTCCTGTGTTTTATGGTCTTTTCCCATCTTTCCTCTCCTTTGTGTTTATCTTTCCCTCTTCCATGTTTACTGATACTCCAACTGCAAGAGCCCCTCCTTAGTGCGTACAGAAGCGTTCCCATGTAAAGGGTCTGTTTGTGATTGGTACAATACCTCCACCCTCTTTAGCGCATACAGAGGCGTTACCCACGTAAAGAATCTGTTTGTGATCGGTACAGTACCTCCACCAGGCCCACCGCCGATGATCCTCCTTCCTTCTGCACGAAGTCCCACAGGACAGACTAAGGTCACACACAAAAAAGTGAACTCAGTTAAAACACATGATCAAAGTGTAAGTATCAGACCGCCAACTGATGCCATTAACGTTAGGAGGGATAGCCTCACTAAGTAAACCATCTGCAGAGACAACCTACAAAGTCAAAGGAAATTTATTAACAAACCACATATGTCAACACATACTACCTCGGAATTTGTTTTCTTGTGGGCATTCACAGGGAAAAAAGAAATGCAATAAAATCTATGAAAAACTATAAATAAAGACTGACAAAGAGCCAATGAGAAAAAGAAGGCAAACTGCGCGAATAATACTGAGAACATGAGTTGTAGAGTCCATGAAAGTGAGTCTGTTGGTTGTGGAATCAGTTCAGTGTTGAGGTGAATGAAGTTATCCACACTGGTTTAGGAGTCTGATGGGTGTAGGGTAATAACTGTTCCTCCTGAATCTGGTGGTGTGGGACCTGAGGCTCCTGTACCTCCTGCCTGCTGATAATGGCAAGAGGAGAGCATGGCCAGGATGGTGAGGGCCTTTAATGATGGAAGTTGCTTTCTTGTGGCAGTGCTCCGTGTAAATGTGCTCAATGGTGGGGAGGGCTTTGCCTGTGATGGACTGAGCTGTATCGCCACTTTCTATAGACTTTTCCCATTCCTGGACACTGGTGTTTCCATACCAGGCTGTGATACAACCAGTTAGGATACCAACTGATGAAGTTAATATTAGGGAGCATACCCTCACTACGCAAACAGTCTACAGAGTCTACTTAAAAAAGCTGTTGGCAGCAGCTAGAGGAACTCTTGACTCAAACTACAGCAATGCCTCCCAGTGAATGCAGGCTTATTTCTCCAGTGATACACTGTGAGAGGATAAAACATTGCCCAAAAGATCAATGCCAGTTGCTTACGGCAATGTGGCCTCCAGGTGAGCCAATCCTCTCCACTCTGGACAAAAACACCAACCATTAGTTATCGGCTCAGGCATTGGGAAGAACTATCCAGATCTTCCTTGAACAATACCACATGATCAATCGCATACAGGCGGTGGGTCAGTTTACTGTTCAATGTACCAGAGAACACCATGAGACCATCAGACATTGGAGAATTAGGTCAAACTGCCCATTGAGTTTGTTCACCATTCAATCATGGCTGATGTATCATCCTTCTCAGTCCCATTCTCCTGCCTTCTTCCCATAACCTCTGATGTTCTTACTCATCAAGACTCTTTCAACCTCCACTTTAAATACACCCAATGACTTGTCCTTCACAGCCACCTGTGACAATGAATTCCACAGATCCACCACCCCCGGCTAAAGAAATTCTTCCTCATCTCTATTCTGAGACTGTGTCCTTTGGTCCTAGACTGCCCCACTATAGGAAACATCCTCCTCGCGTCCACTAGGCCTTTCAATATTCAATAAGTTTCAATGAGATCCCTCCTCATTCCTCTAAACTCCAGAGCCATCTAATGCTTCTCATGTGCTAACCCTTTCATCCCTGGGATCATTTTCGTGAACCTCCTCCGGACCTTCTCCAATACCAGCACATCTTTTCTTAGGTATCATCATCATCGTTACGCACCATATCATATGACGTGCGCAATCACGGTCCCATGACCATGATTGTTGACAAATTTTTCTGCAGAAGTAGTTTGCCATTGCCTTCTACTGGGCAGTGTCTTTACAAGACGGGTGACTGCAGTCATTATCGATACTCTTCAGAGATTATCTGCCTGGTGCCAGTAGTCACATAACCAGGACTTGCATATACGACCACCCACCACCTGCTCCCATTCCTTCACAAGACCCTGATGGAAGGGGGGAGGTGCAGCTATCCAGATGTTACACCTTGCCCAAGGGTGACCTGCAGGCTAGGGGAGGGAAGGAGCATCTTTTACTTCCTCCTCTTACATTTCTTAGATAAGGGATCCAAAACTGCTCACAATACTCCATGTGCAATCTAACCAATGCCTTATAAAACATCAGCATCACATCTTTGCTTTTGAATTCTAGTCCTCTTGAAATGAGTGCCTTCCTTACCACCAACTCAACCTGCAAATTAACCTTTAAGAAATCCTGCATGAGGTCTCCTAAGTCCCTTTGCGACACTGATTTTTGAATTTTCTGCCCATTTAGAAAATTGTCTAAGCTTTATTCCTTCTGCTAAAGTGTATGACCATGCACTTCCCTACATTGTTGACCTCCCATCTGCCAGTTCTTTGCCCATTCCCCCAATATACCTCAGTCCTTTTGCAGATACCCTGCTTCCTCAACACTACCTGACCTTCTACCTATCTTCAAATCGTCTGCAAACTTGTCACAAACCATCAATTCCGTTATCCAAATCATTGACATATAACATGAAAAGAAATCATCTCAATACCAACCCCTGAGGAACACCAGTAGCCACTGGCAGCCAACCAGAAAATACCCTCTTTATTCCCACGCTTTGCTTCCTGCTAGTCAGCCAATCTTCTATCCATGCTAGTACCTTTCCTGTAGTGCCATGGGCTCTTAATTTGTTAAGCAGCCTCATGTACCCCACCTTGTCAAAGGCCTTCTGAAAATTCAGAAAGACAACATAACCCAACTCTCCGTTGTCCATCCTGCCTGCTACTTCCTTGAAGAATTACAACAGATTTGTCAGGGAAGATTTCCCCTTAAGGAAACCATGCTGACTTTGGGCTATTTTATCATGTGCCTCAAAGTACCCCGAAACTTCATCCTTAATAATAGACTCCAACATCTTTCCAACCACTGGTGTATAATTTCCTATCTTCTGCCTCCCTCCCTTCTTAAAGACTGAACCTATATTTGCAATATTCCAGTCCTCCAAAACCATTCCAGAATCTAGTCATTCTTGACAGATCATTACCTATGCCTCCACAATCTCTTCAGCTCCCTCTTTCAGAACCCTGAGTTGTAATCCATCTGGTCCAGGTGACTTATCTACCTTCAGACTTTTAACCTGCCCCAAAGGTCTTTGGACTGTGGGAGGAAACCAGAACACCCGGGGAAAACCCACACCTACTACAGAGAGGACGTACAGAGATTCCTTACGGGTAGTGCCTGAATTGAACTCTGAACTCCAATGTGCCAAGCTGTAATAGTGCTGTGCTAACTGCTATGCTATTATTTAGCCCCAGGCTAAAGAAATTCGGCATGTCTGCTTTGAAAACCATTTTTTTAATACTACAGATGCACCTACCATGATGCAGAACAGCTCGGTACGGTAACTGTTCCATCCATGACCACAAGAAATCGCAGAGAGTTGTGGACACAGCTCAGCACATCACAGAAACCAGCCTCCCCTCCATGGGCTCCATCTACATTTCTTGCCGTGTCAGCCAACATAATCAAAGACCCCACCCAACAGAGACATTCTCTCTTTCCAGAATCAGAATCACTGACAAATGTCGTGAGATCTGTCGTTTTGTGGCAGCAGTACAGGGCAAGACATAAAAAAATCACTATAAGCTACAGTAATAGAGATAGGGACTAAGACAAAGTCAGAGAGAGAGTGATAGAGATGGAGACAGATAGAGAGAGAGATGTAAACAGGTAGAGACAAAGATAGTGCTAAAGAGAAATAATACAATATTGTTCACGGGTCCACGGACTGTTCAGAAATCTGATGGCGGAGGGGACGAAGCTGTTCCTAAAACATTGAGTGTTAGTCTTCAGTCTCCTGTACCTGCTCCCTGATGGCAGCAATGAGAAGAGGGCACGTCCCCAATGGTGAGGGTCATTCATGATGGATAGTACCTTGAGGCAGAAGATACAAAGGTCTGAAAGCAGGTACCACCAGGCTCAAGGACAGCTCCTATCCTGCTGGTATTAGACCACTGAATAGCTCCCTGGTAAGATAAGATGGACTTGACTTTGCAAGTTACTTGTTATTGTCTACCTCCACTGCACTTTCTCTGTAACAGTTACGCTTCATTCTACACGTTGTGTTCCCTTGTACTACCTCGATGGACCGTGTAATGAATTGATCTGTATGAACTGTGTGCAAACCAGGTTTTCACTCCAACACTCTGACAATTATAAACTAAATTAACAATTGTGAGGAAGGGGACTCAGAGTCTGGTCAGTGAAGGCAGTGACATGCAAGGACACACAAGATTCTGCAGATGCTGGAAATCTACAGTAACACGCACAAAATGCTGGAGGATCTCAGCAGGTCAGATAGCATCTAAAGAGGGGAATAAACAGTTGACATTTTTGGCCAAGACCCTTCATCAGGACTGGAAAGGAAGGGGGAAGAAGTCACAGTAAAAAAAAAAAGGGGGGGGAGAGGAAGGAGTACAAGCTGACAGGTGACAGGTGAGACCAGGTGAGGGGGGAAGGTGGGTGAGTGGGGATGAAATATGAAGCTGGAGGAGGTAAAGGGCTGGAGAAGGAGGAATCTGGTAGGAGGGGACAGTGGACCATGGGAGGAAGGGAACGAGGAGGGAACCAGAGGGAGGTGACGAGCAGAAGGGATAAGAGGGGAACCAGAATGGGGAACTGAAAAAGAGAGGAGGAGGAAGTAGGTAGAACTTACAGGAAGATGAAGAAATTGACCTTCATGCCATCAGGTTGGAAGTTACCCAGACGGAATATGAGGTGTTGCTCCTCCAACCTGAGTCTGACCCCATGATGGCAGAAAGAGAGTTCATGGACAGACATGTCAGAATGGGGATGGGAAGTCAAATTGAAATGGGTTGCCACCGAGAAATCAAAGGTGTTCAACGAAGTGGTTTCCCCCATCCTACATCAGATCTCACCGATACAGAGCGGGCTGCACTGGGAGCACTGGACACAGCGGATAACCCCGACAGGTGAATTGCTGCCTCACCAGGAAGGACCGTTTGGGGCTCTGAATGGTAGTGAGGGAGGAGGGGTAGGGGCGGGTGCCGCACTTGTCTCGGTTGCAGGGGAAAGTGCCGGGAGGGAGATCAGTGGAGAGGGACGAGCAGGCAAGGGAACCAAGAAGGGAGTGATCCTGGCAGAAAGTGGGGAGGGGAGGGGTGGGAAAGATGTGCTTAGCGGTAGGACCTCGTTATGTACAGCAAAAGTTGGTGAGAATGATGTGCTGGATAAAGAGGCTTTTGGGATGGTAGATAAGGTCAAGGTAACCTTAACCCTCTAATGATAACTGAAGCAATAATAATAATAATATTAATAACTTATTTATAGAACATTTTTCATACAGACTGTGTAGTTCAGAATGCTTTACAATGAGATAAAGCACAAATATGAAAATAAAACACAAAAGGTATTAGTTAAAAGCAAGGCTGAGTAAATAGGTTTTGAGCTGGGGTTTAATAGTGTCAACCGAATCTGCCTCCCTCATAGTTTTAGGTATTCAACACTCTTAGGAGTGTAGTTCAAAAAAGCTGACCTGACAATTACCTTTGGAGGGAGATTGTTTAAATTTGAGAGACCTGCAGGACCTGAGAGCTGGAGCAGGTTTAATACCGGACGACATGCATTGAAGGTGAGATGGGATGGGTTCGAGGGCCAAGTTTTTTTACTCGTAGAGTCCTGGATGCCTGGAATGTGCTGACTGGTGTGGTGGTAGAGGTGGTAGAGACATCTGGATAGGCACATGGATGTGAGGAGGATGGAGAGATATGGGCTTGGTGTACGTAGGAGGGATTAGTGTTTGGGTGTTTTTGATTTGATTTTTAGCTGGCTCCCTGGGCCAGTTCATTTGCTGTCTGTTCTACTATATGTTGGTGTGTTTATAAACAACTGCCATTCTGTGATGTACTCTTGTCCCAGACCATTGAGAGCTTTAAAAACATGTAAGATAGCTTTAAAATCAATTCTAAAAGATACAGGAAGCCAACACAGAGTAGCCAGAGTGATATGATCACGGTGCAGGAAATTGAGGAGATGTGGGTGAGGATAACATCAATGGTGGTGGAACAAAAGCCCTGTCATTTCCCCTCCATCGATGCTGCCTGATCTGCTGAGTTCCTCCAGCATTTTGTGTGGGTGCCTGTTTATGTCTGTGCCTGCGTGTGTCTGTGCACGTATGTGTCCGCGTGTGTCTGTGTATGCGCGTCTGTGTCTGTGTGTACGTGTATCTGTGTATGCGTGTGTGAGAGTGTGGCGTGGTGTCTGTATCTGTATATGCGTGTGAGAGTGTCAGTATGTGAGCCTGTACCTGTATATGCGTGTGTGAGCGTGTGGCGTGGCGTGGTGTGGTGTGTGTGTGTGTTACGGTGTAAGGAAGCAGCCCCGTTAACCCACAGATTTCAGTCACAATTAGGTCTGCATTTCTTACCCCAAAACACTGGAGCGCCTCTTTCTTGTCTCTGTAGCTGCCCCGTCCTCGCAGGTAATCCACCACCGTGCGCAGGACCTGGTTCCTGGCATTGTCACGGAGCCGAAGGAAGGAGATTCGATCATCCTCCAAGGCCATCAGCCCCAGGACGGCCCCGTTGATGGCCTCCGTGAGCCCGGCCGTCAGTTCCTCAGCAGATTCGCTGTCTAACGTCAGCCCAATGTGCTCCAGGCCGCAGAGGACCAGAGTGGGGGCATCTTGCAGTCGGAACAGCGGGTGCGGGTGTGGGCACGGCCCGGGTGGGCCCTGACTGCACGTCCATTGGAGGCGGGAGATGAGATCGTGCATCGGGCACTCTCCAGTCCCGGGGGAGGGGGTACCGATTGAAATGCAGTCTTCCACCACCCAGGCCGTGAGCGGGTCGCTGCTCAGCGACTGGAGCAGCCCGGGGTCCCGGCAGACGAACTGGTTGAAATTGGACTGGTCGTGGTCGAAGCACTGGGTCACGGTGGTGGGCTCGACTCGCTGCCCCAACCACGAGCCGTACCTGCACAGGGTGCCGGCGTCGATCCCATCTTCCTGCGCATAGCTACACAGGGCAGCGAGCCTGGTACCGTCTGCACCTCCCAGTAACTCCCACAGTAGGGTCGAATTGTCGCACACGGACTGTACGAAGTTGTCCGGGTCATACTGACTGCAAAACTCCACGTCGGCAGGATCTGCAGAGGCGGCGGCCGCCCACTCTTCGTAGCGGCAGCTGGCGTTGGCGTCGGCGCCGGCGCCCACCGGCACGTTACAGTGGGACCGTAACCACTCATTCTCGGGATACCGGAGCAGCCGGGACACCAGCGCCCCGTCCTGACACACAAACTGAGTGAAGTTAGCCGGGTCCGAGGTCCAGCAGAAGTCCACCAGGTCGGGATCCACCGCGCCCCCGGACCACCGGCTGTAGCGGCAGGCAAGCGCCAGCTCGGCGCCGGTCGCTTCCCAGGTGGGAGGGATGTTGCAGAAGTCGAGGAGCCAGACGTTGAGGTGGTCCTCAAGCAGCTGTTGGAGGACAGGCGGATCCAGGCACACGCCGAGGTAGAAGTTCTCGCCGTCCTTGCTGAAGCACAGGGCCACCAGGGTGGTGTCGGCGGCTCCCGGACGCGTCCACGTCTCGTACCGGCACAGGTCGGCCACGGCAGTGGGATCGGGGGCGGTGGAGGAGGTCGGGACGGCGCACTCGGCGCGCAGCCAGGAGTTGCCCGGGTCTCTCAGCAGCTGCGCCAGGAGGGCAGAGGAGGTGCAGACCAGCAGCTCGAAGCCGGCGGGGTCGAGGTCCCTGCAGAACGTGACTAGGGCCGGCGCGACGCCCGGGCCACCCAGCCACTCGGCGTAGCGGCACTTGTTCTCAGCCCTGCAGGCGGCGGCCAGCCAGCCGTTGCTGGCGTCCTGCCTCAGGGTCCGCAGGAGGCTGCCGCTGAAGCAGACCGATGCGGTGAAATTGGTCGGGTCGCTATTCCAGCACAAGGCGACGATGGACGGGTCCGGCACCACCTCCGCCCACCTCCCGTACTGACAGAAGGCGTTGGAGACATGACGGTCGCAGAACTCTAAGAGCCACGGGCTCCCCTGCAGAAGTTGCTGTAGCGTCGGTCCATCGAGGCAGAGCGCGGCGGCGAAGCGCTCGGGGTCCTGGCCGGCGCAGAAGGCGACCTGCGGCAGGTGTTGGGTGGGGAGGCCGGCGGCCCACTCCTTGTACCGGCAGTGGACCTCCACGCTGTAGGGTGGAGGGTCGGTGTGGGGCGCCGCCGGGCTGGAAGGAACGCGGGCAGTTTCAGTCGGGGGAGTGGCAGTGAACAGAGGGTCGGGGGAGGTGGCGCAGAAATCTCCCAGCCAGTAGTGGGCTGGGTTTACTATCAAGAACGCTACCAGCGAGGCATTGTGGCAGATGACCTCTCTGAAACCGGCTTCGTCCACGAACGAACAGTAGCCCAGGCTGGTGGAGTTGTAGAGGTTGGAGTCATAGTGACAGGGTGGGGCCTCCACGAGGCGGCTACGATTAGCCGGCGCACTCCCCTCCGCTCCCGGCCTGGTGGTCGCGCAGCGGCGAACGAGGAGATCGACTCCGTGGGTAAGGTGCGAGGACACCAGGGCCACGCCCCGGCAGACCTGGTTCATCAGCGGAGCCGACCCGCTCTGAGTCAGCGCCCTCAGGAGCCCGCAGGACACGGCCAGCCAGGCCGAGAGGGGCCGCCGCCGCCGCGACCTGTCCCTGCAGACGGTTCTGTTCGCCCAGAGCAGAAGGTCTCGGCTGCAGGCAGTGGGTGTCTCGGGGAGCTCGGAAAGCAGCCGCAGGAGCGAAGCAGTCCCGCGGAGGTCGGACTCGGCGGGGGAGCGGGTCCGGAGCGTCTCCACGTGGTCCAGGGTAACGGCCTCAAAATGCCACGTTAGGTTGTGAAGGCGGCCCCTGGTAGAACGGAGAGCATTGTTAATAATTTGCTGAAGCGCCTGCGGGCCCCAAACCCGAACCCTCTTCTCACCAGACGAACGGTAACCAAACCACCATCCCATTGTTGGAAAGAAGTCTTCAAACTGGAAAGAATTTACCAGGGCGTTGTCCTAACAAGAATAGATAGAGTAGACGGGGACTTCAGTCCTTGGTGAGGGGTGACCTGATAGAGGTGTACAAGATCTCGAGGGGCGTAGGCAGGGTGAAAGCGGTCTTTTTCACTGGGAGGGGGTACTAAAAATAAGAGTGTAGGTTCATGATCAGAAAGGAAACGTCAGAGACAGCTTCTAAACGCACCTGTTTGAGATGAGGTGCTGGAGGGATTGGTTGAGGTGGACACATGAACAATATTATAAAGCCATTCAGATCAGTCCGTGGATAAGAGAGGTTTAAAGCAGGAATTCCCAGCCTAGGACCCCCTTCCTTAATGATACTGGTCCAGGGCATGTAAAGGTTTGGAACCGCTGGTTTAGAGGGATGTGGGCCAGCCACCGCTGTCTGTTAAGAGTTTGCACGTTCCCCCCGTGCCTGTGTGGGTTTCCTTCGGGTGTGCCGGTTTCCTCCCAAAGGCGTACTGGTTGGTAGGTTAGTTGGTCATTGTAATCTGGATTAAATCAGGGATTGCTGGGGAGTCCGCAGGGCCTGTTCCATGCTGTTTCTCAGTAAACAAAACCACGGGCAGGTGGGACTGCTCGCTGGGTAACCGAGTCAGCGTGGGCCAGTCGAGCCCAAGGCTCTGCTTCCGCACTGCCTGACTCTGAGAGAAAGCTTGGAATTTCTACACTGATAGATGTCCGTGCAGGAAATGGGTGTGACTACTTTTATATTCTCATAAGGACGTTATTACTTGTTCCCCCCTCCCCACGCGCGTGCACACACTCACACACCAACACGCACACGCACCCCTGCCCCCTGCCCGTCACTCAGATAGTAGAGGAAGAAAAGGTGTTGAGATTGAAAGCATTCTGGAGCAAGTTAAAATCAGAAATGTATCACATTGGATGTAGGGTATCTTGTGTACTAAAGGAAGAGGTGGGAGTGATTTTAGTAGAGACTTTAAAATCACACACACAGTTAGGAAATACACTCACTGTTTACCGAGTTATAGAACAGGACAGCACAGAAACAGGCCCTTCAGCCTGTCTAGTTCTTGCTGATCAATCTGGACCTGGACCATAGCCCTCCTTACCCCTCCCATCCACATACCTCTTCAAATTTCTCTAAAATATTGCAAGCTAACCCACATCCACCACTCCTGCTGGCAGCTCGTTCTACATCCCCTGAATGAAGACATCCCCCCCCTCATGTTCCCCTTAAATATTTCACCTTTCACCCTTAACCCATGCCCTCACCTAACATCAGTGGGAAAAGCCTGATATTTGCATTTGTTAACACCACTCCCAAATCACTCAAAGGTCAATAAAAGCCTTAAAGATCCTGCTGTGCAAGCCTTAGTGTGGTCCTCCAGAAGTGAATGCACTGAAATCTCTGTTCACACCTCAGCTTCTTGTACGTCAGGTGTGGAAAAGTATTGTGGATTGCTTTGCAACTTACCAGTTGAGAAGTTGGTTCAGATTCCCTGTGAAGACAGTGAAGGAAGAATTAAACAGAACTCTATAAATATCAATCAATATTACAAACGTAATTCCTGCCCACATCACAGCTTCAGACACAGGGGTCCCTGCAGATTGGGACCTGGAACACAAGGAGGCGGTTTACGGTGGGAGGGAGGATCCTGAGGTGAAGGTGTGCGCAGAGTAGAAATGGCACTGGCTTGTCCTGCTGGTGGACACAGGTCACAGGTCAGAGCTCAGGCTTGCCAAAGTGCTTTGCCATCAGTCCATTTCAAGTGTGCTCATCATCTCAAAGCAGAAAACGTGGCTGACAGTACCCTGGCACTGTGGGTGTCACGGGAGCGTAATTTTACTGCAGCGCCAGCGGCTCAGGTTCAGTTCCGCCGCTCTCCATGAACGTAAGGTTCTATCGGTGCAGATTAACGGGAGTAGGCATTTTAAATGGTGTCGGCATAGACTAGATGGGCCGAAGGGCCTGTTTCTATGCTGTACTTTTCTATGACTGTGTGGGTTTTCTCCGGATGTTCCGGTTTCCTGCCACATTCCAAAAGACATAGTAGGTTAATTCATCACATGAGTGTAATTGGGCACGTGGGAGGGGCCTGTTACCTTGCTGGGTCGCTGAATAAATAATAGTTCAATGTCTTTATTACTGATGCTGCTTTAGAGGTCAGTGTTGCCCAGGACACAAATGAGAACCTCGCTGCTGTTATTCAGATAACAACCATGGGATCGCAGAGATCCACCCGAGAGGGTAAGAGAGCCTTCAGTGTAGCAGACCAACTGAAAGTTCCTGTGGGAATACTGCACTCCCTCAGTATGCCACGGGGGGTGGGGGGCAACCTGGACTTCTGTGCTCCGTTCCCTGGGAGGACCACTGACTCAGAGACAGCTTGCACGCATTGTTGGGATCCAGTACTCCTGTGAGGGGCCACTTGGATTCATTTAACGGTATGTGAGATTTCTACTGGAACCCTTGGTGGGTTCCATCTATTTGCAATGACCAATTTACCCTGAAACCGCCACGTGTTATGACAACTTGGTAATGATGATGAATGTACGTACAACTGAGATGGTCGTGGAGACAGTCCCAAAGAGCAATTCTGTCCCACCTTCAGACCTGTTAACTCCTAATTGATCATATCCAGCAACCCTGTGCAGAATACTGGGACTTGGACAATATGGCCCAACATCAAAACATGTGAGACTCCAAGCAACTAACAGAGAGGAAACAGCAACAACCACTGTTCCCCAACTGGATTTTTAATGGACTCAACATCCATCAAAGATCCCCTTTATCCGGGCCATGCTATCTCCTCTCAGCTACCGTCGAACAGGAGGTACAGAAGCCTGATGCCCTACACCACCAGGTTCAAGAGCAGCTAATTACCTTCAACCACTGGAAGCAATGAGCAGAACCCTTATCACTGTAGTTTACCAGCACCATGACCTCTTTGCACTAAAATGGATTTCTTTTTGTTCTAATTGTGTTCTATTTTGTAAAATTGGATATAATTTATGTTTCATTTATATTTTTGTTGTGAATGGCTTTATCTGATACTGTGTGTCAGTGATGCTGCTGCAAGGAAGTTCCTCATTGCACCTGTGCAGATGACAATGAATTTGACTTTACCTGGTCCAAATAGAGATAAATGGTCTCATACTGAGGTAGGAGAACAGCAGCGAAGCACTCTGTGTGTGTGTGTGTTTGGGTCTGATTGTGTATGGTGTGTGTGTGGGTCTGATTGTGTATGGTGTGTGGTGTGGGTCTGATTGTGTATGGTGTGTGTGTTAGTGTGGGTCTGATTGTGTATGGTGTGTGTGTTAGTGTGGGTCTGATTGTGTATGGTGTGTGTGTTTGGGTCTGATTGTGTGTGTGTGTTAGTGTGGGTCTGATTGTGTGTGTGTGGTGTGGGTCTGATTGTGTATGGTGTGTGGTGGTGTGGGTCTGATTGTGTATGGTGTGTGTTAGTGTGGGTCTGATTGTGTGTGTAGTGTGTGTGTGTTCATGTGGGTTTGGTTTTGTGTGTGTTTGATAAGGAGAGTGAATCATAAACTCAAGAGATTCTGCAGATGTTGGAAATCCAGAGCAACACACACAAAATGCTGCAGAAACCCAGCAGGCCACTCTTGATTCCTCTGGCATTTTGTGTGGGATAAAGAGAGTATGTATGTTTTGTGTAGGAACACGAGTGTGCTGGCACGCATGTGTATCCACCCAGGTTCTCACATGAATGGAATCAATGTGTTTAGGGGACGGTGGGAGGTGGGGGAGAGGTGACAAGGAATGGTACAGTGGCTCCTTACCTTGTGGGCATTGCTCGTTTTCATCCAATTTAACTATATCGCTTGAAAAGAAGACTCCCTCCAAGAAAATGTCTGTTGCCTTCATCAAGACATGTTTTGCCATTTGACAAAAGTAAGAGTCAATAAATGGGAATAAATTCTGACCAAAGAGTTGCCAAACAGTCTTTAGCCCAAAGGCAAGAATCTGCTTCACCTTCCTGATGAAACTCCACAGCAGTGTTTGAGCTTTTGAGCCATCATTCCACATCCTGGAGCTATCTTCATGGACTTTGGATGCCAGGAACATGCGGGCAAAATTACTCAAAGATCTCCTGTTCATCATTGAAGCAAAATAACAAGCCTCCTCCTGCATGGACATCAGTAGACCTTTCCATCTGACTCCCAATGGACTCAACTCATCAACGAGTAAAAAGAGAGGTTTGAAGTCTTCATTTTCCTGGAAAATGTTCAGGAGTAGTTGAGGAAGCAGCAGACCAAGGTCTCCAAGCTGAGTATGGGACAGGGCTTGTAACATCAAATAATAAATTTCAGACTTGCTCTTTAGAACAACATTGGACAGTGTCATCTGGATGAGATCCAGCAGAGCAGAATCCCCCTGGAGTGTCTGAGCATGGAGGTCTGGGCGCAAAGGCTCCCGCACAGATCTGGAGAGGTTTAGTTCAGGAGACAGCTGGGGACTCTCATTTGAGATCTTCACCTGTGCTTCTCTCTGTAGATCCCTTGTTGAGGTCCATATTCTGGTGAGTTCCTGGAGTACAGTATTCACAGATCGCTGCTGGCTGTGAGAATTTTGTGTTTTTTCAGTGAAAGAGCCTGAAGGGGAAAAATAGTAACCCAATGTAAAAAATCATGTTAATTTCTGAAAACTTAGATCATAGATTTTTATGTTTTCAATACAGTGCCATGATAAATCAGTAATATATAAAATATACAGTAGTATAAAATATATAAATATACAGTAGTATAAAATATACTCAATACAATATATATATATTGCATGAGTATAGATTGTTTATATACATATGTAAGACCATAAGATACAAGGACACACATGTAAATTAGACCATTTGGCCCATCAAGTCTGCTGTGCCATTCCATCATGGCTGATTAATTATCTCTCTCAACCCCACTCTCCTGCCTTCTCCTCGTAACCTTTGACACCCTGACTAATCAAGAACCTATCAACCTGCACTTTAAATATACAGTACCCAATGGCTTGCCCTCCATAGATATCTGTGGCAATGAATTGCACAGATTTGCCACCCTCTGGCTAAAGAAATTCCTCCTCACCTCTGTTCTAAAGGGACATCCTTCTATTCTGAGGCTGTGCCCTTGATCTTGTATTCCCCCACTATAGGAAACATCCTCTCCACATTCACTCTACAGGGCCTTACAATATTGAATAAGTTTCTATGAGATCCCCCTCCCTTCTTGGCCCAGGGCCATCAAACACTCCTCATATGTTAATCCTTTCATTCCCAGGATATATAAAACTCTTGTTATGGAATATTGCTCCACTTTTTGGTGTGTTTTAAAAAGCTTGGAGATGGGTAGAGAAAGGAATGTTTGTTCTGGCAGGAGAGGACAGAGAATTAAAGCTGAGATGTTCATGGAGTTGCGTCAGGAAGTTCTTCTGCACATGGAAAGGGCCTGTGCAGCTTGTCCCCAACTTGGCTGCGTCACTGAGACCCGTGGACTTTTGAAGTGAATGCAGAAACTGCAAGAAACACTCAGCAGGTCAGGTAGCATCTGTAAGGGCCTATTCTGGAGTTAAGGTAGGCAGGAAATATTAATTTCACCAGCCACCAGTCTTCTGATTTGAATGTGGGTTGCAGAGTGGATTTAAAAGATAGCTCAGAACAATCAGACCTCAGGTGCCTGCATATGTGTGAGTGCATTTGTGGAAATTAACATTCATTTTGGAGTGTTGGCGTGAAGAAGGAGGTGTGTGAAAACTATATGTAATTCAAAGGAAGCATTGTAGATACATTTTAACTATAGAATTGTCCTGCTGTTACCTTTGATCTTTAGCATATAAAAATGTCATGTAATTTTAGGTCAGGAAGCCTCATCTACAAGACTGCCTCAAATTATGATGCCTGCTACTCGTTTTAGTTGAATAAACCTCTTCTATATCCACTCGCTTCAGTGTCTCTTTGTTCACATCACAACAGCATCTATAGAGTGGCAGTGGGACAGGGAGAAAATATTACGGCTCTTAGACCTGAAATATTAACACTGTTTCTCCTTCAACAGATACTGTTTGACCCGGGGTGTGTTCCCGGCATTCTCTACTGAATCTCTTTTACAGCTGGTTCAGGGAAGGGCTTGTCAGCTGTCTGCTAGAAGCCAGCTTATCTATGCAACCCACTCCAAGTAAGATGAGCATAGTAGACAGACTGCCAATATCCTTGGGCAGCTCACCACTCATCAGAAGACCTAGCTCAGTAGATTTCCCAATGTCAATGAGAGTACAGGTTTGGGCTCCGCTTGACCGAAATTCCAAAATCCAAACTTTTTTTGAGAGCTGATGTGATGTGGAAATTTCCATTTGTGATAAGGCACTGGAGAGTCTCTGCGCACCACAGAAGAGTTCTGAGAAGTGACCTCACATATGTAATGAACAGAAGTTAATGTAAAGTAGAGAAACACTGCATAAAGTGAAAAACAAAGATCTCAATTGTGTATTGAAACAATGGATTTGTCAGCATCGAAGAAAACATATTCCACAATAGTATGGTGATCATGAAACAAGTAAAGATCTATCACATTGAACTGGAAATTGAATGGCTGGTTGCAGAAATTTAAGAAAAGGCGTAGCATTAAATTTCTAAAGATTTGTGGAGATAGAGGCATCTGCTGATCATGAAGCAGAAGAGAAATTCGTTGGTGAGTTTGCCAAGATCATATTTGATGAAAATCTAACCTGCTGGACAGCTTCATCAGTACATGCAGTATGTGTGATGAACAAGTGTAAGACAGGCTGATTACCAGTAGCACATAAATTCAGAGCCAGGAATGATGGCGATGCCAGACAGCCACTGACTGTCCACCTAGGTGGCTGAGGTAGTGATAGCTTACCTTTCTGATGGTTCAATGTACACGTTGTTTCATGCACAAAATTATTAGAATATTATCTAAAACTACATTCAGGGTATATGCATAAGCTGTATACAGTATGTAAGTGCAGCCTTTGACATGCATCATACAGCGTGGATACAGGTGGTTTGGCTCATTGTGGCTATGGGCATCCACCAGTACTAATCCCATTCTCCAGCCCTTGGCTTGTAGCTTTCTATACCTGGGCCCTTCGAGTCATTGTACACTCACTGGCCACTTTAACAGGTACACCTGCTGGTTAATGCAAATATCTAATCAGCCAATCATGTGGCAGCAACTCAATGCATAAAAGCATGTCCACATGGTCAAGAGGTTCAGTCGTTGTTCAGACCAGACATCAGATTGAGGAAGAGATGTGATCAAAGTGTCTTTGACTGTGGAATGATTGTTGGTGCCAGATGAGGTGGTTTGAGTATTTCAGAAACTGCCGATCCCCTGGGTTTTTCATGCACTATAGTCTCTAGAGTTTACAGAGAATGGTATGAAAACAAAAAAAAAGTGACATGTATGTACTATGATAGTAAACTTACTTCGAAATTTGATGGCCGATAAAAACAGGTAACCTGATGATCTGACTATTTGGGGTCTTGCTGTGCCCTTACTCCACATTCCTAAATTGCTTCATTGCCCATGAAGCGCACTGCAATGAGCCAAGGTTGCGGAAGGTGGCGAAAGAATGGGATTCCAGTCTATTTTACCTGATGCCATAGACCACAGGAGGAGCACCAGAGCAGCAGCCTTGATCTTTCTGTTCATTGTTGCCACTACGCCCTGACAAGCGACCACCTCCTGCTGTTCCTCTCATAGGAAACAGGACCAGGCTGCAGTTCATGGGCTGGAAACAGGAAACAATGAGAGGAACAGAAAACAATTGCAAAACACATTGCAGCCAGCACTTCTTTTACACATTTCCAACTCTGTATCTCATTATATAGATGCAAATATCCCAAAACCCAAAATCCGAAACACTTTCACCCCCCCAAGCATTTTGGATAAGGTGTGCTCAGAAAACTTGTACAGAAAACAGGAAAGGATTTCCCATAGCATAATGGTTAGCCTAATGTGTTACAGTCCCAATGACCTGGGTTCAGTCCTCACTGCTGTCTGTAAGGACTTTATACATGACAGTGAGTGTTTCCTCCAGCTGTTCCAGTTTCCTGCCACATTCCAAAAATGGGTTAGGATTGGTAAATTTTGGGCATTCCATTCCACAACGACACTTGCAGACTGCCCTCAGCACATCATTGGACTATGTTGGTCATTAACAGAAACAGCACACTTCACTGTATGTTTCGATATTTCAGTGTACACGTGACAACTAAAACTATTCTTTCTTTATACGTAGATAATTATTTTATTAGATTGTCGAGTCATCTTCAAAGACCTGTGCAGAAAATCGCTGAGGTCTCTCTGTTCTGATTTTAGACTTCAAGAATCCTTTTCTCATTCACAACTAGGTCACCTCCGTGAGTCGAAGCTCAGAAGTTTACTAGGCACGTTTATGCCTCATAATTTAACCCTTCCAGCCCTGGTGGAACTGTGGTAAGTCAGTGCTGAAGGCTCCACACCAAGCCTTCAATCATCAGGTTCCTAAACCAGTGAGGAAAACTTCACTCACCCCAATACTGAATTGATTCCACAGCCTACAGACTTACTTTCAGGGACTCTACAACTCATGTTCTCAGTACTAACTAACTAACTATCTATCTATCCATCTGTCTATCTGTATATTTATTTACTGCACAATTTGTTTTCTTTTGCACATTGGTTGCTTGTCAGTCTTTGTGTGTAGTTTTCCATTGATTCTGTTGTATTTCTTTGTTCTACTGTGAATGTCTGCTAGAAAATGTATCTCAGGGTAGTGTTCAGTGACATATACTGTACATACTTTGAAGATACATTTACTTTGGACTTTGAACACCATTAAGAGTTCTGCCACTTCTTTTAAACATAAACCTGTGAATTTTATGCAGATAAAGGGCAAGGGGAAATATAAAACATATTCCATAGAATTGCGGTTTCCTCCTACTTCCCAATAACAAGATAAATATATTCTTTGTCTTAAATGGGTATATTAAAATAATTTAACTCACCCAAGAAATACTTCTTGGCACTCAGAGTTGAAGTAGCAATTGAAGGAAAGGGACTTCCCTTTTGTTTAATCTTGCGGCAGTCTGGCTGGGAGAGTAAATTCTTCCCTGTGTCACACTCTAGTTCAGCTCAACTGACAGCCTTTCCCCGAATGCCGTTGACCAAGAGTTCTCCTTGTCTTTGTGTGAGAGAGCAGTGAAAGCGAGCACCGCCCATTCAACTTGGGTGTAAAGTGGAAATTGGAAAAAATTAAGGAATGACTAATGACTGTACATAAAGTAATTTTATACAGGGCTGTAATACTACCCTGAGCTAATTAAACCCAGGGGTGAGCTGTAAAGATGCTCTGAATGAACAGAGGCCATTGCAAAATGCAATGTGTGAATAATACATTGACTTACCGCTCACCTTCTTCTCAATAGCCTCTCTTCCAGGACCAGTGGGAAGGATATCGTATTAAAATGTAACCTAGCCAGTTTGCAGGATCATCAAAACACAAAAGGAGCCAAATGTCTGGTTCGAGCCAAAGGAGGGCACCCTTATGTTAGTAGGCATAGGCCGGTCCAAGTGGCTGAACTGTGCAGCACTTAGTAATCAGCTTGTGGCATTTTGAAGGATGATTAAGACGCAATATCCAACACAATGACATTCCAAGCATCATTATCTCCCCTTGCAGGGCCTAGTTTCAATCATTTAAACCTATTCAATGCATGTGAACACGAACACACACCAACGTTAATGAGTGCAGTTTTACCACCACTGTGACCAACTGCTCTTCTATGGGTAAAATGGGGTACAAAGCTGGGGGGTAGGAAAAATTTTTGATGAAATAAAGAAAACAATTTAATCTGAGAGACAAGGGACCAATCGTTTTGCCGTGAAATTGCACTCAGTGTCCATTTTATTAAGTACACCTGTACTCTTGCACCTTAATGCAAATATCTAATCAGCCAATCAAATAGCAGCAACTGAATGCATAAAGGCACGTAGACATGGTCAAGAGGTTCAGTTGTTGTTCAGGTTTTCATTGATTTTATTGTATTTCTTTGTTCTACTGTGAATGCCTGCAAGAAAATGAATTTTAAGGTGGTAAATATCCATACTTTGATAATAAATTTACCTTGAACTTTGATAAGTCTTTGGGATTGTTTATCCCAGTGTGGACTTTTAAGTCAGTGGCTGGATTTTACTCTGGGAGAGACCGATGTTTAGTCTGTTGGTGATTACCAGGGTTAAAGCAGAAGAATGGAGCTGAGGCCAAGTTCAGGTCAGTTAGCACAATGCTGTTACAGCTCGGGGCATTGGAGTTCAGAGTCCAACTCCAGTGCCCTCTGTAAGGATGTTTGTACATGGGTTTCCTCTGACTGTTCCAGTTTCCTCCCACAGTCCAAAGACTTTTGCATTAGTAGGTTAATTGGTCATTGTAAATTGTCCTGTGATTAGGCTAGGGTTAAACAGGTGGGTTGCTGGGCAGCACAGCTTGGTGGTCTGGAAGTGCCATCTCTGTGCTGTATCACTAAATAAAATTCATTAGTTAATGGGAGAGCACACTCAAGGGCTGAATGGCCTATTTCTGCACCTATTTATTTTCTCATGCATCACTGACCTTTTCTACAGGAGTTACTCATCATTTAGAGTGCATAGAAAATTTACAAGGCTGTTGCTTGGACTTGAGTTATAGGGAAAGATTGATTAAGTTTGGACTTTATTCCCTGGAGAGCGGGAGAATGAGGGGAGATTTTGACAGAGGTATACAAAGCTCTGAAGGAAAATGCGAGCAGGCTTTTTCCAGTGAGGTTGGGTGAGAGGTCATAGGTTAAGGGTGAAATCAAGGTTCAAGTTTGAAGGTACATTTATCATCAGTGCGTGCAGTATGCAACTCTGAGATTCGTCTTCTCCAGATAGCCATGAAACAAAATAAACCATGGAAGACATTTAAGGGGAATCTGAGGGGGAAGATGAATCTTAGAGTTGTATATTGCATACATACTTTGATAATAATAATCACTGCGAAGGTGGTGAAAGTGCAGAATGAGCAACATTTAGGAGAAATTTGAATAGGTACCTAGATGGGAGGGAAATGAAGGGCAATGTCCCAGATGCAGGTTGATGGCACGAGGCAGATTAATAGTTTGGCATGGACTAGATGGGCCAAAGGGCCTGTTTCTCTGCTGTAGTGTCTATACAGATTAAAGGAGATGATGCAGTTCAATTGCATAGTTAGATATGTGACAGACAAATGGTCCAGGTGTAGGCTGATGGGACTACACAGAATAATAGTTTGGCACAGACTAGATGGGCCAAAGGGCTTCTGTGCTCTGTGACATTTTCCAATTGTGAGTTCTTTATTTCCCTCAGCAATTAAGATTCCAGGTCTAAAATAAGGATTACTCAGTAAATTGTAGATTTCAAAATTAAGTTCTTCCACTATTTGTACTTTGTATCAATAAGTGTCCTTATTACTTATTATTCTTAAAGTTACAACAAAGTAATTTTGAAGTTGAGTGTCTTTGGATTTTGATTCTCTTCATGCCAGGAAGCTTCACCAAGAAAAAAAAACAGCTGGTTATCAGCAAACCGAAAGGGAACTGCTTAAAATATTAAACAGTGATTTGTCATATTTGACATGTAATTCAATGTGCTGGTCGGCCCACTGAGTCACTGTTAATTAAAATACGGCATAGATCAGGTGGCCAGCCAGACTATTCCCCAGGGCAGAAACGGCCAATAGGAGGAGCATTATTAAAGGTATAAGGGGAGCGTCAGAGGTGGGTTTTGTTTTACAGAGAGTGGTGGGTGCACAGAACAGCTTGACAGGGGTGGCGGTCGAGGCAGATACATTAGGGGTATGTAAGAGACTCTTAGGCACATGGATCACAGAAAAATGGAGGGCTATGTGGGCGGGAAGGGTTAGATTGATCTTAGCATAGGTTAAAAGGTCAGCATAAGACCTTAGGCTGAAAGGCCCAGTACCGTGCTCTAATGTATTTATTTTATTGAGAATAAGCATGGAATAGACCCTTCTGGCTCTTTGAGCTGAGCTGCCCAGTAATCCCCGATATAATCCCAGTCTAATCACTAGGACAATTTACAATGACTAATTAACCTACCAACCGGTACATCTTTGGACTGTGGGAGGAAACCCACGTGGTCACAGGGAGAAGGTGCGAACTCTTCACAGATAGTGGCGGGAATTGAACTCAGGTTGCTGGTACTATAAGACCCATAAGACAATAAGACATAGGAACAGAATTAGGCCATTTGGCCCATCCAGTCAGCTTCGCCATTTCATCATGGCTGATCCATTTTCTCTCTCAGCCCCAATGTCCTGCCTTCTCCCCACAACCCTTCACATCCTGACTAGTCATGAATCTATCAACTTCTGCCCTAAATATACATAAAGATGGTTGCCACAGATGGCTGTGGCAACAAATTCCACAGACTTAAAGCGTTGTGCTAACCACTACACTATCGTGCCACCCTATATCCAATGTTCTATGTTCCATTTTGGCCCAGTAGGTTTTCCAAGATGCTTCACCTCACACCGAAATGTATTGCAACCCATTTAAAACTCCTTGGCCCACTTCTCAAACTGATTAACAGCAAGCTTCTTCACTATCAACACTGCCTAATTTTGTGTCAACTGCAAAGTTACTGATTAAGCCTTGTGCATTCACATCCAAACCATTTATATAAATAATAATGATGAATTTCTAAACGCAACACTAGTCACTGGCTTCCATTCTGAAAAAGAGACTTCAACCACCACCCTTTGCGCCCTAAAGGTGGAAAAGGTTTAGCTACCCTTGAGCTACCCACCAACCTGCCCTGTCAGGGGCATAAACTTAGACATTAGAAGGCCAATCAGCCCATTAAGCCTGCACTGCAATTTAGATTCAGGTCTGAATGTTGGGCCAGCAAGGAAGGTGTACAAAGACCTGTGAGGACGAGAGCTGGAAGCCCCCTCCAGGTGGGCGGGTCCTGGGATTGGGTGGGTGGCATGATGGCTAGTGACCAGCTAGGTTGGTGAACCTGGAGTTCAAGTCCTGCATCTTGGGGTTGATGTGTAAGATCGAAGCCCAAAGGTTGAAGACTGAAGTGGACAAGTGCAGAAGCTGAGGTCCAATGGCTGAAACCTTGGATCTGTGAGCCTGTGAGTCAGAGATACTGTAATACTATCACCCGGACTGAAAACCATTTGTTTTATCCTCATACCTTTTCACTATATCTACTTCCTTCTATTGAATGATTTGGTCTCCACTGACCCCCTCCCCCCAATGAACACTACCTCAATTTTTGCACCACATTTATTTTTTCTTACATATTTCTTATTCTAACTATAGTAAGCTTTTTATGTATTGCTCTGTACTGTTGCCACAAAACAATAGTTCTTGATAGATTCTTGATTAGTCAGGACATCAAAGGTTACAGGGAAAAGGCAGGAGAATGGAATTGAGAGGGATAATAAACCAGCCATGATGGAAGAGCAGAGAAGGCTCAATGGGCCGAATGGCCTAATCCTGTGTCTTATGGTCCAAATTTCATGACGTATGTTAATGATAATCAACCTGATTCTGGTTTCTGTGGTACAGAACTCTAGCTTCTTCATGCTTTTAGATAAATCTCTCCTCATCTTTGTCCTAATGTATCTATCCTGTGCCATTTGGTTGTGCAGTCTGTGGGTCCTACATGGGTTATCAGTCACCTTAGAATCCACTGTGTGGAGTGAAGCAATCTTCAGGGAGTCCCAAAGTTTGATGATGATTCAGTGTATTCCGCTGAACTGCTCAGCTCCTCCAATGAGAGGAAACAGTGAACAGAACGTTACAACCACCGGAAGCCCACGTGTAAAACACGTGGGATTACTTTATTACCACCAAGGGTATGTCTTAATTTAATTTTCATTCTTCCCATCATCGAGGACATCTTCAAAAGGCAGCATCCATCATGAAGGATCATCACATCCAGGACATACCCTCTCCTCATTGCTACCATCAGAGGTACAGGAGCCTGAAGACACACACACAATGTTTTAGGTACAGATTCTCCTCCTCCAACATCAGGTGTCTGAATGGACCATGAACCCCTGACACCACTTTTTGCACTACTTAATTATTTTTTAATTGTAATGTATAATGGTTTTTTTATACACTGCACTGTACTGCTGTCACTAAACAACAAATTCCATAACCTATGTCAGTGATAAACCCGATTCTGGTAACTGTAAAAGACTTACATATATCATTTGCCTTCTACAATGTCAGGACATCTCAAATCCTTTTATTGTCAATGAAGTATTTCAAGGCATAGTCAAGGTAATTTACAAAATTTGTGCATTGCAACCTCTTTCAAAGAGGCAAGAAAGATTAAAGATTAGCTTTATTTGTGACATGTGTTAGAGTGAATTTTTTGGGGTAGATGATTTGTTTACACTTAAATGACTTTGGCCACCAGACTTGTATTTGACAATGTGCTTCCTAAAAAGGTGTGAATACCAGATGCTTCTGGCACCGTAGTTTTGACCTGATGCTGTAGTTTCAAAGACAGTATTATCTATACATTATAAATATTATTTGTCTTCTATGTTAGCATGGGAAATGCCAAATAAATGTATCGTAGACTTAACTTACATTCCTAAAGGCTGTGGATACCAACCCAGACATGTTGGCATCGGAAGGAAAGGATGGTGTGATATTTTGTATGTAGCTTCAATAGGAAGCATTGTCTATAACTTTTTAAGTAGTGATTGCCTTTGTGCTTAGCATATAAATATCAAGCCCACATTGAGCTAGCAGACCTTTCTGTGGAAAGCGTCTCCGTCCGTAAGATGCCTGCTGTACCTTGTTGTGTGGAATAAAGAAGCTGCTTTGTATCTACCAGTGACTGTCTCTCTGGTGAGTTCATCCACGCTGCAACAACAACATGTTAAGTCAAAACATAAAGGGATGTTTTTGCTTCAACGACCAACTCAGTCTGAGGATTGTATTGGAATCAATTTGTAAGAGTTGCCATGCTTCCAGTGCCAACATAGCATGCCTGAAACCTACTAACCCTAACTGTATGTCTTTGGAATGTGGGAGGAAACACACTCGGCCACAGGGAGAACGTACGAACTCCTTACAGATAGCGGCAGGAATTGAAGCCTCACTGGTGATCGCTGGCATTGTAAAGTGTTGTGCTAACTGCTACGTTTGTTCACTTGAGGCTTGATGGCCAGAGCCCAAATCTGAATCTTTGCACGTCTGCTGGGGAAGTCGGAGCCCAGTGTCTATGAATCCACAGCTCCGCTGGAGGCTGAAGACAGCCCCGCTGGAGGCTGAAGACAGCCCAGCCAGTCTTGGGATTAGGGGACGAGAGGACTATGTGTATGTGTGTGTGTGTGACACAGCTTATTTTGCTTTGTCACTTGGTGTTTGTTTTGTGTTCTGATAATGATTGGGGACATGACATGTGTGGCGACACTTGCCCCCAGCACATCCTTGGGTGTGTTAGTTGTTTATGCAAATGACTTATTTCACTCTATGCTTCAATGTACACCTGATAAGTAAATCTAGACTCTGTGCTGAACACGACCATGCCACCCCGGTGTGAAAATAACCTCCTTTAAAAATGCTGATTACTGACCAGTACATTAAACAGAATCCCTCTCCAAAACAGTGCCTTGGAATCTTCTACATCTATCTGAGATAGCAGACCCAAACTCTGTTCATTATCTCATCCAAAAGCAGGTGCTTTTGTAATGAAGCAACTCCCACAGTACCTCAGATTTCTGTAATAGGACTTGATCTCACATGGAAGTAACAACTCACTGATAATACAGCTTTTAAATTTCAAGGGAATGAAAGCTTAAAGGTAACAAAGTTCAATGTAAATTTATTATCACAATACTGTAGTTGTAGATGAGTGTGTTCCCACAAAATCATTCAGTCTTTCCTAACCAGAAGCCCTGGATGAACCATGAGATACGCAATCTGCTGGGGGGCCAGGCCAGAGGCACTCAAGTCCAGTGACCAAGGAAGTTACAATAGATGCAGGTGCCATCTCACAGGTGAAGTTGCAATTCCAGCCTAAATTCAAATCAACGAAGGAAGCTCCACACTTGTGGCAGGGCTTGAAAGCTATCACCTCTTACAAAGTAAAATAAAGGGACATAGGCGACAACAGTACCTTTCTTCCAGATGAGCTCAATGCCTTCTATACTAGCCTTGACTGTCAAAACAATCTAAGTAAAATGAAAGACAATGCTAGAAGCAAAATGGTTCATTAAAAATTTATTGATAGTATATACTTTTCAATAGTAACAAAACAAATATTATTCATCAGACATGGAGTTTGGTCACTCCATGGTGTGATAGTTGTTCACAGAGCTCTGAAGTTTTCCTATGGTTATTCAGCCTCGACTGGTTAAAGTTGCAGAGTCCACAGCAACAGAGTTGATTGATCTTTTCTCTGGTTTTAGATTCACAAGTTACTGGTAAGAATTACCAGCACAAAGTGAGTGGCGCAAAAGCAGTCTTACATTTGTAGCCAATTGTACAGGCATGGAGAGTTGTGGACAGTCAGGTATAGCTTTGGAAATTTATAGAAAATTTAAAGACCTGAAAATGAGGAAAGGAGAACCTGATTTAATGGATCCCGAAACATGTTCTGGAGTGTTGAAGGAAGAGAGTGCAATCTGAATTTTAGGGTTTTAGATATCAAGGTGTTGATGTTGACTCTTGCTGAGTTACAGACCCTCTCTACCCTGTTTAAGTTACATGTGAGCCTGGAGGCTACCTCCATTATAAGCTAGCCAGGGCAATCCTGCTTTTGGACATCATTTAAAGGCACTGGGGGCCATTAAAACAGGTACTTCATTGTAAGCACGCAAACTCCACTTTCAGCATTCCCAGCAGGGATACCCACGACCAATGTGCTGCCTATGCTGATTGAACAGTTCCTCACTTGAACAGGGAATCTGCTCCTAGTCAAATATGATGACCAAGGAACATTGAGAGGAGGTTTGACATGAGATCATGATGGGTCTAGATTGGGTAAATGGAGAGAATGTTCTCTCCAATTTACACATCACATCATTGCACATTGGTTACTTGGCAGTTGTGTGTAGATTTTTCATTGATTCTATTGTATTTCCTTGTATTACTGAAAATGCCTGCAAGAAAATGAATCTCAGGGTACATGGTAATATACATATACTTTGACAATAAATTTACTTTGAACTTTGATTAGCAGATAGACAAGAATTACAGATGAATTGCCAGGCAAATCTTTTTTTAAACAAAAGATAAGAGAGCTTTGGGGTGGCAGGGTGGAGTTATGTCCTGGTTAAACCACTGATGCCAGGCAGAATTGACAACGGCTGTGGTCACCAGTCTTGTAAAGACACTGCTCAGGAGGCAATGGCACACCACTTCTGTAGAAACATTTGTCAAGAACAATCACTGCCAAAGGACATGATTGCCCACATCATACCACACGGCACAAAATGATGACAATGCAAGGAGCTTTGGGTTTGGATTCCACTGCCTGCATGGATTGCGAAGATGGGGTTCTCAAGAGGGAAGTGGAAAGTGGAAAGGCACTTGAGGGAACACAATTTGGAGGCCCACAGAGACAGAGAAGCTGAATAGCTCCAAAACAAGAGTACAGTATGGCTTCCTCCTGGTCTGTAACAATTGCGAACTGACCAAATACTCATCCCAATACATTTACAGATCGCACATTTCCTGACTGAAAGTGAAGGAAGCAAGTGGGTGGAACAGCACCTATCCATTTTAAAGAGTATCAAAAGAAGCTAAGGTGGTTGGACATAACATTTCCACAGATAGGAATTATGAAACTGTTCTACTAATGGCACAACTATCACAGAAACTGATCAGGCCAGGGCCTTTTTCTCCTGGAGCAAAGGCTGAGGGATGCTCTGACTGAGATCTTATAAGATTACAAAAGGACTGATCCAAAGATGCTTCTGCACTCAAAACCAGGTTCTGTGAATATAAAGTCACTAATAAATCAGCCAATGAATTCAGATGGCAACTCTTTGCCTAGAGCAGGGGTTCCCAACCTGGGGTTCACAGATCCCTCGGGTAATGGTAGGGGTCCATGGTATAAAAAAAGGCTGGGAACTCCTGGCCTAGAGTGGCAGGAATGTAGCCATCACTGACATGGAGTGGTTATGGCAATGATGGCTCAAGAGGAAGTGGAAGGGGGAAAGGAGTAGAAGGATATGTTGACAGGGTCTGATGAGGTGGAGAGAGTTGACCAGTGGAGCGAATTTCAAAGTTGAATATTCGCTGTAATTTTAAACAACATATGTTTAATGGCAAGAGCCTAAGCTAGGCTTCCATTACCATGCCAGTTATATGCTGGCATGTAACAATATTCAGAGAGAGAGAGAGAGAGAGAGCGAGAGAGCGAGAGCGAGAGAGCGAGAGAGCGAGAGAGAGAGAGCGAGAGCGAGAGCGAGAGCGAGAGCGAGAGCGAGAGCGAGAGCGAGAGCGAGAGCGAGAGAGAGAGAGAGAGAGAGAGAGAGAGAGAGAGAGAGAGAGAGAGAGAGAGAGAGAGAGAGAGAGAGAGAGAGAGAAGCATTGCTCTCCACTTGGCTGCAGTACTAAACTGATGGGCAGGGTTGCTTTTCGGTGCAGGCTGCACTCAGTAATGACTGGACAGTTCAGGTCTGATTTTGCAGTGTCTTTCAGACAGTTGCGAGAACACACAAACACCCTGCTACCTCTGCCAAGTGGCCATTAAGCAGAGCGGAGCACAGACTGCAGAATGCTGGCGTGGAATTATCAGAGCAAACCCCCTCCAAAAAAAAAAAAAAAAAAATTCAGACATATTCAATTCCAGTTCGTGTTGGCGGCTGGTGGGAAGCAAGAGAGAACCAGTAATATGAGGACACTTGCAGAACACCCCTTCACATTACTAGAGACAAGGGCTCAATCCTAACCACAGATGCCACCTGTGTGGGAATTCACCTTACGCATCATATCCCAGGAACATGCAAGGTTGGTAGGTTAAGTGGCCATTGTCAATTGCTTGTAATGTGTAGAGCTGGGCGCCACTGACCGCTCGGTTAATGGCAGGGGTTCATGACATGAAAAGGGTGGGGAACTCCTGGTGTGATGGTTGTGTAATGTGAAAGGCTGGGCCTAATTGTTACACTGCACACAAGTCCTAGTCTCCACAGGTCGTAAGATGAGTCTCTCTTCACCCTACTAGTTACCCAGAAAAACTTAACATTTGCTTAGATCACCCTAAACCTCTGAATTCCAGGGACTGCAAGGTCAGAGGAAGGAGTGAAGAAACTTTCTTTATGAGAATAACAATCAGTATCTATATCTATATATAACCATATAACAATTACAGCATTTAATTGAGGTATAAAACTTCCTTAAAAGTGAGGAGAATGTACAGGAGACAAATTCTTTGTTGACGAAAAGGACTTATTGTCTTGTGTTGACCCTGTTTTAACCCCAATACAAGTATCACGACAGCTGTCTTGATTTTTAAGGCATTAAGTGCAAAACAAAAAGTTGGAACATGATTTTTCTGTTGTTGTTGCAGGAAGGGACCAAGACAGAGACCAAACATCTTTTGAAAGCGCATCGGATCATTTTGACAAGTAGATGTGCAGACTCAAAGGGAGAGGGCCAGAGTATGAGGATTTGATCTCTGTGATGCACAATGTGCAAAACGTGAAAATGTTTGTAACATTTGTAAAAGTAATGTTCTGTACATTTTTTATTTCAATAAAGACAAAATGACAACAGCATAAAGAAAGATGCCCAGATGCCCTAAGGTACTTAAATACATCTCAAAGGTTATCATTAAAGTGAATCTGTAGTAAATAGATTCCAGCAAGCAAAATACCTTTCTTTAAATACAAAATCAGTATTTCTCTGAAATGCAAACGCTTTTCAAATTATTTTCTGCAGAAAAACCTGCCATGATTAAAATATTTAATGAAGGATAAAAGGGTTTTTTTTGTCCTCCCCACAAAAAACAGGCTTATTCTACATGCTAGATTTGAACGTTTCAGTGTCACAATGTGCTAGCTACATACACAATAGATAATAGTAAGAAAAACGCTCAACCTGATGAAAAGTTAAAATCTTCATTAATACACTGAAAAAGAAGACATAAACTCATGCCTTTCATAAAATCAAAAATACAAAAATTAAACCGCTTTCTTTAAAAAGTTTTCTCCTTACTTTAAGGATTTTTTTTTAAATGAAGCTGCATGTAGTTTTGTACAAGAAAGTTTTGTACAAGTAAACTGGTAATATACATAAAAAAATTTAACTGGCATCCTCATTCATGTGCTGCTCACCATTCTTCAGCTACCACACACCTCGACCTGAACAATTTTCTAAAGGCCTAAACCAAAGGAAATGCACCTAGCTCCTCTGTAAAAAAAAAAAGTGCCGCTTTCTCCAGTTTCCTTAGAAAATGAGTCCGTGGCCATACTTGTGGTATATCAATGCAGTCTAGAGGCAATTCATGCAATGCTCCTTCGAGTAAACAATACCGTGGAAAAAAAAAAGCCAGCAAATATATCAGGAGTGGGTGGGGGGAAAGGGAGACATTTTGTTTTTAAAACAGGGGACGAACAAGCTAACTTATTGTCAGGAAGGATGGGGACGGAGGGAGAGAAAGGGAGAAGAGGATGAAAACAGCTAGGTCCTATAAGCTTGGCTTGCACACTGCCATTCTCACCCCAATACTGACCATTCTTATATCACATTCACCATGAAGACCCCCAAAACCAGTGGCACTACATTGTGTTGTGACAGTAGATGCTCAAAGACAGACCTAAGCCCATTAGATTTGATCAGCTGGAATAATTGTTCCTCACTTGTCCACGGCACATTTCCCATTCTTTCCCCCACCCAGGTTGAGACTGTGTAAGCTTATGGATTAAAAAAAAAGATTAAAATGTAATTACAATATTTAGAATTTGTGTCAATCCCTCTTCTTGTGCCGTCACCCCTTCTCTTTCAAGATTACAGCTACTGTGGGTGAAAATTTCTGTTCTTTAATATAAATAAACGTGTATGTTACGTATGTGATTTATTTTGACTAACCTATAGATTTTTCATTTTTTATTTTAACAAATATACATTAATTCACAGCCAGTTGAAGCAGGAAGGTGGTGACTCAAATTAGGTAAGATTCTGTCTTGTTTGGGGAATTGAAGAGGGTTGGGGCGGGTGGCATTCTACATTACATTATAGTTAAAAGGAATGCTTTAATAATTGGATATTATTTCATATACTAGAAAAACAAAAGCCTAAAACCTGAACCTTTTTTTTGTATTTTTTAATATAATATACTGGCCATTTCTGTTGAAATGAGACCTGCATTTTAAAAAAAGTGGGTACAGACCACTTTAAAAAGCACCACCCAGAGGAAAACCAGGATCAGTATTATCCTCCTATGCAAACCTGTGACAATACAGGTTAAGCCAAATGCTGGTGGCAATAACAGAAGTACTTTTAGAAAGTGTTGATTTGTGTGTCACAAAAGAAAGTGCCAACCACTGACAGATGATAGACCACAGTCAAAGTCTCATCAACATGTATTGCAACAGACCACAGCATTTCACACTTGTTACCAGCAAACTGTCTTTAGAAGCACATCAAATAGGATGACAGAATATCTATTGCGTGCTGTACATGTGCTATTGGGATCTGCAGGTTCAGATTTTTTTTGACTGCATATACCGTTTCTTATTTTGTTAAACCCCTGCAATATCCTTTTCTATTCCAAACCACCCTAAATCGTTTGAGGCCAAGTTCACTCTCTGCAACCCCGTGGTTAATTCTGGGTGTCCAAGACAAGAAAAGCAAGACGAGGTACAAAAATGCAAATTTCAACAGTAATGGCAATGTCCTGTAGTCCAAAGGGTCCTGCTTTTGACTTCTCTGCCCCCTTCAGAATTGGTGTTGGCAACGTGGTCTTAATCCGGAGGGAGTAAATCATGCAAACGAAACTTCTCTCTGATGTGGGGTCGAACATCTTCATTCTGAGAGAGAAGTATATTAAAAGAGTTCAATTTAGGTAATTGTTTTGATGGTTTATTAGCAACCAGTAAAATCTCCATGGTGTTGCCACAGGATATAGGGGAAAGCAGTCTAAGCAAAAAAGTGCCCTCATGCAGCATGTGGTACAGTATTTCTATGTCAGGGGTTCCCAACTTTCTTAATGTCATGGACCAATACCATTAAGCAAGGGGTCCGTGGGCTCCTGGTTGGGAACCCCCCAATCTAGAACACTATCCACTTGATAGAATTGTGCAGCTGAGGAAATGACTAGTCCAGTATGAGTAGCAAACTTAACGTCTCATTTCAATGTGCAAGACCTTGCTAAATGCCAGATGACTTAAATACATTTCAGAGTAATCTTTTACCGCCTATAACATCCATATCTTACCAGGTATATGTGCTGAGAGACACAGGAACTATTTGACTAGTGAGTGTATTGCAATTAACTCCAAAGCTGCCCTTAGACATCAAGATAAAAATTAAGAATGGAGATTAGGAAAACTTTCTTGCCATTCTAAGCATAATTACTAGACAGCATGGATCAGATAGGTGAGCAAAGACTAGGCAGTAAGTGAGGAAGCTTCCATCTAAAGCCTTATAGGGAAATGTATGCTATTTAATGACAGAAATCATAACTTACCAGTTCTACAAGTTTCTCTAAAAATGGAATCAGTTTCAAAAGCTCCGTGTCATTCTTATCCATGAACCAGCTTTCAATTGGAATTCCATTGGATAGCTGATGGAAAAGGATTGAGAGCATATTTTACCATAACTCAAATAGCTTGTTACACAAGTTACAGCTATAGCTGCTGTACAACATCTGAACATTCACATCAATAATACCTCAAACTGGAGGAGTCAGGGAGAATATCAGTGCACAGATTAACAATCACAAATACTGAAAAATATTCCAAAGCAACGTTTAGTTACAGTTTCTTGTATTCAGTTTTCCCCATGCATCACCTTTCCTAAATTAGGAAAGCAGCCAGACATAACAGCAAGGACTCAACTGACCCCAAATAGAATGAGCATTATGAAGCTATTTGGCCCAAGTTTATTATTGTTCCTTAAGGATACAATAACATCTACAATGCAGAATCAGGCAGTAGCCAATGCTCCATAGTCAAATTTACTGCATGTTCCATGAGACCCCTTCTAATTGATTGAAACCTTTTAGAACATCTTCCATTGCTGCTTCTCAGTTCTGGAGCTCAATTTAACTGGAGATCTTTCCTGCACAACATTCAATATCATAATCTAACCTCATCTCCTCAAGATCCATAAGCAGGACTACCTTGGGAGACTCATTGTTTCAGCTGGTTCCTGTCCTACAGAACTTATTTCCCCTTGTGACTGTAGTCTGTCTCCATTTGTCCAGTCTCTTTCATTTATATCCCTGTCACCTCTGATACTATATACTTTTCAGATTTCGGGTCCCAAATCAACTTTTTAATCACTAATCGATTCCCTCCATCCCACATCAAAAAACGCTAATGGTCCTTTGCTTCTTCCACCAGCAAAGGAATGACCAACCTGGCTGAATGTGCTTACACTGAACGGTCTCTCCATTAATCCCACACACTTCCTCTGAGACTGTAGCTATGAGAACCTTAACAGTCCAAACCACACCTGTCTGTAGGACCGTCCTTATTTTTTCCCTTTTCAGTCTCCTTCTCATTTCTTTCTGCAGCAACATCGATGACTACAAGGGTAGGTTTAATGCTCTCATGTAGAACCCCAGTTTCATTACCTCTGCTGCAACTTTCATCTTCTCATCACTTTCACACCCTCCATAGCAGGCTCTTCCCTTCTACTTCCTGACTTTTCTATCCCTACCTCAGGCAATAGTCAATAATCAGTATCAATTATCAGTAATTGATCAGTATCAGGAGGGAGGAGAAGATGGCGACGCGACGCAGCTCGCAGCAGCCACTCCAGTGATGATGTCTGTTATTTGTCAAGTAGGCTGCCATGCACAATCCTGATTTGAAGGAGACAGATGTAAGAGCACGGAGGAACATCTGGTGAAACTTCTGAAATGTCTGCTTCGCTGCCACTGCTACTGTGTGATCCAGAATCTCCGGAGGGGAAGGCCCCCAGTCCTCGGCTTTGCTTGTTGCTCGGTGGCTGGGGCGGGGTCAAAGCACTCAGAGAGGCTGTGTCGGAGGCTCGAAGTTTTTGGACGGATTCAGAGTCCGCTGCGGTCGGGTGCTTCCAATGGTGCTGCATTGGCAAGCTTGCGGCGCTTGGAGGTTCATGGCGGGGAGAGTTTCTCCCTTCTACCATCTGTGTGAGATGATGAGGCTATCGGGACTTTGAGACTTTTTTTAAACTGTGCCCATGGTCTGCTCTTTATCAAATTATGGTATTGCTTTCCACCGTTGTAACTATATGTTATAATCATGTGGTTTTGTTAGTTTTAGTTTGGGTTTGTCCTGTGTTTTCTTATGATATCATTCTGGAGGAACATTGTATCGTTTTTTTAATGCATGCATTTCTAAATGACAATAAATAAGGACTGAGTGTCCTCATAATCTACAAACGTAATTACATTCCCACATCCTCCCACCACTTTTTAGCAAATCTGCTCCATCTGCTTCCCATATTTGCTTCCAATTAATTCTCTCAAAGCTCCAGATACATATCTTTTCTACATTCCTGTTTCACAGACATTTTCTTCTTCTTTAACTGTGCCTTCCTCTCCATGGTGTTCGACAAGTCTCTGAATTGCATCTGTTCCATTTTCTACATGTGCCCCTCTAAGCAAGATAAAAGTTCCTCCTGTTGTCATTCTCCACTCCAGTGTCAAAAATTGATTTGGGACCCCTGTCTACAATTTCCATGACTTAACATTATGCCACCACTGGGCTCACCTTCTCATTTCCTCTGCATTAAACACTTAGAAATGACTGTTCCCTAATTCACCTTTTACTTTCACCAACATGGGAGCAGGTGGTGGATGGCCGCATGAGCAGCTGGTCTTGGATATGCCACCACTGACGCCAGGCAGACAATCTCTTAAGAGTATTGACAATGGGTTACCCGTCTTGTAAAGACACTGTGCAGGAGGAAATGGCAAACCACTTCTGTAGAATTTGCCAAGAACAGTCATGGTTAAGACCATAACTGCCCTCATCATGACACATAATGATGATGATGACTCTTAACCTGCTGAGTGCCTGCAGCATGCCCTGCTTTATTTTCAGCATCTGTAACAGTTTGTACCTCACAGTTCCATTTATTTATCTTCTATTTCCAGACCCTCCAGAGAAGTTAGCTGTGAGTAACATGCCTTCATCACCCTCCCAACCAACACTATCACCAGCTGTACTTCCCCCTCTTTCTTATTCCTTCAAGACCGAGGTCAGCTTGTTTGCACTCCAGTTCTGTAGGCTACTGAAGGGGCAGATGAGGCAACTGTGGGAGCCACAGAGTCTGCCATAAGAGAAGTAGTTGCAGCTTAAATGGGAGAGTACCAAATCAGTACCTGACCACATTGCCATGCTGGTAAGGTTATCAAGAGGCCAGTCACTTGCAGCAGGATACCTCTGGCCTTGGGGCCATAGTATTAATGTGGGTATTAATGGTAGCTTTGGGGATAATGATTGAGGAGAATTGAGAAATTTATTTTTTATCTCATATTGCACACTAACAGTCCTTCAGTGACCTTTCTTCCATCATAAAGCCAGAAGTTGTGGTGCTCAGCTATGGTCACACAATGCTCAATTCTAGTCATAACTCTTCAGCCAATGGAGCAGTCCATGGAACAAAACGGAGACAATTCCCGAACATGGCCTCTTCAGGGGTTAAAAAATAAATGTGCCAGGGAGAGACCATCTCCAACAAGATAATCTAATCACTTATCCTTGGCATTTAAAGGGATTACCATTCCTCTATGTTTTGTTTCCTTTTGCGTCCTCAAATTTCTTTCCACGTTCTAAAGACGTACGAGTTAGTAGGTTAATTGGTCATATGGGTGTAATTAGGTGGCATGGGCTTGTTGGTGGGTGGTGGGTTGGAGATCATTTCTACCAAAGGAGGTGTAAGGTCCTCCTTTCCTCCACTAGCCTACAGGTCACCCTTGGGCAAGGTGTAACACCTGCTTAGCCCCCCCCCCAGTATCAGGGTCACATGAAGCCATGGGAGCAGGTATGAGCAGCCGGTGCATATCACAAATCCTGGTTATGCAACCACTGACGCCAGGCAGTCTCTGAAGAGTATTGATAATAGCTGGGGTCACAATATCTTGTAAAGACATTACCCAGAAGAAGGCAATGGCAAACCACCTCTATAGAAAAATTTGCCAAGAACAATCATGGTCAAAGGCCTTGATTGCCCACGTCACATAATGATTATGATAGGTTCACTGGGCCAGAACATCAGTGCAAGGTGGATGTAATTGGCAAGACCAAAATGCTATGTGGCTTGCTGAGCCATTTTAAAGTTGTTAGAAGTTAGAAGGTCTGAAATCAGATATACAGTAATAGAGACAGGGCAAGGAGAGACAATTTCTTTTCCTAAGAGATATTAGTGAATCAGATTGGATTTTATGTTAATCTAAAAACAAGTTTATTAATTTATTCCAGAGTTTAAAAAATTTTTTTTGACTGAATTCAGTTCCTGATGGGATTTGAATTTACACCTTTGGATCTGTCCAGGCCACATAACTACCAAACTACGAGCCTCATAAGAAACAGGACACATCTCTATTTCTAACCTCCTGAGGTCCTCAGTTGACTGACTGCAAGCAAATTTACAATTTAGTTTCTACTAGACAATGGGGTGACCTGTTGGGGCACCCTTTGAGAGAAGGGTAGTGCAGTCTGATGTGGCCAGAATGAACATTAAATTTTCCTGAATGCTATTGGTATCGCTTTGCTTTGGAAACTGAAGTGGAAAACCTCAGTTTATTAAAGACGAACGACACGTAGCAAAGCAAATATAGCTCCTGCTCGTTTAACAAAGGACATTTTTGATGGCATCATTTCTGGTTTATCTGCCACCCTTGTGCCTCTCATTGTCACTCTGGAGAGGTGCAGTCCTTTCATCCCCCGTCTCTTCATCTCTCCTGCTGTCTGTTGTTTGTCTCTGATCCTGGAGACGCGCATGCCTCTCCTCCTCTTATCTATTTTTGTCCTGACTCTTTGATCCTGGAGTCGTGCGGCCCTGGCCTCATCTGATTCTTGTTCTCTCCCTCTCCTTGCCGCTTCCTGATGACGTTTGGTGTCATCTCTTGACCATAATGTCCCCCTTCCCTTTCCACGCGACATAATTAGGCTGACCATTTTTTTTTACCCTAATGCTGGATAGAAGATATGAAGCACTAACACCAAAAGATGCTGATTATTCTTGATGGTGTGGTTGGCGCTCTCCTAAATGGACGTGATATAGTCACCGCTGTCCTTTGCCTGCAGCAAAGGGTTTTATGGGTGTCTCGAAGTATGTTATTACAATAAGATTTAATTATCTCTTATTGATGGGTGGCAGTTAGACCTGTCCCAATCCTGCACATGCTGATGGTGATGAGCAGAATGTGACCCCTCGAAACAGCGCTGCCCTGCCCTTTTGTTCCGGTAGGTGTCACTGCTGAGGCTGGCTGTGCACGAGTCGGGCTGTCGCGTCCCGATTTCCATGATGGCCGATCGGCTCTCAGTTGAAAGCCAGCCTGTTGATTTTTGGTGAATGAGCAATTTTATACAAATATATAACCCTGAACTTTGCCTGCATTCTGTAAGTTAGCGCATTTTTATTCGATTTAGCCAAAAAAAGTGCCACTGTAATGCACCGTTTGCGCTAATTGGAGGTCACAAACAGACAGACAGAGCATGAGAGATTTAGTAGTATATAGATGAAGCAAAGCCAAAGAACACAAAACAAACTCTCTGGCACTCTGCCCCCCACTGGATGGCTCTGGAACTAACCTGATATGCAAAGGCTTGTGGAGAGTTGTCAATAATGATTGTTTTCGAAAGATCCCTTCCAAGAATATTTAAATCCTTTATGTAGTTTCCCTGCACACACACACAATGCTCACGGAATAGTCTATGCCTAAATGAAAAAAAAATTGCAGGTTAAGCATAATAATAAAATTATGGTGAACATGAAGACTTTCAGCCAATAATTATACAGAAATAACTGGCTAAACTGCAGAAAGTAATGAAAGTAGCTTCAACATTAGCAAAAGCACCAGCACCTAAAATACATCTTGCACAAACTTTTTGTAGATGCTGATCGAATCGAAAGAGGTGACGATATACAACAAAATACCAATAAACTGTAACATACAAAGTAGGATCACAGAATACAGCATCAAGCCAGGCAAAACTATATAGGAATATTTTGTATCAAAATCATATCATAATTTTATTCTTTTGCTTAATCCGCCATGACAGAATTGGTCAGCACTCTCATTTCTGAAAGGTATGAATAAGGTGTTTTGTGAGCACCTTAGTTAGTTAGAGCTTTGTTGTCATTGCTGAGGACAATGAGATTGCAGTGCTGCTTTATGCAGTGCAAGACAGCATATTGGCAATTCAATTATGTGGTTTTTGTCAGTTTTTTTTAGTCTTGGTTTGTCTTGTGTTTCTATGATTATCATTCTGGAGGAACAAATTGTATCACTTCTTAATGCATGCATTACTAAATGACAATTTAAAAGAGGACTGCGTGTCCTGATAATCTAATCTAATTACTAAAAACACAATGACTACATTTCAAATACCGTCTGAGTTATTTAGTGACCTCTAAGTTACAAGTGAATTAAAAACAAACTCCAAAATGCAGCATTGTTTAGTTGCGTGGCAGCTCAGAGGAAAAAGCTGTTTTTTTCAGTCTAGACTTCTGTGCAGAGATGTTTCTGTACCTCCTGCTGGATGGTAGGACATTGAATGGGTGAGTACTAGGGTGGGATATGTCCCACCTTATCCTAGTGATCAATGCATTACAGCACTGAGTGCTGTAAAGAGAAAAGCCAACCTTGACACAAGATATTAAACTAAAACTCGTTTTACATGCATGTATTAAGTCCTGTGTGGGTGGATATTAAAGATCTCATGGCATCATTCAAAGGAAGTTCTGCAGGTCCCTTAAGCGATGTTTATTAGTCAGCTAACATTGCAAACAAAACAAGTTATGGCATTGCATTGTGTGGATCTTGCTGTGCACAAAATTGTGGCTACTACATTTGTAATTAAAAAGTTAAAAGGTTCTAGAGCATTGTAGAATCATGACAGACAATGAAGATGATCTTCCTTTCTGCACATTCCATTGTGATAATGGTTAAACTCAAAGTGGCTGCTGGTGGGATCGCAGGGACAAGTGGAGTAGGCAGTGAGGAGGCACTGTAAGGTCATGAAAGACATTAAGTGGTCTTCTTTTCTGCATATTACATTGTATTAACGGTTAAACTCTAAAAGTGGTTGGCTGTGGGAAGGAGTCAGTGAACTCAATGGCATTAGAACAGGGACAAATATTTATCCCAAAAGTGACACTGGAAATTGGCATTTTAGCCCAAACAATCTTCTCTGCCACCTTGCCAACAGTGAGCTGGGTCATGTTAACTGCATTGCCAGTCCAGAGACCAGGACAAATAACGCAGAGAAAAATTTTAATCCCACACCAAAATAACCTGAATTCAGTTAACTGAATAAAAATCTGGCACAAGTGAATGAAATGATTGGATTGTCTTTAAAATCCACCTTTGTTCATTAGCCTGTTTGTGCCTCTTGGAGAGCAGTTAATTCTCTCCTGACTCTTGAAATAAACCACACTTTTCAAGGGGCAATTAGTCAAGGATAATGAATTCTGGCCTAATTAGTGAAGTCCACATTTTTGAATGAATATAAAGTAACTGTGAGAGGCCTGGGTGGGGGGGGGGGGGGCGGGCAGCAGTACAGTTTACTGGTCAGCAAATCACCCAAAGATCAGAGAAGCTAGCTAACAGTTAGTAATTTTCCTTTCTTGCATCGAATATTAAAATAAAGGAGGAAAACTTCACTACTGGATTCTTTAGGTGATCATTTACAGAACAAAGTTAGGCAAGGTGCTTTAAAAATTACCTTAATGCACACATTTCACAACTACAAATTGGGTTAGTGCTTGGATTGAGATTAACTGAAACTTCCTCTCAAAAAATCTGTGTCCCTCACTTTTAACTCTACTACTGCAGTGAATAATACTCTAATACTGTCAATGCTTAACTGGGTTGTCAGATGGAATAGTTTCCACACAGACCGAAGATTTCAACTGCCCAGGGCAACACAGAAGTAATTCAAGTCTAATTATTAAAAAACATACATTTTAATAGAGTTAAAAGTCCCAAGTCACTTCAAATGACCATGATCAAACACAATTTGACACTGTTGAACAGAAGGGTATGTCAGCAGATATTTGGTCAGAGACAGGCCTCAGGAAGCCTCTTAAAGAAGAGTGTTGGGTTTAGAGGGGGATTTTACCCACAATAGCAGAGGTATGGGAGACTAGGTTGGAATCAGGAATGCAGAAAGGGCCAAGAGAAGGAGCAAAGGAGATATGGAGATAGGAAGATTATTTTAGAGACCCAATCTTGAGAGCATGTATTTATAGAGATCACAAACACGAGAAAATCTTCAGATGCTGGAAATCAAAAGCGACAGTCACAAAATGCTGGAGGAACTCAGGTCAGGCAGTATCAATGGAAATGAATAAACAGTTGACGTTTTGCGCTGTAACCCTAGGCCTGACCTGCTGAGTTCCTCCAGCATTTTGTGTGTTGCTATTTACGTTGAAGAAGAGGGAAATTAACTAAACTATGAGCATATTAAATTATTTAATTTTCACCTTGTTATTAATTATACCACAACCACTTTATGGAACTTACCTGACTAGCTGTTTCTTAGGATCCAAAATATTCAGCAATTTGTCTGCATAAACTTTCTTAGAGGCAGTGAACAGAATAATCTACAGAAAGAATGAAGAAATGTCAATGTACAATTGCCAATTTTCTGCAGTGGACTTCTAAGGCAGCATATATGGTACAAATATTTCCTAAAAGCATTTTAAATTACATGTCCAGGAAGTTGTAACCAGAACTTGCAGTCAAAAATTAAAAATCAGCTTAAACCATGACTAGTCAAAGTATAAGCAATCCTTGAGATTATTTACAATAACTCTATTAATGACATACAATTTCAAATAGGAATCTGTGTCTCCAGGTGCCCGTTACTTTAATTTTCTGTGCGTCTCCCAGTCTAAATTATCCACTCTTTGCCTTTAGTGCTGCTCCAATGAAGCTCAAAATAGGTTTTAGGGTCATTATAGATCTTTTCACTACCCTTCTGGACTGACCACTTGAGTTCAACTATTTCAGATACTGATACTGTTGTTTTCATTTACATCTCTTCAGGAGACAATCTGTAGTTGTACCATTACCAATTTCACCCTGCAATATTGTCCCTTCTGCACTCTTACCTTCCACCCAATCACAGAGATTCTCTTCCTCCATTGTATAAAACTTGCTTTACATTTCCACATATGATAGGAAAAAATCATGAATTTGAAACATCAATCTTGATTTGAGTCATCAAATTATACAAGCAAAGAAGCAGGCCTTTAGAACAGAGATAAGGAGGAATTTTTTATCCAGAGGGTGGTGAATCTGTGGAATTTATTGCCACAGATGGCTGTGGAGGCCAAGTCATTGGGTATATTTGAAGCCAAGGTTAATAGATTCTTGATTAGTAAGGGCATCAAAGGTTATGGGGAGAAGGCAGGAGAATGGGGTTGAAGGGGATAATAAATCAGTCATGCTGGAATGGCCTAATTCTGTTCCTATGTCTATCGGCTTTATGGTTATGAAATTATGTTAAATGATCGAAGGAAAAGTTATGGCTACAGATCAACATAAACCACCACTGATTTTTACAAGAGTACTTTTAAACTCACCTCATAAATCTGAGACATTCGCTCCAGGAATTCCCGAAAGTAAGGTCTCAACCGTACGTAAACCTACAACGTCAAGTGTAGAAAAGTTACTGTAGCTTACAAAACACAAAGGATTACATGTCAAAGACTAAAGGAGCAGAAAGAAATAATCACTAAACAAATCATTTTTAGAAAACTCAAGAATATTTTTGTTGACAGGTGCAAGGGATGGTGGTGAAAGAGAATGAAGACTATTTAGAATATTTTTTATTCTTTAAATAAATCAATTAAATAATTATTAATTATTCATTAAAAGTAAGCGATTTAAATATCTTTAATTAGAATTATTTTTCTTTAAGTATTTTCTTGAAACACAACCTTATGGACAGAGCCAATTTGAATCATAATGGCGTGTCCACTCTACTAGGAAATGGACAAATGAAGATTGTAGTGGATCACTTCAGCCAAGGAATTCTCACCATCACGATTCAATTATTTGTTGTCCTAAATCACTACATTTTACAATTTTTTTATATTCTTGCCCTCTAACTACCTTCATTTCACAACCTTCGTTAATTTTCTTTCTCTAACTGTCCTAATTAATTCATCTCTAACAATCTACCTCCTCAGCAACACTAGCCTCTCCTCATCAGGCATACCCTCCTGTCAGAAACGTTCTTCCCCTCTTCCTTGTGTTTTAACACTGGCTTCTTTTCTCTGGCAAAGGGTGTTTGACCTGAAGCATTAACATTCCACAACTTTTGTTAAAATTACAATGAACAATTTTTTTGCTGAGTTTTCTAATTTAACTGTTTTTAGTTAAATTTTTCTACACCTGCATCTTTTTGATTATTGTAGGCATTTTTCACTCTCAGATCCCTCTATCTTCCCATAAGACAATAACCTCCTTTTTAGATCCAAAATGTCATAATTAAGTCAGCAAATGTTATGCACAGCATCTCAAAGGCTGACCCTAATTTAACTGTACTTTCTGATATGCTTTGACAAGGGTACACAAAGGGATAAGTAACACAAAGTGCTGGAGAAACTCAGTAGGTCAAGCAGCATCTACAGAGGGAAATACACTGGTGACATTTTAGGCCAAGATCCTTCATCGGGGCTGGAAAGGAAACATGTTAAAGCCAGAATAAGAAGGTGGGGGGGGGTGGGGAGAGAGGAAGCTAATAGGTGAGACCAGGTGAGGGGGAAGGTGGGTGGATGAAAGAGGACTAAAAGAGGACAAATCTGGTAAGAGAGGGCAGTGGGCCAGGGAATAAAGGGAGGGGGGTGGGGAACCAGAGGGAGGTTACGGGCAGGTCTTGCGGGTAGGAGAGGGAAAACAAGGGGATGAGAAAGCCACCAGAAATGAGGGAAATCAAAATGTGGGTGTGGGATGGGGTGTGAAGAAGGACAGTGGAATTGTTATCTGAAGTTGGTGAAGTTAACTCTGATACTACAGAATATGAGGTGTTGCAACTCCAGCCTGTGTTTGGACTCATTGTGGGTTAAGTGTGGTGCAGTATTTCCCAAACTGCAAGAATAGGTAATCTTACCTGGTAAATCACGTCCTGAAAAAGGACAGGAAAGGTAAGTGCCGCATCATCCAGTTCATTGAGACTGCAGTGCACCAGGGTCTCATCCTGCCGAGGCAAAGCATTTTCAAGTATCACAAAACAATATTAAAGGAATGTGAACATTAAACTGTCATTTTAACTAATAGCACATTGAGTTATAATCTCATGCAAGGTAAAATGGAAAAAAGAAATCACATAATTAGACTTTACATAACCAACCACTGATACATTAAGTAAAAAGTAAAGTCAAAAAATAAAGATCACATGTTACTTGAAGACAAATGCCTGTTTGCATCAACTAACCATTCCCTCCCTATTTTTGTTCTTTCTGGTTCATAAACTTATCAATCTCAAGTATAAGAAAAACACAAGTTAATTTGAAGATCAAAATGATATTTTATCTCTTGAACACTGAACAACATCATCTTGTTTCAGATACTTTTACTGTATAAATGGAAAACTCAAAATAACATACATATAATGTGTGAATATTTCAAAGCACATTATTTTATACATACACTTCAAAGCATAATTTCGCTCACCAAATCTAGGACCAAAGAGAATTCAGGTGTACTTCTGGTTTTAAGTGGCAGGGCAGGCTTCCGACTGAGCTGTTCTTCCGTTAGTGGTGGCACGTGCTTGATGAAGTAATAACTATCAAACAAGCAGAAATAAGTGGCTAAAATGTTGGGTGAATGCATTCACTTTAGAGCAGTTAGACTCGCTACATGACACAGCACTCAATTTCTTAATGGTGTCTTCAATAACATTGGGATACATTTACATTGCAAACAATCAACACTGAATAAACGACGAGCTCAGTAATCATATTTTTACCAGCTCTTTGAAGTCCATGGGTGTTCATTTTAAAATTTCTCAAGAAACTGGCGATACGACTGTCCACACATGAACCCGCGTATCACATCACTCCCAAAGCAGAATGTGATACGACAGTTGTAGAATTCGTGATACGGTATAGGAGGAAGCCACTTAGCCCACTGAGATTCTCCAGGACTATTCTCCCACTCATTTCCTTGCAACCTATTTTGTCTATGATAAACTTACATTTGGAAATGCTTCAAATTTCCACCAGCCAATAGTGGCTCTCATGGCCAAAAAAAAATTGAGTAAAGAAAACAACGTTTTTGTATCTGCCTCAGTGTCTTTTGGTAAATTGATATACTGTATTATTGTCACATAAACCACAGATCAATTTATTACAACAGTGTATTGAGGTAGATCAAGGTAAAACAATAACAATTCAGAATGAAGTGTGAACAGCTAAACACAGGCAGACAATAACACACAAGGTCATAACGAGGCATATTATGAGGTACAAGTCCATCTTATCATACTAAGGGACAATCTTAAAACAGTAGGATGGAAACTGTCCTTCAGCCTGGTGGTATGTGCTTCCAAGCTTTTGTATCTTCTGCCCGATAGGAGGGAGAAGGGACTCATTCTTTGCTACAATCAGTAAGCAATGCTCACCAATTTTGATGACTTTTAAGAACAGGTGTATCTCAGTTTTACCTACATGTGACTGCAATGTATACCAATGTTGGTGCAGCAGCCATGCAGTAAAGTACACTGCTCCCAAGCATTGCCACAGAAAACACACGTGCAATGGAATATGTACACAAGCACATAGCACAGAAATTTCTGCAAGCAGTAAATACTTCAAGCACATACAAGAATCACTTCTCTTTTTTCATCCTATCTGGATTACCCTCTCATCCCTTCCTCTTCTCTCACCTGGCCATCACCTCCTTCTGATGCCCCTCCTCTATCAGGTTACTTCCTCTTCCATCTATCACATCCCAGCTTCTTACTTCATCCCCACCCACCTGGTCTCACCTATCACCTGCTAACTTGTACTCCTCCCCCTTCCCCCACTTTCTTATTCTGGCTTCTTGCCCCTTTCTTTTCATTTCTGATAAGGGTCTCAGGCTGAAACATCAACTGCTTATTCGCCTTCATAGATGATGCCTGATCTGCTGGATTCCTCCAGCATTTTGTACATGGTGTACAAGAAATTAACTGCACTTAAGTTCTTCTAGGCTTCTACAATTTAAGTACCCCAATCACTTTCTGTTCTTGTTTTGATTTCAAAATTCCTTATCTTAAAAAAAAAATTACTTCTTCAGAATTAGAAATACCATGTGCTTCAACAGAACTGTACTTTACTGGAGATACCTGCTGCCCTCATGTACAAAACTTTCTCTAACCAATGCCACCAAAAGTAATTAATGTTCAATACTTGATCTAAAACAAATACATACACTGACCACTAGGTAGCAGCACTTAATCTCTAATTCTTATCTGAATGCAGAAGGGGCAGGTAATGCAGTTTACATTAAAACCTATGGTAAAAGGTCTGAGCAATATTACAAGTAACAGGTGGTACAGGCTCTGCCATTCAAAAGGTCACGATATATCTAGTCTTTAACCTCAACCACATTGAATCTCCATGCTAATAATTCCAAAAAATTATCCCTCCTCTGAGTATCAAACGCAGCACATTGGGTAGAGAACTCTAACGATCCACAGCCCACTGAATAACACCATTTTGCATCTAACACCAGCCCCTCAATTGATGCTGTCGCCATGTACTGCACCGTACTGCTGTAAAATAACAAATTTCATGATAGAAACATGAGATTCTGCAGACATTGGAAATCCAGAGCAACACACAAATGTTAGAGTAGAGATTCCCAACTTGGGGTCCACAGATCACTCGGTTAATAGTAAGGCTCCATGGCATAAAAAAAGTTTGGGAAATCCTATGCTAGAAGAACTCAGTAAGTCAGGCAGCATCTACGGAAATGAATAAACAGTTGACATTTTGGGCTGAGACCCTTCTTCAGGACTGGAAAGGAAGGTGGAAATAAGTCAGAATAAAAAGTGGGGTGGGGGTGGGGGGGAGAGAATGAGGACAAGATGGGAGGTGAATAGGTGAAGCCAGGTGGGTGGGAAAGGTAAAGGGCTGGAGGAGGAGAACCTGATAGGAGAGGACTGTGGGCCATGGGAGAAGGTGAAGAAGGAGAGGCACAATAACCTTTAATGTCCAAAATTTGTTGTGGCAATGTGGATAGTGAGGAAGGTTGCCTGAGGCTAAGGCAGGATATCAGAGTCAAAGGCAAAATCAAATTAAAATTTATAACATCCCAAGGTGCATACATGTTACTATATTACACAAACAAAACGTTGGAGGAACTCAGCAAATCAAGCTGCATTAGTGGAGAGGAATGAAGAGTTGACATTTCAAGCTGAGAACTTCCATCAGGACCATATATTACCTTGAGATTCATTTTCTTGCAGGTATTTTACAGGAAAATAAAGAAATACAAGTTTATGAAAAATGATACATAAACAAAGACTGACAACAACCGAAGTCCAAAAAGGAGAAAGATAAACAAAATAATTCTGTGAACATGATCTGTAAAGAGTCTTTGAGAGTGAGCCTGTCGGTTGAGTTGTGTTGTGGCAACAGAAGTGGTGAGTGAAATCAAGGAGGTATTGAGGCCCACGTCATGAAGCTTAATGATGGGTTTCAAGAAGAAGATAGTGTTGAATGCTGAGCAATAGTCAGTGAGGATGTATGCATCTTCATTGTGCAGGTGTAACTGAGCTCAGTGAAGGGCTAATGAAATTGCATCTGCTCTTGAACTTGATATAGACATAGGTCAATGTTCCTTGGGACCACGATGCACCCACACAACAGACATCACTACACAGCACATAAACCAAAATATCATACTATAGATACGTTAAAATATAATTTAGAATGCATGTAGTAAAGCTTTCATAGTTCTCTGGCAGCACAAGAGATGGGGCGGCAGAGAAGTGTACAGCATTCATAGTTCAAGATATAAAATCCAAAAGTTGGGATGTTATATTGCAACTTGACAAGGCACTAGTGAGATCACACTTGATTATTGTGTGCATTTCTAGTCACCACACTATGAGGACGTGACTGTGCTGAAGTGAGTGCAGAGAAATTCACAAGGATGTTACTGGATTGGAGAATTTATGGAGAAAAGTGGACAGGCTGGGCTGTCTTTTTTTCCAGAACAAAGGAAGCTGAAGGGTGAGCTGACAGAGATATAGAACATACGGAGCAGATTGATTTCTTCTTTTCAACTAATACTACGGATGAAGTTTCCAACGGAACTGTTTGGGACGCCTTTAAAGCTTATATCCATGGTCAGATTATTTCCTATTCGGCTGGTTTGAAAAGACCTATTAACAATGAAATACTTCTACTGGTTGATAAAATTAAAGAAGTTGATAAAAAATGCTATTTCTCCTAGCAAGGAGCTGTACAAACACAGAGTTGAACTCCAATTGGAACATAGCTTATTATTAACATCCTTAATCGAAAATCAATTAATGAGAACTAGAAGTGATTTTTATATTCATAGTGATAAATCGGGTAAATTACTGGCTAACCAATTGAAGTTTGATTCGATTAAACGTCAAATTACCAAGATCCGCAAACAGGATGATACTTTCACAGTTGATCATGTTGGGATAAACCAAAGCTTTCAAGAATTTTATACCTCTTTATATCATTCTGATTTTCCTCATGATTCTAATTTCATGCGTGATTTTTTAAGTAAATTGAGTTTTCCGCAACTGTCTCCTGAAGATTGCCTATCATTAGAAACTTCCATTTCAGAGGAAGAAATAATAACTGCAATCTCATCATTAAATTCCGGTAAAGCACCCGGTCCCGATGGATTTACAGTGGAATTTTAAAAATTTTTTTCCTCCATTCTTTCTTCTAAGTTGTCTAGAATATTTAAGGAAGCAATTAGTTTAGGTAAATTACCACAATCGTTTTATGAAGCCTCTATTTCCTTAATTCTTAAAAAGAATAAAGATCCTATGGATTGTGCATCCTACAGACCGATATCTCTTCTGAATGTAGATTCAAAAATTTTTTCAAAAATTCTAGCTACTAGACTGGAGAAGGTGTTACCTCAAATTATTTCCATGGATCAAACCGGATTCATCAAAAATCGCTATTCATCTTTTAATATTAGGAGGTTAATGAATATTGTTTATACCCCCTCACTTACTACCCCGGAATGTATTATCTCATTAGATGCTGAGAAAGCCTTTGACAGAGTTGAATGGCCTTATTTATTTAACGTTCTTGAGAAATTTAATTTTAATTTGACATTTATATCTTGGATTAAATTGTTATATTACTCCCCGGTAGCCTCGGTCTGTACAAATAATTATAGATCTTTTTTTCGTCTTTTTCGCGGTACTAGGCAAGGTTGCCCTCTTAGTCCTTTACTATTTAATATTGCTCTTGAATCTTTAGCAATTGCTATCCGTGACTCGCTAAATATTGTTGGTATTACCCGTGGAAATGAAATACATAAACTATCATTATATGCAGATGATTTGTTGTTATATATCTCTAACCCGGAGAAGTCAATTCCTGCTATCTTAGATCTGTTAGCTCAATTTAGTAACTTTTCTGGTTACAAATTGAATCTTAGTAAGAGTGAATTATTCCCTTTAAATAAGCATGTACCTATTTATGGACGTTTACCATTTAAATTGGTTACTGATTCATTTATATACTTAGGGATAACAATTACCAAAAAATATAAAGATTTATTTAAAGCTAATTTTTTACCTTTAATTGATCAGATTAAACTTTTATTTACCAAATGGTCCCCAATCTCTTTGTCTTTGATTGGTCGGATTAACGCTATTAAGATGATTATTTTGCCTAAATTTTTGTATATATTTCAATCGGTTCCAATTTTTATCCCAAAATCTTTTTTTGATAACGTGGATTCAAAAATTTCCTCATATATTTGGCAGAATAAAAATCCTAGGTTAGGTAAAAGATATTTACAGAAATCCAAGAAGGAGGGGGGACTTGCCCTCCCAAATTTTAGATTCTATTATTGGGCAATTAATATTCGATATTTAAAATTTTGGCTACAAGATTTGAACGCATCTTTAAACCCTCATTGGGTAAATCTTGAATCTAATTCATTACAAGAGTTTTCCTTGGGTTCGGTTTTAGGAACTTTACTTCCTTTTACTTCTTTTAAATCATATAAACAAATGAATAACCCAATAGTTAAACATACTTTACGTATATGGTTTCAATTCCGAAGATTTTTTGGGTTTAATCAATTCATTCTAGCAAGTCCCATTATCAAATTTTCTTTTTCAACCTTCCATGATGGATCAAGCTTACTCTGATTGGAAAACCAAAGGTATAATATCTTTTCGCGATTTATTTTTGGATAACTGTTTTATGTCTTTTGATCAACTTTCTAATAAATATAACTTACCCAGATCTCACTTTTTTTAGATATTTACAGATTAGAAACTTTTTAATTACTGTCTCTCCTAATTTTCCACACCCATATCCAATGGACACTTCGGAAAAAATCTTAGACTTAAATCTTTCTCAGAAAGGTGTAATAGCAATTGTATATAATATAATTATGAATTTATGTCCTGATGCCTCTAATAAAATTAAAGCTGACTGGGAAAGAGAACTTGAGATTAATATACCGACTGAAAAATGGGAAAAAATTCTTCAGTTGGTGAATTCATCCTCTGTATGTGCTAAGCATAGGTTGATACAGTTTAAAGTAGTTCACAGGGCTCATATGTCCAAAGATAAACTATCTCGTTATTACTCTTATATTAATCCAATATGTGACAGATGCCAGTCTGAGATTGCTTCTTTAACTCACATGTTTTGGTCATGTCCCTTGTTGGAGAAATATTGGGAAGATATTTTTGATATTATTTCAACGGTCCTAAATCTAGACTTACAACCTCATCCAATTACTGCTATCTTTGGATTACCAATGATAGACTCAAATAATTTAACCTCTTCATCACGAAGGATGACTGCATTTCTTACTTTAATAGCTAGAAGGTCCATCTTGTTGAATTGGAAAGAGATCAACCCTCCTACAGTATTTCATTGGTTTTCACAAACTATGGTGTGTCTGAATTTGGAGAAAATTAGAAGTGCAGTTTATGATCCTTCTATTAAGTTTGAAAAAATTTGGAGGCCATTTATTCAGCATTTTTATTTGATGTAATTTGATCATTTCCAAACTGGTTTTATTTCTCTGTACTGTTGTTGGAGGGGAGTGGAGGCATCAACGCTGAGGTTTTCTTCTTTTCCATTTTTAAGTTGTTAGTTTTGCCCAAGTCTTTTAGTTTAGTTTAGTTTTTTTTTCTTTTGGGATGGTTTTTTTTTTTCTTTTTTTTGTCTTTTTCCTTTTTTTTTGCTTTATATTATCCGTGATCAGTTCTACATGTATGGGAGTTTTGGTAATTTCCACTATTTGGTTTTGCAATTACTCTTTTTTTAAATGTAACAATACATCTCATATTATCTGTATTATTGCTATGTTTTGTTTCTATATTTTAAAATTAATAAAAAGATTGAAAAAGAGATATAGAACATAGAATAGTACAGCACAGTACAGGCCCTTTGGCCCACAATGTTGTGCCAACCCTCAAACCCTGCCTCCCATATAAGCCCCCACCTTAAATTTCTCCATATACCTGTCCAGTAGTCTCTTAAATTTCACTAGTGTATCTGCCTCCACCACTGACTCAGGCAGTGCATTCCATGCACCAACCACTCCGAATAAAAAACCTTCCTCTAATATCCCCCTTGAACTTCCCACCCCTTACCTTAAAGCCATATCTCTTGTATTGAGCAGTGGTGCCCTGAGGAAGAGGCGCTGTTTATCCACTCTATCTATTCTTCTTAATATCTTGTATACCTCTATCATGTCTCCTCTCATCCACCTTCTCTCCAATGAGTAAAGCCCTAGCTCTCTTAATCTGACCATAATCCATACTCTCTAAACCAGGCAGCATCCTGGTAAATCTCCTCTGTATCCTTTCCAATGCTTCCACATCCTTCCTATAGTGAGGCGACCAGAACTGGACACAGTACTCCAAGTGTGGCCGAACCAGAGTTTTATAGAGCTGCATCATTACCTCGCGACTCTTAAACTCTATCCCTCGACTTATGAAAGCTAACACCCCATAAGCTTTCTTAACTACCCTACCTACCTGTGAGGCAACTTTAGGGATCTGTGGACATGTACCTCCAGATCCCTCTGCTCCTCCACACTACCAAGTATCCTGCCATTTACTTTGTACTCTGCCTTGGAGTTTGTCCTTTCAAAGTGTACCACCTCACACTTCTCTGGGTTGAACTCCATCTGCCACTTCTCAGCCCGCTTCTGCATCCTACCAATGTCTCTCTGCAATCTTCGACAATCTTCTACACTATGTAAAACTATGTGTACAAATCCATGTGAATAAATCTAAAAATGGTATTACTGTACAAGTGACTAACTCTTCAACAAAATTGGCAAGAGTTTTGTGTGATGGACTAAATGGCCTCTCTTCATTGTAATAAAAACAGAATTAGAATAGATTTTGTAGCAGTTTTCAAATATTAAGGATCAACTTTATCATGCATTAAGAATTTGTTGTGTGTTAGCACATCATGCAATAAAAATCATTCAACAAATATAAAGGATTAAATAAAAAGGTTAGAAACAGGGATATGGAATAAAATGTGCATAATTATATAAATATCAACATGTATTTACAAAGAAAGCAACATTATAAAAAGTGGTTTAAAGTGTTTAATTTTATGCTTCAGACTTCTTTCTTAAAAGTGGAGGGTGATAGGTTCTTGATTAGTCAGGGTTTCAAAGGTTATGGAGAAAATGCAGGAGAATGAAGTTGAGAGGGATAATAAATCAGCCATGATGGAATGGCCAAATAGCCTCATTCTGCTCCTATGTCTTATGGTCAAAACAACAAACAAAATATTCATACCAAAAGTACCAAAGCTGACCTTTGAAGTTTATGACAAAGGTAAAACATCTGTACTTCCTGCAATGCAATTTTTGATAAACAATAGTTGGCAAACTTACGGATCAAAAACCTCCCAGTCCTCTTCATAGCTTGCTTCCGGATGAGCAGGTGGCTCTGGGTAAGTGTCAGGAGAAGATATCGTCTTGCAGAGTTCTGCATTTGTCACATTCAATTCTGGTGCTAAAATAATAAAAATCAACAATTTGAAATTATCCGAAGGTGTGTAATCATTTTAAAAAGATACCACACTCCCTCTAATTAGTGTGAGGAAACGCAGAACAATGACACCTTAATCAGACACCTACTTTACCTCAAAAGCTGCACTTACCCTCCACCACCAGTCCCCCACCCCCTAACTCTTACCTCTCAAATTTTTCAGGCCAGACCTCTCCATGAATAAAAAGAACAAATAGAAAAGGACATGACTGATACAAAACATCATCTGTCCATTTCCTTCCTGGATGAGAAAACTCTGGTAGACATTTGGAGTATTGGGTTCAGTTCTGTTCATCTCATTATAGGAAGGATGCAGAAACTTTAGCGAGTGCAGAGCGGATTTACCAGGATGCTGGCTAAAATGGAGAGCACATCTTATGAGGAAAAGTTGAGTGAGTTATGGCTTTTCTCTTTTGAGCAAAGGATGAGAAGGTGACTTGATAGAGGTGTACAAGATGATAAGAGTCATAGATACGGTAGACAGATATGGGGCCCAAAACTCCTCACAATACTCCAAATGTGGTCTGATGCCTTATAGAGTCTCAGCACTGCGACCTTGCTTTTACATTCTAGTCCATTTGAAATGAATGCTTACACTGCTTCCTACCAACTCAACTGGCAAGTTGATGCTTACCCAGAATAATGCTATCCTGCCATAATTCACTCTTGCTTCCCTAGCCTCAAATTCCAAGTACCTCTAAAACTTCTTCCAAGTACTTTTTACATAAGAAGATATATTCTACATCATCTGTCCTTTTAGGCAACAGATTCCACAGTCCCACCTCTCTGGGCGAGAACCTTTTTCTCCTACTCACTGCCAACATCTATGGCTGTTGCCGTAGGGAAATGAGTCCTTCCTGTCTACTTTGCCTAGGTTCTTCATCCAATTAGATCTTCCCTAAGCCAACCCTGTTCCAAAGGAAACAATCACAATCTACCCACTCTTTCCTCACAATTAGTTTTGTTCAGCCCTAGCTTTCCTCTTTACTCTCTCTAGTATTCTCATGTCCTTCCTGTAAATCAGTAAGCAGAGGAAATGGATTTAAGCTAACTAATATAAGGGATGTGGAGGATATGATTTCAAGCGACCACTTGCTATGATGGGACTGCTTTGCCGGAGGACGATAAAAACACTCGGTAATAACCACCGATAGGAAAATGGAGACATAGTTTAAAAAAAACCGGGGATTTAGGGAGAATGGATCAGAATAGGGCAAAACAAACAGTAAGAGGCCATGCTCTTCTGGCTTTAAGCTTCCATTTATTTACTTCTGTGGCCATAGTACCAGGTAACCAATACTTCAATGATTGAGCACAATAATATGACTCAGGAATTAGAGGAAGTTTGATTTTGTATGGCAGAATTGTCAAACTAACAACACAATGTCGAAGGGTTTGCAGCACTCTCCTTAAAAAAACCTGATGAAGGATGTAATATATGAGTGTGGTTAAGGGATTAGCTACCTAACAAAAAGCAAGAGTTGTAACCGTGAAATTTCTGGGGGGGGGGGGTACCATGGTAGCATAGTGGTTAATCACTACACTATTACAGCTTGAGGCATCAGAGTTCAGAGTTCAATTCTGATGTCCTCTGTAAAGAGTTTGTACTTGAGACTGCATCCTTATCCTCCGGATACGCCAGTTCCCTCCAAAGTTCAAAAACATACTGGTTGATAGGTTAAATGGTCATTGTAAATTGTCCTGTGATAAAGCTAGGGTTAAATATGGTTGGGTTGCTGAGAGGCGTGACTCGTTGGGTTGGAAGAGCCTGTTCTGCACTGTATCTTTAAATGAATAAATATAGACAGACAAATGAATTGAGTAAATAAATGGCTCGTTTGGGGTTAGTAAGTGATCTTGTTCGGGTGTCACAGGGATCAGGGTTGAAGGTAGTTTCAACCCATGAAACTGCTGACAATCTATCTGAGTGACACTTATGAGTGTTCGAGTTTGCTTCTCTCAGGTAGAAAGGAAGTTGTGAGGGATGGAGGGAGTATGCAATAGAATATAGACTGTGCAAGTAGGTAGAGGTTTCGTGGAAAGAATGATGAAGTTATTCACATTGTAGAAAAAACAGAAAAGCGTAGTGCTGTTCAAATGAGAGAGAAACTGGAGTGAAATGTTTACAGATGGATCTGGCTGACCATACATACACAAATAACAAAAAGTTACCATCAGTTATTGCAAGTAATCAAAAAGTCAAATGGAATACGCGTCTTCATTATAAAGAAGAAAGAGCACAAAAAATGAAACAACCTGCTCTAACAGTAGATGGAATATGAGGGACCTGAGAAAGGATTTAGCTGTAAAACAGGTAGTTCAGAGAAGATTCATTGTGTTGATTCCTGGGATGAAGGCAGAAAAGGCTAAAACAAGGAGGCAAAATTTTAAGACGATTGGAGGAAAGTATAGGAGGGATGTTAGAGGTAATTTTTAAAAAAAATACAGAGTCATGGCGCATGGAATGTGCAGTGCTGCCGGGGTGGTGGCAAAGGCAGATACATTAGGGACATTTGAGAAACCCATAAGCACATGCATGATCAAAAAATGGAGGGCTACGGAGGAGGGAAGGGTTAGACTGATCTTAGGGTACGTTATAATGTCAGCACAATATCGTGAGCCAAAGGGCCTATATTGTCCTATGTCCTATAAGCATTGCAGTTAGAAGAACAAGAGGAGTCTTTTTAATAGGGGAAAAAAGAATTCTGGCTTGTGATAGGAAGGATCTAAGAGTAGATGAGGAGCAGAAGTCTCCCCTCATTCAAAATCAAAAATAATTTCAGATTAAGGGATGGAGATGAGAATTTCTAAAATGAATCTTTCAAATTCTTCACCAGTGAGTGAGAACGATGGAGGCTATGGAAAGCTGCAGACCTTGTACAACTGAAAACTAATGAAGGACATTTAACGTGGGATGCTCGCTCTATTTCTCTTTCCACAGATTTTCTATTTTTATTGCAATCTCCAGTAATCCTTGCAGATCAGTGCCTAACTGGGAAGCATGGTAGTAATTCTAAAGCACATGTATGGTAATTTGTAACTTCATAGCTTCGAACTCTATTGGTACTTTGCTCAGTACATGAAGAGTCCTTAAGGCTTGCTGAGGGATATTGGTTTAGTGAACGAGATTCTACCTATATGGGGAGGGAAGCTTGGGACATGAAAGCACAATGGTGAGTCACATGACTCAACTGCCTGGTATGTAAAGTAAAATCAAGAGACACTGGGAAATCTGCCAAATATGAAGGAAGTTTATTATTAACACTGTGCTGGAAAGTCTTCAGTAACGACTAATAAACACAGCATAGAAATAAATATCAGGGCTACAATATCATTTCTTGACTGTCATCTTTTATACAAAACATAACAAAGAGAGGCAGAAAGGGGCCTTATAAGTATATTCTGACAACACACATCAAAGTTGCTGGTGAACGCAGCAGGCCAGGCAGCATCTCTAGGAAGAGGTACAGTCGACGTTTCGGGCCGAGACCCTTCGTCAGGACTAACTGAAGCAAGAGCTAGTAAGTGATGTGTGTTGTTTGAATTTCCAGCATCTGCAGAATTCCTCGTGTTTGCATGTATATTCTGATCTGTGACCTGTATGGCTAACCTTTGATGTTGAGATTGTGACCTTCAGTTCCACACAGCACAGAAACAGGCCCTTCAGCCCAGTTCATCCTTATTTGACCAAGTTACCTACCTGAGCAACTTTGTCACATCCTTCAAAAGACCAGTGTGCTGGACAGTGATTTATTGTCTTTCAGTCCCATTAATTCTAACTACTCCAATTAATTATTTTTTCAAATTTTAACTTCCCTAAACACCTCATTCACACTAGAAACATAGTATACCACTATTTCCACTTGTCTGTTTCTTCCTTTCGGAAGCTTTGTTTAGCGTCTCTGTCATTTCCCTATTTCCCCCTTCTCCATTTGTAAAGGATACACATTACTTTTACCTAATCTTTTGCCATTTGCCTATCTTTCGAAACCATTATTTTCAGATTTTACATTTTCCCAATGACACTTATATTTTGCTTTTCCTTCCTTTAACTTCAAACTCTAAATATTACATGTTACTAACTGTGGTTCACTTGTTTAACTTCTAGTACTAAAAACACTGCCAGCATAAGACCATAAGACACAGGAGCAGAATTAGGACATCTAGTCTGCTCCACTATTTCAACCTAGCTGATTTATTATTCCTCTCGGCCTCCTGCCTTCTCCCCATAAGCTTTGACATCCTAAATAATCAAGATACTGTCAACCTCCACTTTAAATATATCCAATGACTTAACCTCCATAGCTACTTGTGGCAATGAATTCCACAGATTCACCACCCTCTGGCTGAAGAAATTCCTCATCTCTATTATAAATGGACATCCCTCTATTCAGAGGCCATGTTCTCTGGTCCTAGACTCCCCCACCATAGGAAACGTTCTCTCCACATCCACTCTCTCTAGTCCTTTCAATATTTGATAGGTTTCAATGGAATATCCCCCCACCATTCTTCTGAACTCCAGCGAGTACAGGCCCACAGCCATCAAATGTTGCTCATACATTAACCCTTTCATCTCCGTGAACCTCTCCAATACCATCATGTTTATAGCATTGCAGAGTAAACACTCGGGACACTGATCAGCTGACTGAAGTCAGCATTATGGCTAAGATGTCTGAAATCAAACCCACAGTCCACTCTTGTGCCACTTTGGTTTCTGAGATGAGTAACTGTAATATGAGCCCTTCAAACCAACCCAGCCCTTCCTCAATTTCCAATATACCACTTTGCCCACAACCACCAAAACCATCAATGGTGCAGTAATTTACCAGAATTTGCAACACATCTGCTTGTCTGAACAAAATCTGCCATACCTGGCATTGAGTGAATGTTACTGGTGACCTTATCTTCTGTATTATCTGAACTGCTGTCAGGGGATGGTGATTGTGCTGTCACTGCTTGACCAGAGTACAGTCCTCCTGTAGCTGACGTTGCAGTGCTGGTGGTTATCTCGTCTACCTGCTCCAATTCCAGCTGTTTGACTATTTCTTCGGCCTCCACAGCTTGACCTGGGGAGTCAGAACCTGATGTTCCTACAAAAGTTATCGTAAATGTTAAATTACATTATATTAATAAGATCTATTATTAATCTTCTATTATTAATAAGATTACCACCACAACAGATTCATCACAAGTATCTACATATATGTAAGATAACAAAACAACTTACGTATGCGTGTATGGAAAGAATAAATATTTTTTATTTACCATTACATATTTTTTAAGAAGTGTTTTTTAAAAGTGCCAAAAATGCCAGTAACAGTATAAAGTGAGCTCTCTCACGTTTAAGGATTTATTTATTTACTGTTTTCCCTGGAGCAAGGGGAGCAGATGAGGGACGTTATAGAGATTTTATAAAATCATGAGGGGTATCAACTAGATGGATTATCACAATCTTTTCTCAGGTTCAGAGAATCTAAAACTACAAGGGGTGATTGATAAGTTTGTGGGCTAAGGTAGAAGGAGTCAATTTCAGAAAACCTAGCACATTTATTTTTCCTACATTTACACACCTAGCCCAGTGGTCGTAGAGCAGAGGGATCCCTTCTTTGTAGAAGTCGGCGTCTTGGATCTCCAGAAAGTGGTCCACAGCAGGGCTGATTGATAAATTCGTGGCCTAAGGTAGAAGGAGATGAGTTATTAACTTCAAACTTTCTGCATTTTCAGAGTTGAACTGCACGTACACATAACGAGAGCTGTATAACTCATCTCCTTCTACCTTAGGCTACGAACTTCTCAATCACCCTGCTGTGGACCACCTGGAGGTCCAAGACGCTCTCGTTACATGCACGTGCAGTTCAACTCTTTGAGTGATAATGCAGAAAGTTTGAAGTTAATAACTCATCTCCTTCTACCCTAGGCCACGATCTTATCAATCACCCCTGCTGTGGACCACTTCTATCAAGAAGGGATCTGTATGCTCCACGACCGTTGGACTAAGTGTGTAAATATAGGAGGGGACTATGTTGAAAAATAAATGTGCTAGGTTTTCTAAAATTGACTCCTTCTACCTTAGGCCACAAACTTATCAATCACCCCTCATAGAAGACACAGGCTTAAGCAGAAAGGGGGAAGATATAAATGGGACAGAAGAGGCATGTTTTTACACACGGAGGGTGGTGGGTATATGGAACAAGCTGCCAAAATAAGTGGTAGTGGTGGGAAAATTGCTAAAAAGATATTTGGACAGATCTGCGGACAGGAAACATCTGGATAGATACTGGCCAAATGGGAAAGCTCAGGAAGACAGCTTTGGACAAGTTGGGTTGAAGAGACTGCTTCCATGTATCTAACTCTAAAACAGCTTCTGTCAATTTCCATACGAACTTTGCATTTTCCTTTACATTTTATATTCCAGTAGTGCACTGCATGAAGAAACGTTTCTTTATTTTGACAAGTATTTTCAATCTACCACTTTGTGACAGCGAAACACTTGCCAGAGGAAACATTTGCTTCCAACTTGCTTTATCAGCATCCTTCATGAGTATGAATATCAAATAATATGATGAACTGGTAGGTTACTTCTCTCATGTGGGAACTTTAGTTCCAGACTTTATACACATAATATTTATTTATTTAGAGATACAGCATGGTAACAGGCCCTTCTTGCCCAACGAGCCCGTGCTACCCAGTTATACCCATAAGACCAATTAACCCGCTAACCTGTACATCTTTGGAATGTGGGAGGAAAGTCAGATACCCAGAGGAACCAGACAAAGGAATGGGGAAAGCATACAAACTCCTTGCAGGCAGCGGTGGGAATTGACCCCAGACCACAGGCATTATAATATTTATTTATTTGAGATACTGGATAGAGAAGGCCCTTCTGGCCCTTTAAGCCATGCCGCCCAGCAACACCTGTTTTAACCCCGATCACGGGACAATTTACAATGGTCTAACCTACTAACTGGTACATCTTTGGAATGTGGGAGGAAACTGGAGCACTCAGAGGAAGCCCTCTCACTCACGGGGAGAATTTACAAACTCCTTACAGACAGCAGCGGGAACTGAACTCAGGTCACTAGTACTGTAAAGCGTTATACTAACTGAAATGTTACTGTCCTGTGTGTTTCCTGGAAAAAGGAAGAGGAGGAGGAGGATTTGGAGAGCCTAGGCTTTGGTAACACAGCTGCTTGTGATTAATTATATTGCAACAATGACAGAGAACGCTGAACATGTCAGCTGCCAGCTAATTATACCAGGGGAATTATGCTGATAGGAAGAGAAGGGGGAAGATATTTTTCTGAATCAAAACTGTTTGTGAGACAATGAATAGTTTTAAGCTCATGTAAATGACTGTATAATTATCTAAACAGATTGCAAATGAGTGAAATTCAGGAAGGGTGGGGTGGGGGTCTAGGTATTCTAGTACATGAAATCACAAAAAGTCAGCAAGCTATCCCAACAACTGGTTAAGGGAGCAAACAACAAGTTGGTTTTCACTGCAAAGGGATGGAGTTTTGTTACAGTTGCACTGGGTGTTGGTGAGGCCACGCTCAGTATGTTGTGCTTAGTTTTAGTCCTGTTATCTACATAAAGGGATTCACCAGTTTAATTCCCGTGAACTCTAAGGTTTGTTCTAATAAGTGAGGTTAGACAGTTTAGATCTGTATTCCTAAGCGCTTAGAAGAATGAGGGGCAAACTTATTCAACCGTACAAGATCCTAAAGGAGGTGAGGGGTGTTGCCATATCATTAGATATATTTAAGAAAATCGATACTTAATTGAAAGATGAAAGAATTGAGGACTATGGGGAATTGGCAGAGAGAGGTCAGAGTGGGCAGAGTGTGTAAAACTATAGATCCCAGTCTGGAACAGGAGAGATCAGTCATCTAGTCATGTGAAAATTTCTTCACCTAGAGGTTCCCATCCTTTTTTATGCCATAGACCCTCACCATTAACCGAGGGGGTCCATGGACTCCAGGATGGGAACCCCTGATCTGGACGACAGTAAATTTAAAAAATTCTATCTTTAAAGGCTGTGGAGACACAATCTCCAAATGTAAACAAGAAAGAGATGTTCCGATATTAAGGGAATCAAAAGACATGAATGAGTGTAGGAAAATGGCACTGAGGTAAAAGATGAACCACAATCTTACTAAATGGCAGACCACGAACAAAGGGCTGAATGGTTTATTCACACTTTTGCTTCTTATGTGAAAGTTCAGAGGAACCAGGTTTCAGTTTAAAAGTCAAATGCATATGTACTTGAAGAAGAAAAGTAAACCTTGAGGGGAAAGATAGAAAATGGGACTACTTGGATAGATCTTTGCAGGGCCGACCTGAATCTGAGCAACCACTGATTGTGGTGTAACACACTTAAAACCTTTGTACCAATCTTACTTAAAATTGATCTGTGATGTACAGGCATCTTAAAGATTACTCTTAACACTGCATTTCATTTAACACAGTTCTACACTGGCAAATATTTAAGAAGCACATCACCCAGGTAATTAATACCTTACCATTTTTGTTTGCTGGTGAGAAGAAACTGAAAACAGGAGAAAAGATGGTTCCCAGTAAGGCAGTTCGCGGAGGGCTAACAACATCATTAACAATCGTTAGTTTTCCATTCTGTTTACTTCTGTAGCCTCCAGTCTCTTAAAAAAAAAATAAATAGCAAATGTAAGCTACACTGTAATTATATATAGTGCAACTGATCATGAATGTTAAATGCCATTCAACTCTTCAAAGAGGGGAAACAGTTAACTAACATAGGTGGGAAGGGATCCATCATGTACAAGAAATAAAGACGACTATAATTCTTACAGTGATATATCACAATCTTTGAGTCTCTTTTATATGTGGCTTTATAATACATCCATGTTCAAATACATGTTTGTATAAACATAATTAAATAAAACTAAAAATGATCCTTATTGGTTCACAAGCATCTTAACACAGTGAAGTATTTCATACCTGTTGCATTGGCCTTGTATATCAATTACAATGCATCTTTTTGTACTGTGAAAATAACCAGGAATAATCTAAACAGCAGTATCGGAATACATCTGTACACAATATTTGCAGACTTGCACAAACATACACTCAGTGGCCACTTTATTAGGTATACCTGTACATCTGCTCATTAATGCAAATATCTAATCAGCCAACCATGTGGAAGCAACTCAATGCATAAAAGCATGTCCACATGGTCAAGAGGTTCAGTTGTTGCTCAGACCAAACATCAGAATAGGGAAGAAATGTGATCTAAGTGACTTCGACCATGTAATGATTGGTGGTGCCAGATGGGATAGTTTGAGTATCTCAGAAACTGCTGATCTCCCAGGATTTTTGTGCACAACAAGAGCAGGGGTTCTCAACCTGGGGTTCCACAGACCCCTTGCTTAATGGTATTTGTTCATGGCATAAAAGGCTGGAAACTCCTGCTCCAGAGTTTATAGGGAATGGTGCAAAAAACAAAGAAAACATCTAGTGAGCGGCAGTTCTGTGGGCAAAAACACCTTGTTAATTAGAGAGGTCAGAGGAGAATAGCCAAACTGGTTCAAGCTGACAGGAAGGCGGCAATAACTCAAATAACAACATGCTTCAACAGTGATGTGCAGAGGAGCACCAATGAATTCACAACATGTCAAACCTTGAGGTGGATGGGTTTTTGCAGCAGAAGGGCACATCAGGTTCCATTCCTGTACGTAAAAAGTGGCCACTGAGTGCATATTTCTATGTGCACATACTCAGAACCTTAATTAAAGCCCAGTAACAGGATTCAGTTTCTAAGTACTAATGAACACTGGGACTGAAAAAGAAATCAAATAGAAACAAGAATTAATTCCTCATCACATATTACCACTATTGAAGAGTCACAACACTTAATACATTTATAAATTAATTAAATGCATAACATGATAAAATAAATTTTAATCTGAATTGGTTGCCAGGCTGTTGCACTTAGAAGCTCAAATGTCCAGGGCAACGCTCTTGTGGGTCAACTGCCCTCAATAACCCTCAACTTTCTTCAGCCAATCTTCTCATCTCAAAACAGGCTACTTCAATTAAGGCCAACCAATGCCCAGCCACTTAGCAAACCGAGCTGCTCATCTCAGACTAGTATAAACCACAGAGCCATCCGGGTGGGCCATCACTATTCATTACCTGTAAACCTGGAATTACCAGACTACGACAATGTAACTTTTACCTGTGTGAGTGAATGTATGGAATAACCACAAGTGCTAACTCAACGTGTGAAATCACTCACTGATAGACCATATATGCAAAGCATAGAATGAAATGCACGCAGCAAAGGAAAGGATATAAAAAGTTAAACAAGGGAGAGAGGCAAAAAGGACAATAGACAAGAAAATGAAGAAACTGAAGTGTGGAAGTAGTGCTACTCTTGTTTGTGAGCCAAACTACAAAAGATCAATCAATTTCAAATCAATGATTCCACTCTATTTTACAATCCAGAGGATAGAAGCTTTCTTTCTTGATTACCAACGGTCTATAACTGATCCCTTCAAAATCTCGAATTGAAGTTCCAAGTTAACCTTAAAAAACTTCAAGTCCTAGTTACTATGATTTCCTCTATTACCAATTCTTAAATTTTATTAAAAAGACAATTTTTAAAAAGTGTGCTGCAGGTACAGAGATACTGCACTTCTGGGCACATTACCAGACCATGCTTTAAAACTGGCTGTGCACCTGCTCAGAACAAATACAACTCACTTTAACTTGAAACAACACTAACAACTTAGTTTAACTTTCACTTTAACAACAGAACTTTAACTATTACTGAAATACATTAGCAAAAACTTACATTTAAAACTTTATGTGAGAAAACCCAGCAAATTAATTTCCAAGGCTGGAAGCTTTATTAACAACTATCAAAGAAAAATAGTTGAGGGAACTTTTTATAACAGTTCAAATAATGCTGGTTCAGTGTTCAGAGGTGTCAGTTATAGTGCTGACTATCCGTATGTTTAGTGATTCCATTCTCAGGTGTTAAATGTTCTTTTCAGATTGAGCAAAGCAAAAATGCTGGTGAAAACTGGCTTACTAAAAAATCTTCAGCAACTGCAGAAGAAAATTAAGCAATTTCAGAAGAATGGCTGGTCTCATTGAAACCTATTAAATATTGAAATGTTAAAGTGGATGTAGAAGGGTGTTTCTTATGGGGGGGGGGGGGGAGGGTGTAAAACCAGAGGACACATCCTCAGAATAGAGGCACATCCTTTTAGAACAGAGATTAGAAGAGATTAGAAGGAATTTCTTTAGCCAGAGAGTGGAAAATCCGTGGAATTTGTTGTCACAACCAGCTGTGGAGGCCAAGTCATTGAGCATATTTAAGGCAGAGGTTGACAGATTCTTCATTGGCTAGGCCAGAAAGGGATACGGGGAGAAGGCAAGAGATTGAGGCTGAGAAGGAAAACGGATCTGGCATGATGAAATGGCAGAGCAGGCCTGATGGGCCAAATAGCCTAATTCTGTTCCTATATCTCAAGCTCTAAAATACTGTGGAGATTTTAAAAAAATTTTTCATTCCATGCAAACAAATAGAAGAGAGAGGAGAGAAATTTCTACACAACAGCCTTGATTGTTGATTACAAGGGTAAACATGTATTATCTCAGCCAGACTAATGCCTAGCCAACACTTCCAGTTTGATTCATGTGGGTATTAAGACAATTTCCCAACTATGTTCTCCTAATGCAAATCAATTACAATATGCACAGCACAGGATATGATCCTTAGATTCATATTTAAAGGGCAAGAAGCTAATTTTAACAAAATTCTGTTTCAAGTGGTTACACTATCAGACCATCAGTCATTTCCTGCAGAGACTAATTTTCCACTCAGAATGTGCAATACAAATACTACACAATCTCTTAATCTCAGCAGATTTTTTTTAAATACACAGGTTAAACTTGTCCAATTCTTTCTCCATGAAGGATTCAAAAGGAAGATTTCTTAGCTATATCTGAGCACTCCTCAAACCATATGCATTCTGCGGGATCATCAAACCGGAGCTATTGCTGGGACCACCTTTGTTTCCAGTTGGAAGGTGGCCAAATCAAACTGGCTGCCAACAGAGATCTGAGAAGGGATTTTGAAGCCTTTTCATTAGAGGGATCTCTTAGGGATGCAGGTCCATTGCAATTTTTTGGTGTAACTGGGCAGCTGGTAAATACGAGGTCTTAAGCTGAGCGAGACTCCAGGCTCTCTCAACATTGTTCACATCACTGGCTGTCCAAAATATCAGTCAAAAAGCAGAGGTATTTGGGTAAAATGATTAAGGCAGGAACTGTTGCCATTCAAAAAAAGGGGCGGGGAGGGGGTTGATAGGCAGGTGAGAAGATGCAAGAGATCAGAGTGAGGAATAGAAAAAGATGGGAGGGGAGGGTGTTTTTTTTTTAAAACGGAAGAAGAAATCTATATTTACGCCATCAGGTTGGAGAATACTCAGATGGAATACAAGGTGTTGCTTCTCCATCGACAGTGGCCTCATCTTGGCAGAAGTGGAGGCCATGGACCAACACGTTGGAATGGGAAATATAATCCCTGGACATTTCTAATTTTGTGCCTCTTTCAGATCTATATTCTTTTATAAGTGCCTTCTTTTATTCCTAACAAGAAAATGTAACTCTTGAATTTCTCTATATTAAATTTAATACCGGCTGATCAACACCTCCACCCAGTAACCCATCCCACCACTGTTACATCCATATTAGCAACTCCTCTCCACAGCTCCTCGGCACACTTCATCCCCCCCCCATTCACTCTCACTTTACACTTACACTTCACACCTCATACATGCACTGACAGTGTTTTCATTTGTCCTGCTGCTACCGAGAAGCGTTCCTCTTATCAAGTCACTTTGTCACTTTATTATTTCTTGTCAGGCACCTTGTATACAGATACTGCTGCACCGAGTGTCACCTCATGTACATACTATCTATGTGTACAAGCTGATCTTATGTATATATGGCCACATTCAAACAGCTACTTGCACATTGGTTTTATAGAACTCATTTATATTTATTGTGGTTTTTAATGCTTATTACGTTTTTATGCTGCATTCAATCCGGAGTAACAATCATTTCGTTCTCCATTACATTTGTGTATTGAAGAATGAAAATCTTGAATTATAATTTACAAATTATTAGCCCATTCCACCAATCTGTCTCTACATTTTTGAAATCTTGTTGCTATCCTAATCGTCTGTTATTGACAATTCTATATTAGACACTTCAGTTACATCACTAAAGCCTCTCCCAAAAATAAATCAAGTTTGGACATGAACCAAACAGAACATAGTAGACTTAATAGGAAATATAGAATGACTGGAGCAGGAAATGAATGTGTGCTGCTAAATTTAGAATTAAGGTATAATTTTAGGGCAGAGTAAACTTAACACCAAGGTGATCTTTATAAACAGCCTATAAAAACAATCCAGGAAATCTTTAAAATTGAACCTACTTAACTGGAAAGCTACTCCATGCTACTCTGATGATTACATTAAAAAAAAATCAAAGATGTAAAGAATAAGGAAAATAAATTGTAACTAAAAATATGATCACTGCAGTGCATTATAGTAAAGTAATTATAATTGCACTGGATTCATTCTTCTGCAAAAAGAACATATACTAGCAGAGATACAATGGCATTGTTTCTGCATGAGCAGTGAAAGCTTTAGGATGTTGATCCAGCAATGAATTTGAATCCCACCACAGTTGCTGGGAATGTAAATCCAATTAATGAAATAATCTTAAGAATTTAAAATCCATTTTCAGTAATGGTAAAACCTAACCTAACAGACTATTCATTTGGTTTAGATCACTAACAGGGAACAACCTGTCCTGACCTGGTTTGGTCTATACATGACTCCTGGGAAACTAACCTTTTCAGTACATAGTCAATGAGGAATGGGCAATAGATGCCAGCATCATCCAAATTCCATGAGTGAGCAAGTAAATCAGTGAACAGAATAGAAACGAAAGTGGCAGAAGTTAGAGCAATATAGGTCAAGATCAGACCAGCCATGATCTTACTAAATAGAGCAGGGTTAAGGGACAATACAGCCAACTTCTACTTTTACTTCATTTGCTTTTATTATGTTGTAGTCTGGTTTGACCACACTTGGAACATTGCGTTTGGTTCCGGTCATCTCATTATAGGAATGACATGAAACCTTTAGAAAGGGTGCAGAGGAGATTTCTCAGGATACTGCCTGAATTAGAGAGCATGTCTTATGAGGAAAGGTTGAGTGAGCTAGGGCTTTTCTTTGGAGCGAAGGAGAATGAGTGGTGACTTGATAGAGGTGTGCAAGTTGATAAGAAGCATAGATCGAGTGGACAAACAGAGCTTTTTCTCAGGGCGGAATATGTGGGGCATAACTTAAGGTGATTGGAGGAAGTTATAGGGAGTAGGATTCCCCCCCCAAACAGAGCACTGGAACACACTGTGGGGGTGATGGTAGAGGCAGAAACATTAAGGGCATTTAATAAACTCTTGGGCACACGAACAATACAAAAATGGAGGACTAAGTAGGAGGGAAGGGTTAGATTGGTACAATGGAAGGACAGCACAACACCGTGGGCCAAAGGGCACTTACTGTCCTATGTTCTAATCTATCCAGTCACTCTACAAATATCCTCAATTGCTTCAAATTCTGATCATCTCCTTTTGGGAAGGATATGAAGGTCCTGCAGTGGTTTCAGAAGCCTTTTCACATTTACAGGGTCAGATTGGAGAAACTAGCTTTGTTATCTTTGATAACAAGGTGTTGCGTGCTGGCTTAAGAGGTCACAGTTTTGAAGCTTTGGACAAAAGATAGCAGAGGGATAGGAGAGTTTTTCTTTAATTTTCAGATATTTTAGACATCTTTGGCAATGCCAGTATTTACTGTCCAACAGTCTTCTAAACTGAGAAGGCAGTTGAGACATTTTGAGTCACATTTGTGATAGATATGATAAAGGTGGTACATCTTCTTCTCCAAAAGCACATTACTGAAGTATATTGGGCCACAATTATCTTCAGTAAAACATGACTTTTTTAAAAAATCCAGTTTTATTTAATAAATTTAAAGCCCAGGCAGCCACAGTGGGATCTGAAGTCACACAGCCAAGTTCACCAGTCCAGACTAATTCAGTAATTTTTCCAGCTTATTAACAAGCACAGAGCTGAGTTACCTGAAACTCACAGAAAACAGAATCAATCAATTGGGAACACTATCAGCACTGGAGAACTATTTCCAATGCTCTAGGTAAGAACCCAATAGGAGTACTCTGCTAGGAGCCACCAAGACCCAAATAAAGCAGACACATGCTTTTCCCATGAATGAGAGGAAATGGTCTTCACTAACCTCCATTCACCTGGCTTTTCCGCCTCACTCTAGAGATTTGTTTGTTGGGTTTGGAGCCAGTGTGGGGTGTTGAAGAGATCATGTTGTCATCCAGGTCACAATCAAGTTTACATTTTTTCTTTGGAGGATTCTCTGCTTCTACCTGTGGAATGAGAAGTTAAATGATCTTTGACTGACATCAATCACATGGATTTAACCTAAAAATATCCTTCTCCGGAGAGCACGCAGACCAAAAGTTAAAGCCAGAGGAACTACAAATAAAAACAAAACATGGCATCATTTCAAGTTTCCCACAAAATTATGGTGACACAATGATTCATCTCTTTCTCACGTACAAACTCCCAGGTACATGTACATATATATCTATATCAGCTAGGGTATCTAAGACTTTTGTATAGTACAGTAGTAATTTCATGTATTGCACTGTAATACTGCTGCTGCTGCAAAAAAAAAATCATTTTGTATGTGACTGATGATAAACCTTATTCTGATACGAGTCTCTATCGTGGACTGAGAGTGGGAAGTTATGGGTTGGAAAAGGGGAAGGGAGATGGGTGGGAGCACGAAGCACCATACAGACATGCTGTAATGGTCAATGAATCAACTGGTTGGAATCAAATAACCTTGCCTGATGTCTCAGAGATGAGCCTGTCTGTACCTGTGCCACCCCTCGCTCCTGGCACTCCTTCTGTCACCTGTCCCACACCTCTCCTGTGGCTCTCCACCCTCACCATTCCCAACATCCTGACAGAATTACAAACTCGCTCTCTGCTCCACGTTGACAAATACAGAACTGTGCAAAAGTCTAAGGCTCCTTAGCTGTAGCTATGTGCCCAAGATTTTTGCAGTAACTTTAATGTTGGCAATTTAGGTATTAGCCTGAACTTTAAACTTTCTCCCCCAGTCACTGCTCATCCCTTTTACAAAAGGCATTCTTAAGTGTTTTATTCACAAGCCAGCTCGAGAAAAGAGGTGCAGATGAGCTCAATAAAACATGGCTTGGGTTCACCTTCCTTTCCTCAGATTTTTCCTTTTCTTCATAGAAATGGAAAATGATGACGAACAAGCATCAGTCATTAAATGTTTTCCCTTTCCTCTTGCAGCATGCAGGTACCTGCAGCATTTTGATTTGAAAACTGAGTACCAGCAGTGAGTGACCAGTCCCCTTTCCATGAGGTTACATGCTATTAGAAATAAACAAGACTAACAGCATGTCAGATCAGCCTTGTTCACTTTACAAATGATCAAATAATTGTCTTTTATTTAAATTAAGCAACCAATATTATATTAAGGGATAGACAAATGCGCTATTGCACTAAATAAATGCCTTCTGATCAGAATATATACAAGCAGGTCAAAGCAAATGCACATTACTTTATGCATTGTTTCCCCCTCTAAATTTAATCTATATAGATTATTTCTGCACCTTAAGTATCCAACTCTACTCACATGCAATTTGCTTTGTTTTAATACTCTCTACCATCTTATTGCCAAAAGATCCTCTTGTAATGTTCGGCATTTACCCGTCAATGGATGAAACAACACAACGTGACTATCACAATAAATTAACAGAGTAAGACAGCAGACTTAGCTGATCGGTAAACCATGGAGAACAAGCAGAGGGACAGAGTAATAACTCATCTTGAAATGAGCTCACAAAGGGGAGAAATTTTCCAAAAAATTATCGCAACGACTCAAAAAAATAAATGCTTCATATCCGTGGCTATAATTGTTCCCTTCTCACAGCTTGGGTAATGTTGCACACACATCAGGATTTTACTCTCTCCCACTCAGATAAGCTTCATTTCGCTATTTAAAAGTGAAGTGGAAAACTACAGAACACACTGGGCAAAAATCTATGTTTCAGCCTTAGTTCAGACTTCAGACTCAAAAGATTTGTTTCTATTGGAATATTAAAATTAGTTCTACCAGCCAGAAGGACCTTACATACAATGACAAGTCTAGCACCCCTATGGACAGGAGGCAAAAATCCATTAACTAACCAACTAACATCAATTAACTAACTGAAATACCTGGAGTTAGTAATTCAATGCCCGATATGGGAATACAGAAAAACTCACTTCCTTCTGGTGATGGTGAGAGGAAGCTTTTAGTTGGGTGGAAGCAGATTGCACTTGAACTCAAAAAAGTAAAATGGAGACTTCCTCATCCCCAACTTGGAATGCTCACAAATTAATGAAAACCTCAAAAGCATTTTCTTGTAAATATGCCTATGCTCTAGATGCAAGACAGACTATCTCGCGTTGTATTATATTGATAAAAGATAGCATAAACTTAATGATCTTTGACAAACAATCCGTTTATGAAGATTCAGATTTTGACACCCTGAAAGGTAAATTGCAAGTTTTCTTATCCCCATACCTTGGTCGCAGTTCCTCGGATAAGTCTTTTAATTGATGAGAGCAAACCAGTTTCCGTCTTCTGAGGTTTTGCCCCCATAATAGGTACCGAATCATCTGCATCAGAGCGCTTCCGCTTGGTCTTTGCTGCTCGTGATGCATGGACAGAATTTGCCTGCTGAGAAGCCTTCCGCATTCTCAGCCTCATTCTGAAAAGGTGTCACATGTACAACTAAAGGGGAAAGAAAAACCATGATAATCAAAATTTGTTATCAACAAACCATGAAAAATATAGTCACTGGCAGTCCAGCTGATCAGTCTAACTCAACCCGAAACCAGTGAAATCTCAAGTGAACTGTACCACAATCATTCCAACCTCCTGTACTTAAAAGCAAAAGGTTTTGTAAAATTTAGCTTCACCATGTGTACACCAATGCTATTTGGTTATTGGCTGGTGGTTTAATGCAGCTTTTTTTCTGAGCCTTAAATGTAGTTTACAAATTGTGAATCAAGTTGCTTTGGTAATTACAGAAAAAAATTCTGAGATACCAAAACGTTTTCAAGTTCTGGGACATCTGGCTCTGACTCTCTGTACAAGATAGATACAGTGGAATTTCAGCTTTATTGAAATATTTATATCAATCTCCCTTAACTGTGTTAATATATCATGAATGCCATATTTCTTTAAAAAAAATTAGGTATACAAGAATAAATTGCAAATATTAATTGTCTAGACTGAGTATTTTGAGATTACTATGTAGAACAATAAAGGCAGGGCAGTAAACCTGTTTATATTGTCTACACAGCAAATGATGAGGATCCGGCATGATAGGCAGGTTCAAAAGGTTAAGACACGTGAGAACCAAGAGCAGCTGGCTGGTGTACCCAAAATTGGTTTAGTGATAGGTGAAGGTAGAAGGAAGCTTAATTATAGGAAGTCTGTATCCAGTAATATACGACACCAATTGTTGTTGTTGTTGTTGCTGCTGACATACTCAGTGACCACTGTATTAGGTACACCGGTACATCTGCCGTTAATGAAAATATCATCTAACAGCCAATTATATGGCAGCAACTCAATGCAGAAAAGCATGCAGACATAGTCAAGAAGTGCAGTTGCTGTTCACACAAAACATCAGAATGGGACAGAAATGTAATCCAAGTGACAATGACTGTGGAATGATTGTAGGTGCCAGATGGGGGTGGGGTGGGGTTTTAGCATCTCAGAAACTGCTGATATTCCTGGAATTCTCATGCACAACAGTCTCTAGAATTTATAGAGAATGGTGTGCAAAACAAAAAAAAAACATCAGGGAACAGCAGCTTGTGGGCAAGGGAGCTTTGTTAATGAGAGAGGTCAGAGGAGAATGGCCAGACTGGTTCAAGCTGACAGGTAGGTGACAGTAACTCAAATAACCAAACGTTACAACAGTGGTGTGCAGAAGAGCATCTCGGAACACACATATCAAACCTTGAAGTGGATGGGCTACAGCAGCAGAAGACTATAAACTCAGTGGACACTTTAATAGGCACAGGAGTTTTGTAATGGAGTGGCCACTAAGTGTATGTTAACTACTCTGATGTGAATGTAGCAATGAATACTAAATGTGCAGATAACATGATAGCTGGTGTTGTGGATAACAATGATTTGTTGAAAAATAAGGTAGAATTTCATACACCATTCAGATTTTGGAACAGTCCATGAAACCATGAACATTATCTCATTATTCATTTTTTCTTGCACTATTTAGTTATTTTATAATTTTAGGTCTTTGCAACGTACTGCTTCCAACAAACAACAGATTTCACATCGCATAAGCCAGTGATAAAAAACGTGACCGTGAAAATTTGATGAAGCATTAGCAGAGTACAAGAGATGATGCACTCAAGAGTAGGACACATATAGTAAACAGTAGGGCTCCAAGAAATGTTATAGGAACAGAAGGAGCATGGGGTTCAAGATGATACATCCTGAAAGTAGACAGGGTAATGAAGAAGATGCACAGCTACCTATCTTCGTTGGTCAAGCCCTAAAACAGCTGGGAGGTTATATCACAACTTTACCAAGTACCGAGTACACCATACCTAAGAGTATTGTGTGCAATTCTGTTGCTGCACTTTAAGAAGTATATGGCTGTGCAGGAGATTTACGAGGATGGTACCTTGATAAGGGGACCTTCAGTCATGGAGAAAGAATAAATAGATGGGCTTTGTTTACCATGGAGTGAAAGTGGCTGAGGGATGACCTGATAGAGGCACAGTACCTGTGCAAAAGTCTTAGGCACTTACAGTGGCATGCAAAAGTTTGGGCACCCCTGGTCAAAATTTCTGTTACTGTGAATAGCTAAGCAAGTAAAAGATGTCCTGATTTCCAAAAGTCATAAAGTTAAAGATGACATATTTCTTCAATATTTTAAGAAAGATTACTTTTTTTATTTCCATCTTTTACAGTTTCAAAATAACAAAAAAAAAAGGGCCCGAAGCAAAAGTTTGGGTACCCTGCATGGTCAGTACTTAGTAACACCCTCTTTGGCAAGTATCACAACTTGTAAACACTTTCCGTAGCCAGTTGAGTCTTTCAATTCTTGTTTGGGGGATTTTCACCCATTCTTCCTTGCAAAAGGCTTCTAGTTTTCTGTGAGATTCTTGGGCCGTCTTGCACGCACTACTCTTTTGAGGTCTATCCACAGATTTTCGATGATGCTTAGGTCGGGGGACTGTGAGGGCCATGGCAAAACCATCAGCTTGCGCCTCTTGAGGTAGTCCATTGTGGATTTTGAGGTGTGTTTAGGATCATTATCCTGTTGTAGAAGCCATCTCCTTTTCATCTTCAGCTTTTTTTTTATAGACAGTGTGATATTTGCTTCCAAAAATTGCTGGTATTTAATTGAATTCATTCTTCCCTCTACCAGTGAAATGTTCCCCGTGCCAGTGGCTGCAACACAAGCCCAAAGCATGATCGATCCACCCCCGTGCTTAACAGTTGGAGAGGTGTTCTTTTCATGAAATTCTGCAGCCTTTTTTCTCCAAACATACCTTTGGTCGTTGCGGCCAAAATGTTCTATTTTAACTTCATCAGTCCACAGGACTTGTTTCCAAAATGCATCAGGCTTGTTTAGATGTTCCTTTGCAAACTTCTGACAATGAATTTTGTGGTGAGGACGCAGGAAAGGTTTTCTTCTGATGACTCTTCCATGAAGGACATATTTGTGCAGTTGTCGCTGCACAGTAGAACAGTGCACCACCACTCCAGAGTCTGCTAAATCTTTCCGAAGGTCTTTTGATTTGCCTGGGGTTTTGATTTGCCTTTCGAGCAATTCCATGAGCAGTCCGCTCGGAAAGTTTTCTTGGTCTTCCAGACCTCAACTTGACCTCCACTGTTCCTGTTAAATGCCATTTCTTACTTACATTACGAACTGAGGAAACGGCTACCTGAAAACGCTTTGCTATCTTCTTATAGCCTTCTCCTGCTTTGTGGGCATCATTTATTTTAATTTTCAGAGTGCTATGCAGCTGCTTAGAGGAGCCCATGGCTGCTGATTGTTGGGACAAGGTTTGAGGAGACAGGGTATTTATAAAGCTTTGAAATTTGCATTACCTGCCTTTCCTAACGATGACTGTGAACAAGCTATAGCCCTAACAAGCTAATTAAGGTCTGAGACCTTGGTAAGTTATCTGAGAGCTCAAATCTCTTGGGGTGCCCATACTTTTGCATGATGCTCCTTTCCTTTTTTTTCCCCCCACTCTAAAATTGTACAAAACAAAAATAATACACTAACCTTGCCTAAAATGTTGAAAAGAATGTTTCATCTTTAACTTTATGATTTTTGGAGATCAGTTCATCTTCTACTCACTTAACAATTCACAGTAACAGAAATTTTGACCGGGGTGCCCAAAATTCTGCACGCCACTGGGGTGCCTTAAGACTTTTGCACAATACTGTATTCGTCAATGTGGAGTGAAGAGTGAGTTTGAAAATCTGGCAGGTGCAAAGGATGTTGGGAATAACGTGGATGGACCATCATGGGAAGGGTATAGGACAGGAGGCAGAGTAGGAGACCCAAAGTGGTGGTTGGGGGTTGGGGGGGGGGGGGTTCAGACACACCCAGCTTTGAGACTCCAGGCAAGGTCATTTGATTCCTAACTATTGGTGTCTTGATCATTACAGTATGTCTCTCTGGTGTCTCCTGCTCCCTCCCCTTTCCCTACCCTTCTTCCCCCAATCGTGATTCCCTTCTCCCTGCTCCCTTCCCACTCTCAGTGCATAACAGAGACCCATATCAAAATAGCGTTTATAACTCACGTCATGAAATTTGTATTTTTGCAGCAGCAGTACAGTGCAATACATAAAATTACTACAATATTTTGCAAAAGTCTTAGGCACCCTAGCTTTATATATGTGCCTAAGACTTTTGCACAGTACTGTATATAAAATTATAATAGGCACAGAAAGGGTACGTATTAGAGTCTCTTCCCACTATAGGGATATCAAAATCAACAGGGCAGAGGTTTAAGATGAGAGGAAAGAGCTTTAAAGAAGAAAGCAGGGAAGGTAGATAGTTAAAACTCATCAGTGAACACACAAGAAACTTTTAGACAGACACTTGAAAAGACAAGGTATAGAAGAATATGAATTTTATGTGGGAAAATAGGGTTATGTAGATGAACAAAAGATCAGGATGGATGTGGTGAGTCCAAGGTTCTGTTTCAGTGACGTACAGCTCTATCACTTCATGACAACCTCAGCCGCAAAGATTAATCAAGTAAATGTCCAGTGTTTTGAGACTGTGAATCATAAAACATATTTTCTCCTCATTTTCACCATCATACTAAATATGACCTGGGAATGAACTATAGCCAGGTCACGTACAATAGCATAGTGGTGAGCACAACACTTTACAGTACAGGAAACCTGGGTTTATTTTTCAACTCTGCCTATAAAGGAGCTTGTGTGTTTGCCCTGTGACTGCATGGGTTTCCTCTGGGTGCTTCAGTTTTCCCACTAGTCCTAAGATGGGGTAGGTTAATTGGTCATTGCAAGTTATCTTGTGATTGGACTAGGAGTACATTGGGATATTGCTGGGTAGTGCGGCTTGAAGGGCCTATTCCGCGCTGTATCTCAAAAAATAAACCAAGAAAAACCAAAGTTTCCAACCTGGAGTCTACAGACCGCTTGCTTAATGGTATTGGTCCATGCCATAAAAAAAAAGTTGAGAAGGTGGATGTGTATACAATAACCTACTAATGAAGGGACTTAATAACTTCTCTTCCTTAAACGCAAATTAAGAGCAGCTTTGACTCATGGTAACATTTTTTCCGAGCAAATATTAATCCAACTACAGACTACTTAGCATATTCCTATTGCCTATAAGGAGCCCAAACAAATCAAACCAAGGATTGATAATCATACCTGCTATACTTAATCCAAAAATCAAATGCATTTTTTTAAACTTGGGAATTAAAAGCCAACATCCAATTTTATCCAATATAAAGTACTGCATAGAAGATGCCTATCATTTTTTTAGTTCATGTTTCTGCGTGAAAAATACTTACAGCAGGTCAAGATTTGAACTCTGCCACAGTGTTAAAAGGCAATACTTAAATCTATCTGTGACTGACTGAAACTTATTAAACAAATCAAAAGAACACACAGACCAACAACCTAAACACAAGAGATTCTACAGATGCTGGAAATCCAGAGCACTACACACAAATCTGTGGAGGAACTCAACCAGATAGATGAGGGGTCTCAGTCCAAAATGTCGACTGTTTATTTATTTCCTTAGATGCTGCCTGACCCGCAGAATTCCTCCAGCATTTTGTATGTGGTGCACATAGACCAACAAACCTATTTATTCATTCACAGTACAACCTATTTATTTATTCATATCAAGCTGTGCTAATTTTAGTCCCGTTATGTAATATGCAATAGAGATTCAGACAAGATTAATTTTGTAAATAAATTCTTTCCAGCTATTACCACTTTGCTATTTCAAAGCCAGAAATTCCTGAAGGAAACACTGAAGTGCCAGGTAAGATCCAAGGGAATTAAAACCTTACTTACAGATTAAAAAATAGTGCAGGACAGGGCTGTTGTTTATTTTGGCATCGGGAATGAACAGACGAACAGCACGGTACAGAAACAGGTCAAGTCATGTGGTACCAAACCTAGAGACAAGGAATTAAGACTAGGGTGAAGAGTTCAGATTACACACATTAGATATATCACCAACCTTTGAGATGTTTTAGAACATACACCTGATCAACCTTTCTCTCTTCATCACAAAATTTTAATTTATTTCTCATTTAGCTGTGATAACAAGATCAATGATGTATTTCATTTATGCAAGATAGAATTTCTGAGAACATTTTGAAGTTACAATTCTCTACCTCTTGTGCAAGGAACTGGGAAAGATATGGACTCTAAAATGCCTCCTTCAACTATGCTCAACTGCAAAACAAGTTCTTATTCCTAAAGATAAATAGTACCAGTAGTAAAATACTTTTTCAATATGCATACCAATGTTATACACTACAGAATGCATAATATAGATGTACATAATCAGCACAACAGAGGCACAAAGGAAAAGTACCTAGAAAAATCAATGCAGCAAATAAAATAGATCAATTTCCAGTATGTAGCTTTCATTGCTTTCATACAGGAAGTGGTTAGCATGCAATGATAACAAAACGAATGAGGCGCTCATGTATAAAGTGCCAGCAGCATTATACTGTTTACTTTTTAAACTTGCATTGTAAATGCACCTTATTATTTATTATCTTATTTGTGGTAATATTACTTTGTGTTGTGTGAGAGAATTACAGTACATGTACTTGGTCCAGAAGAACTTTCTTTCATTTGGCAGTATACATGTGTACAGTTGAATGAAAATGAACTGAACTTGAACTTGAAAAGCAAGCGCAATCAGGAAAGGCACAGCAATGGAATAGACAGTTCAGTCAGTAATTGTCATTATATCATGTCACCAAAAGTCCTAATGCAATTATAGAACAGAGAAGAACAAGGACTGATCTGATAGATGCGTTTGCTGAAAGACATTAATTAGGATTTTTTTAGCGTGTCGCACCAGTCAGCCAGCCATTCTTGTCTGGTGTGTGGTGTCAGGATTGGTCTCATTTCGGATTAACCGGGTCACGATATGAACATTTCCTGACTCGACCCTTGGGAGGCTGAGTGGCTAGCTCAACGCTCAACCCAGCACGGATGGAGAGTGTGCTTGGGGGGTGGCCCGAATTGGATTTGAACTTGGGAGCCTTTGGTCTGGAGTCTGGCGCTGATGCTATTAACTAGGTATGAGGCATTTACATTTGCAAGAAGGAACAGAATTAGGGATAATAAATACTGTCATTAGTAAGTTCCATAGAGAATTCAGGCGAATTTTCATTTAAACCAGACAATGGTGACAACGAAGAACTTACTATCACAGGCAGACTAAGCAACCGCGTTAGAAACACAGAAAATAATAGCAGTAGCCACTCAGCTCTTCAATTTGATAAGATCCAAGGCTGATTCTCCTGATTCTCTCTTTCTTAACACCACAAACCTGTTCTTTTCCCACACCCAAGTAACCTACTGCCTTTAATATTATTCACCAACTTAGCCTAAGGAGCCTCTTGCTGCAAAAACTGCACAACATCACGACCTTTGAATATTTCCATCTTAATTCCAAATGTCACCTGTATCCTGACCTCTTATTCAAGATCCCCAGCCAAGAGAAATATTCTTCCTGCTTCTGGTCTGATTAGCCCTGGTAGAATTTTGTTTGCTTCAATCAGACTCCTTTCATTCTTCTGAACTCCAGTGAATACAGGTCTAGCTGATCCAATATCTCCTTATACAACTGTCCTGTTTTTCTTGGAAAGGACATCTACAAAGAGATTCCAAATCACCAAAGAGAAGGGAGGTGGCAATAATGGAATCAGATATGATGGAGGGATCTAAGAATATGTATGTATGTTTATTTCCAGGTTCCAATCTGAGTTTCAATATATGCAGCAATCATATTCAATCCCACACATTCATCTAAAAGGAAACAGTAAAATTCTGCAATTTTCCATTCACCCCGCATGGCTAGACTCAAGTAACCACAAGCTTAACTCCAAATATTTCTCTAGTTTGTTGCTTTGTAATGTTGGGAGACAAATCCAATCTTTTGTTATGTATTTTTCCCATCATGGCCCATGAACAGTGAACAAGACAGTGATCATATTCCTTTACTGGAGGACGATGCAACTGGTACAAACCCAGTAGGCTTGCTCCCTTGCGTCTCAAACATTCAGTGTTAAACATGCTCAGCCATGTACTGGTCAAAACTAATGACGAGCAGAATTGGATTGTAGCTAAAATTAAAGGGCATGTTCAGGATCAGTTTTGCTGTGATGGTCTAGTATTATGATCGCTATATGGGAATTTTCAAGCGACTTATGAGCTGCTGCATGAATTTCCCAAACTGTTTCTGCCTGGGTGCGAATCACAGCTATACTTACTTTCCCAATCTAGAATGTCCCTAATGACAAAAAACAAGTTTCACAATGGTCAGCAATGACACCAGGTGTCAGCCTGACAAAGGTAAAGTATCCCCTTGCCCTTACTAACTTGGATTTTAGCCTGAACAATCCTACCATCCTATAATCCCAATCTCCCATCTCCAGTTTCTGGTCTGTTTAACCCTGTCAGAATTTCGTCTTCTTCAGCAAGACCCCTCTCATTCATCTAAACTTCAATGAATACAAGTCTAGTTGATCCAGTCCCTCCAGTTATTGCACTCAAGTATCTGTCAAACAGCAACTTTGCAGTGGCTTCTCTTTCTGTGCCTAGGTTATTACCGTTGGTGTCAACCAAGTATTTATCCTTGGGCTCGTTCTTGTTTCTAATTTACATACTGCCAGCTTCTCAAGCATTATCATTAAAAAAGCATGTTTCTGGAGCTGTGTTTGAGACATTCATTTTGTCTTTCCATCACCTCTCTCTGCCTCCAATGAGAAATTTCTTCCAATTAAACGACATTAGGAAGAAGCCGCAGACTCCACATTTCATTCCCTGACAAGCGTATTAAATTGAACCATATTGTCTGCAATCTTAGTGTAAATATTTGACTTCAGGCCACATGTTCCAATCATCAGTAAGATTCCCCTTTTACACATTAATAATATCAAATTCACTCCTGTCTTAGCTCATCTGCTCCTGAATCTTCAACCATATTTTATTGCTCCTAGTCTCCTGGTTAGCACTCCTCATTCCATTCTCAGTAAACTTGAGGTCATCCAAAACTTTGCAGCTCTTGTCCCAACTCACCACTTGCCCAGGTTACCCTTTATCATGTATTTACTCTCAACCACCCTTGGTTAACCAATGCCACAATTTTACCATTCTGATTCGTGCTTTCAAATACCTTTCCCTATTTGAAATTTCCTCAAGCCCTACAAAACCCTCTAATCCCAGCCTCTGACTTTCTCTAAAGTTCACTGTTCCATTACTGGTAGCTGCCTTTAAATTGACAAGGTGCTAAACTCAGGAATTCCATCACTAGCTCTTTAAAATCTACAACTCTAACTGAACTTTTGAGGTAACATCACATTTTATAGATTGGTGTCAAATTTGTTTGAAAATTTACTCCTATAAAAAGACTTGCTATTTTGTTTAAATAAAGGCAGTAATTAGATATATTTATGTTTTCCTGAAACATGTCTTTATAGCCTTAAACTTTATAAAAACTATGGAAAATGGGAATTTTGAAGAGATGGAAGAATGGTGGAAAGAACCTTGCATCAGCAAAGGCACCCACTCACTAATCTTTAAGGTTCATCAAGCCCCAGCTCCAAAGAGTTTGGTACCCTGGTCTCATAAAGTACATGGTTTAACCTCAATTTCCAATGTTAAGTTTATATCCTGCATACTGAGTTATCCTCAATCAATTCTTCACACAAAACTGTACACATACAGTTCATGGAGGTCCAGCGAGTATGTCAATAGGTGCAGATTTCTTGAAGTCTAGGCAACTTTTCAAATTCTTGTGCACTTGATTGAGTTTGGCTCCTCTTCGACGTTTTGGAACAATGTGCACTTTTCACAGAAAAACAGGCATAGCCGTGAAATACAATCCTCAAATTACCAGAAATCCTGTGTAATGGAAACAGAATTTGACTGATTTCAGTTACTGCAAAAACAGTGGTTCATTTTAAATATAGGGCATCACAAAAAATGAAGCATCCCTGTAGAAACTATTTATTGGATTCTTTGCTTGTGGCCAAAAAACACAAACAAGGTTAAAGTTAGAGATCAGTAGGTTTCTGAAGACTGCAAATATTGTAGGACATATTATATCTTATTTCAGGCAAGACAGACGTATGGATCATAGTGTTTCGAAGATGCATGGTTTGATCATTCAGATGGTACAAGAACGGAAACCAATCGACTACTTGACATTTGAACACATCATAGAATTAAGTCAAACATCCTCGATTTTGAGTGCTGTGTGTTTAAATGTCAGTCTATTCTACGATAGGTAGGGTTATCAGTTCTTTATGCATTCTTTGATGTGTAGATCTGCATTTTAGCAATTTTAATTCCGTGAATACAATTAGTCAAATTGTTGAACCAACCAGCAAAGGTAGTGAACTAGGTGGATTGAAGGAAGAATTTCACCATGCAACGAGTAAGTTAGCAAGGACAATTTTACATGAAAAACCAGTTCAAACTAACAGTATGTTTATATTAATTTATAATGTTTACTGTTTGCATAGAGAATTGCCCCCTCATTGTCAATGAGGTGATTCTGTTGTTGATAGGCCGAGCCTCAGTCTGATAGAGTGCATATTCATCCACCTACCAGATCACTTGGTGGCACATGGCATAGTCCCGACAGCAGAACAGTGATAAAGGTTCTCCATTCCAACCAAGCTTTCGCTACATTTACCTAGATGCTGGGAGGATAAAGGCACATTGGTGCATAGAAGATGCGAGGTCCAGTTACAAGGAGACGACCTGGCATACAAACACAAACCTGTAAATGTAGAGCAGCAGTTCAGCCCTACATCATAACGGACAGAAAGCAGTTACTCCGAGGAGAAGGTGTGCAGAAAACGGTTGCAGACCTCTCTCTTCTTGTCTGGAGAGGATACCAATGGCTTGTGGACAAAAGATATTATCTGATAAAATGAAACCTAGATTTGAAACATTTGGAAAATTATCTGAGTACTACTATTGAGTATTAATAGAATGTCACAGAAATGATAGATACCGTTGAATAATCATGGTTTAGCCCTTTACTCCTCAATACAGAACAGAAGATTCAATTCATGCTTGAAACTGAGACTTTTTTTTAAATGGAAGATACAAAAATGCCATGCAGAGTGTAACTAGAGAACACAGTTTTAAGGTAACAGGTAAAAGAACGAGATGCATGTTATTAAGTGGGTACTTGACAGAGAGGAGATGTTTGGTGTGGGAGGTGGAATCCTTAGTAGTTTTAAAAGGACATTATTTAAGTAGTTTAAAAAAATCAGCATTATGGGGTAAAAAAAACATTAATCGCAGAGCTTCTCCACAGAGTTACAGTGGGAATAATGTGAATAGCTGCCTACTGTACTGAACAATTCTATCATCCGAACAGTTTCACTAGTTTGCTGATGGTAGCCCCCACCCCAACCAAGATTTTTCCTATGAGTATTCCAAGAATTGCCAGAACTCAGAGGCCAGGAAAGCCAGTTCACTAACACTGAAATAGAAAGTTAAAGCAAATGATGGCGCAGACGGATGTACTGGGCTTTGGTTTCTTTATGCTTCTCTTACATGAACTATAAGCTTACCTTAAAGAAAGAAATTTCCTATGCTGGCACTCTGGGGCTGAAAAGGGAGGTTACAATCGGGGAAAATTTACAGCTGATCGAGGATAAAGGCCTAACAAAAAACGCAGCCTTGGGTCAAGAGTATATCAAAAACAAGTAGGTAAGATAGTAATACGTTTAGTGTTGAGGGACACAAATAAATCGAGAGAGAAAGAGAGAGGCTGGAACTTCATTAGCAGATACAAGTCATCCAAACAGGTACTGTTTCTATGCCAATTGCTTTAATTCACAAACCTGATTAATCAATACATCTTCAGTTTAAGTGTATATATAACTGCAGTCTCTATTTATCTGTAGGCAATCCCATATATGCATGTCCATGCATCCCCTAATAGCTTTTCTGTTCAGGAAAGGACAAGAAACATGGATAAATCAACTGGAATAGGGTGGCAGATTTCTTTTCCTACATCTGTGAACCACTTGGTATTTCATAGTACTTTCACTACATCCAAATACTGGGCCTTATTGAAAGCAACTTTACAACATACAGTAATCTGGTGTGTTATGAACTTGCAATCACTAGTCATTTTTCCTGGTACAGAATTAGTTACCACATTTCTACACTCTGTTACTGCATCAACAACAAGCATAAATTCTGATTAAACTGCTACTGAGCAATATAGTTTGAAGTTAGCCAGGATGGGAAGATATTGGCAGTTTTTCATTGGAAACTTCCTTTCAAAACAGAGCTAAAGATCGTGAAGATATCATGCAGGTTTTAGTGACAAATTAAGAGAAAGTCATTAATGAACCAATCAAATGAACGTCAAGTGAACCTACTGAATATTGAAAGGTCTGGATAGAGTGGATGCATGGAGGATGCTTTCAATAAGTGGAAGAGTCTAGGACCACCTCAGAATAGAAGATCATCCCTTTAGAACAGACATGAAGAGTAGTTTCTTTAGCCAGAGGGTAGAGAATTTGCGGAATTCATTGCCACAAATGGCAGTGGAGGCCAAGTTATTGGGTGAATTTAAAGTGGAGGTTGACAGGTTCTTGATTAGCTTTCACACAAGGTTTTCACACTGACAGTGGTCGGTGTGTGGAATGCACTGCTGGCGACAGTGGTGGAAGCAGATACAATAGGGTCTTTTAAGGTATATGAAGCTTAGAAAAATAGAGGGTTTTGCAGTAGGGTAATCCTAGGCAGTTTCTAGAGTAGATTACACGGTCGGCACAACATTGTGGGCTGAAGGGCCTGTAATGTGCTGTAGATTTCTATGTTCTATGAAAGCAGAAGAATGGAGTTGAGAGGGAAAATAAGTCAGCCATAATCAAATGGAGGAGGAAACGCCAAAGACCAAATGGCCTAATACTGTTTCTACTAATCACAAAGTAAAAGAGTAAGTATGTTATAGCAGTACAAATTCATTAATACTTTCCCAAGTGGACACAAAGATGCAATAGCAGAGATTTAGCTCCATTCATTCAATTATGGCCTTTCACTGACTATTCAGAATGAATCAGGCTGCTATTTTCTTAGTGAGAGCTGACTGGTTCAGTACTGTGGAGATACACATTTCAGAGAATAATGTGAAACCCACTTGATTGTTTGATACAGGAATATTCTCAGAAATGCCAAGACTTAAGTCTCCTTTTGTAACTTGTTGAAAAATACTGTCTGCATTTCTTATATTGAGGCCGTATTGCTATACAAACTATCAGAGCTTGCCAGCATAAATCTGTGAAACCATAAGCAACAACGTGATCTGTGTGTTTGCACATGGCTTAAGTGAAGAATGAAAAGTTACATTTAATGATTTGGAACTTCACCACAGGCTATGCAATCGAATAATGGACAGTTTATGTATTTGCAAGCTGATTTAGTAAAGCAAGTTAATGACATTCTTGTATCATAATCACTATTTAGTTGCATATTAATAACTACCCATCATTCACTGCATCTTTCTGAAGAAATTTAACTTGCCTTTACTGACAGAAGCTAGCACAGCTTGTCTTCATAATGTTCAGATTATGCAATATCATAGGCATATTCAGTCAATGTGACAAAGGAGATGGCCACTCAGCTATCCCATTATCCCGGGTGCCAGCAGAGCAGTCCCATGTCCCTCATTTTCTTGCCACCCACCCACACAAGGAATAATTTACTTAACCTAACAGCACATCTTTTGAATATGGGAAGGAACTAGAACACATGTGGTTTCAGGAAGAAAGTGCCAACTGCACATTGACAACACTGGACAGGTATGGAGGACTCACTGCACAGGATCTGAAAACTGCAGAGGGTTGCCAACTCAGTCAGTTCCATCATGGGAATTAGCCTCTCCAGCATCCAGAACTCCTTCAAAAGGCGATGCCTCAAAAAGGCAGCATCTATCAATAAGGACCTACATCCCCTGCACATGCCCTCTTCTCACTGCTACCACTAAAGAGGCACACACTCAGCATTTCAGGAACAGCTTCTTCCCCTATGCCATCTGATTTCTGAATGGACAGTAAACCTCAGGTTTACTATCTCAGATTTTCCCTTCACAAAACAAAAAAATTCACAACATACGTCAGTGATATTAAACATGGTTCTGATTCTAAGTGCTGTGGCACACTGCCACCTTTGCCAGAGACTTCACAACAAATCACAGCTTCAATTCACTTGTTGCCAGTGTTGGGAATAAATTGTGCTGCAAAACTGCCATGATCACTAAAGTGGCACTCAAGAGGTTGCTAAGAAATCTGTACTCAACTGCACCAGATGCAACAAGAATACTGCAGAAAACACTGCAGACTGGAGAATTAAGACTGGCTTTCCTTAAGACTCTTGTCTGGCAGAAGTGAAATAGTTATTAAGAAAGTCAATGTAGCAAGGATTCTTTTGTTCACTAATCAATCATGTTTTAATAACCACAGAGCTACATTGCCACAATATTGTGCCAACACATCTGGTTTATGTCTCCTGATGTCTTACACATGACCATTTGTGTATTTTTCATCTTTCAATGACGTACGTGACTTACTACAATGTGTACAAGGTGGCCTGAAACTAGGAACTTTGATATGAAGTTAATTAGGGTAAATTTATTTCAGAATAAAATGGAGTTCATTCATAAAAGTTTGCATGTCAAAAAATAAGTAATACCCAAAGGAAAGAATCAAATGACTGACTCAACTATACAAATTCAGCCAAGGTACTTCATTTTTATAAACAACCAGGATATATTTGTCATTACAGATTGAGCTGGGAGACGTGAATTTTATCAGTGACTATCTATTTAAATAACTATGTATAGATCATCTTTTTTGCAAAATACATAACAAGATTTGTTCTTATCCATTTAAAGATTCAGGATTTGTATTTTTGCCAGCAGCAACATTTATTTTTCTCTTATTTTAAATCTCTGCCTAACCTGTACCCTTCTTCCATGCATAAAAATCTCACTTCAGGAACACATGCTTTGCTACAAATAAATCAACAATACCATGCAGTTTTCTAGGATATCACAATTCCTGGAAGTTTGTAGTCATAACAAACATTTGATACAAAATAGTTTCATTAATTCAGTCACTTAGAAAGATTCTCAATATTACAAGGCCTCTCCTCTCCCACCTACTGACTACATCCTGTAACACGGGATGGTGCCAACTGAGTATTACATTAATAATGTGAAAGAAACTACAGAAATTCAATTAACACCCAAAAATTATCTGCAAGAATAAAATATAAAACATTATTACACTACCAATTTTAAGGTGGCAGGTATGTATGGGCGCATACATGTGTCAGTGCATACATTTATGGGAACAGTGAAATGCAAAAAGCAAGTCAAACAACATCACGAAAGTCCTTTCTCTACCATGCAAAGGTTTGTAGCTAGGTTGTCAAGAAACAGTATTACCTAAACAGAGTAAATGAAATGAGTAAATATTCCAGAAGGATTCAAGGAAAGGCCTGTCAACCTGCACATTTAATGCAGTTGTTAATAGCATTTTTCATTTTCAAGTACAGCAAGGCAAGAAAAAATAAAATCATGAAAACATAATGCAGGCAATTGCTCCATGTCTCTATAAGCCTGCCTGTTCCATTAAAAAATCGACTGATTTATTTATTTCCAGATCTGCAAGATGATTTGGCACTGCCCCTGTTCAGCTCATTTACTGCCAACTTTCACATCCTTACCTATTTCAAGACATTCTTGCACTCCAGGTCAGCCTACCTAATTCTATCCTTCATAAGTACCAGATAATCCAAAACACGGCTTCATAATCAAACTCGCTTCAAATCCAATGCTCTCATTGCTAATAAATCTGCATCATACACATAAACACCACCTGGATTTTAAAATTCTCATCCTTGGTTTATACCCTCTCAATTATCTCATCATAATCTCCCTCACTCCTTTACCAATCTTATAACACTTTAGATTATTTATGATCCTTCAATTCTGATTATTTTATCACCAAATAATTATTCCACTGTCAAGCAAGAACAAAACCTAAAGCATTATTATACTTCTAATTTTAAGGCGGATATTCTGTGGATTCCCTCCCTAAACCTCATGACTCTCATCTCCTTTTTCACTTCTTTTCAAAAGTCAACTTCTAACCATCTGCCCTCATGATTTAATATCACATTGATAATATTTCTGCAAAGTACCTTGGGATTTTGTGCACATTAAAGCTTTAATATAGATACAAAATTGTGTAATTGTGAGGAATTCAAGGAGGCTCGTGTCCAATTGCATTTTAATATTTAATAGTTTGAAGTTTTATCAGCAATATGCTTTCATTTAACTCTTTACATAAATATGACTCTAACGACTTTAAATTAATAGAAACTTTCCAGGTGCATGCTCTAGATCAGGGGTTGCCAAACTTTTTTGTGCCATGGAACCTTAACAATAATCAAGGGGCCCATGGAGCTCAGGCTGGGGATGCCTGCTCTAAATGCACTGGATGCCTTTTATGCAGATCCAAAATAAAAATAGCAAGTTGCTGTATGGCAATGAATTTTTATCATTGGTGGATACCACACTGACAGCCGAAACCACAGGAGCACAAAATGGTCACTAATAATTTAACACTGCACATTTGCTGGACTCAATAACTCCATAAAATTGCTTCCCTTTCTTAATCTGGAAGTTTTAATTTTCAAAATGTTCAAAGCCTAAAGAAGACTTACATATGCCCTGGAAACAATGCAACAAAATCCATTAGATTGATTATTGGATGAAAGAGTTGTTTTGTGAGGAAAGTGCAAAATTAGACCTGCATCCATTGCAGCTTGCAAGAATGAAAGGTGATTTTAATTAAATAGAAAAGATTCTGACAGTACTTGACAGGATGGAGGTACTGATACAGTCTTCTCTGGAATTGACAGGTTCTTTCTCAGGATGAATGGCTCTCCCATTTATCACTGAGGAGGAATTTCTTTTAGCAAGAGGATTGCGAGCCTTTAGAATTGTCAGCCCAGAGTATAGAGAAGGTGATATTACGTTAATAAAGGCAGGGATAGATTGATTTTTATTCTATAGGGAAAATCAAGTATTACAGGGGTGAACCAGGAAAGCCGAATTAAAGGCAGTGATTATATCACCCATGAGCTTGCTGCAGTGGGTTTACATTACAATACATAATCTGACCAGATCACCGACGATTTATTACTTATTTAGAGATACAGTACAGAATAGGCTCTTTAAGCCACACTGCCCAGTGACCCCCGACAACCCCATTTTAACCCTAGCCTAATCATGAGACAATTTATGATGACCAATTAATCTACACGGTACATCTTTGGACTGAGGAGGAAACTGGAGCACCCAGAGAAAACCCATGCATTCCATGGTCAGGGCGTACAGAGGACACTGGGATTGAACTCCGATGCAACCACTGTAATAGCATCGTGCTAACCACTATGCTGCCATGGTGCCCTTTGAGAAAGTTAATTTGAATAAAACATAGTCAAGTAGCAAACAAATCTGTAAAAATGCTCTCTTATTGGGTAAAGGGTTCTTGTATTTGAAACAGAACTTGTGTCAATTGCAAAATTAAATTCCCCATGACCTTGAAGACCCTGCAGTTCTAACAGTACATAATACAATTAATATCTGCCACAAAGAAGCTACAACCACATGGTTTAGGTTGATTTCGCAGATTGTTGTTATTCTACGGAAATTAGACAAAGTTAACAATAGGAAAACTGACTTCATGTGGATAAGTGGCTGAAGAAGTACTATGTAGAAATACTGCTAAAAATGGACACGTAGTATAATAGACCGGTTACAATCATCATGGAGGTGTTGCCAACAAACTAATCAAAATACACTGCAAGCCTTTCATAAACAACTTTTGTTTATCACGTGAGCAAATAGACTGAAATAGCACACCTCAACATGTGATCTTCAAACAGAGACCCGCAGCCCCAGTTTGTTACTCTCTCAGTTTCAGTTACTTGACACACAAAACAATATCTATAGGAGAGTGTAATGTACATAAAACAAAGTCTGCACCTAGTTAAGAAATATTCTAGGTATTGATTTTTCACCTTCTCAATCATGCATGTCCCCATGACACACCTGAGGCTAATTAACTAGCAATCAGCTGTAGGAAGGGACTGCATGGCAAAGAGAAAGAAAACAAGAGAACAATACTTTTTGCCTCACAACTCTCTGAGCACAGTGCAAATTACTTCTTACCTAACTAGTACTGCAGTAGCAGGAGTACCGTAATATTACCAAGGCATAATACTAGACAGGCACGTGAATAGGAAAGGTTTTAAGAGAGAGTTACAGCCAAACTCGGCTAAATGGAACTAGCTTGGATGGGAATCTCAGTCAGAGTGTACTGAGTGATTCTGTGACCATTGGAGACGATTCCTGAATTACAGCCAGATTATGTCATTTGCCTGCCTGACAGCAGAATACCAAAGTAGACACACTACTGCAAGCTCTGTCATGGGAAGAAATTGCCAGCTGGTCAGAGGAAAGGATTCAAAGGTAAATTCAAATGGAAAAATACAATATCCTTATTGATTCTTGATAATCCCTTTTCACCACCCAAAGTACGGAGAGCTCTGATTTGTATCGAGAACCTTAAGTGTACGGAAAGCCAGTGAAGCTGGCAGAAAGTGCACACCAACTGAATACCCTCACCCCCGCTTCATCAGGTAACCCCAGCCACATCTATGGAAAAGGCTGTTTCCGCACTGCTCACTAATCACATCAGAATGCACAGAAATTGAGTGGAAATAAGTCACCTTTGATCAGGAGTGCTTTATTATTATAATTAGTATATTTTTCAGCAAGATGGCAAAACTTGAGGTACAGGCATTGTCAAGCACACTCATTTCTTGCTAGGAACTTTTGGACTATTCTAGTGGTGTTTAGTATTGTGCCTTTCTGGAGATTTACTACTATCATTATAATTATTATTGTTACTATTAGTGAGAGATACAGCACAGTAACAGGCATAAGCCCGTTCTGCCCAATTACACCCACATGGCTAATTAACATACTAATCCCTACATTTTTGGAACATGGGAGGAAACTGGAGTACGTGAAAGAAACCCACACAGTCATGGGGACAAAGTTCAAACTCCTTACAGACAGCCGCAGAATTGAACCTGGGTCACTGGCTCAGCATAGTGTATAATTAAGCAATTAACTTCACTGCTGGTATGTAATAAAGATCTTTTGCTTATCATGTGAGCAAACCAATTTGACTAACATATCTCAACATTTCCAGAACATTTTGGCTGATACATATATGCTGTAATTCAAAATTCATAATTCTAAATGACATACTTGGTCAGCTTTATAAAAATTTTATCTCTCCCTAATTTGCTCCAAGTTTCCTGTACCATTAATTATGTTTTGACTAGGCAACTGACCTAGACCTTCAGTCAGTTCTGTTTTATACAATGCTTTACAGTTCCTGGAAGGGTCTCTTCTCTAGTTTCCTTTTGATGTTAGAAAATACACAGCTATCTGTTGAATGCATTTTGCAAGGGAGGAAGGGCCTTTTAAAAAGTACCTTTAAGAAAACTTGTCCCTTCACAGCAAGGGAAAGACAAAGATCATTTATTGTGCCATGCTTTTTACTGTTCAATTTAATTCTAATTGATTTAACAACTGCTCAGAATTAAATAACTCCTGCAAGACTCAACTTGAATTCAGATTTTCTCCTGTGAATGCATTATCCAGACACAGTTCATCTCGAACAAACCCAGCCAATTATATTTACACAATAAGCACAGGAGTCTGCTTCACAGTAAATATAAAGGAAACAGGGATAGAAATGGGGCAGACTAACAGGTTATTCCAACAAAGAACTGACTATCATTGGTCCAAGCCCAGAACAGCCTCTGTTCTTTCACCCCTCTCCACTCCAATGGAAAAGTTTACCAGCACACTTTTACACCCAATTGACATCAATTACTGCACTGATTCAACTGAATTTTTAAAATATGACAAATAAGAAAAATATATCATAAACTGCATATTAATAATGACCCAAGCCATGCTCTCTTCTCAATGATGCCATTGAGGAGGAAGTACAGGAGTCTCAGGTCCCACTTAACCAGATTCAGGAACAGTTATTACCCTACAACCATCAGGCCCCTGAAATGGTGTGGATAACCTCACTCAGCCCAACACTGAACTGCTTCCACAACCTCATACACACTGTCAAGGACTTTACAACTCATATTCTCAGCAATATTAATTATCAAAACAAAAAATTTCACGACATATGCCAGTGATATTAAATCTGCTTTTTTTTTGTATTTGCGCAAATTGATATCTTTTGCACACTGGTTGCTTGTCCGTCTTTGCTGTGCGCAGTTTTTCATTCATATTACTGTGTTTCTTTGTATCTACTGTGAATGCCTGCAAAAAAATGAATCTCAGGGTTGTACATGGAGACATACATGTACTTTGATAAGAAACTTACTCTGAACTTTACAGCTAAAATTCAGTAGTCTAAAATAGAAGCAAATGGAAAAACTTTCATACACATTTCGAGCAATCTGAACGCCAACATAATCATTGGTGGTTTAACTACAGTGACGGATTCAATTATGCCATCAAGACTTAAAAAACTATTTCCAAAATACAAATTTAAAAATAGAAAATTATGGCGATAAGTTGCAAGTCCTTCAGTAGAAGAAAAGTAATGCCAGAATAGTATTTTGAGTGGAGACTTTCTAGTTTTGATAAACAAGCTGACTTGTCTTTAGATGCCGTTTTTATTTTGTGTATGAAAAGTCATACAGTAGTCAAGATGGATAGAAAATATCTTAAATGTAGGTCAGTATAATACATTATCTGCAAACACACTTAGGAAAAAAGTGTTTGCATCAGGTTTGCAACTAAGGTAGTAGACTGAAGCTAAAGCAAAAAAATCAACAGCAATGGTACAGTTTTGTGTACTTGGGAAGGTATTAAAAAGTAGGAACTGGCAAAGTGTAACTTGGCAAATGTCACTGAGTGTTGAGGAGTTGTATTCCACCTGGTTCATTGCTCAGATTCTCCAATACAACACCGATCCACAGGGAGCACATGAAACTAAAAAGTTACAGCTATGCCAAAATGAATTCCCTTAAGAACGAATAGGGAGGAATAGAGAGAAAGATGCCAGATTTACTTCTACATTAGTGTTCAGTGTTCATGGGTGCATGTCATTTCATTTGGTTGTGTATGTGCACAGTCAGATGCCAATAAACATGATCTTGAATTTATATCAGAATTTCATAGAAGTGTAACCACACACCTCATTGGAGTGAAGGAACAAGAACACAAGGATCAATTAAGTAATTGGAGGAATTGTCAAAGAAACAAATTTACCAAGTTTTATAAAAAGCTTTTGGTCATCCAGCATAGTAGGACTGGGGAAGGGAAATTCCATCATGTGATTGGGTGGGAAAAGGTATAGGATACCAATAGGAAAAATAAAGAAGATTGCAACATTAGATTTGTATCTGGTGTCTAGGAGAAACAGAATATTCTACACCTAATATATGCCAAATTAAAAGGTAAAAATCATTAAATTGCACACAAGGAGTTTCTCCCTTTTGCCGCTTGCTATCGGGGACTTGGGAGTCGATCGACTCGGGACTTTGAGACTTTTTTTTTTTACTGTGCCCATGGTCTGCTCTTCATCAAATTATGGTATTGTTTTGCACTGCTGTAACTATATGTTATAATTATGTGGTTCTGTCAGTGTTAGTCTTTGGTTTGTCCTGCTTTCTGTGATATCACTCTGGAGAAACATTGTATCATTTCTTAATGCACTTATGCATTTCTAAATGACAATAAAAGAGGACTGAGTGTTCTCATAATCTAAAAAATTTCATATTGCTGTTTGTACAATTATGGGCATTTTAATTAGGAATTAAGCCAATTATTTTTCCCCAAACATTGTCATTATAAGTGAAATAAAAGCTCAACACCTGAGCCAACAGACCTATCTTTCCTCTTTAATTAAATGGGAGGAAAATGTTCAGTATTTATGTTAGAAAAATGTTTAACTACACAGACGTCATGAAAAGTTCCTCTGCATCCCAACCTCCAACCCAATTTCAAAGAGTATCTGCCCTTATTTCAACATTATTGTTCAAGACTTCAGACATTCCAAACCAATGTTCCTCTAGCCCAATGGAGATCATCTTCTTTGTGGAAATATAATTTGCAAATAGTATAAAATATTTATCATAGGTTACTGTAGAATGATTCCGGAACTACACCACGGATTCAGATCATAATGGTAAACACTCAACTCCAATCTTCAATACCCATCACTCCCAGAATGCCAATTTTTAATTAAGCTACCTTCACCGATCATTCCCAAATGTTAACACTATCTTTGTAATTAATTTTGGTACGATGATGTCAAGGAATGTTTTCTTAATGGTACTATTTCATAGAAACTCTGGTTACACCATATATGTACATCTGCTGCTTCTCTGCATATCCTCTATATCCTGTTGTAACCTTATACAATATCTACAGCATCTCCAATCTTTCTATCATCTGCAGATTTACTAACCAACCCCTCCACTTACTCATTCAAATCATTTTTTAAAGAAAATCAGAGCTGGGGACCCAGAACAGATCCTGACAGAAAATCAATAGTCACCGATCCCCTGGCAGAATAACGCTCCATCTACTACCACCCTCTGCCTTCTGTGTACAAGCCAGTTCTGAATCCACACAGCTAAGTTTCCGTGGATCCTGTGCCTCATGATTTTCTAGATGAGCCAACTATGGAGAATCTTGTCAAACATTCGTTTGTTATGTGCTGTGTTGTACGATGTGGGCGATCACGGTCTTTCCATTACTATGAGTGTTCTTGGCAAATGTTACTACAGAAGTGGTTTGCATTTGTTTTCTTCTGGGCAGTGTCTCTATAAGATGGGTGACCCCAGCCATTATCAACATTCTTCAGAGATTTTTGACTGGCGTTAGTGGTCACATAACCAAGACTTCTTGTGATGTGCACCAGCTGCTCATATGACCACCCACCACCTGCTCCCATGGCTTCATGTGAACCTGATTTGGTGGTGGTGGTGGTGGGGGGGGGGGGGGGGGTAGTGTAAGCAGGTACTACAACTTGCCCAAGAATCCCATCACCCTCTTGTCAAATTCCTTACTAAAATCTAAAATACACACATTCACCGTTCTACCATTAAGTTGTTTTGTTACCTCATTGGAAAACTAAATCAGCATTTTAATGCCCTGAGTATCATATTAAGTTCTTTTCAAATTAAAGACATGCCACAGCAAAGAATAGTGAGCAAATCTACAAACAATGTATTAACTAGTGGTTAGATATTTTGCTCATTATTTAATCACAACAGATTTTATTTATTAAGAATTCAGTTAGGTTTGGAAATTGTGGTATAAGGAATTAAAATGCTCCCACAGACACTGTCACATTATTGCAAGAAATTTTACAAAGCAAGCAACTCAAATTACATTGAACATAAAACATTATAGCACAATACAGGCCATGTTTTAACCTACTCTAAGATCAACCTAACACTTCCCTCCTACATCGTCCTCCATTTTTCTATCATCCATGTGCCTATCTAAGAGTTCCTTAAATGTCCATAATGTATCTGCCTCTACCACCCCTGGCAGGGCATTCCAAGCACTCACCTGCAATACTTTCCTCTAATCACCTTAAAATTATGCCCTCTTATCTTAGCCATTTCCATCCTGTCAGAAAGTCCCTGGTTATCCACTTGATCTATGCCTCTCATCATCATAGGATGTGCTGGAGCTTTTGGAAAGCATCAAGTTGGATAAGTTGCCGGGACCGGATGAGATGTACCCCAGGCTACTGTGGGAGGCAAGGGAGGAGATTGCTGAGCCTCTGGTGATGATCTTTGCATCATCAATGGGGACGGGAGAGGTTCCGGAGGATCGGATGGTTGCAGATGTTGTTCCCTTATTCAAGAAAGGGAGTAGAGATAGCCCAAGAAATTATAGACCAGTGAGCCTTACTTCAGTGGTTGGTAAGTTGATGGAGAAGATACTGAGAGGCAGGATTTGTGAACATTTGGAGAGGTATACTATGATTAGGAATAGTCAGCATGGCTTTGTCAAGGGCAGGTTGGGCCTTACGAGCCTGATTGAATTTTTTGAGGATGTGACTAAACACATTGATGAAGAAAGAGCAGTAGATGTAGTGTATATGGATTTCAGCAAGGCGTTTGATAAGGTACCCGATGCAAGGCTCATTGAGAACGTAAGGAGGCATGGGATCCAAGGTGACATTGCTTTGTGTATCCAGAACTGGCTTGCCCACAGAAGGCAAAGAGTGGTTGTAGACGGGTCATATTCTGCATGGAGGTCGGTGACCAGTGGTGTGTCTCAGGGATCTGTTCTGGGACCCTTACCCTTCGTGATCTTTATAAATGACCTGGATGAGGAAGTGGAGGGGCGGGTTAGTAAGTTTGCTGATGACACTAAGGTTGGGGGTGTTGTGGATAGTGTGGAGGGCTGTCAGAGGTTACAGGGGAACATTGATAGGATGCAAAACTGGGCCGAGAAGTGGCAGATGGAGTTCAACCCAGGTAAGTGTACAGTGGTTCATTCTGGTAGGTCAAATATGATGACATAATATAGTTTAACGGTAAGACTCTTGGCAGTGTGGAGGATCAGAGGGATCTTGGGGTCTGAGTCCATAGGACGCTCAAAGCAGCTGCGCAGATTGACTCTGTGGTTAAGAAGGCATATGGTGTATTGGTCTTCATCAATTGTGGAATTGAATTTAGGAGCCAAGAGGTAATGTTACAGCTATATAGGACCCTGGTCAGACCCCACTTGGAGTTCTGTGCTCAGTTCTGGTTGCCTCACTACAGGAAGGATGTGGAAACCATAGAAAGGGTGCAGAGATTTACAAGGATGTTGCCTGGATTTGGAAGCATGTCTTATGAGAACAGGTGGAGTGAGCTTGGCCTTTTCTCCTTGGAGCGACAGAGGATGAGGGGTGACCTGATAGAGGTGTATAAGATGATGAGAGGCATTGATCGTGTGGATAGTCAGAGGCTTTTCCCCAGGGCTGAAATGGCTGCCATAAGAAGGCACAGGTTTAAGGTGCTCGAGAGTAGGTACTGAGGAGATGTCAGGGGTAAGTTTTTTTTACGCAGAGAGTGGTGAGTACGTGGAATGGGCTACTGGCAACGGAGGTGGAGGCAGATACGATAGGGTCTTTTAAGAGACTTTTGGATAGGTATATGGAACTCAGAAAAATAGAGGGTTATGGGTAACCCTGGTAATTTCTAAGGTAGGGACATGTTTGGCACAACTTTGTGGGCCTCAGAAAACCTATTGTGCTGTAGGTTTTCTATATTTCTATCATCTTGTACATGTCTATCAGGTCACTTCTCATCCTCCTTCGCCTCAAGGAGGTAAGTCCTAGCTCACTCAACCCATCCTCACAAGACATGCTCTGTAATATAGGTAGCATCCTGATAAATCACCTCTGCATCCACTCTACAGCTTGCACATCCTTCAATTCTGAGGTGACAAGAACTGAACACAATATTCCAAGTGTAGTCGAACCAGAATTTCACAGAGCAGCAACATTACCTCGTGGCTCTTTGAACTCGATGCCCGACTATTGAAGGCCAACACACCATACACCTTCTCAACAACTCAATCAATTTGCATGGCAATTCTGAGTGATCAAAGGACATGTGAGGACTTCAGATCTATTTCAAATAAAAATAACTACAAAGAAAATTAACAGAAAATGTGTTAAGTACTCAGTGGGTTAGGCCAGCTGGTGGTGTAGTGGCATCAGCACTGGACTTGGGAGGTAAATGGTCCCGGGTAAAATTCCGACTTGTCCCTTGCAGGCTTTCCGTCCATGCTGGGTTGAGCGCCAAGCTAGCAATTCGGCCTCATAAAAGAAAACACAGGCAAAATGCTAAAGAAACAGCAAGGTTACCGCCTGATATGCCACAAGGCGCAGAGAGGAAAAACCTACTCAGTGGATTAAACTGCATCAAAGAAGAGAGAAACAGAGCTGATAGCTCAAATCAATGTTAAATATTTATTTAGCCTAAAACCATTAATCTCTCAACAAATGGTGCCCAATCCAATTTAAAATTTTCTGTCTTTTTTTCAGATATCCAGCATCCAAACCATTCTTCCTTTGGATAAAATGGTCACAATGGCTCACTACAAGTAAAAATGTTCAACATGTGATGCCAGCCATTTTCCTGATCTCAACAATGCCATCCGTGGATACAGAAGAGAATCAAATGGCAAGCTGATCAATGTACGCCCAAAAGCAATAACAGAGCATGCAGATCCTTTCATGCAGAATGGAATACAGCTGAGATTAAGCCATTTTGTTAATTCAAAATAACAAAAATAACCTGCATGTCTACTTTATTTGGAGGTGGGCAGGAACAGAGATAGAAATGTGGAGGTAAGAAACTGGGCAACAGAAAGCATTAATACTGCCTTAAAATGAGATCCAACTGCAAAAATGGGTTTCAATAAAAGCAAGAGAGCTTCCTCTGCCAGGTCTAATGAATTTGAAAAGACAATATTGTTTTCTGTGGCACAACACAGCATGTGATTTTTTTTGTCTTGGGCTACAAGGGTATACACCTCAAAGACTGGAGGCTGATACTGTACTAAGTGTGAAAACATATCCTTACATCTATTACTTACATTATATTCTGAAATGGAGATGAAATCACACCATGGAATCTCAATTCTATTCTGTAAAGAAAATCGAACAAAACTGTTAGATCGTTCAAGCCTATTTTTACTAGAAGAAGCCTATTTTAATATTCAATAATACCTTACAAACAAAAATCTGATAACTAAGATAAGGGCATCTGATAAGGGTGAAATAAAATTAATCTGATATGGGTAAAATAAAAATGGATTTATAGTAAATTATAAAATCTGACCAAAGATCCAGCAGGACCACAATGAGCAAATTAACCTGTCTTTGGGCTTTGTTATCCCATTACTTTGGCAGTAGAACAGTACAGCACAATGATATGCCAACCTATATCAACCTACTCCATGAACTATTTAACCCTTCCCTCCTACACACCCCATAACCCTATTTTTTCTACCACCCATGGGCCAATCTAAGCCTCCAAATGTCCCTAATTTATCAGCCTCTTCCACTAACTCCGCACAGTGTTTGAGGCACCCACCATTCTCTGCAAATTAATAAAATAATACTTACGTTTGACATCTCCCCTAAACTTTTCTCTTAATCAGCTTAAATGGATGCCCTCTGGTATTGGCCGCAGCTCACCCTGTGAAAAAGGTTCTGGTTGCCCACTTTATCTATGTCTCTCATAATCTTATACACCTTGTTCAAATCCATTCTCACCCTTCTTCACTCCAATGAGAAAAGTCCTAGCTTGCTCAACCTATCCTCAAAAGACACTCTCTCTAATCTTGGCAGTATCCTGGTAAATCTCTGCACACTCTCAAAAGCTTCCACACCCTTTCTATAATAAAGCAACCAGAACTGAACACAATACTCCAAGTGTAGTCTAACCAGAGTTTTATAGAGCTGTGGCTTTTTGAACTCAATCCTCTGACAAATGAAAGCCAAATCACCATAAGCCTTCTTAACCAACCTACCAACTTGCAAGGGAACTTTGAAGGATCTAATCACCTCAAGATCCCACGGTTCATCCACACTGCTAAATACTCCACCTTCAAGTCTGATCTTCTGAAGTGCATCACCTCACACATTTGTGAATTGAGCTGCACCTGCCACTTTGCTGTCCATGAACACAAGAGATTCTGCAGATACTGGAAATCCAGAGCAACACACAGAATACTAGAGGAACTCAAAAGGTCAGGCAACATCAATAGAAATGAATAAACAATCAACGCTTCTGGCCAAGACCCTTCTTCAGACTGGAAAGTGGGAAGACGTCGGAATAAAAAGGAAAGGAGAGGGGAAGGAGGACTAACTAGAAGGTTGATGGGTGAAGCCAGGTGGATGGGAAAGTTAAAGGGCTATAGAAGAAAGAATCTGAAAGGAGAGAAGAGTGGACCATGGGAAAAAGGGAAGAATGAGGGGCACCAGGAGAAGTGACAGGCAGGTGAGGAGAAGAGGAGTCAAGAGTGGGTGATAGAAGAGGGAAGGGGGAGGGAAAAAATTACCACAAGGAGAAATCAATGTTTGTGCCATTAGGTTGGAGGCTCCCTCGACGAAATATGAGGTGTTGCTCCTCCACCCTGAGTGGCCTCATCATGGCAGAAGAGGTGGCCATGGACTGATATGTTGGAACAGGAATGAGGATAGGAATTAAAATGGTTGTCCACCAGGAGATGTAGCAGAGGTGCTCAACAAACCAGTCCCCAAATTTATTTCTCTGCCCAGTTCTGCATCCTACCAATGTCTTATTGCAACCCACGACAACCTTCTCTCCTTCAACACCACCAACCTTCATGTCATCCGCAAACTTACTAAACACCACTGCAATTTCTCATCCAAGTCATTTATAAAATCACAGAGCAGATCCCAGTAGAACACCACTCGTCACCAACTTCTAGATAGAATACCCTCCAACTAATACCACCCGCTGATTTCTGTGGAGAAGCCACTTCAGAATCCATGCAACTAAGTTTCTATGAGTCACTCATTGTTCATACAATTATTTTTGGTACATTTATTTTATAATGCTTCTTGCATTTAAATCTATATCACTTACTGGCATGATGAAAGAATTCTGATAGAAAATAGGTAAGTGGATGTTACAAATCAACTACTGCACAGTAGTATAGTAACGCTATTGCAACACTAGCAACCCGCCGCTGCCTGTAAGGAGTTTGTATGTTCTCTTCGTGACCAGGCAAGCTTCCTCCCACATTCCAAAGACGTACAGGGTTAGTAGGTTTAATTGGTCACAGGGGTATAATTGGGCAGCGCAGAACTCGTGGGGTTGGAAAGGCCTGTTATGTGCTGTTATCTCCAAATAAAAAAATTAAAAGAAATGGCAGACAGCTTTTGGCTTGAATCCTTTGTTTATAATAACAGGCTGATATAAAGTTACTGCACTTGCATTCTCCAGTCCAGGTTCCGTGCATCTGGCCCTGTGCCAACAATAAATCTGCTGCGCCTCACTGCACGGAAATAGTTAAGATACCAGAAATGAAGTCAAATCCCACTATGCACTTTGTGAAATTAAATTCAGCAAATCTGGCAAGTTGTGGGCTGAAAAATATGCCAATGAAAATTGCTAATCTGGAAAGTGGACTCTTGAAACTCAACAGAAGATTCTTAATAGTCCCGCTGTAGTGATTAGTTTTGGGAAGGCAACTGATCAACCACGCCTCAGAACAATTATAAATAGACAATAAAGATCTTGAAACAAAGTCTCCTCAGCAGATAATCATCATGAGTTACAGCAGTTACCTCATTTAGCCTTTAGTGCGCCCTGGCCCAAGCCTTGTGTCTTTATTCCAATGTTTTGAATTTCTCCTGGGGGAAAGCCCAAAATCAGCTGTTAGGGCAGGACAGGTGATTTTATAATTGGCAACTGCACTGAGACAAGCATGAAGATGCCAAATCCACAGCCTGCCTCCCGAAACATGCTTCTGTGGCAGTCAGTAAGCACGGCAGATGTAGAACATCACCGCAGCTGATTTTTGTGTGACACTCTGCATAATTTGGCAGGCAGAAGGACAAAACACGTGAACAAACTGTGTACCTGAACCTCAGCTTAGTAAGTGAATTTCCTTACTTACTGCCTACAAACACTGTTCACCTATAAATTGCACCAATGACCTCCCATAATTTGCATTTAAAAACATGCAGACACATTTTTTCCAACATCCTATAAAAACTGGCAATCTGTAACACTGACGATTATTACTGAAGGCGCACTCGGAGATACGTGGGGAGTGGAGGCATCAGAGGGTGAAGGGGAAACAAAAAGGAGGGGGTGTCAGGACAGGTCAGCAGGGGCAGGGAACGTCAGGACGGGGTGCGCGGTCCAGAAGGAAAAGCGAAGGGGGCGGTATGGGTACAGGGCAGAGGGGTGTGTCAGTACAGGGGACACTTCGGGAGTGATAGGAATCAGGGGTGTTTGGCTGGACAGGGTGGGCGGGGTTCAGGAGACACGTTAGGGGTGGGAGTGTGAGAGTATAAGCAGAGGAGGGAGAACGTGGTCAGTGGGCTGGAGAGGGGGTTAGAAGATGGTGGTCAGTGATGGATTAGGGAAAGGACTGAGTCATAGGAAGGGGCAGTTCGGACGGTACTATGGAGGTCAGGTGTTGTTTGGGGGCGTGTTCCTGGGGGGGGGGGCAGGGCGGAGCACCCATATGTCCGGGGATGCCGGTGTAGGTGTAGGCGGAGCGGCCGAGACCGGACGGGGGCGGAGCAGCCGTTGGCGCCCATGACCTTTCCTCCTCTCCCCTTCCCCCTCCTCACTTCCCAACACCCCCAGACACTATCCGGTGCCACCGTCTCGGGACCTTTCCTGGTCAGACACAGGGATGGGTTTATGCCGGAGGCCTGATATCCAGTCGGCGGCCTAGAGTACACACAGGGCCCAGTACCCTGAGGCACCCCTGTAGCCATGCCACTCGGCCCCTCCCCAGCTGTATCGATGGTTCGGCAGGCCCGAAACGCATCCACGGCCTGGAGTGGGCAGCCGCCGCCAGGGAGCGCGGCGCGGTGGGCCGGGCTCCTCTTTGTCAGTTGGCGGCCTGAGGAAGGCTGTCCGTGCGCGAGGAGTCGATCCACACCGAGCCTAGGGCTCTTCCCTCCCCCTACTCCCCTTCAAACCCCGCCGCCCCCGCTGACCTACCCGTCCGCGGGGTCTGCGCGCCGCTCCTAGTCGCTGCGCCGCCGCTCGCCCGCTGTTTACACTCGCCAGCATTCGGGCGCCATTTCCCGCCGCCGCGCACACACACTGGGAGAGACGGCTCCCGACCGGGGAACCCGGATGCAGCGCGTGCACGTACTCGCGCATCGGGACGCCAGCGGCGCGCACGCTGACTCCGCCCCGTCCCTCAGTGTCAGCCACTCAGCGACCTTCCCCGTGGTCACTCCCCCCTCCCCCTTCCCGCCAACTTCAAACGGCAGCACCTTCTCTTCCCCAGCCTGCGAATTCGACTGACAGCAGGCGTCGATGGGCCGAACTATCTTCGATGCTTCTCTATCTTAATGGCGGGAGGTAAGAAAATTGTTCCGCATCTCGGCGGCGGCTGCAGGGCAAGTATAGTTCTGCATCTCATCTGAAGCAATGACTTTTCCCGAAAATGTCAGCGACCTGGTGGGAGGGGCTCTCTCAGTTTGCAGTACGTATTTAAATTATAATTATTACTGTATATATATATTGCATTGGAGGAGGCCATCAGTTGGTCGCGGACGACCATGGCTGTTGCACCCTAGCTGACGAGGCAAGCCAGGGCAGTACGATATGCCCAGGGGTGCAGTGCTAATTTTTTAGATGCCGGAGTTGACAAAATGCTTGCCATTTCCTATATTCTCATTCTCTCATATTCATTTTCTCTTTCTCTCTCTCTCTCTCTCTCTCTCTCTCTCTCTATATCTATATCTATATCTATATCTATATCTATATCTATCTATATCTATATCTATATCTATCTATATATATATCACACTCAATTTGTGTACCTGCTCATTTCATGTACCTTGCCCCATTCATGTGATGAGCAGGTATGCAAATTGGGTGTGACATATATGAATAGGGCTTCTTATAATGTCAAGCACTAAACCAAGATGAAAGAAATATATGAATTCCAGAGCTCCACAGAAATATAGTGATAGTTAAGGCATTAACAAGATCATAGCCTATCACTACATTTCAGTGTATAACTGGTACAATAAAACAAATAATACTTAATTTAATAATATGACAAAGTATTGCACGGTTGCACTCACTAATTATCAAGCAAGTAAAGAAAGAGACGGTAATCACGTATTTTACCAATTTGAAAGTAGTTACCTACTTACCAAATGTCACCAATGAGAAGTTTCACAATAATTTCCACAAAGGGTCAGGCTTAATATGTGTTAGAGGGTCTGAAGCAACTCTTGTCCTGGTGTCATCTGCTGATCTGTGGTACCGTAGCCATGATGTGACATATGGCTCAGGATTCCACTGAACTAGAGGAGGTCTGTGTAGTTTAACAAACATAAGTGATGATACATGATTTATGAGAATTCTTGAGCGTGCTCTTGTTGTTATCAAGTTCATGTGACTGAATCCTCTCTCACACTCAGCAGTACTAATAGGAATAGCTTGTGAACAGCTCAGTAATGGGCGTAAATCTTGGGGGATGCGGCGTCCACAATCCTCCACATAATCTCTAAAGGCATTTATTACAGAGGAGGAAGAAAGCTTAAACCTCTTACAGAGAGATGATATTGCAGCTTCTCCATAATTAGGCGGTATTTCAGCAGGCCAGTTATCTTTATCATTTCATTTAGCAGGGATTTATACGTACTTCAAGGTTTAGAAGTTTGAGAACCTTTCAAGGATGTTGCTGTGAACATATGGTGCTACAAATTGTTTATAAGACTAGTAAGAAACTGTAGGTAATTAATGGAGACAATTTTGTTGTTGCTTGTTAAGGTAATTTCTCCAAACTTCCCCTTTTCAACTGCCTCTTGAGCTTCTGGAGTTTTTGTACCAGGTTGCTCTTTCAGTCCGTGCAGTGATCTTGTGCTCCGTTGGATCCGTTTGTCTGCAGAAACAATTGTAGTGCGTTTCTGTAAACACTCTGACAGTAAACCAAGTTCATGCAGTGTGTCATACATTAGAGCTAAGTCCAATAGAAACTGTTCTGAAGAGAGTCTTTTCAACAGATCTTCATAGGTTTTTCTGTCACTCCCAGATCTTGTTTCATCCTTCATTGCTTTTTCAAAATGAAAACAGTGTTTCATAATTTTGCAACACTGCTGAATCTGTTCGAAACGAGCTAGCTACCCACCTGGTGCCCAGAACATGGCCTATTTTGCAAATTTATTGTTCTGGTTGAGAGGCACATTCAGATAGTTCCTTTTGGTTTAGAGGTGGTAAACAGAGTACAATTTGTCCATAAATGATTTATTCCATGAACTTCTCTCACCGAATCACCTACTGCAAGTTGTAATCTGTGATTAAGACAGTGCCAAATTATCACATCAAAGTTATGTTCCTTGAGAATTGTAGCAACACCAGATTTGACACCAAGCATTATGCTCGCCCCATCACTGGCAAATGCTACAAGGTTCTGTTTCAAGTAAGAATCATCAAACCCATTGTTATTGAGACAATTCAGTAGATGCTTAGCAATAGTTGCAGCTTTCTGATCAGGCAGTTCAATTAGATCTAAAAACATAAAATGGGGATCACTTTCCTTATCACTTTCACATTTCAAATAAACTATTAGGGTGGTCTTAATGCTCAGGCTTGTTGATTCATCAATGAGAACAGAAAATTTGCCATTTATCTGCTTGATATGCTGGCAAATTTTCTTTTTCATATTAATGGCTATGTGATTAATTATCTCTGTAGCACTAGTGCGGGAATGCAGTCCAATTCCAATGTCAATACCTTTTTTTTTGAAGTTCCAATAAGCCAAAGTGATCAGAGTATAGTCTGTCATTCTGAGCTAAATAATATGCAGAACGAAAAATTGAACAAGTTGCCTTTAGATGCGGAACATTCATGGTGTCACATAATTTTCCAAGAGCATCTTCACTAGCTATATTTTCAACACTTAGAGCAGCAGTGTGAGCTTTTGATAGTTTGTGATCAACAATTTTTTTTCTGAGAGACTTCAAGCGTGTACTTCAATCGGCTCCATAATAGGATACTTGGTACATCTGCCCTGCCGATTCTCCCGTGGTCTTTAAGTTCTTGAGGCTGTAGCACTTTACATAGCTAGCCAGCCATCCCTTACTAGCCTTAAACTCCTTCCTCTCGCTCTCCTCAACCCCCTCACAGTAGTGCTCATAGAGGCTAAGTGTTTTTTCACGCATAATTTTGCCATCAACACGGATATGCTTCTGTGACATGTCCTCTAGCCGCACACTTAATGCTTTCTCAGTCTTTGCAAGCACTTTATCGCAAACCAGAGAGACCACTTTTGCCGTTGCAGGGGTAGCACTAACACTTCCATGAATTTCAGCTTCTTTCTGCTTTATTGTGCGAATGCTCCATTCGTTCTTGCCGACCTTACAGCCCACTTCAGCAAGCAACATGCCTCTTTTCAAAAGATCTAAGATTTTTATTTTCTCGGCGAACAATGCTCAAACAACGAGTGCTGAAGGAAGACTGGGGATCTGTGAAATGGCGGGAGGCTTCGGCAGGGTATGCTGGGATAACGGGTCGAGCGAGGAGGAATTTCACAAAACAGTCACGGCTCCAGGACTTCACCAAAAACGATCAAATATCCTAATGTTATTAGTGGTATTTTCCCCACCAGCCACCACCCTCTCTCCCCAACCCCCGCTTCTGTAAAATTCCCTCTATTTAATATGCGGCCGCTGTTAAATTCCCCACTTGCTTATTTTGACTTTCTAACACAGGTGCTGGAGCAGTGCTCCGGTGAGCTCCAGCAGCACTGCATCCCCGGATATGCCCATGCTATAGCCCATGTAGAAAGCTCCCCCTTTCCACATATCAGTTGAACCCAAAGGAACAGCAAAGACCGATACGGTTTGGTACCAGCGGTGTCGCAGGAGTTGCCAGTCAGCATTAAACTCAAAGTAGGACTGCCTTAGGGACTCCAGGTCCAGATTTTCCCCCGGGGTTTACTCCTGAAGCCTTCCCCATGAGTGGGTATAGCCGCAAAGCAACGGAGGTTTGAGATCAGAGTTTTCCCTCTCCTAGATGAGCCGCCAATGGTTGAGGAGACCCATCTGCCTGGAGCGACTGATTTTAAGGTGCCAGTAACCTGCTTTTGCCTCTTCTCCTGTCAGTAGAAACGGTTCCAACGGGATTAGTCATGCTAACTACCCCTGCCTTTCCAAATGCACAGAATTACTGTCCGTTAGAAATGTCATAAATAATTTCCCTACCACTGAAACCTGTAGTTACCTAACTTATCCCAGCTGCCCTTATTAAAGTTTCTTTATACTTTTGGCACCTCAATAATGTTAATGAAGGTGCAAAATTCCTTCCCCATTCCTCCACCTATAGTCTGGGAATCTGGAATTCCTGGGATGGATCTCATCCAGCCCTGGGGATTTATAATTCCTTGTACATTCCATCTAACATCTCCACCTCCTTATAATGGCATGTTTCGGATTATCAATGGACTTCTCCTTGAACTCACTCTACCATTTTTTTCTTGGCCACCATAATGGGCTATATCTCAAAAAAAAAAGTGAGTTGGATTACTAAAAGGAGATAGAGAGCTCAGTAACATGGTGTCATGTCCCTCACTGTCAAGTAAACAAAAGAGCTGGTCAGTGACTTCAGCAAAGGGGGGGGGGGGGAAGAATGCACATGCCCTTGTCTTCATCGGTAGTGCTGAGGTTGAGAACTTCATATTCCTAGGAGTGAACATCACCGAGACTGTCCTGGTCCAACCACATAGATGCCACAATCAAGGAAGGTCATCAACACCTCTTCCCTCAGGAGGCTAAATGATTTGGCATGTCCCAGTTGATCCTGCCGGTTTTTTTTAATTGATGCACCACAGAAACTGGAAATTGTTGGGTATGGCAGCTGTTCTGTCAGTAGAAACTGCAGAGTTGTGGACACAACTGAGCCCATCACAGAAACTAACTTCCTCTCTATGGACACTGTCTATACTCACTTAGTAAGTAAAGCAGTCAGCATAATCGAAGACTTCATCCACCTCAGCCAATCTGTCTTTTCTCCTCTCCTCTCGGGCAGAAGATACTAAAGCCTGAAAGCATGTATCACCAAGCTCAAACACAGCTTCTAAATGCTGTTCGGAGATTAACAAATGGTTCTCTAGTACAGTCAGATGGACTCTTGACTTCACAATCTACCACATTATGACCTTACACCTTATTGTCTACCTGCATTGCATTTTCTCTGTCACTTCATTCTGAATTCTGCTGTTGCTTTAATGCACTGTAATTAATTGTTCTGTATGAACAAAATTCAAAGTAAATTATCAATCTACATATTTGTCACCATATATAGCCCTGAGATTCACTTTCTTGCGGACATACTCAATAAATCCATAATAGAATAATAACCATAATAGAATCAATGAAAGGCCACACCAGCTTGGGCAAATACAAAAATAAAGAAATAATAATAAATAAGCAATAGATATTGAGAACATTAGATGATTCCTTGAAAGTGAATTCATAGGTTGTGGGAACATATCAGTGATGGGGCACGTGAAGTTATCCTCTTTGGTTCAAGAGCCTGATGGTTGAGGGGTGGTGTGAGTCCTAAGGTTCCTGTACCTTCTTCCCTATGGTAGCAGTGAGAAGAGAGCATGTCCTGGGTGGTGGGGATCTCAGATGATGGTTGCTGCTTTCCTGCAACAATGCTTTGTGTAGAAGTGCTCAATGGTGGGAAGGGCTTTACTCGTGATGAACTGGACCGTATCCACTACTTTTTGTCGGATTTTTCGTTCGAGGTGTTTCCATACCATGATGTGATGCAGCCATTCAATATGTTCTCCACCACATACCTCTAGAAGTTGGTCAAAGTTTTAGATGTTATGCCGAATCTTTGCAAAGTCCTTAGGAGGTAGAGGCAGTGCTGTACTTTCTTCGTAATTGCACTTAAGTGCTGGGCCCAGGACAGGTCCTCTGAAACAATAATTCCGAGGAACTTAAAGTTGCTGACCCTCCCCACCTCTGATTCTCTGATGAGGACTGGCTCCTGGACCTCCAGTTTCTTCCTCCTGAAGTCAATCATCAGCTCCTTGGTCTTGCTGACATTGAGTTGTTGTTGTTCCTCTCTGTACCTTTTGGAGCATCAGGTGGCAACCTTGCCATTTCTTTAGCGTTTGTCTGTTTTACAAGGTCGAGTGGCTAGCCCGATGTTCAACCCGGCATGGGTGGAACTCGCGCAAGGAGCCGGCCAAATTCCAACCCGGGACCTCTCACTCCAAAGTCTGGTGCAGATGCTACTGCACCACAGGCACAGATGACATTGAATAAAAGGTTGTTGTGGCACCTTTTAGCCAGATTTTCAGTATCCGTCCTATATGCTGATATGTCACCACCTTTGATTTGGCCTACAACAATGGTGTCGTCAGCAAACTTAAAATATGGTATTGGAGCTGTGCTTAGCCACACAGTCATAAGTGTAAAGTGAACAGAGCAGGTGGCTAAGCACACAGCCATCACCTTTGCTGATGAAGGTTGTGGAGTAGATGTTGTTGCCAATCTGAACTGACTGGGGTCTGCAAGTGAGAAATTTGAGGATCCACTTGCACAAGGAGGATTGTAGCTTATTGATTAGTTTTGAGGGGATGGTGGTATTGAAAGCTGAGCTATAGTCCATAAAGAACATCCTGAAGTATGCAACTTTGTGTCCAGATGTTCCAGCATTGAGTGAAGAGCCAATGAGGTGGTATCTGCTGTAGACCTGTTGCTCTGGTAGGCAAGTTGGACTGGATCCAAATCTCTTCTCAGGCAGGAGTTGATATATTTCATCACCAACCTCTCTAGACACTTCATTATGAGACGTAAGTGCTACAAGACAATAGTCATTGAAGCAGGTTACCATGTTCTTCTTAGGCACCGGTAAATAATGAAGTCTGCTTGAAGCAGGTGGGGACCTCAGACTGCTGAAGCGAGAGGTTAAAGATCTCAGTGAACACTGCAATCAACTGATCTGCGTATGTCTTTAGTGTCACGTACTCCGTAACGGGTTAAAGAACCAGCAGAAATAGAAAACACTTTGGAGTCTGATATTGCTATTCACTAATATTATTTATTAGTAACTACGCAATACAGTAATATAAATGCAGATATATCCAACAGGTTAGCAATGATTATATATATTTATAAGTGTGGAAATATAGAAACCAAGCTTCTTCAAGCCTAGGGGTAAATGGATACAGTCTTACGGTGATGAGTAAAGTTCAGTTCGTGGTATTCAGTTGGGTAGTGATGGACAGAGATATTTGTAATCCAGGGTAAATGTTGAGAGAAGGCAATTACGTCGATATTCCACAGATTCCACGACAGCAATACAAAATAACAAATAGGGTAGGTTTTATCTCCGAAGTTGTTCCACTCCACACGAAATATCACCGACAGTGATCTTCAACGAATATCCTTTCAACACCAGTGGTACCACACCTGAATTCAGCTACAGGTCATACCAAAGTGGTGGCCACAGGATACTCAAACAAAATCCACATATGGATTATCACCAACAGTAGCTTATCACTAAGGGGACCCTCTTCAAGGGAACCAACCCCAAACACACAATGTGATAGCCACTTATCCAGTTCCACAACATACGAAATAACTCCAACAGTGATTTGCCACAGGAGTGCCTTTCTTCAGTGAACTACCGCACCCAAACAAGGGTAACACACAAGTAGTATTCACAAAGGTACTCCCCTCACCAGAGAACCCACTCTTGTGGATTAGCCATGTGACAGTCACACCTTCATATTCGAATGGAACTCAAACACACCCTTACGGGCTACTTAGAGAGGGAGTCCAAACAGTGACCTCTTTGTCACTAGGTTTCTTCTGTTTCAAACCTATCTCTCCTCTCTTCTCTTCCTTTAAAGTCACCGAATGTGACCACAACAAAGGGGACTGTTCTTCTGTGGTGGAATTATCAACCCAGGCGAGGGTTGGGCACACGAATAACTCCCCACCAGTCGCACCTTTTCCACACTGCGAGAGCCACTGATCAATTCTCCTGATCGATCCTCCAAAACCCATCTTTCTGTGGGCACCACAAAGCTCGTCCAGTGTCCAAAACGATGTGTTCCTGAGTCTATCAGCTGACTTTCTATTTATCTCACCATGCTGAACACTAGCTGTCCATCAAGTAGCTCCTCCCTTCTCTCTCTGTAAGAACACAGAAGCTGGCATTGTCCTTGCAAACGTGTAAACATGCTGCTGAGAAACCATAACACCATCTCAAAGCAGTCTTTGCCTCTCTCTCTTTTTAAAGGTATAGTCCATAAAAAATATGACACCTAGGGGTACATAACAGGTACCCTGGTTGGGCCAGATGTTTCTTGTGAGTTCACCCTCCTGAAGGCTGCTCGCATGTCAGCTTCAGAGAACATAGAATATGTTGCTAGGGGTGGTAGTAGAGGCAAATGCAATAGGGGCATTTAAGAGATTATTTGCGAAGCACATGGATAAAGGAAAAAATGGAGGGCTATGTGAAAGGAAAGGATTAGATTGATCTTAGAGTAGGTAAAATGTTTGGTACAATATCATGAGTCAAAAGGCCTGTATTGCACTGTACTGTTCTATATTCTTTTAGATTATATACAAATTTAGAAATTATGGCCTATATAGATGGCTAGATCATTAGTTTATTTATTTATTTATAGAGATATAGTGCAGAATAGGCCCTTCAAGCCGCACCAGTGAGCAATCCCTGATTTAACTTTAGCTTAATCATGGGCCAATTTACATTGCCCAATTAACTTACCAACCGGTACGTCTTTGGACTGTGAGAAGAAACCAGAGCACCCAGAAAAAAAAAACATGCATTCCATAGGGAGGGTGTATATATTTTTCACAGGTGATGTCGGAATTGAACTCCAAACTCTGATATACCGAGTTGTAATAGCGTTACACTAACTGCTACACTACGATGGTGCCCAAAATAAACAACGGTCTTGATAAGGAATATCAGGGATCCCAACTATCCTTCTGGTCTGAAAACACACTGATTCTACTACTTTTCTCTTTTTTCAGTCTTAAGGACATGTTGCATCTCCCTAGTTATTTAGTCCTTTGCATTTCAGTTTTCTAATCTTAACATGGTTTAGCCATCTCTGCTACATCATCCACACTAAATACTCTCATTAATGCTTTTCATTATTTCAAAGAACTTGATCAAAATAGTCAAAACATAATTTACTTTAACTTAAAGATGTTTTCAACATAAACTGCTCACAGCAATGGGCAACCTTTCATGAGGATTTTGTAGAAATGTACTTTGTTAAAAATAAAATCTGTACATCACATCACTGGACTCTTTCAGTTTTATGTGTTTTATATTCTGTGTTTTTGCCCGTTCTTTCTTGTTGCCATGTGGCGTGATTCGTTAGCATTTTTTGTGCGGGGGTGGGGATTGGGGTTTGTTGTTCTGCTGTTTGCACGTTTAGTTTTTCTGTGTGTGGGGAGGGGTTGATGTTCTTGTTGCTATTTGCATGACTCCCCTCGCACGGGGATTTGATCGTGTTGCCACTTGGAGCGATGTTAGTTTTTTTTGTGTGGGAAGTGTTTGGGGATTGATGTTCTTGCCATTTGCACAATTTGATTTGCTACATGGGGGGGGTAATACTGCCATTTGCACAATTTGTTTGTTTTTGTGGGGGGAGTTTGCAGTTTTTCTTTGAACAACTTGCATGGTTTTCTGTTTCATGACTATCGGGAGAAGATGAATCTCTGACTTGTATACATCATACATAATTTGATAATAAATGAACCTTTGGTAACACTTACCAACTGCAGTTCATTATTTTCCCAAGTAGCTGAAGAAAACCGAAAGAGACTAGACTGTTGGAAAAATATTGCTGTTGTGGGAAAATTGAGAAATAAAGAGTTCTGAGAAATATTGTCATTATGCTGCATGTAGTTTAAATATAGAAATTGTTCTCTCGAATGAAATTTGACGCATTGTTTTCCAGCCAGCTCAACTTTGAGATTATCTCCAACTGCTTTAAGCAGCCTTTGGTAAATTTGAGGAGATTATGAGCAGTTACCTGTCACTAGATGATGTCACACTACTGTTGACAAATCATTTGGGGAAAGCTAGAAATATCAGGGCAAAAGCTTTTTTTTGGATATTTTACAAATTTCCTTTTGATTTGTATATAAAGGAAAAATTTTAGGATATTTGTTTCGTCTAATAATATTAAAATAGAGTGCCTCATCAGAATTTCTCTGTTTTCTGAGCAGAATTACCCATTCTGGATTTGTGCATCTCTGGAGGTTTCAGTACACTATGTCATAGAGCTATACAGCCCTTCCACCCATTTCATACATACCGACCAAGATGTCTATTCAAGCTAGACACACTTGCCTATGTTTAGTCCATATCCCTCTAACATTTTCTACCTCTTAAATGTCGTAATTGTGCCTTCCTCTTGCCCTGGCAGCTGTTTTCCCTCAGGTTCCTACTAAATCTTTCCTTAAACCTTAAATCTATGCCCTCTAGTTTTAGGCTCCTCTATCCTAGGTAACAGACCCGCCATCCTATATCTTCTCACTATTTAGTCAGTATATTCATCCTCCCAGTGTGCCAGTCCATTGTGAAAAGGCATAACCAAATCAGCTAACTACTAAACGGCTATTTGCCATAAATACACAATACCTTGAGAATTAATTAGAGCAATACAGAACAGATAACAGGTCCTTCTTGCAGTGATGGGCAAAAGCGATGGAAGAAATTGTCACGGTCGACAGCACATGGCATCCATGGTTTACATTAAGGGATGGACTGCAAAAGTTTTGGAGATTATTAGAACTTCTCAGATTAAAGACAAATGGAAGACTATGATCATCTACATTGTACGACTCAGAACATGATGATGATGATAGCAGGTCTTTTGGCCAAACAAGTTCATGCTGTTTGTTGGAAGTTTTCAAAGGAACTGCTACTTATAGTATCACTACAATTTTCACCTTGATACAGTTTACTCAGCTCCTGCCTCAATGTTGAATTTTGGCATATTTCTTTGTGATGTACTTTTCCAGTCTCCATTTACAAGGATGCACACCATTCAGCCTAGGCAACTCTTGAGCAAGGCTTTAGCACTTTACATTGCATAGGTCAATCAGAAAGTAGCCCAGGAAATATATCCTACAGTTGGGTGTAAGACATTAACGTATCCATTCTGTTCAAAGCGCCTTTACAAACCATTCATTTGTCCCCCTTGCCTCAGTACAATGTAGGAAATTTGAGTACACCAGAGAGGTTCAATTTGAATACCACTGTTTTCTTAAACTGTACTTCCATATTTTTACTTCTATTCCATATTAATCGACATTAACTAGTTCAATTGCTAATTCTCCAAGTTGTAATTTTAAGAAATCATCTCACCATTTATTTAAGACCAACTGTGAACTTGATGTTTATGTCCCAGCAGTTAGGACTTGAATTTTCTATGTTTATTTTGGTTAAGTTGAGTCCTTTGTGTTTGATAATGGCATGGTTTCAGTTATTAATACATTTCACCCATGAGAAGTTACAACTTTCAGTTTCTTTAAAGCACAATTAAATCGAAAGCAGTAAATATAACACTGGCAGATTCAAATATATTTATTTACAATATAATTTTACATTGTTTGTGCCTACATGCTTACAGTAAATAAAATTAAAATGTGTTCATAATACTATGTACATAAATTAAATATATACATATAAAACCGAAGTTAAAATGGTCAAGCCCACAGTTAATATCTGGAAAACCCACAGCAGTAAATTAAAACATACAATTTCGAAGAGTTTGTGGATATTGGCGCTTTGAGATTCTTGATAATGTGATTATGAGAAGAAATATTCCACATTTGTGTTTGCTACAGGCTGTACCAACAAAAAAAAAAGCAATTTTGGCTACCTTGCAAAACACAAAATGCCAGAGGAACTCAGCAAGTCAGGCAACATCTATGGGGGAGAATAAACAGTTGATGTTTTGGGCTGAGGTCCTTCATCAGGACTGGAAAAGAAGGGGGCAGAAACCAGAATAAGGTGGTGGTGGGGGGGGGGGAAGGAGTACAAGCAGACAGATGATAAGTGAAACCAGACGTAGGGGAAAGTGGGTGGGTGGGATGAAGTAAGAAGCTGGGAGGTGATGGGTGCAAGTAAAGGTCTGAGGAAGAAAGAATCCAATGGGAGTGGACAAGGCACCATGGAAGAAAGGGGAGGAAGAGGGGAACCAGCAGGAGGTGTTGGGCAGGTGAGAAGGGGTGAGAGGTTAACGAGAATGGTAAATGGAAGAAAGAAGGGGGAAGAGGTAGAAATTACCCAAAATTAGAGAAATTGATGTCTATGCTATCAGGCTGGAGGCTACCCCAACAGAATGTGAGGTTTTGCTTCTTCAACCTGAGTTTGGCCTCATTGAAGCATGATCTCCCAGTGGCTACCCATTTCAATTTGTCTTCCTATTCCTGTACTAACTTGTCTCCCCATGATCTCCATTAACAAATGTTGATTAATGGAATTAGTGTGAATGATGATTGGTAATAACATTATAGCACAATGGATCATAGAACTTGCTGACCCTACCTTTCACAGTAACCCAGGTCAAAGGAAGCTGCACAGTGGACAGCTAGTAGAGCCAGTGCCTCAGAAAACCAGGTTCAATGCTGGCTTTAGATTCCATCGGTGTGGAGTCTGCACATTCTTCCTGTGACCATGTGGACTTAATCTTGGTGCTCCGGTTTACACTCACATCCTGAAGGCATACAGGTTAGGAAGTTAATTGGCCAACGTAAATAGAATCTGGGAGGCTTTGAGGAGAATGTGGGAAGAATAGATCATGGGACTGATATAGGATAAATAAATAGATAGATAGATAGACATACTTTATTGATCCTGAGGGAAATTAGGTTTTGTTACAGTTGCACCAACCAAGAACAGAGTACAAACATAGCAATACAAAACCACAAACAATCAAATAATAATATGTAAACCATGCCAGACGGAAATAAGTCCAGGACCAGCCCTTTGGCCCAGGGTGTCCGACCCTCCAAGGGAGGAGCTGCAAAGTTTGATGACCACAGGCAGGAATGACTTCCCATGGCGCTTAGTGCTGCATCCCGGTGGAATGAGTCTCTGGCTGAATGTACTCCTGTGCCCAACAGTGTAAATGATGTTACACGCCGACGTCGGGTTGGCAGAGGGAGGGATGTACACAACAACCACAATTGCATGTGAGAGTTCCCTTGGCAAATAATATGGCCGATTATAAATGGGTGTTTGATGGTCAGTGTGGAATCAATGGGCTGTTTCTCTCTCTCGGCCACTAAAATCTTCACCCACAAATGGAACTGCCTTTATAAATAACCCAGTTATCTTTAACTAGAAAACACTGAACTAAAAAGAGACAAAAGATACTTAGTGTTTCACAGTTTGAACATTTGGAAATTTAGCAGGTTAATAGGCCCATAATCCTTGAAGTGTTTTTGTTGAGGTGCACATTAATAAAACTGGTTCACTTTCTAAGAGTTTAATTGGCTCAATTTCAAGGACGATATTGATCAAAAAGCAAAAAAAATGTAGGTATTGGAAACTGTCTAGAGAGTTTTACATTGATGCTCTTTTTTTTAATAAGTTTCTTATGAATCATCCTGAGATATTAACTTACTTTCGATCCCCTTGTACTGCCTGAACTGCTAAGTGATTCCACCATTTTATATTTTCATTACAAGGATGGCATTCCTCATCATGAAGTTAACCTGGCCAAATGGTTTCTTTTTTCCCTTTGGAAATGATCAAGTGGTTCAATTTGAATGATTAAAGATCATGGAAAAGCTTCACCTTATAAGCTGCAGAATCAGCATATATGTCAGCCCATTTTTTAAAAAAATGTGTTCAGAATCTTTTCAAACAACATTGCCAGAGAATACGAAGTGCACTTGTGTGTCCATATCAATCATTAGAGTTCTTCCCATTCCAACATTCAAACAGTTGAAGCTGAATCACCATTATCTCAGGCCAACTCATTTTTATTAAATACTCAGCTGGCTTCCCATAGTTATTTCCAAAACTTACGGTAAATTCTTACTGCAAAGTTCAAAATAAATTTATTATCAGAATACATGTATGTCACACTATACAACCTTGAGATTCTGTTCTCGCAAGAATTTGCAGTAGAACAAAAATACAATGGAATCAATAAAACAATACACAAAGATTGACAAGCAACCAATGTGAAAAGGCAGTGTACAAATACAAAAGAAAAATAAACAAACAAATTGAGTTGTAGAGTCCTTTGTGTTTGGTGATTAGTTCAGTGTTGAGGTGAGTGAGTTATCCACACTGGTTCAGGAGCCTGTTGGTTAAAGGGTAGTTAGCAACTGTTACTGAACTCGCATTTGGCATACACGTGGCAGAGTTTTTGCTGCAGGAACTTATTCAAGGCAATACCAAGGGACCCGTTTTGATGTACTTCAACTGCCTGTGTATAGTTTCTCTTCATCACTGCTTTTTTTTTGAGTTCCTTTAGTGACATCTGTACTGCTCTAGTAGATATAATTTCTTTGTGCAGATAGTTTTACCAGAAACTACATAAGTGACAGCTCTGTATAATTTACTGACTGGTTCAAACCTCATTATTTAACAAAATCTGTGTGTTTTTGTTCTTGTTTTTGCCTATACATTTACTCTATCCTGCTACCATCACACCAGATGGGACTGGTCAGTCATTCACGGAAGCTACATGCACAATACTTAAACAAAATTAATTAAAATGTAAATTCTGTGTCTTTGCCATTTTTTCCTGGCACAAACACAATTTCCATTTACATCTTTGGTTTAAAATCAGTTAAAACCAGAAAAAATTTGAACAGACATTTAGTTAATAATTTCCTTATGTCTACCTGTCATCTGGGTTGGAGTCTGGATTTCCTGGCTGACACCCAGATCTTTGATCCTTCTAGACTCAACTATTCCAAGTGCTCCTGGACAGACTCCCTTAATCTATTCAACGAGTGTGAGATCATCCAAACATTTGCTGGCCATGTCCTGTGCTTTCCGACCCACTTTAATTCCCAGCTAAACAATAGGTTAAACTCAATATGTTTCCCTTGTTTCCACCCCTCCCCCCCCATGATCTCTGCCTCCCATTTCTGTAATCTCCAGCTTTTCTATTTGCCCTGAAATTTGGCCAGCCGTGAACTTGTGGGGTGGACAAACTGGGCACTCCATCCCATTGCAAACTTAAGAAAACAAATTGTGAAGGCTACATGGGCACATGTTCACAACATAATCAAGATGCTAAATTTGTCCCTGCAAAAGCCAGCAGACTTAAGTTGCTGTACTTGTACCAGTTGGTTATCTTCAATGTTAATTTCTCCATCATTAGTGGACCTGTCCTCAGATGTCAAAATCCTAAACTCTGAAGTTATCTCCTTTGAGACTCTCCTAAATAAATGTACTTTGGTTCGAACTATTGCTTAAAAGCTTTCTTGTGACTCAGTTCCAACTGTCCTATATACTGTGTAGAGCCTTGAGCTATGCTAAAGACACAAAATAAATATTCCCCTCCATGAATGCTGAATGATTTGCCAAGTTCCTCCAGCTTTGTGTGCATTCATCCAAGTTATTTACGTAGGTAAGAAGTCCCCAGTACCAACACCTCTGACACTGCTAATTACGATTTACTAACTAGAAAATGTGTTTGTATAAAAATCTTGGCCCCAGAAATATAAGCTTTCCCTGCTAAATAACTTCCCTAGAATCCTCAATGAAAATTTTAACTAGTCAGAAGCAAATATTTTAGCCTTTGAGCCTCTCCCATTAACATTACACATTTGAAATAGAGCAATTTATAATTTTGTTGGAAGAGAATTTGAGTTATGCCAGAAGTTAGCAGTTTTGAACACAGACATACAACACGGGATCACTATACAACAGCACAATGGGCTTTTGAATAAATTAGATCAAAAATCATGCTTGAGAAATCAATAAAAGGGGGTTGGAGGGTGCACATGCTAGTAAAATTGTTAGACATTTTTTGGGAAAAGCTAAGAAATCTCAAGTGGGAATGTACTTTAAGAAACTTAAGGATTTTCCAACAGCAACATATTGGAAAACAATAGAAAGACTATCTTTAGAGTTTGGGTAACAACAGGGCACACCTTGGTGTCACATTTCACTATTCCCAGGCTTTATAAAGCAGCAGGATTGAGAATGAAGCTCTCTGCAGTCCTACAGAAATATGCACAAATTTCAGCTCCTGGAGAGTACCTTGTATTGAGTTTGTAAGGTTATTTCCCCAAACCATCCTGTAGTGATTTATATTTCAATTCCTCCCCCCATATAGGATTATGATCTACCTCTTTCATTTCAAACAGACCTCTGCAGCAACTAATAGTTTCACTTCATTCCCAGAGCTGGATTTGCCTCTTCATCCTTGTGACTTGAAGTTCAATGCCGGGAATAAAGTAGTAGGGATAAGTTCATGTTTCCTCATTTCTTGAGCCACAAATTTGACACATCCTCAGTGTCCTCCATTTTCCCACTGACCCATGTTCCTCTCCAATTTGCCATCCACTAATGAGGCAGAAAAAAAGTCTGAGTCAAGTTCTTAAATTATTGAGAATATTCTAGAAGTGAAGTATACCTCTCCTCCTCCCAAGCCATTTAAGATTTTTTGTAATCTTTAGTAAGATTACCTCAAAGACCAGCTATGTGGGTATCATTGTTCTGCTCAGTGCTGAAAGGTTATGAATGGATGGATGTCAGGCCAGTAGGCACTATGGACGAAGACCAGTGAACACGAAGACAAGGGCAAGTCCCCTGTAGGATCGGAGGTCTGTGCAGGCCTAAGGTACACTTGTCAGTAAGTTTGGAGTTTGGGGTCCTGTCATCAGCAAGTTCTGCAAGTCGATACCAATGATCAAAGTCCAAAGGCTGATAGGAAGTCTGGAAGTTAAGGACCATGGTTGAGCCCTGGGTCTGAGTCCACTAGGGAAGTTGGAGGCACGATGTCAGCTAGTCCAATGTAGGCTAGAGGCCCAGAGGTGTCATGTCCTGTGGTTGAAGGGCTGTGAATGAGAGGGAGGAAAGGGGCTTGTTTTGCTGCTGCTAGACATGATGGGCATGCTGTGTTGGTGCCAGAATGTGGCAACACTTGTAGTCCTCCCCAGCACATCCTTGGGTTATGTTGGTTGTGGATGCAAACAGCACATTTCATTGTTTTGTTATTAGTGATAAATACATGAATCTGAATTGAACAAGATTTTTCTTCCATGTTTATTCTGTTCATGCATCTTTAAGTGTTTTCCCTCCTTATCACACTAGACCTACAGATAAATAAATCCCTGTTTCTTCTCCTTTATTTGCACAGCATGGTCATATTTGCTACATTCTATACCACAGAATCTAAGAATGAGAGCATCTCTAAGGTCACCACTCAGTGCAGTTCATCAGGTGTTTGTGTGTAGCAGCTTCTAAACTCAATATTTCTCTAGTTTATCTCACTAGACTCTATTCTATATACCTGGCAGGGTTTGCATAGTCTGTTAAAGGCACAAGTAATAGTTTTATATCCTCTGTCATTTCCTTACATGCCAATATAAATTCTCTGTAATGGGTCCATGTTTGCTCCTGCTTGTCATGCTATTTTTACCTACCTATAAGTGATTGCATGAGTTTGTCTTTACTACTAATCTTCCTTTATTTAAAAATGCCTTTATTGATTTCTTTGTTCTTCTGCTGTGTTCTAAGATGTTCCTGATCATCCGGCCTACTGCTATAACTGGCAAACTTTTAAAATTAATACCATCTTTAATTTCTCTCATTAGCCACAGTTGTTACTTTTATAACTATCACAGTTCCTTTAAATGCTAACCATCCACTGTTCATAAAACACTGTATCCCAATCATAGTCAAACCCCATTCCTTCATAATTTTCTTTTAGTTTTAGATCTTAGTCTGTCATACAATTTTACGAGCTTAAATTCAATCTTATCCTCTCTCTTCCCCAAAGATCCCTGATAGAATCAATGAATTCTTTTGCAGTGTACAATATCCAAAATAGCTTTCCTTAGCTGCTTCCTCAATGTATGATCAAGAATCTCATGCAAATTTATCTCCCTCCTCACTGCAGCAAATATTTTGACCAATTTTTATGAAGGTTAACATTTCCCGTGATTATACTGTGATAGTCCTGTTCCAAGCATTTCTCATTGTCTGATTTATGCCACACCTAATGTATCACAGTAACAATAAACTGTTAAGTTCCACTCGCCTGAAGATTTATTCACATGGATATTGCTGTTCCCAAATTGAACCATGCATTGAGAGCGATTTTGGTGCTTTCCTTAAACACAGCACAGAGGAGAGAAATTACTTGGATTTGATAGACAATTTCAGAGAATCAGAGATATAGAAGAGGAACAGGCCCTTCAGTACAAAGTCCAACCCAACCATCAGTTACCCATTTTTGCATGAATCCTACCCAAGCCCATTTTATTCTCCCTACATTCACTTAAACTTCAGACTAAATTTAAAGTCAACCACAATGCCTAAAGTTACACACAAGCCCAGCATGGGTCCAGGACAGCAGTCCTCCTTCCCTGAACGCCAATGAACCAAACAAAGTTTTAAAACCAATCCATTCAGTAGTTCCTTTGTTGATACTGGTTCTTTACTGTGGATTTTAGTGATTTGCTATCCCAGTAACTCTCATCTCAAGGTGGAGAATAGAAGCTTCTGCTTATCCCAATGGACTAGTAATTGAAAAGTCTGCCTTACCCTGTAGTTAATCCAAATTTTGTTTAAATTAATGGTATTTCACAAATATTTTCCACATTAACTCAAAGAAACTGTTTATTCAAAGTTTTTGTAAACAAGTTAGAAGAACAGGAACCATGCACGTATTTTAAAGCTTCACAACATGGTGTAACATCTCAGAAGCACAAAACCCATTACATTTCACCTGGGAAAGGAATCAGCCCTCGCCTGCTCTTTTAAAAAAAAAACCTGTGTAGAGAGCGAACCACGCTGATTCCTGACTACATGTGATAGTTACAGATTAAATATCAGGAATCAAGTTGAAGTGAACTTGAAATGAAATGAAGAAACTGATTGGTCAGGAGTTCTGTCAAAAATGAGTTGTAAAATTCACTTCTGTTTTTGTTAATAATTTATTTAAAACAGTGTTCCAATATCCACTCAATATGTTGAGGGATCCCACATTTCACAGAATCTATTGAAGACTACCTCACCCCATTTAAAGTTAGAACATTCATAAAGACTGAAATGAACCTTTTTTAAAACAATTTATGCTAAGATTTGATATTTCTAAAATCCAAATTTTTGCTCTTATCCATCTTCCCAAAGTATAAACTTTACAATCAAATTCTTACCTAATATTTAACATTCCAACTCTAAACAAGATTTGATATTGCAGTAATACATTTGCTTTTTCTGACATGTTTCAACAGTAGATTAGAGGGTTATACATTTAAACAATTTATAAAAACCACACATCTTAAAAAGAGCCAGTGCAACATTTTACTGCCATTATATATAGATGACTACAGCTGCAGTGTTCATTCCAACAAGATTGGCTAACTGTTTCTAGGAAGAAGAAAGACCATACCCAAAACACCATGTAGTGTTTGGTTTGTATTTTATTAAGTGCTACAGATGTGACAGCTAATTTTCACTGGACAGGCGACGTCCATCATTTAATCCTTTTTAAAATGCCCGTAGTTCTCTGTCCACCAAGCAACAATTTCAACTGACACGCATGTCATTCTGTACCAGTGTTTTCAAGATGGTTGATGGTCCGTTAACTGCTATAGGGTTCCGATGCATTGCAGCTCCCAGGTTCAGCAAACTGCCAGCACTATACCCAAACTGCAGGTAGCACTGTCCAGGTTTCATGACTCTCCCTGGAATTTATTTACATTGCAGTACACAAATCGTTGGAAGCAACAAAAGGAATGCACGCAGAAATCAATACCCAAACAATACTGCTGTTGAAGACAGTTCGGTTAATTTCATTTGCTCCATTATAAATTACTAGATATATCTACTGTATATAGTCACCTTGTTTGTTAAAACTTCAGAATGCATTCAATAGATTCTCATCACTTCTTCCATAGAACCAAGACAATATTCACTGCTTTCACAGAACAAGGCAATACTAAATCTGATAATCAGCTGTACAAGGCAAAATGATTATTTAGCTGTAGTTATCTTTTTAATAGAGTAGATTTCAAACAGACAATTTTTCCAATGTTACTTTGATTAACTGGAAAATAGCAGATTACTGCTGATTCAGTTAAGTTGCCGATTTTGTGTATTGATTTAGTGAACTCAACCGTTCAAAATAACTAAATTTTGTCCATAAAATCTTCAAAAGTACAAAATATACAAAAAATGTACAGAGGTAAACGAAACTTCCCCGCCCCTCCCCAGAATGTTTGAAATAATAAAAGTAATCTAAACAAGTTGCATTTCAACTTTAAGAAATACTAGTCTGAATCTCTTCCTTCTATTTCACCCAACATCGATACAAGTTCAAGTTTTATCAAGTAATGCACTTGTAAAAAGGCCAGGGCACACCATACAATGATTTTGCATTATTGCATTAAGTTTTCTAATCAGGATTCCTTCCAGGGCCCATTAAAACCCAGGCTCACTCTGGTATCAGAGAGTTACAAACCATTTTCTGCAAAGCGCCGCTTTTCAAATACAGCGGGATTGTTCACAGCCTCTGGAAGGTCTTGTTCCTCCTCGTCTGCCATTGGAAATGAAAATCAACAACGTTAGAAATGCAGCTTCAGAAATACTACTGAGTTGATTGATAGATTCGTAAGATACACTGAAAGTTGTTCCACAATATCAACACCTAATTTATTTTGTTTAAACCATTAGAATTTGGTAATCTTTCTTATCACCAATAACTTATGGCTTAGTAAGTGGCCATTGAGTCATGATAAAAAGCAAGTATTTGCAATGACAGTTGACCATGAAGGAAATAAAGCAAGATTTAGTCTTTACCCAATGTTTACACATGCATTCAAGCCTGCATTCCTGTGAGGACAATGGATCATAAATTTGCAGACTATCCTGCAATGTCTCTCCTTCCTCAGACTGAACATGGAAGCTAATGTATATGAACTATCTGCTGACTGATTCTACAACTTATGACTCACTTTCAATGACTCTACGACTCATTTTCAATATTTATTACTTATTGATTATAATTTTTTGAACATTGGTTGTTTGTGTGTCTTTGTATGTAGTTTTTCCAATAAGTTTAAAAACTTATTCAGCAATGCAGTATTGAGTAGGGCCTTCTGGCCCAACAAGCCGTGCCGTCTCAACAACTCCACAACCTTGATTAACCCCAACTTTAATCACAGGGTAATTTATAACAACCAATTAACTTACCCAGGACATCTTTGGACTGTGGGAGGAAACCAGAGCACCCAGAGAAAACCCATGCATTATGTGGAGGGCATACAGTACCTCCTTATAGAAAGGCACCGGAATTAAACTCCCAAATGCCCCAAGTTGTAATAGCGTCGTTCTAACTGCTATGTTACCATGGTACCCATTTCTATTGTGATTACCCACAAGAAAATGAATCTCAAGATAATATGTTGTACTTTGATAATAAACTTTACTTTGAACATTTAGGCCAATGAAAGATGGGCTAGTTCACAGTCTTCTTGCTGGGCATGACATATTAGATCCAGAATATCCTTAGTGACTGAAAAAAGGCATGTTTTCAAACAGCCTTTGATAAGGTTTCAAACACTGTCACAAAAACTAAGGGCACTGAATATATTAGAAAGATAATTGGTTGAAAGTTAAAGCAAAGTAGAAATAAATGGATTTTTCCAAAGATGTGGGCTATAACTAACACAAGAATCAGCACCGAGTCCTCAGCTTCTTACCAGATTATAGTAACTTACATCCAAGTTTGCCAAAGATACAAAAATAAGTTAGAAAAGTCAGTTGGGAAGATGTGGAGTCTACAAAGTTGTATGACTGAGTTGCAAGTTGGCAGAAGGACTATGGGAAGAGGCAGAGTTGTCAGCTTGAATGGGAGAATAAAAACAAGTGCTGATGGGCAGTGAGATCTTAATGTACGAGTTAACATGCAAGTATCATCATTAGAAAGTATAATGATAAGTTGGCTTTATTGCAGAGTTCATAGAACAAGTCTTAATGAAATTATAAATGGCCTATCTGGAATACCTGTGCAGTTTTAGGCTCTGTACAGTGGGCTTAGAAGTGGTGCTGCATTTACATTCATACCCAAATGACAGGAATTTTCTCAAAACATTGAAATGCAAGGTTATGGTAGGGATTCCTGGGATGGATGCTGGGAGGAGAGTCTCTAGATTGCAAAGCCTGGAACGAGTTGGTGAAATCTCACAATAAAATATTGTCCATATGGGATTGTAGATGAACAGAAATTGTCACACACAATAGTTGTAAATTTTTGCTATTCTATACCCCAATAGACGATGGATACTCAAATGAGTACATCTGTGGATGCTGAGGAATTAGGAACTGCCATAAGTTAACTGTAAGAATCTGACTCAAGTGCTGCATGGATTACTTCTGTTTTCATGTACGTGTATGTTCTGGCAGTTTTAAACAGACTTGCTCAAAGTGTTTTGGAAAGTATACAAGACAAATTACAGTAAGAAATACCTTTTGAATGCAATTAATTTCCAAAAGTTGTACTTTCCGTTGGTAATCCCTAGATTTCTGGGCTGCCACACTTTATGGAGACCCAAGAGGTCAATACTTTACAGGCTAAGTGAGTATAACTTGTATATTTTTACACTTCATTTTGTCTGTTCCTTATACAGAGGTTTAAGATTATTCCCTAGGGGTAGAATAAAAATTGACATTAACATTCAACGAAGTAACAAAAAAAAGTCATTTTGGTCCTTCGAGGCTGCTCCACCATTTAAAAATCATAATTGATCTTCTACCTCCATGTCATTTTCCTGAACTATCCTCTAGTGATTTCCAGTTGAAATTAGCTCAGTGACTGAACTGTCACAATCCCAAGGACAGAGAATTCCAAACTTTCATCACCCTGTGTCAAAAGAAGATTCTTAACCCAAATGGCCTGCCCCTTCATTCTGAGATTGTAACTCCTGGTTCTAGGCTCTCAAACAGAACAAACGTCCTCCCTACAAACAGTTTGTCGGGTCCTAGAAGAATGTTGAAAGTTTCAATGAGAACTTGTTTTTCTAATGTTATAGTCTACTCAACCTTTTCCCTCATCCCTAGAAGCAGTCCTGAAAGTGTTGCTGCACACCCACTATTTTAAGTACTTTTAGTAAGGAGACCAAAACTGTACACAGCACTCCATTGTACCAAAACTATGCAATTGCAATAAAATATTACTCCTGTATTCAAATCTGCTTGAGCCATAAAGTAGAGCACAGAAACAGGCCCTTTGGCCCATGTAGTCCATGCTGAAACCATTTAAGCTGCCTATTCCCATCAACCTGTACCAGAACCATAGCCCTTCAACTCTCCACTATCCATGTCCCTATTCTTACACCTTAAAATGGAGCTCACATGCACCCCTTGTCTTGGCAGCTGATTCCACACACTCATGATACTGAGTGAAGTTTCCCCTCATGTTCCCCTTAAACTTTTCACCTTTCACCTTTAACCCATGACCTCTGGTTGTAGTCTCACCCACACTCAGTGGAAAAAGCCTGGTTGTATTTACCCTATCTACAATCCTCATAATTTAGCATACGTCTATCAAATCTCTTCTCAGTCTTCTACGTTCTAAAGAATACAGTCCTAATCTATTCAATATTCCCTTATAACTTAGGTCCTCCAGACCCGACAACATCCTTGTAAATTTTCTCTGTACTCTTTCAATCTTGTTTACATTTTCCTGTAGGTAGGTAACCAAAACTGCACACAATACTCCAAATTAGGCCTCACCAACATTTTATACAACTTGAGCATAACATCCCATCTCCTGTACTCAATACATTGAATTATGAAGGCCAATGTGTCAAAAGATTTCTTTATGACTCTATCTACCTGTGACACCATTTTCAACAAATTATGGACCTGTATTCCCAGATCCCTTTGTTCTACCACACTCCTTACTGCCCTCCCGTTCACAGTGTGAGATCTACCCTGGTTGATCTACCAAACTGCAAATCCTCGCACTTGTCTGCCTTAAATTCCATCTGCCATTTTTCAGCTGATTTTTCCAACTGATGCAGATCCTTCTGCAAGCCATTATAGCTTTTCTCACTGTCCACTACACTCCCAGTCTTGGTGTCATCTACAAATTCACCAATCCAGTTAACCACATTATCCAGATCATTGATATAAATGACAAACAACAAAGGACCCAGCACCGATCCCTGCAACGCACCACTAGTCACAGGCCTCCAGTCAGAGGGGCAATCCTCTACTACTACCCTCTGGTTTCTCCCACAAAGCCAACGTCTAATCCAGTTTACTACCTCATCCTGAATGCCGAGCAACTGAATCTTCTTGACCAGCATCCCATGCAGGACCTTGTCAAATCTCTTACTAAAGACAATGCAGACAACATCCACTGCCTTGCCTCCAACCATTTTCCTGGTAACTTCAAAAAACTAAGATTGGTTAGACACGAACCCATGCTGACTATCCATGTTTATCCAGATACTTATTATATTATACTACACTGAGAAAGACAAAACAATCTAGATGGTTTCCCAAACATGAGGAAATCTGCAGATGCTGGAATTTCAAGCAACACACATAAAAATTACTGCCTGGCCTGCTGCGTTCACCAGTAATTTTTATGTGTGTAGATGGTTTCCCTATCACTTACTGCATATGCCTGTTAGTATTCAGTGTCTCATAACACATCCAGGTCTCTGACCAATCTTATCCACCCTCACCAGCTAAAACCTTAGCTACAAAGTTCTAAGACTTGTAAGTAGTTTATAAGTTATCCTTGTGACTGCATAGTTTCCACCAACATTCCAAAGATGTACAGGTTAGGGTTAGTGAGTTATGGGCATACTATGTTGGTACTGGAAGCACGACGACACTTGCGGGCTTCCCCAGCATGTCCTCAGACTGTTGGTCGTTGATGCAAATGATGCATTTCACTGCATGTTTCAATGCACATGTGACAAAGCTAATCTTTATCTTTATCATCTGTTTTGTTCTTGCCCATTTAACTTCTCTATATTTTTCTGTAGGCTGCTTTACAATTTCCTCCTATTCACATCCCAGGTAGTTTTTTTTAAGTCATAAAAAACTTGGAAATAGACTTTCATTGGTTCTATTACTCTATTACAGATTTATTGAGTGTGTCCGTAAGAAAATGAATCTCAGGGTTTATATGGCAACATACATGTACTTTGATAATAAATTTACTTTGAACTTCAGGTCTCTTCAGCCAGATTACTAATACAGATTGCGAGTAGCTGGGCTACTCCTGCAGTATTCAACTAATCAGAGATTATCAGACTGAGCCAGATCCATTTGTTCACACTCTTTTCTACCAAATAACCAGTTGTTAATCCATATTCATATATTACCCTCAATTGTGAAGGCACAAGGGAAGGCGGATACAGGAACATGGAAGAACTCGAGGTCAGGCACCCTCTGTGGAATTAGGGTTTTGATCTGAAACAATGACGACTCCTTTTCTCCCACAGATGCTATTTGACCCGTTGAGTTCCTCCAACAAATTGTTGCTCCCTGAATTCTGTGTTCTAACCTTGTTGACCAACCTCCCACGTGGGATCTTATTAAATGCCTTCCAAAAATCCAAATAAACCTCACCCCTGGTTTCTCATTATTCCACTGGTCACATTTTTATAAGAACTCTAGTAAATTAAACATATTGCACAACATTAACTTGTATTGAGTAATATACATGGTGTGAAATTAAAATGACCAAAGTACTGTAATCTTCCAATTTCACGACACTTCACTCAAGTTTTACATCAGTTTTTAATACACTGAGAATGTATGGGGTTTTGCTGGCCTGGCCCAATGTAATAATTCAGAAAACAAGTTTAGACACTGGCATGGTACAACCCAAATTCAGCTATTAAAAATCCTTTTACTATTCAGTGTGCCGAATGGCCTCCTGTAGTGTACTGTTTCATTCTTCTATCAACAAGCTGTTTCTCTCAAATGCTTCACCAATGCGTTTGTGGTTATGTCAAAGGCAAGCCAATACTGTTTTATAATGGCAATAAAGATGATACTGCAAAACGCTTCCCTCTTCTGCTCAACATCAATACAAACAGATCAGCCCAAATGGTCTCTGAAAGATTTCAGGCTCATGCAATCATCTTCTTTCTGATCTTCATTGATCAGCTGGAAGGAAAATCTCTCCAAATTTCCCCACTTGGCTATGGCTTGCTACATTTCTTGCAGCACTTGACCTACAAATTCTGCCATGTGGCCCAACTCCACTTCCATGCAAAATATAAAACTTAAATTTGAAAAAAATCTGAAGCACAAATACCCAGCACAAACTGCTCTCTCCCAGATATAGACATGTGCCTCCCCTTTCTTTTCAAAGAAACAATTCCTATATCAGGGAGTCATGGTAGCATAGTGCTTCACAATGTTTTACAGTACTGGCAACCAGGGTTCAATTCCAACCGCTGTCTGTAAGCAATTTCTATGTGTCTCCCCCTGACCATGTGGGTTTCCACCAGATACTCCAGTTACCTCACATAGTCCAAAGACACACTCAAAGAAATTGTCCCGTGATTAGGCTAGGGTTAAATCAGGGGTTGCTGGGCAGCACAGCTCGAAGCACTGGAACAGTCTAATCCAAGCTGCATCTCAATCAATTAATAAATAAAACTGTATTCGATTAGCTAAAAAATGTTTTGAGATCTGAAAGGACCATGAAAGAGACCATAGAAATTCTAGATACTGTTTCATACAAAGTCTCCTCCCAAACAATATCTGGCACTTTAGATCAAGACAGGTGGGAAAATCATCCTTCGTTCAAGCAGTGTAGAAACCTATCTTCCCACCTTCGAAAATGGATCATAAAAGTAGATGAAATGTGAATATCAGGAATGACTGTGTCTAGTTAGTGAACATTACATCAGAAAGCAGCTGTTACCAACTAGATACTGGACAGGCAAGAATTGTCGCCTAGATCCTCAGGAAATTAAAGTGTCACTTTTTTCTCCACAGCTTGGCAAGTGATGGAGAAGAAAACAAAATGGGTTTCTTCAGGCATGAAATAATTCCATGAGGATTCAGGCTGAAAGTCAACCCTCTTCATTGTTCAGATCCATCCCCAATCACAGGTATTTAAGCTGTCCACCATTTCAAGTTGCTACATTGGTAAATTGCTTTATTATTGTCACATGTACCAAGGTACAGCGAAAAATTTCTTGTATAACATCCATGTAGATCAATTCATTACAATGGTGTATCAAAATAATATAAAATAATAACAGCATGCAGAATGAAGTGTTACAGCGCAGAGGAAGTGCAGTGCAAGTAGCCAGCAAGGAGCAAGGTCATAACGAGATAAATTAAGGTCAGGGTCCATCTTATCATTCACTGGTGTTGTAGCAAGATAGACATTGCCCTTGACCATAGTGGAAAGTGCTTTAAGGCTTTTGTATGTTCTCAACATATCCTGAGACTTAAGACTAATGTGTTGGCCCACATGGGTTGATCTTTCCAGAATACCAATTCACTATCTCAAAGCTGCCCCAGTCTGCAGTTCCACAATATCCTTCAATGTTTTGAGTTTCAACAAACATCTCCCCTTCCTCTAAGGGAAAGATCAAGCTTTAACAGCCTTAAAATCCTGAACTTCCTTCAGATCTTCCTCCTTTTAATTTCCTAACTCCATTTTGTTACGGGTCCTGTGGCACATTTACTATTCCTTTTCCTAAATGATCAGTCCTAGGACCTTCATGTCCCTATTTCACCCGCCTGAACTCCATGCTCTTCTACCACCTTTTTCTCTGACTTTCTTTAGATAGGAATCTATGACAATCTAAGCAGAGCTAATGAATATGCACGTGTTTTATCAGCATTTAAAACTAATTGGAATGAGAGGGTAAGGTCAATTGAATCCAGTTAAAATGCAGTAATTTCAGGACAATAATCACAATCAATCTACAGCAAATATACTTTCATTCAAGCACACTAAACAGATGCTAGCAAAACACCAAGTGAATATTTAAGGCACTAATTAGGAAAACTCATGCAACACATTATGCTGAGCAAGAAACTATTGCACCTAGTAATATAATCATTGACCCATTTTCAGCACCCCTTGTAAATAACATGTTAGATGCCTAATGAAATCAGTGCATATGCAGATTAGTGTCAGCTGAGTTATGCGCACTCTTGCAGCAACAGAGAAGATTGCAACCAAATACTGTGGTTTAATAAATATGTACACGTAATAAAATACCAAGTTTCAGGAAAGCAATGTTGATTGCAAATGACAACCATAATTAAAACTTTAAAGCTTCACAATAAATATTAACTCATTTAGTGCAATGCTATTTACCAAGATAAAAAATAAAATGGAGAAAACATTTTAAGGTAAATTTAAATACAATGAACTAAAAGCCAAAATTAGATTAAATGCAACCTGACTCTTCATTCTTTCCACTAGTTCTAACATTCAGTTGATACTTAACTGTACAGCACAATAAATAGCAAGACAAAACCACACATCAATGATTAAACTATCAAGATGCAAAAACAAAATTTCATTCAAAATGAAAAGTGACAAACATGAAAGCAGTGTGCATATCACATTGAAACTAGATAAACCTCTATATGTCTATCAGTAGTTTATGTTGAAAAGAAAATGATGCCAATGCATTGGAGGGGTTGGGGTTTGCATGTAGTTATCAGCAGGCAAACTGACCAAAGCAGAGAAGCAGATGGTAACATGCAGACAAAACTGAAACTAAATCTAAATGTGTTATCTGCATGAAGATTTACTTTGAAAAGATCATTATCCATTTGCTAGACTTCCAAATTGGTTTAGAATGCTGTCAATTTACGATAGATTGTATTTAGGTACTTAAACTATTTGAGAGTGTATTTAATTGATTTTATACTCATTTCTAAAGTTCCCTTTAATCATTTATTTGGTTGAGATAGTGATGAGCAGACAGTGATACATTTGGCAGGGAAATTGGACTTAAACTGATTAAATGGTACAAGAGAAGGCCCATATATTTGGAAGGGGCTGATCAACTTTTACTCTGTCTCCTCAGCTCTCATCAAACAATAACATAGAAATGTTGGTCACTAGGAGAGGGGAAAACATGTGCGGTGTGTTTATACTTGAGCAGTGTGCAGTTCTGTGCCAATTCATCACTACTTTTCCACCACTGCAACCGGCTCAGTCTCCTGGAACAGAAGTTGAAAAGGTTATGTCTTTCCAAGGCGCTAAAAACTCCTGCCAGTTTGTAGATTCAGTCTATGAAGGAGTTCAAATAAAACTAATAAACTAAAATTGCAATCCTATTCAAGTAATTTCAAGCTGTTCTTTTCAACTCCGGTAGGTTATAAAGTTGTAGGTCACTAATCAGTTTTGATTAGTTTTCCAAAATGTTAGGCATAAATACCAAGATCAGCACAACGTCAAGAAGTGAATGTCCTGTTCGGTGCTATACTGTTGCTTGCTTTAAATTAGAAAAGACTTCAGCCTTCAACATGACCAGGTGCAGTTCCCAATGTTGCACAAGATAATTGTTTAATTAAACGGTGCATTCTCAAATCAAAATGTTAGACCACAAGATATAGGAGCAGAACTAGGCCATTCAGCCCATCCAGTCTATTCCACCATTCCATCATGGCTGATTCCGGAACCCACTCAACCCCATACACCTGCCTTCTCGCCATATCCTTTGATGCCCTGACCAATCATGAAATTATCAACTTCTGCCTTAAATATACCTATGGACCTGGCCTCCACCACAATCTACGGCAGAACATTCCACAGATTCACTACTCTGGCTAAAAAAAGTACCTTCTTACCCCTGTTCTAAAAGGTCACCCTTCAACTTTGAGGCTTTGGATACCCCCACCACAGGAAACATCTCCACCATCCACCCTATATAGTCCTTTCAACATTCGGTAGGTTTCAATGAGATCCCTCACCCTCCCGCGCCCCCCCCCCCCCATTCTCCTAAGTTCCACTGAGTACAGGGCCAAAGCTGCCAAATGCTCCTCACATGTTAACCCCTTCACTCCCAGAATTATCTCGCGTACCTCCTCTGGACTCCCTCCAATGACAACACATCCTTTCCGGGATTTGGGGCACAAAACTGTTGACAATACTTCAAGTGCAGCCTGACTAATGTCTTATAAATGCTCAGATTATCTGTTTTTATATTCTATTCTCCTTGAAATAAATGCCAACGTTACATTTGCATTCTTTACCACAGACTCTCATAAAATGCTGAAGGACCTCTGCAGGCCAGACAGCATCTATGGAAAAAAAGTACAGTCGACGTTTTGGGCAGAGTCCCTTCGGCAGGAAGGGTGTCAAGGTTCTAGCTGAAGGGTCTCAGCCCGAAATGTTGACTGTACTTTTATTTTCCCCCTCATCGATGCTGTCTGGCCTACTGAGTTCCTCCAGCATTTTGTGTGTTGCTTTCATTTCCAGCATCTGCAGATTTTCTCCTGTTTACCACAGACTCAACCTGTAAATTAACCTTCTGGGAGTCTTGCACGAGGACTCCCAAGTCCCTCTACATCTCTGCTGTTTGAACCTTCTCCCCATTTAGATAATAGTCTGCGCTATTTTCCTTTTACCAAAACGCATTATCATACATTTCCCGACACTGTATTCCATCTGCCAATTTTTTGTCTATTTTTCCCATTTGTCCAAGTCCTGCTGCAATCGCATTGCTTCCTTAGCACTACCTACCCCTCCACCTATCTTTGTATCATCAGCAAACTTTGCCACAAAGCCATCAATTCCATTATCTAAATAATTGACGAGCAATGTGAAACGTAGAGGTCCCAATACTGATTCCTGAGGAACACCACTACACTCTGGCAGCCAACCAGAAAAGACCACTTTTATTCCATTCACTACCTCCTGCCCGTCAGCCATTCCTCTATCCATGCCAGTATCTTTTCCTGTAACGCCATAGGATTTTATCTGAAGGAGCCTCATTTGTGGCATCTTATCAAATGCTTTCTGAAAATCCAAGTAAATGATATCTTTTGTCTACCCTGCTTGTTACTTTCTCGAAGAACCCTAACAGATTTGTCAGGCAAGATTTCCCTTTACAGAAACCATGCTATCTTTGACTTATTTTATCATTAGTCTCCAAATACCTCAAAAGCCCATCTTTAATAATAGACTCCAACATTTTCCCAACCACTGAGGTTAGGCTAACTGGTCTACAATTTCCTTTCTTTTGCCTTCCTCCCTTCCTAAAGAGTGGAGTGACATTTGCAATTTTCCAGTGACTCTTGAAAGATCATGACTAATGCATCCTTTACCTCTTCAGCAACCTCTTTCAGAACTCTGGGATGTAGTCCATCTGGTCCAGGTGATTTATCCACCTTAAGACCTTTTCCTTTATAATACTGTAGTACATTTTCCTTTGTAATAGTAATGGTTCTCACTCCTGCTCCCTGACACTCACAGACCTCTGGCACACTGCTAGTGTCTTCCACAGCGAAGACTTAAGCAAAGTACTCTAAGTCCATCTGCCATTTCTTTTTCTCCCATTACTACCTCACCAACATCATTTTCCAGTGGTCCAATATCAACTGTCACCTCCCTTTTACTCTATATAACTGGAAAAGCTTTTTAGTATCCTGCCTTATATTATGCCCTTATTTCATCTTTTCCTTTCTTATAGCTTTCATAGTTGCTTTTTGTTGGATCTTAAAAGCTTCCCAATCATCCTACTTCCCACTCTCTTTTACTACCTTTTATGCTTTTTCCTTGGCTTTATGCAGTCCTTAACATCCCTTGTCAAACACAGTTGCCTACCCTTGCCATTTGAGAACAATTCTGTGGGATGTATCTATCCTGTGCCTTGTGAGCTATTCCCAGAAACATCACCCACCTCTTCTCTACCATCATCCCCGCCAGTATCCTCCTCCAATCCACCTGGGCAAGCTCCTTTTCTCATGCTTATAATTCTCTTTATTCCATTGTGATACTATTACATGTGACTTGTGCTTCTCCCTCTCAAATTGCAGTATGAATTCAATCATATTATGATCATTGTCTAAGAGTTCCTTTACATTAAGATCCCTAATAAGATCTTGGTTATTACACCCAATCTAAGATAGCCTTTCTCTGAGTAGACTCAAGCACAAGCTGCTCTAAAAAGCCATCTCATAGGCATTCAACAAATTCCCTCTCTTGCAATCTGACACCAACCTGATTTTCCCAATCCTCTTGCATATTTAAGTCCCCCATTACAATGTCATGTTACCCTCTTCTATCTCTTACCAACAGAGCCACACCACTGCCTATACCTCCCTGCCTGTCCTTTCAATGCAAAGCATATCCTTTGATGTTAAGCTCCCAACTATGGCCTTTTTTCAACAGTGATTTAGTGATGCCCACATCATACTGACCAATCTCTAATTGCACCACAAGTTCACCCACCTTATTCCGAATGCTATACACATTTGAATACAGCGCCTTCAGTCCCGCATTTTTTCCCCTTTTGAATTTTGCCTCCGTGGTACAATTTAACTCTTTGCTTTGTCTGCATTTGTACCCAACCATTGGCCTGTCCTTCCTTACATTTATGTTACACCCATCTACTTGTAAACCTGCTGACTTTCATACTGGATCTTTCATACTGGTTCTTTCATACCAGTTCCCATGCCCCTGACATATTAGTTCAAACCGCTCTCAAAAGCTGTAGTAAACCTGCCCACAAGAATATTGATAATCTTTCCCAAACCAGACCAAGTGCCCTGCACAGTGTTTCCCAAAGACTAAGGTGGCTGGGAAACAAGAGGCTTCAGAGACAGATGTACATCACTGGCAAAACTCACCACCAATATAAGGTCAATAACTAATAAGGGAAAGTTAACTAAAATTTGATTTTAAAAAAAACTGCAACATCACAAACTGAGCTAAGAAACTAAACTTTGTTTTGTATTCACCCAGTCCATGAGATGGCAGATATTTTTACCTCAAGCCCTGTAATCTCAAATTAGGTAGAAATAAACCACAAGCAAGAAAGATTTTATCATTCTAAAATGTGACCTTAAGAGGTGCTAAGCACAGAATGAACTAGTACAGCCAGAACGAAAGACCTTATTTGTACATCTTATCTTGGGGTCTCAAATGATCTGAAATTTCAATGCACTGAAAATCTCGGAGCATCTTCAAATGGTCTTAAACAAGATGGCAAAAATCGAAGTAAAATGTAAAGTTAAAAATGATTAGAGGAACTGAATTGGGAGAGGCTCTGAATGACCAGGGGAACAGAAATGCAAAAGTGAAAGGTGGTGAAAAGATGGCTTTCAAAATTTGGAATAACTTTTTTATTTCACGGTCAGGTGCTTTATTTTACAAATGTAGCCAGAGATTTATTTAAGTTAATTAAAATAAGCATAGTCCTAATGTAGATAAAGCTAATTAAAACTGATGTGCATCCTGGAGAAAGCTCACCAGCTTAATGGCTGGAGCACAGAAATATTCAGCAGATAACACACTTAGATTTAACACAGCTCTTGGTTTCAAGGAAATGAGGCCCAAGCTCACCTTGGACGTCTTCTTCCCCACCATCACCATCCTCTTCCTCATTGTAAGCCAGTTCGGCCTGCTTGTCTGCCTCGTACTCACCCACATTACCATCATCCCCATTATAATCCGCCACTTTAGAGTCATGTTGCGGATCAGCTGGGGATTCATTTTCATCAAAGAACTGGCCTGAAGAATCCAAGTCAGAAGAGAAAGAAAGCAGAGGGGGGGAGAAAAAGACAGAAATCTACATTGTAAATGGAGAATAAGGATTTTTTTTTTATTATTTCAAGAGGATGCCACAGAAACCTGACTATCTCCACACTTTCTTTTTGGAATTCTGAATTTTATTCCCAATTGATGCAAAACGAAAGTACAGAGCAATGGATTAAAACACCAAGCTCAGTTAAAGCTCCAAATATCAACATGTTGGCAACCTGTTTCTCTCAGCCTATTCAATGGTGCGCTGCCCAATATAATTCTACAGCTCTCTTAATAAAAGAATTCAAACTAAAATCTGGATCTGTCAAAATAGGACACCAGCTCTTTATAGCAAAATTGAAACAGATGGAATTAACAGCAAAGAAACAGTCCATTTAGATTTAGTGCACACCTGTATTCAGAAAGCAAAGTAAATCTGAAATAAAAATTGAATGCTAAAACACTCAACAGGTTGGGCAGCATTTATGTAAAGAGAAATTTAACATTTTGCATTGTTGACCGTTTAGAAAGATTGATAACTTTCATCTGATCATTTCCAGTATTGTTTTCTACATCTATATTGTTCAATTAAGGCATAACAAAAATGGCTAATCATGGCTCAAATGCATGAAACTTTAATAATGGGGAAGAAGGAAATAATTAAAATCTACAGAAAAAATGTGTTTCTAATATGAAATAAAAATGTGCAAGTGAAATAACAGAAAATAGTCCCAAAACACAAGGTGGCAACAGCTTTTATCTCAGGTTAGGAACCCAAGATGTTATTTTTTGTTTAACATTCACTGCCTAGTTTACAGAATATTTCTATTATATTTGTTCTAGTTAGTATTAACTTTCACCCCACATTACAAAAACCAGAAACATTTTAAATTAGGTACCTTTTCCCCTTGCGCTGCCTACCCATCATTCTCAAACCAAAACTTTTTATATATAACCCAGGTACATTCCTAATTAGGTTTAAAATTTAGGCAGGCTTTTGCCGAATCTAATACAAAAGATTCAAGACTTTGTGGATTAATGCATCTTTTGAAATGGAACATAGTTCAGATTAAGTCAAATTTAAAGTGAAAGGCTGGGAAATCTCTACCTTCAGTAAAAACATGAACTTTCTAGTAAAAGCTTTAAGGAATTAAAATTTTGCTTCAAATCCCTAATTTAAGCATTTATATACTGTATACTATTCACTATGAAGATGACAGATGAATAATACTTGGATAAAATTGGGGGAAGTATGAACCTAGTGGCCTGACTGCCACAAATCTATGTAGCATTAACCATTATAACCATTTGAATTCACAATAGGGCAATGATAGCAGATTGTAATAAAAATATGATGCGTCAAAAAGAACTATTTATACAATGATGGGTAGCCCAACTTTGCCATGGAGGGTTGGGCATAACGTTAGCAAACCCATCCCATAAAAACCTAGAGCTACAGAAACGGCAACAGAAGCTCCAAAGACCTCATCCCTGGGAGAGGAAGGACCTTTGAAAATGGGCTACACCTGGGAACAATTTGAAAGACTGGCCCCGGGCAGAGGACTCTAGTGAGCTGCCGTCAGCGATCTAGGCCCCAGTAGGGGTGATGGGCTTAAGTATGGTGGCTCAGTCGCTATTTATTGGCCAGACTTTGCCAGGATTTCAACTGCAAGACAATTTCATCAGAAGAAATCAACCCCATGAGGATGATTTTCATTCAAAATGAATGAAATCTGTACTTCAAACTAATGCTTCAGCTTGTAGCTAGTTTTAGAATATTTCATTTGTTTATTGGAAATTAAATATTCATTATGGAAAGAGTCTTACTTACTCCCTCCTACTGTTAGTGAAATCATACGCCTGAAAGAACTGTCCTTATTTAGGAATCATCTCCATATTCCTCAATCTTTTCTAACACACAAGAGTCTCAAAGAAAAATTGCTTGGTTCAGTTGATTAAAAAATGGCAGAATGGTTAATACTGAGCAAGAGATTAAGCTGCAAAAAGGCAGTTGAACAAGTCAGTTAAGCATAAGATTCAATTAGAACTGCAAAGAAATACTTGGCAAGGGCACACAACACAAGGAAATACACAATAAATGCTGGGACAGTTTAGAACGAAGATCTTGAAGTAGATAGTTTTGATCACCATAATAAAGGAAGTTATAATGAAGGATGGAGGGGAGATTTGCAAACACCACCAAAGCTGCAGAATTTTAGTTACGCTTAGAAATATGTGAAGATGGCATTGTTTTCCTTGGGACAGAGGTTGACATTCAATTTAGGTGCACAAGATAGAGATACTTGTAACAAGGAGCACTTCTATTTAAATGTCAAAAGGTTTGGGGACAGATCAAAAGAGAGTTGAGACATTGTTGACTCACTGCTGAGAGTCTAGACCTCTCTTCCAAAAGGATGAAGGCAGAACCACTCACACTTACAAGGTCTATGCATAAGTAACCAGAGTCCCATACACTACTTCCTGGAGTGGACAATGAGTGGAATGGTCTCTTTCCATTCCTCAAGACTCCATGACAGCCATAATGATGGCAAGGATTAAAAACAGAATTCATAATGTGCAACCCAATGAATTTGAGACATGTGTTAGTCAGCGTCATTAGCTATGACTATCCTCAAGGTGGTTCAGTGTCGGCCTGGAGGTTTCATCATAAAACCTTCCAATCTCTACAGTGCCTTACACGAAGAGTCATTATTCCCCTTCCACCCCCCTTTCCAACCTCTTTCTCTTCAGCAAAGAGCCAGAATTTTCATACAAATTTTCAGTGAAATTTAAGAACTTCTAATATTTAATCTTCCAACTGGGATGCTCAACACACATCCCTTGGAGCCTCCAGGTTTGGCAATCTTACATAACACTCTCCAGAGATAACACATGACCATTTACTTCTCCCCCACAAAACACTGGTTGTTTTACTAAACAACAGGAATTCTGCAGATGCTGGAAATTCAAGCTATACACATCAAGGTTGCTGGTGAACGCAGCAGGCTAGGCAGCATCTCTAGGAAGAGGTACAGTCGACATTTCAGCCGAGACCCTTCGTCAGGATTAACTGAAGGAAGAGTTAGTAAGAGATTTGAAAGTGGGAGGGGGAGGGGGAGATTCAAAATGATAGGAGAAGACAGGAGGGGGAGGGATGGAGCCAAGAGCTGGACAGGTGATTGGCAAAAGGGATATCAGAGGATAGTGGGACAGGAGGCCCAGGGAGAAAGACGGCGGGGGGGGGGAACCCAGAGGATGGGCAAGGGGTATAGTCAGAGGGACAGAGGGAGAAAAAGGAGAGTGAGAGAAAGAATGTGTGTATAAAAATAAATAACGGATGGGGTACGAGGGGGAAGTGGGGCATTAGCGGAAGTTAGAGAAGTCTATGTTCATGCCATCAGGTTGTTTTACTAACCTCATTACACAGAATGCCAAAACATGTGCTCGATTCATCGGTTTTCCAAAGTCTTGGACATTCAGTACCAAACTGGAGTTGTCAATCCAGTACTTGCTTCTTGGTCATCTTCTCCAGGGTAAATTGATTTGCATTTATAATGGAAAATAATTTGGTAGCCTCGTACATTATGTTTACCCAGAGAAGACCCTACATATTACCATTGATATATGGATTCAAACAGATTGATGTTTACTTAGCCATTTACTAGAAATATGAAGTAACTCACAAATTGAAAAGTACACAATTCTTGCTGCAACTACACAAGGTTTGGTGGGTCCATGTGAAGTTTATTGCAGGTAATTTGGTTTTACTCTCTATAGAAGAGGATATCCGTCTCAGTGGCAGTGCAACAAAGGTTCACTAGATAGATTTTAGTGATATTCCAGGGAAAGTGAACCTAATAGCCTATCGAGAACCCATTGGGGAAAATGAAAAGTGATCTTATTGAAATATACTAAATTCTAAAGGGGCTTAAAGGTATAGATGGAGTGGATACTAAAAACTGGTTTTTATGAGCAGGGCCTTATCACAGGAAAGGGAATCTCTCATTTGAGAGCAAAATACGGACAGTAGTTAGAGATTGGATAAGCGGAGTTCATTCCTACTCCAATGTTGGAGGCGGGGGGGGGGGGAAGAAGGGTGATGTTACAAAGGTTTATAGAATTATGCACAAATAGGATAGGTAGTCAATTTTTTTTTCCCAGGGCAGGGAAGCCTAGAAATAGGACAGCACAGCAACAGCAAGGAAGCATAATCTCTTAAGGCATCAACAAACCGGGTTCAATACTACTGTCGTCTGTATTGAGTTTATATGTTCTCACGATCATGTGGGTTGCCTCTTGGTGGTCCAGTTTCCTTCCACATTGCGAAGACATATGGAATAGACGGTTAAGTGGTCACATGGGTGTAACTGAACAGTACAGGCTCGCTCGGATGGAAGGGCCAGTTACCATGCTGTATTTTTAAATAAATAGAGGACACAGGTTTAAGGTGAGAGAGATTCAAAGAACAAATTTTGCAGACTCTGGAATGAACTAATAGAGGTGGTGGTAGAGGCAGATACAATTACAATGTTTGGATAAGCACGAATAGGAGAGGTATCTAGCTTAATGCTGGCAAATGGAACTAGTGTAGCAGGGCAACAGGGTTTGCAGTGAGGTGGGCTGAGAAGACCCACTTCTGTACATTTTTCTATGAATCTCTTAGAGCTGGGCAGCTTCAGAATTTTCTACTCTGCAGCTTTGGAGGAATCTGAGATCAATGTATAGGGAAGCCAAGAGTTAGGGGGATTGAGCAGGCATGTGGAGCTAAGGCCAAAGATCAGAATAATCGTGATCTTAGCAAAAAACAGAAGCAGCTTGAGGCAGCTCACTGGCTCCTGTTGCATCTTCAAAACTGTATCTCATCTGACCACCCTGACTTTGGCCTAAAACACACCTCACCTGACATCTACACTTGGCCCTCCCACCTTGTGAAGTACCACAGTCCATGATGTAACTACACCTACATCCCAACAAGCTTATAATTTCACAAGCAGATACTGAGAGAAATGGAAGAGGAGAGGGAAAAGTACGAAGAGTGTTAGTTGTGTGTTAGCAATATTCAGTAAACCAAACTTTTAATGAGTTCTGCATTTTGTGACATAAAAAGATACAGATAGCTTTTATCATCTTCAATTTAGAAATTTATGTTAACATAAATACTACGGCTAGAATCCATAACTGATCCAATTATCTATAAGCCTTCAATCACACTTCACCTGAAGATTATACTCTGTATACAATAATCACTAGATATCCTCCAACAGTAAATGTTGCAACTCCATGTCACATTTATGCAATATCATTGTCTGTTAGTCATGATTAATTGTTCCTCATTCACTGAAGGAAATTAATTGTTAAAGTAGTTAGTGCCACTGTTTGCTCGGAAGCCACTTATCTAGATAACTAGGATTGACAATCCCACCTCACCCTGGCCACCGGCATCCAGCTGGCAGTTCTTATAACAGCTGTAAAGTAAACTCACATAATAGCACAGGCCCCATATGATTGAGCCACAGCAACCCAATTTCCACCTATCTGCAACCCAAGGACTCCATGTCCACTCACCATACATGGTTTCCCAAAGTCCTCTAAGCGCTTGTACTTTCTTAATGAATAGATAGAGATTTTAAATTTCATCTTGTTAAAAACACTAAACAATGGCAAGAGAAACTAATTTCTTGCAATCACAATAAACTGACTTTAAAAAGCTTTAAAGAGTTGAATTCAGCAGTAGGTACTTGTAGGTACAGTTTTATTTGGATTTTGCTATGGCAATTAACAAATAGCATTACACAAGTGTAGTAAACCAGAAGCAGGGCCAGATTATTCTGAACAAAGTCACCCACCTTGACCTTTAACGTGCTCTCTCGATTCGTTTGCTTTTTCGTGTCCTTTTGTGCCCTGACGGTAAAAATGATTTGACAAAGCTTGGCCAGGAACAAAATGCTGAACTTGATTAGATGGTGGCTGCATGACCGATTCCTTGGTTAAGTAATGCATTAGTTTTCCTTGATGCTGTCTTTCCAAAGCTGTATTTGTGCAGTTCAGAGAAAAAAATTCAGGAGAATCTGTTGTGTTATCACACAGCATATATGCACAGGGAATACATTTTATATTACATTATTCTACGAAGTTGGGCTTGTCCTAGCCAATTTGGCAATTGGACAAAAACGTGAGAGGGGGCTTTACACTTCGGGTTCAAGAACAGTTGCTTCCCTTCAACCATTTGGCTCCTGAACCAACTGGCAAAACCCCTAGTCACTGTGGCCACTAAGCATCACTATGACCACCTTGCACTAAAATGGATTTTGTTCTAATTGTGTTTTATTGTTTTGAATACATCAAATGATCAAGCCCCCATTACATTCTTCAGTTATTTTGCCTGCCTAACTGTTGCACAGTCATTGTTACTTGCAGCTTTCAGTAAAACAGATCCATGGTTTGCCAGATTTAAACAATAAGCTCCCATTCATTACTGGCACTCCACAGGGAAGGATACAGAACTTGTGCAGTTAGTTTGGAGTGATGATCAAAAGGAACATTTCATAGAGGAATAGCTGCAAAATCTATAACCAAGGATTCATTCTACCTAAACCAGGGGCTCCCAACCTATGGTCCATGGACCCCTTGCTTAATGGTATTGGTCCATGGCATAAAAAAAGGTTGGGAACCCCTGACTTAAAGCTTGATTTATAACAGCAATCCAGGTCAGGGCTTAGAAATCACTTCCAAAGTTTAACAATTGCTTTTAATCAATGTGAAAATCTCAGGAGAAACTAATTTCCAGCTGCACTGACAGACGACAGACCGTAGGCCAAGATGCTCAGTTCCATGAACACAGGATCATAGAATCATTATCTTTAGAGTCTGAGGCCAGTGTGAGAGCACCTTTCAGGAGAGTGAATCCACGGAAAGCACTGGGCCTAGAGCCAGCTAGGAGTACAGGAGCCCTAGGCCCCACACCACCAGGTCAGGAATAGTTATTGCTCTACAACCAGATACCCAAACGTGCATGTGGATAACTTCATTCACCTGAACTCTGAACTGATTCCACAACCTATAGACTCACTTTCAAGGACTCTACAACTTATGCTCTCAATATTATTTGCAAACTTTGCATTTGAATATTGGTTGTTTGTCAGTATCTACATATACTTTTTCATAAATTCTATTGTATTTCTTTATTTTCTGATAAATACTATAAAAAAATGTATCTCAGGGTAGTATATGGTGATATATAGGTACTTAGATAATAAATTTACTATGACTAATATAGTACAGAGCCTGTGCTGCTCCTGGAAAGACAATCCCAGAAATCCCATTCCTGTTCTTTGCCCAGAATTCTGTAATTTACATCTCAAGGGCTTATAGAAATCTGTTCTGACTACGTCAACTGTCCCTGCAGGCAAATACAACATCCACTGTGCAATGCACAACCAAAAATAATTGTAATATATAATGAATAACCTAAACAGCAAGGCAAATTGATGCAGGAGATTAGAATAACGTCATCGATCGGGGAGTATCAAAGTATAGAACAACTGAGTTAAACACTGATTAATGTTGTGATCTTTGATGATCCAGCCAATAATGCTTTCATTTTATGTTTTCCATTTGGTTAGTTCTGCTGAAGACGACTGTTAGTATGATCTTCACCAAGATCTTATCACCCATTTGGTGCCCATTGTACTCTAACTCTACTATCCAAATACTTCTTAAATCCAACATCTTAACCTTTGCTGAAAACAATCTCAGCTATTGACATCAACTTCTATTTAAAGAAATTATGTCTCACTTGCCCACAATAAATACTGAAGGAGTTTGAAATTCATGTTCCATGAAATGTCAAAAATGCTTCTATAATAGTGCATGTTGAACTGATCCATGGAAAATGAGAAGCACTGGCACAGCAGTGTTTTTCTTCATCACTAGTCACTATAAAGGTGGTGTACGTGAGCCAGATTCTTGAACTCAGATTGTGGAAGGACTTCCCGAAGTGTGTTAAAGTCGGGAATTTCAGGATTTTAACTTAACAACAAAGGCATGGTGATATACTTCCAAGTCAGGGTCAGGGCGTTCCCTCATGTTGGGAATCCTTAACTCACAAGTGCCAAGTACTGGCTGAGACATTATATTTATAAATTTGGAGAAATTTCCTGACTAATTATGAAGTTCCACATGTCAAACCGCAGAAGTCTAAATGATACCGAATCCCAAGGAATACAGTAAAAATCTGCAGAGAGCAGTCCTACAAAATGGCACCAAACCCCATTTTATACATATTACACTTCAACTACCCTGTATTAGTATATCAAAATAATTTTTGATCTTACAATTGGCCAGCATGGAACTTCTGGGTCACATCCTGAGCAATTGTTAACTAACCCAATCAAACTAAGTCGGGGATGGTAGCTGTCTATAACACCAATACCCTTCAGTACTTTACAGGACTGCCTCATTTTATGTAGCTGACCATGCCTGCTGAGAAACTGTCATGGGGGGGGCGAAGGGGCTGCTGGCATTGGGAGGAGGGGATAGACAAAGGAGGGCAGTTGATGGACATGCTGTTTGAACCACAAATTTTACAATACAGTAATACAGGTATTGCTTGGCCTCAATACCTCCTTGTGCAATTGGATCCTGGATTTCCTCACTTGCAGATCCCTGTCAGTTTGGATTAGCAACATCTCCACCATGATCCCCATCAGCACAGGTGCACCACAAGGCTGGCGCTTAGTCCCCTGCTCTACTCACTTTACATATGACTGCATAACTAAGCACAGCTCCAATGCCATTCAAGTTTGCTGATAACACCACTGTCATTGGCCACATCAAAGCTGGTGATGAATCAGCATATAGGAGGGAGACTGACAATCTGGCTGAGTGGTGTCACAACAACCTCTTACTCAATGTCAAAAAGATCAAGGAGCTGATTATAGACTTAAAAAGGAAACCAGAGGTCCATAAGCCAGTCCTTAAAGGATCAGAGATGGAGAGGGTTAGCAACTTTAAATTCCTAGGTGTTACTATTTTGAAGGACCTGTCCTGGGCCCAGCATGCAAGTGCAGTTATGAAGAAACTACGGCAGTGCCTCTAATTCCTTAGGAGTTTGCGGAAATTCAGCATGACATCCAAAACTTTGACAGATTTCTATAGCTGTGTAGTGAAGTGGTAACATCAATACTGTTGAGTGGAAAAATCCGACAAAAAGTAGTGGATATGGCCCAGTCCATCATGGGTAAAGCCCTCCCAACCATTGAGCACATCTACATGAAATACTGTCACAGGAAAGTAGCATCTATCATGAGGGACCCCATCACCCAGGACATGCTCTCTTCTCACTGCTGCCATCAGGAAGGTGGTACAACAGCCTCAGGACTCACCACCAGGTTCAGGAACTGTTACTACCCCTCAACCACCAGGCTCTTAAATCAAAGGGATTAACTTCACTCAACTTCACTTGCATTGAAATGCTCCCACAACCTATGGACTCACTTTCAAGGACACTTCATCTCATTCTCGATATTTATTACTTAATTATTTATTATTATTTCATTTTTGTATTTGCACAATTTGTGTTCTGCACTCTGACTGAATACCCTAGCTGGGTAGTCTTTCATTGATTCTGTATTTGTTATTATTCTATAGATTTATTAAGTGTGTCCACAAGAAAATGAATCTCGGTTGTATGTAGTGACATACATGTACTTTGATAATAAAATTTAATTTGAACTTTGATTTCTTTTAAAAATTACAAAATAAATCCACAAATGAAAGGCAAACTACAGGTACAAAGTAGCATTCCTTAAGCTAATGCAAATTACATAGGTTGTTATATAGGGACAGGTGCAAATGCCTAAATAACTTCATTTTAAAGACTGAACACTCCACAAACTCCATTTACCTGGCTGCTGGTTCTGAGACTCGCCAACTTCATCTGCCTTGACATGGATGTCGTCATCATCCATGTTGGCTTGGTCCTTGTGGTCTGCTGCATTTGGCATGTTTATATTGCCCCGTTTATCTTCTTTTACAGTGTCTTGTTGGTCATCACGCTGTAGAGGTGGCTTAGGTGGAGCTTGCATCACTGGACCCTTGACAAAATGGTCAGGTTCCACTTCATTCTCCATAATCAGCTTGTTGCTAGGGATTCCAACATTCTTTGACAGAGGTTTCTCAATCTTTTCCAAATTCATTCCATTTTTGTGATCTAAATGATTGATGGCAAAGTTAATCCTTTTCTGCCCTATCCATTTTAAAAATGCATAAATAAAACACTAGTCAGATAAAACAATCTACAATTTTATCTACACAGTTCTGTAGAATTATTTTTTTTATTTCGAGATAATGCAGTTCCAGCCGAAAAAGCCCACGCCACTCAAACATACCTATATGACAATTAACCTACTAACACATACTGTACACCTTTAGAATGTCGGAGGAAACTAGAGCACCCGGAGGAAACCCAGAGTTACAGGGAAAACATACAAATCCGGGTCGCTGGGGCTGCAAAATTATGTTAACTACTGATAACATTTCACTGATGCTGATTAAGGGATTATTATTAGCCTGCATTTTGGAGAATAGTGCTATCAAAGCTTCTTGTGCCTCTGTTCCACATACCTCAATCCGGTCTCAGATGTGAATGCCAAGGATTGAACCAAAGTTAGAACAGACAAATTTCCCCCTGAAATACTGCCACTTCACATCTCTCAGGAAGGGTGAATCAACATGGGAGAAGTGGCCTTAATTAAATATGTCATGCAATCTTAAAAATACAGCTCTAAATATCTACCTTTTGTACAGAGTTTCCCTGCATTCAGATCACCACAAGGTGGCTCTGCAGTCAGTTTTGTTGCAATGCTTTTCCCATGCCTCTGTCCAGCCTTTAAGGTTCAATGTAAAGCACTGTATTTAATGCTTTTATTTCCGTAGGCTTTATTTGTTCAGAATTTTTAAGAGCATAAAAATTAACACCTAAAAGTGTGTAATATAAAAACACATCTGCCCTATTAATGTCTTTCAGGGATGGAAAGATGCCACTGTATCCCTGTGCATATCCCCAAGCTCTATGCAGCAAACTACCCTCTGAGGACAAGTACAGGGGCATTTAGGGATGGATAAGAAATATTAGTCTCTTAACAGATTTCCACATCAATAATGGAAAGGCTTCACAAATAAATCCACAACTTAACAAACATTTTAGGAACAGCTTTTACCCCTCCGCCTTCAGATTTCTGAATGGTTCATCAACACTACTACCTATTTTTGCACTACTTACTTATACACACACACACACACACACACAGTGGATTCCAGTTAATTGGGACACATCGGGACCAGTACATTTTGACCCAATTTAGCTGCCGCTCCAATTAGCTGAAGTTTCATGGAAAGAGTTAAAAAGGTATGTAGACAACACAAACACCTACGTCAGGATGCTGTTCATCGACTATAACTCAGCAATTAATACCATCATTCCCACAATCCTGATTGAGAAGTTGCAGAACCTGAGCCTCTATACCTCCCTCTGCAATTGGATCCTCAACTTCCTAACCAGAAGACCACAATCTGTGCGGATTGGTGATAACATCTCCTCCTCGCTGACGATTAACACTGGTGCACCTCAGGGGTGTGTGCTTAGCTCACTGCTCTCTCTGTATACACATGACTGTGTGGCTAGGCATAGCTCAAATACCATCTACAAATTTGCTGACGATACATCCATTGTTGGTAGAATCTCAGGTGGTGACAAGAGGGTGTACAGGAGTAAGATATGCCAACTAGTGCAGGGGTCCCCAACCTTTTTTGCACCACAGACTAGCTTAATATTGACAATATTCTTATGGACCGGCTGACTGGGGGGGGGGGGGGGGGGTGTTCAAGTAGGGTTAAACTCACCTCAACATGTCTCTTACAGTTAGGGTTGCCAACTTGTTCGCTCCCAAATAAGGGACAAAAGTAGCAGTCAAATCCCGGGACACTTTACCCCAGGAAAGATTACCATGACCATGAAGCCTTTGCGCAGGCACCTGTGTGCGCATGCGTGACATGCGCATACGTGCTAATTTTTTTTCGCAAATCGGTTTTGCCTTCATTTTCCCGACTATATTGTACATACATTATTTCTACTTTATATAGGCTGTGTATTTATCACATCATTCCTGCTTTCACTATATGTTAGTGTTATTTTCGGTTTTATGTGTTATTTGGTATGATTTGGTAGGTTATTTTTCGGGTCTGGGAACGCTCAAAAATTTTCCCCATATAAATTAATGGTAATTGCTTCTTCGCTTCACGCCATTTCGGCACAAAAGGTTTCATAGGAACACTCTACCTTAGAGGGGGAAATACAGGACTTAAAGGCAGTCCCATATGGGACAAACCAATTTAGCCCAATGTATGGGATGTCCCGGCAAATACGGGACAGTTGGCAACCCTATGTTCAAATTCAACAGTGTGTGATAGAGAATGAGGAAGTTTCAAGTTCCTTGTTGTCAAGATCTCTGAGGATCTAACCTGGTCCCAACATATCGATATAAGTCATAAAGGAAGCAAGACAGCGGCTATACTTTATTAGGAGTTTAAAGGGATTTGGTATGTCAACAAGTACACTCAAAAACTTCTATCGTTGTACCATGGGAGAGCATTCTGACAGGCTGCACCACTTTCTGGTATGGAGGGGCTATTGCACAGCTGCAGCAGAAGGTTGTAAATTTAGTCAACTCCCTCTTGGGTACTAGCCTACAAAGTACCCAGGACATCTTCAAGGAGTGGTGTCTCAGAAAGGCAGTGTCCATTATTAAGAACCTCCAGTACCCAGGGCATGCCTTTTTCTCACTGTTACCATCAAGTAGGAGATACAGGAGCCTGAAGACACACACTCAGCGATTCAGGAACAGCTTCTTCCCCTCTGCCATCTGATTCCTATACACACATTGAAGCTTTGGACACTACCTCACTTTTTTAATGTACAGTATTTCTGTTTTTAAATATTTTAAAAAATCTATTCAATATACACAATTGATTTACTTGTTTATTTATAATGTTTTATTTTATTTATTATTTTTTTCTCTCTGCTAGATTATGTGTTGCATTGAACTGCTGCTGCTAAGTTAACAAATTTCACATCACATACTGGTGATAATAAACCTGATTCTGATCCTATTTGAATAAAATACAGAACAAATTAGAACACTACCAATACCTCTACAATACTATAAAACTGTATAGTTCCTAATAGTTAAGAGGAATTCAATGTATGCCGTTGTGTTCTTTTGATTGACTATAAATGATCTTAGTGCAGATAGTGGGCTGTCTTTATATAATGCTATCAATGCATCCTCCAAAGCTTCATTTTCATTATAACATTCAAGATAATTGTTGATAACTTCAAATTCTTTATAATTCCTAACATGAAGTAGAGACACTTCAGGCATTTCCAAGCCTGAGTGCTTGAAACCTCAGTGAGCAAAACAGTTCTGAATTGTCCCGAAGGGTCTCGGCCCGAAACATCAACTGTTTACTCTTTTCCATAGATGCTGCCTGGCCTGAACTCCTCCAGCATTTTGTGTATTGATCCGAATTGTCTTACTGTTTATTTCTCACCAGCTATTGGTGACAAAAATCACTGCTTTATGAACACAAACACATGCAACTAGTGATTTCAGAATACAAAGATGTCACTTTAGAACAGATGAAGAGAAATTTCTTTAGCCAAAGGGTCATGAATCTGTGGAATTCATTACCATGGACAACTATGGAGGCCAAGTCATTGGATATATTTAAAGCGGAGGTTGATAGGTTCTTAATGTAAGAGCAAAGGTAATGGGAAGATGGTAGGAGAACGAGATTGAGAAGGATAATAGTTTCAGCCATGATAGAATGGCAGAGCAGACTCAATGGGCCAAATGGCCAAATTCTGCCATGTCTTATGGTCTTATAAAAGCAGCATCTTTCAAGTGCATTCCTATGAAAGACTCCCTTCTACATACCAAAATCCATGGATTTTCCTTGTTCATTTTCTTCTACACCAGGCATTCCAGCATCATCATCTCCTTTGCCCAGATCTGTGAAGACAAACACTAGAGTTTTAAGCAATTGCATTACCAAAAACAAACAAATTAACAGCAAGATGATAAGTTGAAAGACAACTTCATTTGATGCTTGACTTCTCTCAAGTGAATGATACTTGAGTGAATTTGACATCCCCACTAATAATGAATAGCAACAGAGTCAGAGTTCCATTAAGTGATGTCCTGACAGATGCTATAGGAAGCAGGGCACTGTAAACAAGAGATTCAGCAGATACTGGAGATCCAGAGCTCAACAAGTCAGGTAGCATCTATGGAAATTGAATTGAAAATTGAAATGTCTTTATTGTCATTGCGTAGTACAATTGTCATACCTCAATACAGCAGAAATGAGTTTGCAACTCTCATACTCAATGCTATAAAACAAATAAAATAAATAAAATCAAGTAACCAGCCAGTACGAGCAATGTCCAGCAGTACAAAAGCACAACTCAGATGCATGACAGCCATAAAACCAGTATTAAAGTAGCAATATAACAAATTTATGGATGATGCTCAATCCATTGGTTCAGACCAATTATAGCTCTGGGGAAAAAGCTATTTTTCCAGTCTGGAATTGCGGGCATAGAAAATCTTATAACATCTGCCAGATGGAAGTTGTTCAAACAGATGATTGTAGCTTTCCTTAGGCAGTGAGAGCTGTGAATGAATCAACAGTTGACGTTTCAGGCTTGAAACATTTCACCAGGACTGGAAAGGAGGGGGAAGGGAAGGAGCATAGCTGGAAGGTGGTAAGTGAAGCCAGGTGGATGGGGGAGAAGAGGATGAAGTGAGGAGCTGGGAGGTGATAGGTAGAAAAGGTAAAGGGCTGGTGAAAGAGGAATCTGATAGAAGAGGAGAGTGGACCATGAGTGGCCACCAAAAATTTCCACTTTATGATGGAGTGGAGGCGCTCGACAAAGCAGTCCCCAATTTACGACAGGACTCACCAATGTAGAGGAGACTGCATCGGGAGCACTGGAAACAGTAAACAAACCCAGTAGATTCACAGGTCAAGTGTTGCCTCAACTTGAAAGGACTGTTTGAGGCCTTGAATGGAGGTGGGGGAAGAGGTGAATAGGCATGTGTAGCATTTCTGTAGACTGCAAGGATACATGCCAGGAGGGACGAATGGACAAGGAGATCATGAAGGGAGCAATCCCTGCAGAAAGTAGAGAGTGGGGGTGGGAGGATAAAAGTGTTTGATGGTAGGATCCCATTAAGATAGATGTTGTGGAAAATGGTGCATTAGATACAGAAGCTCATGGGGTGGTAGGTGAGGACAAGAGAAACTCTATCCTGTTAAGGTGGTGGGATGATTGGTGAGCACGGATATCCAGGATATGGAGATGTGGGTGAGGGCAACATCAATGGTGGAGAAAGGGAAACTGTTCTTTGAAGGAAGACTGTCTGATGTCCTGGAAAGAAAAGCCTCATCCTGGGAACAGATGCGGCAAAAACTAAGGAACTGAAAGGGAATCACATTTTTACAGGAGACAAGGTAGGAAGAGCTATGGTTAGGATTGCCACGGGAATTGGTAGGTTTATGAAAGATAGGCCACTCAGGTTGGAGGAGCAACACCTCATATTCCATCTAGGTAGCCTCCAGCCTGATGGCATAAGTATTGATTCCTTCCCTCTTCTTCTATTCCTCTTTCTAGTCTCATTGTCCACTCCCCTCTACCATCAGACTTCTCCAGCCCCTTGCCTTTTCCAGTTATCACCCCCAGCTTCTTTCTCCCCCACCCACCCGGTTTTACCCATCACCTTCTAGCTCATCCTTCTTCCTCTCTCCCCCTTATTCTGGCATCTTCCTCCTTCTTTCCAGTCCTGAAGAAGGATCTCTGCCCAAAACATCAACTATAGATTCAATCCCATAGCTGCTGCCTGACCTGCTGAGTTCCTCCAAGAATTGTGTGTGTGTATGTATGTGTTGCTCAGGACAATGTAAAGCTATCCTTGATGAATAAGTGCAGTACATCAGACATTCAGAAAGACATCCAGTCTGGAAAGCTAAAGAAACAGTTGGATTTAAACATCTGGTCCACGTGCTGACATTTATGACTGACTTGAACATGTGTCTTTCTCTGCATTTTCCCCAACATTTCTTCATACCTGGAAGTGTTGATTGCAGTTGGAAATGAACTCCAGATGTCATGGGTTAAGGGTGAAAGGTAAAATATTTACCAGAAACATGAGGAGAAACTTCTTCACTCAGATGGTCGTGAGAGTATGGAATGAGGTGCCAGCATAAGTGGTGCATGCAAGTTTGATTTCAGTGTTTAGAGATGTTTGGATAAGTACATGGAGGGTATGGAGGGCTGTGGTCCCTGTGCAGGTCGATGGGAGTACACAGCTTAAATGGTTCAGCATGGACTAGATAGGCCGAAGGGCTTGTTTCTGTGCTGTACTTTTCTATGACTATGATTAAGCCTCCACAACCACTGGGATAGAGAATTCCAATGATTCACCTCCATGCAAGTGAAGTTTGTCAGTCCTAAACAGTCCACCCTTACTTCTGAGTTCATGATCTCTAGTTATAGAATCTTTAGTCAGGGCTATCATCTCTAATATACAATTCTTACAGGGCCTAACTGTACATCTCAATAAAATTACCTCTTATTCTAAACGCTAGAGAACGCATGGCTGGTCTAATTAATGTTTCCTCAAATAGCAAGCCTATCATCCCGGGACACATCCAACAAATCTTTTCTACAATCCTGGTAAGTACATCCCTCTTTACGATAAAACTGTTTGCAATAGATGTGGTCTCGGCACAATCCTCTAAAACTACAGTGAGACTTTATTCAAACACTCTTGTAATTAAAAGTAACGTAACATTTACCCTCCTAATTGTTTATTTCACCCACTTGTAGGGTTTAGTGAGTTGTGTACCGAGATATTTACAGTAGGCCCCTTTGAACATTAACTCTACCTAATTTCTCTGCATCTACAAAATATTCTCCTCTTTTAGTTTGTGCTGCAGGGTGGATGACTTCATATTCTCCCCACACTATCTTGCATCTACCATGTTCTTAACCACGTACTTGCTATTCCACACAGCCCTGAAATTTCTCAACATCCTCTTCACTGTGCACAATCCCACCCAGTTTTGTTTCATCAGCAATTTGGCTCCCTGAACCCATTCATTGATAGACTGGAAATAGTAAGGGCCCAAGTTCCAATCCCTGTAGTGTCCCATCAGCTTATACTATATTGTCGCCAAAAAATTGATACTAGAACGTACAATCATCACAGCGATATTTGATTCTGTGCTTCCCGCTCCCTGGATTACAAATATTAAATATTAAAAATAGTAAAAATTAGTAAATTTAAATTATAAATCATAAATAGAAAATAGAAAAATGGAAAGTAAGGTAGTGCAAAAAAACCGAGAGGCAGGTCCGGATATTTGGGGGGTACAGCACAGATCCAGGTCAGGATCTGTTCAGCAGTCTTATCACAGTTGGAAAGAAGTTGTTCCCAAATCTGGCCGTACAAGTCTTCAAGCTCCTGAGCCTTCTCCCATTCTGTCTAATTACAAGTTTTTATATTTTGGATTATCCACAATTCCACTTGTCTCAATCTTATTGACGAACAAAGTGGGACCCTTTTGGAAAGTCTTATGAACATCTGAAAACACCACTGCAGCTACTGGTTGCCACTTTGTCATTTTCACAAAGAAATCCAGCAGATTAGTCAAAACATTTTTAGATCATTCTTATTCTGTATAATGCTATCATTAAGGTGCTCTTATATTGCAGGTTTCATTATAGGTTCCAGCATTGTCCTACTAAAACAAAAAAATCAAAAAATAGCTGTACTCAGGAAGGAGTTATGCAACTTTTAAGTCTTGGGTGACGTGGTCGTCAGAACAGGAAATATTTCAATAATTTTACAGCTTCGGAGAAAGTTTAAGGTTGAGTAATTCAAAGCAAAGAAATGTTCCTTACAATCTGTTAACTAATTCATATTGCAAGCAACACAATATTCTCAGTATTTTATACAGCTCTATAAAACCCTGATTAGGCAACACTTACAATATTGTTCAAAATATATTTTCAAAGTATGTACAGTGCCTTGGAAAAGTATTCAGCTACTTTCACATTTTACTGTCTCATTTTCTATTTTAAAATATATTGAAGCAGTATTTTTGAGCTAATTACAAAGCATTGTGCACCATGTCAAATCAAAAGAAAAATTACAAAACCTGTCAACAATTCACTACTAAAAATTAAAAACCAAAATTGAGGCTGAAAAAGTATTCACCCCTTTGTAATTGCTACACTAACTTTCCTTAGTTGCAATATATTACCTTACCAAACCCACCCAATTTGTTGATACAGAAAGCTGGAGGATCACCTGAATAAATACCCCCTCTCTGCAAGGTCCAACAATATGGTAAATTTTCAATAGACCAAATCAAAATGAAGACCAAAGAGCAGTCAAGGCAAGTTGGAAACAACAGAGAAACAAACCTGGCAAGGGTAAGACCATTTCAAAGGCACTGAACACACCTCAAAGCTCAGTGCAGTCCAACGTGAAAAAGTGGAAGAAAATATGAAAATACAGCCACATTGCCTAGGTCAGGCCGCCCTCTAATTATGGTCGCCGGAAAACAATGGCATTTGTAAGAGGCTACTGTCACACCAACAATCACTGAGTGAGGTGCAGAAATCAGTGGCTGCAACTGGAGATGAAGTTAACAGCTCCACAATCTTTAATGCCTTGCTCAAAAAGGATTTTTATGGAAAAGTGGCAAGGAAGAAGCCCTGGCTAAAAAAGCATGTCCTTGCCTGTAAAGATTTTACAAAGCACCTAGAAGATACTGTAAAATTGTGGAAAAAGGTCTTGTGGTTGGATGAGACTAAAGTGAAACTTTTTGGCCTCAACACCAAGCATAAATCTAATACTGCACACCAGCCAGGTAACACCATCCCTACTATAAAGTATGGTGGAGATAGCATCATGTTATGCAGATACTTTACAGCAGCAGAGGCTGGAAATCTGGTCAGAATTGATGGGAAGATGAATGCTACTAAATATAAACAGATCTTACATAAAGACCTACTAGCCTCTGCCAGAAAGCTTAAACTGGCAAGAAAGTTTGTCAACCCAAAGCACACTGCCAGAGCAACCATGGAGTGGCTTCAAATGAAGAAAATTGATGTCCTTGAGTGGCCCAGTCAAAGCCCTGACAATCTGATAAAACATCCCTGACAAGACCTCAAGATTGCTGTTCACTGCCACTCCCCAGCTAACCTGGCGCAGCTTGAGCGATTTTGCAAGGAGGAATGGGCAAATCTTGCTCCATCACTGTGCAAAGCTAATAGAGACTTATACAAAGACTACTTGCTGTACCAGCTACGCGTGGTGGTTCACTAAGTACTGTGCAAAGGAGGATGAATACCTTTGAACTACTGACATTTTAGTTTTTCATGTTTTACAATTTTCACTGTTTTTGGGCTCTTCTGTGAAAAAAGGAGCACTTGACTCACAAATAAAAATTCTCAGTTACATTGATCAAAATCCCTCATTGTAATACTCATTTATGTAAAGGGATAGGGGCTGAATTTTTTTTAAACAAGGCACTATATACTATATATACAAACTTGAGATTTTTCATCTTGCAGACAAACACAAAACAAAGAAACAATATTAAGACCCAAACACCCAATGTGCAAGAAAAAGAACAAATCATGCAAATAATAAAGAAAACAAATCACAGAACATGAACCGCAGAGTCCATGAAAGTGAGTTTGCAGTCACGGAGTTAATTCAGCGTTGCAGCCAGTCCGAGAGCATAATGGTTGCAGGCCACAGCCACAGAGCCACTTCACCACTGGTAAAACTGGTCACAGAGCAAGATCGGTGCTGAGGTGAGCGCCAATGGTTGCAGGCCGTACCTGCAATTTCAGCACTGAGTCAAGGAAACCTCATGGAGTAGTGAGCTGAATACTGGTTTGTCTTCGCCCTTGGCCTTGACAACTTGATCTTTTTAATCTGGCTCAGTGCTTAAATAGGCCAATCATTGGGTCATTTCACTCTTGAGCCCGGGTCCCGCTACTTTGATCTAGCTCCAAGCTTGCTCCAGCAATGACCAGACATAGTTTTGTTTTTCACACTCTGGCTCAGGCCCTGCCACTTCAATCCATCCGCTAGTCCACTCCAGCAATGGCCAAAGATGTACCTGCATTCTCCAGAATTCAGTTCACTGAACCCTCAGGATGCTGCAAAAATGCCAGGTAGTACAGGTAGTTCAAAAGCACAACTCCCAAAGGGAAATTACAGGCTGAGGATAGCACTGATCTTAATACAGAAAAAGTGGAATTTATAGAATAGTTAATAGTTTTGTTTGCTGCCTGTAAAGCATTGCCGTGTTTCACCTGCACCATCTTTAATGCTCAGATCCTTCCTATAATGAGACCAGAATTGACCATGTTCAATTCTCGTCGCTTCACTATAGTAAGGATGTGGAAACTGTAGAGTGTGCAGAGGATGCAGCCTGGATTAGAGAGCATATCTTATGAGAATAGGTTGACCAGGTTAGGGCTTTTCTCTTTGGAGCAGAGGACAGAGGGTGTAGAGGCATCCATCAAGTGGATAGCCAGAGGCTTTTCTGCAGAGCAGAAATGGCTTATACCAGGGAGCATAGTTTTAAGGTGATTGGAGGACAGTGAGCCAGGGGGGTGGGTGGGTGGGTGACAGAACTTCAGGGGCAAGTTTATTTGGAGTGGTGGTTGTATAGAATGCCCTGCCAGGGGTGGTAGTAAAGACAGATACATTTAAAAAGCTCTTGAATACGCACATGGATGATAGAAAAAAGGAGGGCTATGCAGGAAGGAAGAGTTAGATTGATCTTACAATAAAAGGTCAGAACAACATTGTGGGCCGAAGGGACTGTACTGTGCAAAAGTGTTCTATGTTCTAAAACAAAGTATTTCCAAACCACAGAAGTAGCTCAGTCTAGGGCAGACTTGAATATTGGAGTTAAAGATTGAAGGGCGGGGAAATCTAGCATGAGTGCAATGGGGGGGCGGGGGGAGGCTACGTTTGGAAGCGGCTTTCAGAATTCTCCCCAGAGCAGGCCAAAGATGGCAACCAATGACACACCACTTAAACTGAAGTCAGAGGTTTTGTAACAGATTCTGCCAATGCACATAATAAAGAGGCACTAAGCAGGAAACACTGTTTATTGTTTATGACATTATGCTTTTGTGGATTCAAAGCATTTGGAAATCAAGGTGCCAAATCTGATGGCGAGGAGATCAAATAAAAGATAACTAGTCTGAAATGCTCTAAAGAACAATGATATTTAATGTGACTTATATTGAACCACAGTTGCTCCTGCAGATTCCAAGGCAGCAAAATTGATGTTGAAATTAGTGATTGATATTCAACTTATTAAGTGTTCAATGTTAAACATACAAGTGCAAAACTTAAAATATTTTATCTCTAAGCCTGTACCTCAGCAAGTTCATACAAAGGCAACTGTGCACATCTATAGCTCCAAGAGGGAACCAATTTAAATATTTTCAATCCGCTTTAGAGTTAGATTTTTATTATAACATTCTATTACAAAAACATCAGAATAATCCTCCAATTTTCTAGCCAAGTAACATTTTACATACAGTATTGTATTAAAGTAATACAAATATTATATCGCAAACTGATAAAGTTTGCAATTAACAACTAGTCAAACACATTTACTTGACAGGTAAGATTAAGGGCATAACTTATTTACATGTGTCTCTTACTTAGTAATTTAATCTCGTTGTCCTGATGAGACTTCAGTTTGCTTCCATCAAGATTAATGGCAGGTTTATTGTTCCTAACAATCTGCGGATTGTTTTCAAGATTTACTTTTTTGAAATTCCAATCAGATTTATGATCTTTAGATGCTTCCTCCTTCTCCCCTCCAGGCTACAATTGAAAATAAAAACAAAATAGGTGCAATTAGAGACAAAAACAAACAGGAATTAGTAATTTGAGTTGAGAAACTTCCCTTGCCTAAAATTTTTCAGGAGTATCTGCACTTTGTACCCTGCACTACCTTGTTCGAGCAATTCATTGTAGGGACTAGACTATTTCATGTTATGGTAGCTCAATCCATTCAGCACAAGGAGGAAATTGGAAGAACCACCTAATTTTCCTTGCTATCTCAACAAGCATCATCATTATGCAACCTTTCAGGGCAGTCAGTAGAGAGAATGTCAAACCACAACAATTTGAGCCAGAAATGATAAAGATTAAGGGCCAATTAACTAAAATCACTACCATTAAGGATATGAAAATTAGAATGGGATGCACAAAGCTCAACATGCACAGTCATAGAAAAGTACAGGAGAGAAACAGGCCCTTCGGCCCATCTAGTCTAAGCCGAAACATTTAAACTGCCTAGTCCCATCAACCTGCACCTGACCATAACCCTCCTTACCCGTCATCCGTGTACCTATCCAAACTTCTCTTAAGCAATGAAATCAAGCCCCCAAGCACCACTTGTGCTGGCAGGTCATTCCACACCTACAACCCTCAGTGAAAAAGCTTCCCCTCGTGTTCCCATGAAACTTTTCCCTTTCGCCCTCAATCTATCACCTCTACTTGTAGTCCCAGTCAACCTCAGTGGGAGAAGCCTGTTTGCATTTACCCTATCTATACCCCTCAATTGTGTATACCTCATCAAATCTCCCCTCAATCTTCTATGTTTTAGGGATTAAAGTTCTCTCCTTATAACTTGGGTGCTCCAGTCAAGGCCGCCACATCTTTGTAAATTTTCTCTGTACTCTCCCAACCTTATTTACATTTTCCTGTAGGTCAGTAACAAAACTGCACACAAAGCTCAAAATTAGGCCTCATCAATGTCTTATACTACTTCAACATAACATCCCATCACCTGGGCTCAATACTTTGATTTATGAAGGCCAATGTGCCAAAAGATTTCTTTATGACCCTGTCTACCTGTGGCACAACTTTCAATGAAATACAGACCTGTATTCCCAGATCCCTTTGTTCTACCACACTCGTCAGAGTCCTACTGTTCACTGTAAGACCTATTCTGGTTGGTCCTTGCAAAGTGCAACACATCACACTTGCCTACATTAAATTCCATCTGCCATTTTTAGCCCATTTTTCTAGATGATCCAGATCCTGCTGTAAGCTCTGATAGTCTTCCTCGCTGTCCACTACACCCCCAACTTTGGTGTCATCCACAAATTTGCTCATCCAGTTAACCACATCATCCAGATCATTGATATAAACGGCAAACAACAACGGACCCAGCTCCGATCACTGTGGCACACCACTAATCACAAACCTCCAGTCAGAGAGGCAACCATCTACTACGACTCTCTGGTTTCTCCCACAAAGCCAATGTCTAATCCAAATTACTACCTCATCCTGAATGCCAAACATTCAAGAATCTTCTAGACCAAACTCCCATGAGAGACCTTGTCAACCGCCTTGCTAAAGTCCATGTAGACAACATCCATTGCCTTGCCTTCAGCTTCCTTAGTAACTCCCTGCTGCTGGAGTCCCTGCAATTTCCGCACTTTTGCCTCCCACAGGGTCCAAAGGAACTGAATTACCATTTTGATCTTCCAGAGGAAGAATTTTGTCCCTTGAAATTCTTTTCCCTTAACAGATCTGTAGAATCCCTTGGAGTTCTCCTTCACTGTCTGCTAGAGCAACCCCATACCTCATTTAGTCCTCCTGATTTCTTTCTCGAGTGTTCTCTTACAATTCTGGTACTAAGTACTTCATTTGTTTCTACCTGCCTCTACCAGCTACGCACCTTCCCCACGCACCTTCCCCACACACCACCACCACCACCCCCCCACCACCACCCAGGCCAGGGCCTCAATATGTCTCAACAATCAAGGTTCCCTAAATTTGTTATCTTTACCTTTTATTTTGACAAGTACATAAAAGCTTTATACTCTCAATTTCAGTTTTGAAGGCCTCCCTCTTACCAAGTACTCATTCACCAGAAAACAGCCTGTCCCAATCCACACTTGCCAGATCATTTCTGATACCATCAAAATTGGCCTTTCTCCAGTTTAGAATCTCACCCCGTGGACCAGACCTATATTTTCCCATATTCACTTTGAAACTAACAGTATTATGGTCACTAGATACAAAGTGTTCCCCTGCACAAACTTCTGCCACCTGCCCAGTCTCATTCCCAAATAGCAGATCCAGTATCTCACTCTCTCTCATTTGGACTAACATTTACTGATTAAGGAAACTTTCCTGAACACCCTTGACAAACTCTGTCCCATCTAGTCCTTTTACAGTATAGGAGTCCCAGTCAAATGGGGAAAGTTAGAAATCACCTACCATAACAACCTAATAGTTCTTTCAAAAGTCTGTGATCTCTTTACAAATTTGTTCCTCTAAATGCCATGGTACTTTCAACCTCAGTTCACTAGAAAATGATTAAGTGAATTAAAAGTGCAGACATTAATACAACATCCAACAGTCCAGAACATCTGCCAACCAATCCAGGACAAAAGTGCCCAGCATGTCAGATTATTGGAGTTTTACTGCGGTTCCTGACAGGACAAGAATGCTGTTAAATTCCTCACCAACTCAACAGCTAACCAAATATATGTAAAGTAAAAAGACAAGCTTTGATATTTCCATTGTTGGTTCATTGGAAATTTTAATGTAAAATATAGTTAAAGAACATTTCACTTCCAGTTTCCCTAATTTCCCCATGGAAATTGAGCACAATTTGACACTGGACCGTAATACAGTTGACATAATTTGTATGTTCTCCCTATGATCATGTGGGCTTCTCCATCATGCTCCAGTTTCCTTATACATTGCAAAAACATATGGTTAGGGTTTGGGTCAGTAAACTATGCGAGTGCAATACCTGCAAGTTGCCCCCAGCACTACCGTTGGACCAATCAGACTGTGTAAGTTGTTAATGCAAAACTATAGATTTCACTGCATGTGACAAATAAAGCCAATCTTTGAATCTTTTCAATCAATGCAGCTAAAATTGCACATTACACAGTAAGTGAGTTTAAATGCACCCATCTATAACAGAACCAATAAAAACAATGCTCTAATCTTTCTCAGCATAGCTTACTTGGTTTCGTTTGACATCATCTTCACGCTTTGGAGGTTGATCATGCACTCTCTGTAGAGTTTTGATTTTCTCTTCACACTGCTCCTTTAGTGCACTGATCTGCTGACCACATTGCAGGCTGCAAAACAATTTCCCAAGATATGCAAGCAGTATTTACAAAACACTAATCTGCATTTCCAAAGTATTTCTCAGATAAAGACCTTTCAAATTGTTCCCGAATTGACACAAGAGAACTGGCAATCTATCGGCTTGAACCGTAAACTACAAGGGCAAAGTTACTTGGAGGAAAATAATCATCAGGAACAGCTACTGAGTTTAACAATGCTGTTGACAAAAGCTAAGGAAATGCTTTCACACTTAAACCAAGAAACTGTAGGTGCTGGAAATAAATAAAAGTTGAAAATACTGTAAATATACACAACTGCAGAGAAAAATGTGGTCAATGCTTCTGGACTTCAGAATTAGGAAAAATTAGAAATCCAACATTGTTAAAGTTATTGAGGAGGAGGAGTGGTAGCAAAGTAGGGGAAGTTTTATGATGGGTGGAGACAAGAAGCCAGATGAAATTGAGTAGTGCAGGCTTGGTAATTACAGTTAGGGAAGTCAGAGACCCAAATGTCCACAAGTTCTGAGACTGGAGACCAAAGACAGCCTGTACTGGTTGCAAGACTGTGTTGGTGGTGGCTGGGACAGAGGAATGGACCTTGCTTTGTCAGTTGTGTTCTGCTAAACATTTAGGCATGCTGTGTTGGCACCTGAATATGTGGTGATACTTGCGGGCTACCCCAGCACATCCTTGTGTGTGTTGGTTAACACAGATGCAAATTTTGATGTACACATGATAAATAAGCAAGAGCCCTGGTGGAGATGAGTAAAAATAGGGAAGAGAATGCAACAAGGCTGAAGTCCAAAATAGTGTAGTGGTTGGAAGTCTGAAATGACAGAATGTTGGAGATACTTGGGGCAGGCAGTCTGCAGAGGGAGAAAAAGTAAAAGCCTATGAATTTGTAATGATTATATGAATTGTTGCCAGCAATTCAGTTATTTACTAAATTCAGTAATCCATTTTATGCAGAAGTACAAGTTTAGAAACCCAGATCTCTTTACGTGTTGGGGGAACATTTTCACACTGCCTGACTTTTTTTTGCAAACTGCCCAGTGTGTTGAATTACACAATACCTGCTCCTGTAAATTCTGTTTGTAGAGACCAGGACTGGCCTTATTTTCTTGGTTTTAATCAGGAACTGGTGAGGGATTATTTTCAACACAGAAGGCAGCCAGAAGTTCCAGCATAACTGTTTGCTTACTTGGAAAGCTGTGCATAATATTAACAGGGGTTCTTCATCTCTTAATACCAAATTTAATCCTCGATATAATATGAACAAGGAATCAAACCTCCCAAATATTCTGTTAGTTTGTTGTAATGCATTGACAACCCTGTTGAGACAAATCAAGGTTAAGGAACACTGAGAAACGTTCCCGTATTTACATCATTACAAGGTAACAAAGTGACACTGTAAACAATAATAAACAAGAGATTCTGCAGATGCTGTAAATTTTGAGCAACACTCAAAATGCTGGAGGAACACAGGTCACGCATCATCTATAGAAGGGAATAAACAGTCGCTGCTTCAGCTCGAGACCCTTCATTGTCCATTTAAAATGTTTAACATTTTTTGATGACACGTCAAAATTTCACAAGACACTAAAATGGTTATTGGCATTCTATATAGTGTGGTGCTGCACAGTAACTGCCTAAAAATGCAGAGACTGTAAATGTTAACTTCTTTATTTACTAAATTTTTAGAGATCCAACGGCTGTACCAACATAAAGAAATTGGGTGTCACATTTATTTTGTGAATATTTCCAGGTTGTCTGCACAAGAATTGCCACATCAATGTTATTGATTCGCAATTGGTATTTTCCACTGCTTTGCATGAATGAGATTACAGCATTAGTTGCTATGCAACCATTAGAAATAGCAGACTGAAAAAGATGCTGGCAATATAAGACTATGTAGCAGCTGGCAGCTTTGAATAAATTCACATTAGACAATGACAGGTAATCTGGATAAATGCAACTCAAATTAGAAATCTGCTATGGTGCTGACAAGACAAATAATCACGTGGACAATAATGCAACCAACTCTCTAGACTAACACTAAATGAAACAAAAAGGGCAATTCAAAGAGTTAAAAGAGAAACTCTTAATACACGTTTATACAAATTTGATTCTGATCACTGCATCTGGCCCATTTACTTCAAAAATATTGAAATCTGCACAATTCTGGTGCCATTCTGAAGAGTGGAAAGCCTCCGGGTCCTCCTGTTTCCTCCCACAGTCTAAAAGGCATACTGGATAGGATAAATGATCATTGTAAATTGGCCCATGATTAGGTTAGGGTTAGTTGAGTTTGCCGGGGTGATAAGGTTCGAAGAGCCTACCCACATTGTATCGCGAAATAAAATAATAAACAGTACATACGGGTACCATGAAAAAGTATTCAGCGCCCACAATTATTTTCACATTTTCCTGTCTTGTTTTCTAAGCTTAAAATATATTGAAGTTGGTATTCTTTTGAGCTAATCTACAAAACATTGTGTCATGTCAAATTAAAAGAAAAAAATCCAAAACCTGTCAATTTACTTAAAAAAAACAAAATTGAGGCTGAAAAGGTATTCATTCCCTTTGGAGTACTTCGCCATGTCTTCAACCTGAGCCTGAGGCTCCAGAGGGTTCCTGTGCTGTGGAAGACGTTCTGCCTCGTCCCTGTGCCGAAGACGCCATGCCCCAGCAGCCTCAATGACTACAGACTGGTGGCATTGACCTCCCAACATCATGAAGACCGTGGAGAGACTTGTTCTGGAGCTGCTCCGGCCTATGGTCAGGCCACATTTAGATCCCCTCCAGTTCGCCTACCAGCTCCGACTAGGAGTTGAGGATGCCATCGTCATACCTGCTGAACCGTGTCTACGCCCACCTGGACAAGCCAGCGAGCACTGTGAGGGTCATGTTTTTTGACTTCTCCAGTGCGTTCAACACCATCCGCCCTGCTCTGCTGGGGGAGAACCTGACAGCGATGCAGGTGGATGCTTTCCTGGTGTCATGGATTCTTGATTACCTGACTGGCAGACCACAGTACGTGTGCTTGCAACACTGTGTGTCCGACAGAGTGATCAGCAGCACTGGGGCTCCACAGGGGACTGTCTCGTCTCCCTTTCTCTTCACCATTTAGACGTCGGACTTCAACTACTGCACAGAGTCTTGACATCTTCAGAAGTTTTCTGATGACTCTGCCATAGTTGGATGCATCAGCAAGGGAGATGAGGCTGAGTACAGGGCTACAGTAGGAAACTTTGTCACATGCTGTGAGCAGAATTATCTGCAGCTTCATGTGAAAAAGACTAAGGAGCTGGTGGTAGACCTGAGGAGAGCTAAGGTACCGGTGACCCCTGTTTCCATCCAGGGGGTCAGTGTGGACATGGTGGAGGATTACAAATACCTGGGGATATGAATTGACAATAAACTGGACTAGTCAAAGAACACTGAGGCTGTCTACAAGAAGGGTCAGAGTCGTCTCTATTTCCTGAGGAGACTGAGGTCCTTTAACATCTGCCAGACGATGCTGAGGATGTTCTACAAGTCTGTGGTGGCCAGTGCTATCATGTTTGCTGTTGTGTGCTGGGGCAGCAGGCTGAGGGTAGCAGACACCAACAGAATCAACAAACTCATAAGGCCAGTGATGTTGTAGGGGTAGGAACTGGACTCTCTCACGGTGGTGTCTGAAAAGAGGATGCTGTCCAAGTTGCATGCTATCTTGGACAATGTCTCCCATCCACTACATAATGTACTGGTTGAGCACAGGAGTACATTCAGCCAGAGACTCATTCCACCGAGATGCAACACTGAGCGTCATAGGGAGTCATTCCTGCCTGTGGCCATCAAACTTTACAACTCCTCCCTTGGAGGGTCAGACACCCTGAGCCAATAGGCTGGTCCTGGACTTATTTCCTGGCATAATTTACATATTACTATTTAACTATTTATGGTTTTATTACTATTTATTATTTATGGTGCAACTGTAACAAAAACCAATTCCCCTGGGATCAATAAAGTATGACTATGACTATGTAATTACTACTAACTTTGCTCAGATGTTATACTGTACAACACCTTACCACCTCACCCAATTTGTTGATGTAGAAAATTGGAGGAACACTGTTTTCAGTGAATTAATACAGGTTTCCCCCGCCATCCGAAGGTAGATCGTTCCTATGAAACAGTTTGTAAGCCGGAATGTCGTAAAGCGAAGAAGCAATTACCATTTATTTATATGGGGAAAATTTGTGAGCATTCGCAGACCCAAAACATAACCTACCAAATCAGCCAAATAACACACAAAACCTAAAATAACAGTAACATATAATAAACACAGGAACGATATGATAAATACACAGCCTATATAAAGTAAAAATACTTTTCTACAATCATTGCCGCACTGTTCTCCATAGCAAAAATCTCATGCAAATGTAGCAAAAATCTCATGCAAATGCTCTCGGCAGAAACACTCTCTCCAGTAACCTTTAAGCTATGAAGCTGCCAAATCATACCAAATAACGCATAAAAATACACAGCCTATATAAGGTAGAAATTATGTATGTACAGTGTAGTATCACTTACCGGAATTGGGAAGACAGCGCTGAGCACACTGATGGTGGTGTGTTAGGCTGAGTCATCAGAGGTTGGGGTGGTGCAGTGGCCCCCACCCTCCAGGTCGCCGACCGATACCAATCCGCGAAGCATGCAGGGATGCAGCGGTAGCTGGGTCACGCCCAGCACACCTTGAAGAAAAAAGCCGAAATAAACAAGCTAACTCGTTAGATTGCGACGCAATCGGCAATTGCCTCAATCTGGGCCGACATTTACACGCCGGGCGGCATCTAATTAATTAGCTTGTTTATTTCAACTTTCTTCTTAAAGATGTGCTGGGTGTGTCCCGGCTACCACTGCATTCTCCGCAGCAATGTATCCGTCCATGGCCCGGGGGTTGGGGTGGTGGGACATTGGGGTGTCATTTCATCATCATCTGTTTCCATCAGGGCAGGCAGGTCATCATCTTCTCTGTCTGCCTGCCTCGATGTCGAAGGTCGAGGTTCGTCGTCTGCTGTGGCTGGTGTGGAAGGTTTGAAAAACGACAGTGTGCTTGACTGCTTAGCCTCGCACATTTTTCTATCATACAGTTCTTCCGTAAGCACTCAAACCATCCTGCAAATATGCCCTAAACCTTTCAAAATTAAAGTCGTACTTTTCTGCAATCATTGTTTGCAGCGAAAATCTCACGCAGCTGCTTCATGTTCAGTTCCTGGATGACTTTACTTTCAGTCCGTTCGCTACTGCATTCGGTTTCGATTGTTATCCTTTCCTCTTCCAATTGCATCAGCTCTTCATCTATCAGTTCTTGGCCATGGGATGCCAAAACCTCTTCAACATCATCTTCGGCAACTTCCACAAGCCAAGCTCACTTTGTCCTTACTTCGTTCACCACGATCGAAACACTTAATTATGCCTAGTTTTACGCTAAGTGTAACACCCTTACGAGCTCTTTTAGACTTTTCCGATACATTAGAACTCATCTTGCTAACGGCTGCTCACAGGCACGTGTTTAAGCAATACTGGCTAGAATGCCGTTCCGGGGGAGGAGCGGCTGCTCAGGGCACGCACTGCCTTTTTTCATAACAGTGAAAACCTCTCCTGTTAGCGAAAACAGGTAACTAACGTAGGTCTTTTGTAACAGCGAGGTTTCATAAAGTGAACGTTCGAGAAGCGGGGGGACACCTGTAAATATCCTCTGTAAGGTCGAACAGTTCTATTTTCAACAGTCCAAACCAAAATGAAGACAAAAGATAACTCACGACAAGTCAGAGAAAATACAATAAAGCACAAATCTGGGGAAGCTTACAAAGGATTCAAATGATTCCAAGTACATTTATTATCCAAGTATGTATAAATTATACAACCTTGAGATTCGTTCACTTACAGGCAGCCACAAGCAAGAAACCCAAAAGAACCCAGTTAAAAAAGACCAACACCTAATGCACAGAGAGGGAAAAAACACAAATCCTGCAAACAATAAAAGCAAGCAACAGCACTCTGAACTAAATTGAGCCCAGAGACCCAAATCCCAGAGCAGGAGGAGTAGGCCCATAGCCTTGATCAAAATTCATCACAGAACAGGGCAAATTGCAGTGAAGTTCACAGATACAAAGTGCATAGCAGCTGGAGCAGTCTCAGACAGCACTACAGAGAGTAGAGTAAACACTGCGGAAGACTGAGTGGAATCAGCCCAACCCTCGCCTCCGGTCCCGACATTCCAGTCTATCTGGGCCAGTGTTTAAGACCATAAGAGCATAAGACAAAGGAGCAGAAGTAGGCCATTTGGCCCATCAAGTCTGCTCCACCATTTTATCATGAGCTGATCCATTTTATCCTATTTAGTCCCACTGCCCCGCCTTCTCACCATAACCTTTCATGCCCTGGCTACTCAGATACCTATCAATCTCTGCCTTAAATGCACCCAATGACTTGGCCTCCACTGCTGCCCATGGCAACAAATTCCATAGATTCACCACCCTCTGGCTAAAAAAATTTCTTCGCATTTCTGTTCTGAAAGGGCGCCCTTCAATCCTGAAGTCATGCCCTCTCGTACTGGACTCCCCCATCATGGGAAACAACTTTGCCACATCCACTCTGTCCATGCCTTTTAACATTCGAAATGTTTCTATGAGGTCTCCCCTCATTCTTCTAAACTCCAAGGAATACAGTCCAAGAGCGGACAAACGTTCCTCATATGTTAACCTTCTCATTCCCGGAATCATTCTAGTGAATCTTCTCTGTACCCTCTCCAACATCAGCACATCCTTTCTTAAATAAGGAGACCAAAACTGCCCACAGTACTCCAAGTAAGGTCTCACCAGTGCCTTATAGAGCCTCAACATCACATCCCTGCTCCTATACTCCATTCCTCTAGAAATGAATGCCAACATTGCATTCGCCTTCTTCACTACTGACTCAATCCAATCACCGGATCATGCCACACACTAGGACCCGGGCCCTGCCGCAGTGATATGCTCTTGGCCATCCAGCCCAAAGTCATTTGACCTTTTCAAATCAGCTTAGTGCTTAGATAGATTTGACCTCACTCCCAGTACGGGCAACAAAACTCATCCACCTGATTCCTCGCTGAATCACTCACTCCAACTCCATCTGTGACGTCAACACTATCACAAACATCTCATGCTCCAACTTTGCATCGCACCAGAAAGACTCAACCCTCAAGTCCACTTTGCCTTCACTCGCCTCGTCATTGTTTGCAGTGATAGTTTACCACAATTTACCCCAGAAAAAATGTTATTAATAATGTTTTTATCCATTTTAAAGGCACTGAACATGTGTTGGAGCTCAGTGCAGTCCATCATGAAAAAGTAGATAAAATATGAAAGCAAAGCCATACCGCCTCAAACCCTAAACTTTGTCACAGGAGAAGGCAGCTGCTGTGATGCCAACAGTCACTGAGTGAGCTGCAGAAATCAATGGGTGCAACTGGAGATGAAGTGTATAGCTCCACAATTTCCAAGGCCTTGCACAATACAGGTATTTATGGAAGAGTAGCAAGGAAGCCCTGGCTTAAAAAAAAAGCATATCCTTGCCCGTAAATACTTTGCAAAGCATCAATTAGAAGATACTGTAAAGATATGAAAGAAGGTCTTGTGGTTGGATGAGATTGAAGTGGAACTTTTTGGCCTCAACACCAAGCAGTACATATGGCATAAATCTAATACTGCGAAGTGTGGGGGAGTAGCATCATGCTAAGGGGATGCTTTTCAGTAGCAGGGACTGAAAATCTAGTCAGGTTTGATGGGAGGACAAATGCTGGAAATACAGAGCGATCTTGGATTAAAAACCTGCTAGCCTCCGGCACAGAGCATAAACTGGTGAGGAAGTTTGTCTTGGAGGAGGACAATCACCCAAAGCCCACTGCCAGAGCAACCATGGAGTGGCTTTAAATGAAGAAAATTGATGTCCTTGGGTGGCCCAGTCAGACCCCCGACCTTAACCCAAAAGAACATCTCTGGCAAGACCTCAAGATCGCTGTCCACCACCACTCCCCAAATAACCTGGCACAGCTTAAGCAATTTTGCAAGGAGGACCAGGCAAATCTTGCTCCATCATGTTGTGCAAAGCTGATAAAGACTTGTCTAAAAAGACTACTGACTGTAATAGGTACAGTTGACATTTCGGGCCGAGACTTCGACTGTACCTCTTCCTATAGATGCTGCGTTCACCAACAACTTTTATGTGTGTTGCTTGAAATTCCAGCATCTGCAGATTTCCTCGTGTTTACTGACGGTAATAGCTGTGAGAGATGGTTTAGCTAAGTACAGAGCAAAGGGGGATGAATACTTCATGCTTAACAATTTTCCCTGTTTTCTGGGCTCTGATAAAAGGAAGGTGTGATTCACAAATAAAAATTCTCGGTTAAATTAATCAAAATCTCTGGTTGCAATACTCTTGAATATTTTTACAAGACATTGTATAACTCATACACAAGACAAAATATTACCACAAATTTAACAGATAATAAAATATATTCCAGAAGATTGACATTTATACAAGGTGCATTTATGACGCAAGTTAAAAAATAAACAGTATAATGCCACAGGCTCTTCATAAGTGATGAGGACTGGGTGGTGGCAGGGAGTTCAGTCATCACATGGCCTAGCGGAAAAAGCTGTTTCCCATACTAACAGTCTTTGTCCTCATGCTAAGGTGCCTCCTGCCTGATGGTATCGTGTCAAAGAGATTATGGAACGGAGGGGAATGATCTTTGACGATACCAAGGGCTCTGCAAAGCAGATGGGTGGAAGAGACACTGGTGATCCTCTAAGCAGTTCTCGCAAACCCTGTTAATCAACTATGGAAAGGGATGAGGAGTCAATGTTTTGGGTAAAAACCAATATCTGATGCTGTCTGACTTGTTGAGTTTAACTAGCATTTTCTGTGTGTTACTCTGGATTTCCAGCATCTTCAGAATCTCATATGATTTGAAGGGTCACTTCAACTATTTTCATTTAATTTAGACAGCTCAATTTCAATTGTCAATTCTGTGTCGAAGGATGAGAGAAACATCAAGATTTTACCTCTCATATTCTAATTTCTTCTCCAAGGTTGTGGAATTTCTCCGGTACTCCTGAAGCTGTTCATCCTGCTTAATGAACTCTTGTCGTAACTCGGTGAGTTGCTCTGTCACAGAGAAATACACTTTAGATGGATTATATATACTGCATTGATCACAGATGTACAGCTCAGAATAAGGTCCTTCGGCCCAAATCATCCATGCTGACTGCATTGCCTATTTATGCTAATGACATTTTCCTGCATTGCATCCCCTCCTCTTCTGTCCTAATATCTTGTAAGTACTAATTGTATCTGCCTCTACCTCTACCATTTTCTATGGCATCTTGCTCCAAATAACCAGCACCAGATAATCAGCCCGCAATTTTACAACCCTCTACAAGTGGCTAACAGCTATACAAAATCTCTTTCAGAAAGAATCTCAAGCCCACCAATCTTACTTTTCTTCCTATGACTTCCCAGAGCAGCAGCATAACACTCTCCCCTTTTGTACTCCTTCTGTCACACCTAAAACTTTTATAGCTGTAGAGATGGAGCTGCCCTTCCCTCAACTATGTTCCTGTGATAGCAATATTAGACCATGGGCTGATCTATGCTCCGAGCTTCTTAATTAAGTGAGACTCCTCAATTAAATTAAACTCAATTACACCTCCCAGCCCCCTCATGCTTCCCTACCCATCTCTTTGATCTATTTTCCTCACCAGGAGTTCCCAACCTTATTTATGCCATGGACTCCAGTTTGGGAAACATTGTTCTACATGATTCTTACTCCTCACTTACTTTGCTATTATTCCATGTTCCATCCCAAACCTTCCAGAGCAGGAGCAGAAATCCTCTCTGCATGGATATATCATACCAGTTATATTACCACAAGAAAAATATTCGTCAAATGAAAGTAAGAGAACACACATATAGCACTTTTAGCCCTGGTAAATGTTTCCACATGCATTGGCGGCTCATGAATGTGAAAAGCAATCAAATCTTGTGGAATGATAGTTGCTACCATGTATTGCAGGTGTGAATGGACACAATATGTGAGTGGACTACAATATTTTAAGAACAGCAAGTGCTGGAAACACTCGGCAGGCTGGGGGTGGTTAAGCATCAGTGGAAGGAGAAACCGTTAGCATTTCACATCTGAGATCCTCCATCAGTACTGGAAAAAAGTTCTAGTTCAAGTTAAAATAAGTTTGAATGGAATGGACCGAAAGTTTCCACACAGGGAAAGAGAATAACAAGAAACCACTAGTATGTGGAAATCCAACAAAATGATGAAACTCAAGTCAGGCAGCTTCTAATGAGGGGAATAAATAGTCAACATTGAGCCGAGACACCTCAACTCAGTTCTAATGAAGTGTCTCAGCCTGAACAGCTATTTATTCCTCTCCTTTGTGTTGCCTGACTTGCAGAGTTCCTCCAGCATTTGTCTCTTGCTTGAGATTTCTGGCATCTATAGAACCTCTGTGAGAATGAAGAAACTTATATTTGTAGAGTACATCTTTATTGCAGTAACTATCAATTCTGGCAGTCCAGTAAAAGTGGAAGCAATCTGGAATATATCACATAATAAGGGACTACTACTACGTCGACTCAGGCCTTGGGGGCCGGCGTCAGGCACGATAGTAAGAGAGATACAAAATAATCCCTTGAAACATTATGGAGGAACTCAGCATATCAGGCAGCATTGGTTGACCCTTTATCAGGACTGGAAATGAAGGAGTCAGAAGTCAGAATAAGGTGAGTACAAGCTGGCAGGTGAAAGGCAAGACCAGATGAGGGCAAAGGTGGGTGGGTGGGAGAGGGAGATGAAGTGAGAAGCTGGGAAGTGAAAGGTGGAAGAGGTAAAGAGCTGAAGAAGGAACCTGATAGGAGATGGACCATGAAAAAATATTATTCCTCTCCATAGATGCTGCCTGATCAGCTGAGTTTCTCCAATACTATGTGTTGTACAAAATAATCCTATTTTATTCAATGCTCTGCCACCACAAAGATCTTGTCATTAGGACAGTGAGCTGTTTACTGTACTGTTTACATGCTCTGCACACTAAATACATTTTGAATTATATTTTAATAATTTACTTGTGGTAATGTTTTATTTTATGTACTGTGTGTGATGCATGTTTTGTGGGCACACTGTTGTCCAGAGGAACATTATTTCATTTGATTGTATACATATACAGTCAGGTGACAATAAACTTGAACTTCAAATTTTTCTCTTTCAAATATAATGTTCTCTCATGGCACCACACAGATATACATTTGAAAGGGTGGTGTAGGTAATACTCAGGGGTCTCCAAAATTCTAGAGCAGGATCACACGGGATATGACATGACCAAACCTGGGGTTTTGTTTCCCTCAACTGAAGTGGACAAGTCACTGAACCAAAGCTAGTGGAAGATGATCAATAGTCTTGAGGGTTGGATTAGTAACTGAAAAGATATAGACAACCAAAGACAGGGGAGGCACAAGAGTAATAAAAAAAGGGAGGCACATAAAGGAAATTAGTAAGGCAAAGAAAAGTCAAAATATGGTGAAAAAGTTCCAGATAAATCCAAAAGTATTTTACAAGTATAGGGGCTTTAGAATAACTAAGTAAGGAGCAAGGCCCAGGAAGGAGAATGTGCAATCTGTGTGGAGACAGAAGGTACAGATGGAGCTCTAAGTGTTTACTTTTCATCAGTATTCACACATGAAACTGATTTTGTAGTGGGAAGATTCAGCAAAGGGAGAGGTTAAATTCTAGTGCAAGTTACCAAATAAAGAGCTGGTACACTGTATGCTTAAAGGCTGATAAATCGCAACAAGATTTATCCCAGGTTGCTGGGAGAGACAAGCAAAGAGAATAGTAGCTTGTGACTGCCATTTTTAAATCTTTTGATGGCCACGTGAGGTTACAGATGACCTGAGCTTAGCAAACATACCCCTCAAGAAGGACAGCAAAGAGTGGCAATTGCAGATCTGTCACCCCAACAGCAGTAGCAAGGAAATTATTAGGAAAAAATTCTCAGAACAGAATTAATAACCACTTAGAAAGGTTGAAACTGATCAGAGATGGTCAGTATGGCTTTGTCAAGAACAGATCCTATCTGACCAATCTTAGAGTACTTAGATTTCCAGAAGGCATTTGATTAATACCATTAATAAGGAAAATAAAAATTCATGATTGATGTGGATAGAGAATTAGCTAGCTAACAAAACAGCAGGAATAAATGCATTTTCTTTCTGGTTGCCAAGACATAATGTGTGGTGCATCAGACCCCAGTGTGGTAATGGTTTCTCAACATTTTACAATTGATACAAATGAGAAATGAAGGCTCTAAAGGGACGTTAAACTTGCTGTTCACACGATAGGTAGGACATTAAGTTGTGAAGAGGAGAAAGGAAAGCTGCAAAGGAACATATAGATAAGTGGACAACGATCTAACCATGGAGTGTAATGTAGAAAAATATGATATTGTTCACATTCAATAGGTGAAGGGTGTTGATATAAATTAGTGACATAATCTACAGGTTAAAAGGTTTTTTTAAAAAACCATTCCAACCATGCTTTTGAGATAAGGTAGCATTTTCTGCCAAGGGGGCACCAAAAAAGACAACTATTGTAATTCCAGGCCACACAAAATTTTGTCCAAAAGAAGAGTCTCAGTCCAAAATGCTGACTGTTTATCCTCTCCATAAATGCTGCCTGACCTGCTGAGTTCCTCCAGCACTTTGTGTCTGTTAATCTGAATTTCCAGCACCTGCAGAATCTTATGTTATTGTAATTCTGGTGTCATCTATAGGACAGTTCAAGTTAAGCAGTGCACCTCAAGTATATTTCCCTCCCTAAAGGACAATAATCTCATTAACCTTCCAGAAAAAAAAACTGATAATTTAACTGACACCAGCAGGCTCTCTTTAAAGATAATTGCTCATTTATATTTTTGTGACATAAAGCTACTAGTCACTATACCACTGGGAATATTGTTAGTATATTATTTTTTCTAAGCATATTAGTTATGGATTACAAACTAAACTGTCAAATAAAATCTTAAAATTTACTGTTGGCCAAACGGTTCTTACCTTGTAACCGATGGATCACCGACAACTGCTCTGTTACATTATTTTGAAATTTAACCTTAATGAGAGAGAAAAAAATTGGTAAACTTATGAAGAAATTACTTATTTAACTTATCAACATGCAACATTCCCAAATCTAATCAGGTGAATTTGTTTGATTAGGAGTTTTTTCAAAAGATGGCCAACTATCTTTCTAACTCAAGATGAAGTTCATTGCCACAAAGTTTAATTATACTAACCCTGTCAGACATCATTCTTGAATTTTCATGATGGTGTCATTCTCAAAGATCGGAATTTGCAGACTGACATTTAATTCTTGGTCTTTACAGAGTTACAACTTCCATTCACTGGAACTTGGGATCGGAACTTACTTTCTTAATTCTCCCACGTTTAGAAACTCAAACTTTCGATGTACTCAGTACCCACTTTATAAGGTACAGGAGTGGAACCTGATGGGGGTCTTCTGCTGCTGTAGCCCATCCACTTCAAGGATCCACATGTTCTGCGTCCAGAGTTGCCCACCTGCACACCATTATTGTAACGTGTGCTCATGTGAGTTACTGTTACCTCCCTACCAGTTCGAACTACTCTGACCATTTTCTTCTAACCCCTCTCATTAATAGATAACCTCATTGCCACAAAACTGCCATACACTGGACGTTCTGCATTGTCTATAAACTCTAGAGAGACTGTTGTGCATGAAAATCTCAGGAGATCAGTAGCTTGAGATACTCAAATCACCCTCCAGCACCGAAAATCATTCCACAGTCAAAGTCACTTAATGACATTTCTTCCCCCATTCTGATATTTGCTCTGAACAACTGAACCTCTTGACCATATCTGTAAGCTTTATAAATGGAGTTGCTGCCTCATTAGCTTATTGCACTAACAAGGTAACTAATAAAGTGCCAACTCAGTGTAGTTTCTTCACTTAGTCACCACCTTTAGATGAAACAATTCAACAATTTACAATTTATATTACTGCCAATATTAACTAGTGTACAGTGCCTCAGCAAGGAATGGTGAAGATAAACATTTTGGCTAGAATTAAACTGGGCCTATGCTTTCCACTGCAAGTTCACTTGACTTAAGGAACATTCACAATTGCTGATAGGCATTTCCATTCCAATAAAAAATTTGGATTAAGAAGCTGTTTAAAACCTGCTACAGCTCCTAAATCCACTCCCTTAATACACACAAATTACAAACTGGTTGCTTGATTGAATTTATTCCTGTTAAAATCAACAGAATCTTCCCTTTTTAAATACCATATCCATTTTACTCATGAAGTACAATATATTCATTTTATCAGACGGCAAATTACACTCAGAATATTTCTATCCAAGCATCTGCTTGTAATTGTTGAAGCAGTTCCCCAGAAGGCTCCGGCTTCTTTCATTAGAACATAACATTTCACTTTAATACCCCGACAGTCTTTCAGTTTGATGATATTCCCTCCTTCAAGATCATCTGACATCAAAAACTTACTTAAAATTCAGATACACAATTTCTCTGAGAACCCCTGTGCTATACAAATAAGCAAGCTGATTTCACAGTGACATTGTTCCTCAGATCACTTAATAAACTTCATCTGGCTTTAGTGGCTCTGCAAAACATTTACATAACTCACAAATAAAATAAAACAGGTATCTACTAAGGAAGATTATCTAAGTTTTTTCAAATGAGCCTCCTCCTTCACAAAAATAGAAGGCAAGAAAATGGCAGATAGATCACACACCAGGAACTCAGATCAAACCACACTGTCCAAATCAGGATTCAAACATCTCGAAGGGTGAAACTAAAAATTACATTAACCCAATGTTTGATGTTAAAGTCTTTAGAAAATTCAATGTCCATAACCATAGTGTAGCAAAAGAATAATTTCACACTACGAATCCCTGTACTCTATTTCCCTCCAGATGTACAAAACCCTCTAGGTATACAAAGCCAGCTTTTTTGAAATACAGATTTTAGTATTAAAGACCAACTAAAATAGATGGCAACTGAAATATCGGAGTAGGGTGGATTCAGACCTGGCTCAACAGGTTGATGGTTGAAAGTTAATTCTCCAACTGGAGGCTTGTAACTAGTGGGGCACCTCAGCAATCAGTGTTGGGACCTCTTGTGTATACAAATAATTTAGAAGTGAATGGACATGGCATAATTAGCAAGTTCACTATGATACTATATGAGTGGGTTTTGTTGATAGTGAAGCAGGTGGCAATGAATTGCAAAGAGATGTTGATCTGTTTTGGAAATGGGCTGAGGAATGCCAGATGAACCTCAACTTAGAGGTGATGCATTTTGAACAGTAAAACAAGGATAGGACATTTACAGTGAGTGGCAGGACATTGACAAGTGGTGTGGAACAAAGAGACCAGAGAATACAAGTGCACATTCACTGAAAGCAGCCATGCAAGTAGGTTGTGGTAACAGCATTTTGCGTGCTGGCCTTCAGTAAGGGCTGAGTTATGAGTAGGAATATTTTGTGGCAGTTGTACAAGTTGCTGGTGAGACCATACTTGGAATGTGACGTACAGTTTTGGTGTCCTATTGTATGAAATATATCGTCAAGCTAGAGAGGTGGAGCGTGCAGAAGAAATAGACAAGGATGCTGCCTGATCTAAACAGCCCAAGTTACAGAGGTTGGCCACATCAGATCATTCTTTCCTGGAGTGTAGGAAAATGAGGGGAGACAATCATGAGGGGTATGGATAAGGTCAGTCTTTCCCCCAGGGTTGGAGGGGTCCAAAACTAGAGCATAGGTACAAGAGACCCAAGAGATAACAATTTAACAGGGGTAGTGAGTACATTCAATGTGCTGCCAGAGAAAACGGTTGTGGCAAGTACAGCTGCAACATTTATGAGGTATTTGGATAGGTATATGGAAGGGAGGGGCTTGGAGGTTATGGGACAAATTCAAGCTATTGGGACTAACAAGGAAGATGCTGGGGGGCAGCATAGACTAGATGGGCCAGAGGGACTTTTTGCCCACGCTGTCTTACTCTGGAACTCCTTATGGAATCCAACAGGACAGATCAAGTTTCTAAAATTGCCCAGTTTTCAAATTGACTAATCCAGCAGAAGCCAATACAAATTGTTTAACGTCAAACATATTGGTGCCTCTGACTGGTCAGCTACTTGTGCTGGAGGAGATCTGTTCCAGATGTTTGGGGCCTGGATAATGCTGGGAGAAAGGGAGGTCTAGAACACAGGTAACTGAGAACTCAAGACAACAGAAGAACTTGTCCTAATAAATGTTATTTTCCCCTTTGATTCCCAATCCAAAACTCTATAATCCCCATTAGAACACAGGTTGTGGACCACAATCCAAGAAATGTTTCCCCAGTGTCATCTGCTAATCTTAGCAAAATTGGAGTTCCCCACTGGACACTGGATTGTAATGGAAGGAAACACATGAGCTTACAAAATTGATCAGCAAGTTCAGAACTCGTCTGACACGGTATCAGTTCTGGTCACCTCATTATAGGAAGAATGTAGAACCTTTAAAGAGTTCAAAGTTCAAATTACATTATCGAAGTATGTATACTATATACAACTTTGAGATTTATCTTGCAGGCAGCCACAAAACAAAACAGAACACATTTTTAAAAACTCACAGAAAGACCGTCAAACACCAAGTATGTAAAAAAGAACAACTCGTTCAAACATAAGAAAGTAAACAAATAACCGCAGAGTCTGCAGGCACAGGGCCAGTTCAGTGCTGCAGCCAGTCTAGGAGCCCATTGGCTACAGGGCACAGACATGAAGCCAGTCCACTGCAGAGGTGAGTGCTGATGTAGTTAGTTCAGCGCTGAGGCAAGTAAGCTAAACACCACTTTGTCCTACATCCTCAGTCGGGACTCTTTTAGTCTCGCTTCTTGGAGCGAAGGAGGATGAGAGGTGACTTAATAGAACTGTACATGATAAGGTGCGTAGATCAAGCAGACCGACAGATTCCCCCCCCCCCCCCCCCCCAAGAGCCAAGAGTGGAACTGGCTAATACAAGGGGACATAATTTTAAGGTAATTGGAAAGTATAAGGGTGGATGTCAGAGTTAAGATTTTTAAAACAGTGGTGGGTGCAGGGAACACGCTATCAGGGGTAGAGACAGATACATTAGGGACATTTAAAACTCTTAGATAGGCACATCGATGAAAGAAAAATGGAGGGATTCATTGATCTTGCAGAAAGGTTAAAAGGTTTCCACAACATTGGGTCAAAGGGCCTGTACTGTGCTCATTCATTCATAGCTTGTCACACCAGACAGCCAGCCACTCTAGTGTTGTTTGGTTGATGTTGAGCAGGTCAGTGTCAGCTTAATCAGGTGAGAGTGGGCAGTTGCACAGAATGTGTTCGATGTTCTGCACCCTTTCGCCACACTCACAGGATTTGCTGGAATTTAAACTGTGCTGTAATGTTATATATACTCCTATAAAGGTCCCTGTACTTGGAAGCCTAAGAATTATACCTGTGTCAACAGCCAAGCAGAAAGACTATTGTTGAATTCCGTCTCAAATAAATCAAATTATGAGAGATTGGTGCATGGCTATAGTAATAACCACCAGGACTTTAAACCTGATCAAAAAAGGCAAAGAACAGAAAGCACAAGGAAAAGAGTTCACCATTGGCATCTGAGGGAGTACCTATCAACATGTCAACTCTCATTTCTAACTTTATAATTAAAACATCAATTGTAGCACGGATCAATGGCACATCCCAGCAATCTAGTTGAGAAATGAACATTTCAGTCAGGGAAAAATACAAGCCTTCATTTAGACCAAAATTCACTTTCAGACACCTTGACAAAGGACAAAAATACCAGGACCTTGGTTTCCAGAAATGAATGCCATATTCAGTCAATTCAGTGTAATATTGAGACCATGCAATTCCACTGTAGTAAAACCTAAATTAGCCAGCTGGTGATGTAGTGGCATCCGCACCAGACTTTGGGGCAAGTGGTTCCGAGTTGGATTCCAGCCAGGCCAGCTCCTTGCATGCTTTCCATCCATGCTGGGTTGGGTGTGGAGCTAGCAATTCGGCCTCAAGAAATGCAAAAAAACATGCTAAAGAAATGGCACAGTTACCACCCGATGCACCACAAGGCACAGAGAGGAACAACAACCAAACCTAAATTAAGTTCCCAAAATAGGAACAAAATAATTAATTGCAATTTGAGACTAGAGCAACTTTATCACCACCTTGCTTCAGGTTTATAATTTCCTGTTAATTTAGAATACACAAGTTAAGCAATATTCACATTTAGATTTAAAACTGAATGCCGAATACATTCACATCAGGCAACATCTTTTGAGTGAGAAAGAGATAATGCAGACATCCCATCTTGCAAAAACTCATTTCAGGGAAGTAGCACCCCTGCCCCCTGCAACCCCATATCACCCCCCCCCATCAACCTCCAAGGGTGTATGTAATATTCTGTTTAGTGATTTTGTCTAATCTGTAAACCAAGTTGGGTATATGCAGAAAATGTGACATTAAAATATGTACTTATATTATATCATGTTTATTCTATTACAATTTTAAGCAAGTCTACAGGGAGTTTGGCCTCATCACATAGGACATCAATAGCGTAGCTCCTTAGCAGCCAGCCAGCTAGTTTAAATAACGTTAGCTACACTAATGAACAAATGACACCTGCTAAACTCACCTCAACATGTCTTTTACATTTTAACCCACCACTGGCAATAGAAAAGTCACTGTTGGAAACAGTGCAGCGAGCAACACTGTCATTATTTTTGAGGTCGACTGTAAAGCCCGCCCACAGAGAAAACTGATAGGGCTACTTAGCAGAGGACCCCAACCTTTTTTGCACTGCAGACTGGTTTAATATTGACAATATTCTTGCAGACCGGCTGACCGGGAGTGGTGGTGTTAATCACGACCGGAATATAGGTGATAAGTCAACTCTAAGTCAGTTATAAGTGGCTAATACACTCAATTTCATTTCTAAAAGGGTTTATCTAACGAATTTAATATTAAACACACAGCGCATATTTTCCTCGATGAATATAGTGATAAGTCAATAGCATCATAACATTTCATTTGGATATTAAACACACAGCACATATTTTCCTCGTATGAACATATAAAATCATTGCAACACACCAATATCGCCGAATCATTGGGAGGCCTGGGCTTGTTTCCCTGCAAGAAGGCGGTCCCATCGAGGGGTGATGGGAAACAGCGATACCCAAAAGAGGTTCCTTGCGTCCAGTCTATTCCACAATTTAGTTTTCATTGCATTCATTGCAGAAAACTCCGCTTTGCAGCGATATGTTGGAAATGGAAGCAATGTCTTCAGTGCTTCTGTGGCTATATGGGTAAAAACAGGGGACAAGCTCTCCTCTACAATCACTCTGAGCACCGGTGCCCCACAAGGCTGTGTACTCAGCCCCCTGCTGTACTCACTGTACACCCATGTTTGTGTAGCCAAGTTTCCACTGAACTCAATATATAAGTTTGCTGATGACACAACAATTGTAGGCCGTAACTCGGGTAATGATAAGTTTGAGTACAGAGAGGAAATTAAGAACCTGATGGCATGGTGCGAAGACAATAACCTATCCCTCAACATCAGCAAGACGAAGGAATTGGTTGTTGACTTCAGAAGGAGTAGCGGACCACACGACCCAATTTACATCGGTGGTACACAAGTGGAACAGGTCAAAAGCTTTAAGTTCCTCGGGGTCAATATCACAAATGACCTGACTTGGTCCAACCAAGCAGAGTCCACGCCAAGAAGGCCCACCAGCGCCTTTACTTCCTGAGAAAACTAAAGAAATTTGGCCTGTCCCCTAAAACCCTCACTAATTTTTATAGATGCACCGTAGAAAGCATTCTTCTGGGGTGCATCACAACCTGGTATGGAAGTTGTCATGTCCATGACCGAAAGAAGCTGCAGAAGATCGTGAACATGGCACAGCACATTACACAAACCAATCTTCCATCTGTGGACTCACTTTACATCGCACGCTGTTGGAGCAGTGCTGCCAGGATAATCAAGGACACGACCCACCCAGCCAACACACTTTTCGTCCCTCTTCCCTCTGGGAGAAGGCTCAGGAGCTTGAAGACTCATACAGCCAGATTTGGGAACAGCTTCTTTCCAACTGTGATAAGACTGCTGAACGGATCCTGACCCGGATCTGGGCTGTACCCTCCAGATATCCGGACCTGCCTCTCGGTTTTTTTGCACTACCTTACTTTCCATTTTTCTATTTTCTATTTATGATTTATACTTAAAATTTTTAATATCTACTAATTTTTACTATTTTTAACATTTAATATTTGTAATCCAGGGAGCGGGAAGCGCAGAATCAAATATCGCTGTGATGATTGTACGTTCTAGGATCAATTGTTTGGCGACAATAAAGTATGAAGTATATTCAGCCTTGACTTTGATCCAGAATCCCGGCAGAGATGTTATGTCAAACATACTTTTCAGCCCGTCGTCATTTGCAAGCTCGAGGAGTTGATCTTCTTCCCATGTTGCCATGGATGACGCGTGTGTAATGACCTTGTGTGTGTTCAAATTCAACAGCGGGCATGACAGGGAAAGGTGCAGCTGACTCATATCGTTTCATATTGCCAAATCATATCGTTTCCTCACGGCCCGGTGGTTGGGGACCACTCTTAGCACGAAGAGAGACCAATCAGGATGCTCGCTCTCCCTCTCAAAAAAATCGATTTCCAGGATATTCTATATAATTTTTGGGCGTCAGGGAGCCACTATCAATATGCAGGAGACTCCCGGAACTTCCGGGAGATGTGGGATGTCTGGATAATGTTCTAAATTGTCGCTGCTCTGAAAAATTAGATGTTTTTCCTCTCCAAAGAAACTGCTCGGTATGAACATTGTTTTATTTCAATTGTGTAGCAAATTGCTTTTGCATTTATATTTCCCCATTGTATTACATTCTGTAAAATGTTAGAGCTATACAGTCTGATTTGTACAAGTGTTACAAACAGAAGGACCCATTTCCTATGCTGACCTTTCTGCCTGCATTGGGACTGTTCCCTTGCATACGTTGCCTATTTAAATATTTATCTAAATGACCCTTAAAAATACACTCAGCAACTACTTTATTAGTACTGGAGTTCATGCTGCATGCTACTGTAGCCTATCCACTTCAAGTTTCGACATGTGTGTTCAGAGATGCTCTTCTGTACACCATTGTTGTAACGTGTGGTTATTTGAGTTACTGTCGCCTTCCTGTCAGCATGAACCAGTTTGGTCATTCTCCTCTGACCTCCCTCATTAACAAGGTGTTTTCACCCACAAAAACGCTGCTTACTGAATTTCTTTTTTTGCACCATTCTCTGTAAACTCTGGAGACTTGCATGTGAAAATCATCAGCTTGAGATACTCAAATCACCCTGTCCGACACCAACAATCACACCATGGTCAAAGTCACTTAGGTCACATTTCTTCCCTATCTGATGTTTGGTCTGAACAACAACTGAAGTGTCTTGGCCTGAAATGTTGACTGTACTTTTTACCCATAGATGCTGCCTGGCCTGCTGAGTTCCTCCTGCATTTTGTGTGCTGTGTACAGATTTCTAGCATCTGCAGACTTCCTCTCATTTGTCTCTTGATCTTATCTACATGCTCTTATGCATTGAGTTGCTGCCACATGATTGGCTGATTAGATATTTGAATTAACAAAGTGTACCTAATAAAGTGATCTGCTCTGGTAGTGTATTCTAGATATCAACTATTCCATGTAAAAGCACACCCTTAACACTGCCCCTTAAATCCCTTACCTCTAACCTTAAAACTAAATCTTATTTTTGGATAGTCTTATTGTGGGATAAAAATTGATTTTGTGCTCTATTTATGTCTTTCAATCTTATGTTTCTGTCAGGTTCCCCTTAACCTTTGCTCTAGGGAAAACAAGACCAGCCTATCTAATCTGTCCATATTTCCAAAAGTATTCAATCCAGGTGATTATCCTCCACACTCTTTCCAAATGATAACAAATCCTGCTTCTTCACAAGATTGCAAATGTTATTCATTCCTAAGATTCCCAATTTTAGGTTTTGAAGATTTGACTTTTATCCTCAAAGATATCCTCAAAGAAACATCAGCAAAAATAATCCTCAAATTGACACATCAGTCTTTAAAGGCAATCTTTCCTTATTTTACATCAAGTATTAAAGTTTTACACACAAGGCTGTTGTTGTTTTCCAGAATATTTGGTACCCTCAATTAGCATCAAAAGAAAACTAATACAACACATCAAATCCAGTTACAAGCACTTTCAAACATTCAAACACCTGTACTTATTAAGTAGTCATGCACATTGGTCGTATTTTTTCTGAAGTTGTTGTGGATGCTGATTTCAGGCCTATGACCTCTTTCTTGAACCTAATCAATCCTCCTAGATGCAAATGTTTGGTGATTTAGGAGACAAATTTCTACTACACTCAATTACAGCCTTAATGGCACATCTTGTAATGTGTGATAGGGACAAACAACAGCCCACGATTGTTGAGTGTTTTTTTTATCTGGAATATTTTTTTAAATTATCAAATTCAACAAACATGACTGGGAGTAATTTTTTTTAAAACTGCACTAACCCTTATAGCACAAATTCAGGGATTGCTCTCCACAGTTTAACAAAGGACTTGAATGTAGAATGGTTCACTCAAAACCAATCATGTCTCCATCCAATGTCCTGTTAGGATGTGGTAAGAGCCACTGGACAACCATGCAAAAATTATTCATGTACAAGCTCCTACATGCTGCCTGACTGAACCCTGAAATACGATTTAAAACAAATTTGTTATTGCAAGCATGTTTCACTTTGATCCTGATTAGCTTTGCTGCTGGAGGAAAATATTTGCCATGACACTACTACCAAACAAGTACAACATGAAGGTTAATTTACAGCCCTGGCAATCATGAATAATGCATCACAGTAATTTGATAGCTACAATGAAATTCAGGACAAAGGAAGTTAAATCAAATCAATTTTGTATGCACCACAGCCTAGAAATTATAGTTTCAAACTATTTAATGCTTTTCCAGTCTGCATTTTTATTTGCTGTAGATTAAGCCATAAACACATCACAAAAATCATTTTACTATAGCCAAGGTACTGATCTATTATCAAAATAGGTCTGCTACTTCTCAGTCTTTAGGAACGAAACACAAGGTGCTACTCTTTCTTTAAATTTAGAGACAGCACATTAAACAGGACCTTGTGACCCAATGAACCTGCACCACACAATTACAGCCACATGACATATGAACCCATACATCTTTAAAACGTGGGAGGAAACCCACATGATCAAAGAAAGAACATACCAACTCCTTACAGACAACAGCAGGAATTGAACCACGATCACTGGAGCTGTAAAGTGTTATGCTAACCACTCTCCAGGGCACAAGCCTGGGCAAGGTTGTATGGAAGACCGGCAGTTGCCCAAGCAGCAAGTCTCCCCTCTCCACGCCACCGATGTTGTCCAAAGGAAGGGCAAGGGCTGATACAGCTTGGCACTAGTGACGTCGCAAGAGTTGCCAGAGCAAGGTTGAAGGCAACGTCGGACTGCCTTAGGGACTCCAGCTCCGGATTTGTCCTCAGGGTTTACTCCCGAAGCCTTTCCATACGTGGGTATGGCCGCAAGGCAGCGGAGGTTTGAAATCAGAGTTTTCTCTCTTAGGTGGACTGCCTTCCCAGGCTGACGAGCTCCATCTACCCGAATCACTGGTTTTAAGGCGCCAGGACCCGCCTTCGCCCCTTCTCCTGTCAGTAGAAACAGTTGAGGCTAAGCCACACGAGAAGGCCAGGAGTTGGACTTGGTTGTCAGAGGCTATTTGAGGCGCATGCCGTGAGGAGCACTTTTAGGTGGTGGGAGCTTGTCCCCACTACCACTCCTCGGCTTGACAACCTTGGATATGAATCACTATTTTCAAAAGTTCAACATAAATTTATTATCAAAATTCATATATGTCACCATATACAACCCTGAGATGTTTAGGTGTTTTCTTGAGGGAATATTCAATAAATCCAAGAATCGTAACAGAATCACCCAGTGGTGGAGGGGGGGGTGCAGAAGACAATCAATGTGCAAAAGACAACTGTGTAAATAAAAAAAGAGAAAATAATAATAGATATCAAGAAAACAAGACGAACATGAAGTTTAAGAGTCCTTGAAAGTCAGTCCATTGGTTGTGGCAACACTTATCCCCACTGTTTCAAGATCCTGATGGTTGAGGGTAATAGATCCTGAACCTGGTGGCATGGGTCCTGAGGCTCCGGTACCTTCCTGGTGGCAGCAGTGAGAAGAAAGCATGGCCTGGGTGGTGTGGGTCCCTAATCTCTAGTGTGCATGCACCAGTCGTGCATGCAGCCTGTTACAGCCGTTCCGACGAGTATTCTTACTTTTTTAACTTGATATTTTTTTTCACGGTAACACGTTGAAGCTGCACCCTCTCTAACATGCTGGTGGAGAGAGTTTTATTTGGGTTTTTAGCGCTGGAAATAGTTACGTTCCGACACGCCTCATTAGCGGGACAGAAGCATGGTCGCATTGTTTATTCCAGGGACCAGCTGATTGAGCTAATGCCGGCTGGTTTAGTGAGCAGAGCGGCCGACAACCCTGCTGAAATCTGGAGGAAAACACACAGAGGATGCAGAGGGGGATCACAAAGGCAAGGAAAGAGGACTGGGTCGAGACAACAGAGACTTATGGAGAAGAGGAGTTCAGTGGGTAGTAAATTGGATGAGTTCACGGTGCTAGCCAGGCATCAGAGAACATTTCGGGAGTACAGTGTTATGTGTTTTACTGGAACAGGGCTGCACGAGGACATACCCGATCAAATCTTTTCCATGGATAGCTTCCAGACCATTTGGGCTGACCAGAAGTGCACTGAGAGCAGTAAGCGTAAAGGAGTTGGGTGCTTACTGTTCTGGTTAACAACGGATGGTGCAATCCGGGTCATATTACGATCGAGGAACGTGTTTGTAGACCGGATATTGAACTTTTTGCTGTTGGACTCCAGCCATATTCCAGCAAGATACAACACTGGGCGTCAGGGGAGGTTGTTCCTGCCTGTGGCCATAGAACTTTGCAGCTCCTTCCGTGGAGGGTCAGACACCTTGAGCCAATAGACTAGTCCTGGACTTATTTCCATCTGGCATAGTTTGCAAATTGTTGTTTGATTGTTTGTAGTTTTTGTATTGCTATATTTATGCTCTATTCTTGGTTGGTGCGGTTGTAACAAAACTCAATTTCCCTCAGGATCAATAAAGTATATCTATCTATCTATTTATTTAATGAAGCTTTCCTATGACACTGCTCTGTGTAGATGTGCTCAGCAGCCGGTGGGGGTGGGGGGGGGGCCTTTACCTCTGATGGATTGGGCCACATACTCTACTTTTTCAGGATTTTCACCCTTCCACAAAAAAAAAGCAATGTGCATAACAAAATATGGTGTTGCCGTGCATCCTTTATCGGTTTGATTCCCTTCTACAAAATCCGGTCTCAGGTTCAGTCTGTGGACCATTTTCTAGATGGGGAGAAAATTCAAAATTCAGAGGTGCAAAGGGTCTTGGGAGTCTTAGTGCAGTATTCCCTAAAGGTTAAATTGCAGGTTGAGTTGGTGGTAGGAAAGGCAAATGCAATGTTAGCATTCATTTTAAGATGACTAGAATACAAGATCAAGGATAATAATGCTTTATAAGGAATTGGTCAGACCACACTTGGAGTATAGTGAGCAGTTCGGGGTCCCTTATCTAAGAAAAGATGTGCTGGCATTTGGGAACATCCAGAGGTGGTTAACTAGAACAGGGGTCCTCAACCTTTTTTGCACTGCGGACTGGTTTAATATTGACAATATTCTTGCGGTTGGGGGGGGGGGGGTGTTAACCACGACCAGAATATAGGTGATAAGTCAATTAAGTCACTTATAAGTGGCTAATACACTCAATTTTGTTTCTAAAAGGGTTTACCTAACGAATTTAATATTAAACACACAGCGCATATTTTCCCCGTAGGAACATATAAAATCATTGCAACACACCAATATCGCTGAATCAGTGGGAGCCCTGGGCTTGTTTCTCTGCAACAAGACGGTCCTATCGAAGGGTGATGGGAGACAGCGATACTCGAAGGGAGTTCCTTGTGTCCGGTCTATTCTGCAATTTAGTTTTCGTTGCATTCATTGCAGAAAAGCCCGCTTCGCAGAGATATGGTGTTGTAAATGGAAGCAACGTTTTCAGTGCTTTCGTGGCTATCTCAGGATATTTAGCCTTGACTTTGATCCAGAATGCCGGCGAGATGTTATGTCAAACATATTTTCCAGCCCACCGTCACTTGCAAGCTTTTTCCCGCGCTGACATGGATGACGCGTGTGTAATGACCTCGCGTGCGTAATGTCCTTGTGTGCGTTCAAGTTCCAACAGTGGGCATGACAGCGAATGAGGAAAGGTGCAGCTGACTCATATCGTTTCATATCACCAAATCATATCCTTTCCTCGCGGCCCAGTAGCACATGCTTTGCGGCCCGGTGGTTGGGGACCACTGAACTAGAATGATTCTGGGAGTGAAAGTTAACATTTGAGGAGGATTTCATGGCCTTGGCCTGTACTCAAATTTAGAAGACTGAGGGAAGATCTCATTGAAATCTATTAAATACTGAAAGGCCCTCATTAGGGGTTCCCAACCATTTTTTAATGCCATGAACCCCTACCATTAACCGAGGAGACTGTGGACCCCAGGTTGGGAACATCCGGCCTAGATAGATGGATGCGACGAAGATGTTTCTATAGTGGGTGAGTCTAGGACCAGAGGGCACAGCTTCAAAATAGAGCAACATCCATTTAGAACAGATGAGGAGAAATTTCTTTAGCTAGAGGACAGTGACTGGGGAATTCACTACCACAGACTGCTGTGGAGATCAAGTCATTGGGTATATTTAAAGTGGAGGTTGACAGGCTCTTGACTAGTCAGGGAGTCACAAGTTACGGGGAAAAGGCAAAAGAGGAGGAGCTCAGGAGAGTCAATGGCGCCTAACGGCGACTCCTTTGTTTGCATCTTCGGAAACAGCTCTATTTCCATCTTTAATATCTCTATTTTTCCCTTTCAGGGTTCTTTTGAAGACCCTGACCTACAGTTACACGCCGACTGTGATTCTTTGCAGGAATGGGACCCGCTCTCAGGGTTTCACAACTGGCCGTTATTCGACATGCCAAGCGTGCGGCCTAAGGGATTCACTCGCCTTCAGAGGTCCGAGGTTTTGTGGCTCTGGAGACGGGCAGATTTAAGGTCTATGTCCCGGCAGGAAATCAATGTGTCATGGGAGTCAGAAGATCTACGGCTGTGTGCCCAGAGACCTGAGATCTTTGGGCACAGAGCTCAGAAAAAGCGACACAATGGACTTTTAACATCATAAACCAGTGAGTTGTTTGTTATGTCTCCCCTCTTGCTGTGAAATGGAGACATCTGCTTCTCCCTTATTAGGGAGAGAGAGAGAGCCTGTGGTATGTTGAATACCAGGTGAAACGCGAAGTCTTTGGGGTAACTGCAAGTCTGTGTCTTTGCTGTTGCTTTGCTCACGCTTGAGTGCTCGATGGCGGGTACCGATGCTTTTTCTTGCCGGTGGGGGGAGGGAGGATTGTTGCTTGCTGCCGGTTACACACAGGAGGGGGGAGCTGGGGGGTATGACTTTGGGGTTCTAACATTTAACTGTCATTCATTCTTTGGAGGCACTCCTCTGTTTTCGTGGATGTTTGTGAAGAAAAAGCATTTCAGGATGTATATTATATACATTTCTCTGACATTAACTGTACCTTTGAAAGGGATTGAGAAGGATAAATCAACCATGTAATGGCAGAGCAGACTCAATGGGCTGAATGGCTCAATCCCACTCTTGCCTTATGGTTTCTGCTATTTGTCCAAGGGAAGCCTGGAATGGAGCACACGCTTTCACCATTGTGCAGAAATATTACACTGAGTTTGTGAGCAACAGACCACTGGGAAATGTACCGCATCTTGAGCAAATGCCAAGTCAAGCACAAGAGCTTTTCAAAATAAAGCCAATAAGTATTCACCAAACCCTTCTCCTCCAAAGCAAGTCAGAAGTTACTTGTGCCAGGTTTATGGTCTGACAATGTGTGTATTATGAGTTTCATATGGTATGAATTCAAATTATATTTTTTTGAACAGTAGCCTTTGGTTTATACAGAATATAATGAATGTGCTGCACTTACCTTCTCCTCTATGCATTTCTTCATCAAATTATCTTTATTTTGTAGCTGGTTACCCAAATTATTACATTCATCTTCTTTTTCATCAAGCCGTCTCCTGTGAGTATCCACTTGCCCCATGAGCTCTGAGTTCCTTTTCTCTAGACGACTTTTTGCTGTATCCGTTTTCTTCACCTGGGACAAATAAGAAGCAACTATCTGAAGTGACTAGTTGAATATTTGACAGGAAAGATTCATAGTTGAAAAATGTTTTGTTGAAATATAAACATGCCACTGTACCATAGGAAAATGGTTTAAGATGACATGGCAAGGGCAGAAGAAGCATGTGGTTAGTTGGATTTAAATGCCAAGTTTTAACATGTTGATTATGGGGAATTAATTAGTGGCACCCCACAGACTTCCAATCTGCGCCTTGTACGGCATGAAAATGCCCGGCACAAGCCTCTCGTGGTCTGAGTCGACGTTCCCCTACAGTTTGGAAAATTACTCAGATATGATAGTGTCTCAGTTGGTACGGCATGATAGCTTAGTGATTAGCACAAAACTTTACTGTGCTGGGAATCAGGGTTCAATTCTCACCTGCTTCCTGAAAGGAGATTAGGTTCTCCCCATGACCACATGGGTTTCCTCTGGGTGCTCTATTTTCCTCCTACACTCCAAAGTAGTACAGGTTAGGGTTAGTGAGTTGCGAGCATGCTATGCTAGAGCTAGAGGTGTGGCCCCCAGAACAGCCAAACAACTGCGTTGGCGTTGATAAAAACAAAGCATTTCAGTTCGATGTGTCAATGCATACGTGACAAAATGAAACTAATCTTTAATGTTTTTACTACATTATATGTTTAGTAAACTTTCCATTTTGTCATTTTTTTTCCAGTCAGATTATTTCAGGTGATTCTGGCCTTTCCTAGATATTAGGCCACCTGATCACTATCTTTTTGAACCCAAAAGGAGGAAAGATTAAAAGTACACAAAAATGCTGGAGGAACTCAGCAGGTTAGGCAGGGTCTATGGAAAGTTGTGGATCTGTGGAATGCTCTGCCTCAGAAGGCAGTGGAGGCCAATTCTCTGGATGCTTTCAAGAAAGAGTTAGATAGAGTTCTTAATAATAGCAGAGTCAAGGGATATGGGGAGAAGGCAAGAACCGGGTACTGATTGTGAATGATCAGCCATGATCACAGTGAATGGCGGTGCTGGCTCAAAGGGCCGAATGGCCTACTCCTGCACCTATTCTCTATTGACTATAGTCAACATTTCCAGCTGAGACCCTTCATCAGGATTCAGCTGGTGCAAACTCTCCCAGATTACATATTTCTGGATTGGCATCAATCCTAATCCAATATTTGCTAAGCCAACATATCTCCATTACATACCATCTGGGTGTGTAAGAGTGGTCCTATAAATAAAGTGATAAGTGAAATTTTCCATGCAGGGGAAAAATTATTAAACAAAAGTGGTTTGCCATTGCCTTCCTCAGGGCAGTGTCTTTACAAGACGGTTGACCCCAGTCATTATCAGTCGTCAGAGATTATCTGCTTGGCATCGGTGGTCACATAACCAGCAGAGGTCCCCAGCCTCCGGACCACAGACCGATACATTGCCACAAAGAATGCAGCGGTGGCCGGAACGCACCCAGCACATCTTTAAGAAAAGAGCCAAAATAAACAAGCTAATTAATTACGTGCCAGGCAGCACCTAATTAATTAGCTTGTTTATTTCCACTTTTTTCTTAAAGATGTGCTAGGTGCGTTCTGGCTACCGCTGTACCGCTGCATTCTTCACGGCAATGTATTGGTCTGCGGCCCAGAGGTTGGGGACCACTGCATAACAAGGACTTGTGATATGCACCAGCAGCTCATACAACAATTCACTACTTGCTCCTATGGCTTCATGTGACCCTGATCAGGAGGCTGAGCAGGTGCTATACCTTGCCCAAGGGTGACCTGCAGGCTAGCAGAGGGAAGGAGTGCCTTACACCTCCTTTGGTAGAGACACATCTCCACCCCGCCACCCTAAGTGAAGCAAAACTCAGTATAAAATAGACATTTTCGCAGTCTTTAATTTCCCTGATTTGGAGGACACTATAAATGAACATAAGAACATAAGAAATAGGAGGAGTAGGCCATCCAGCCCATCGAGCCTGCCCCGCGATTCAATACGATCATGGCTGATCTGTCCGTAAACTCAGCTCCATCTACCTGCCTTTTTCCCCATAACCCTTAATTCCTCTACTATGTAAAAATCTAATTGTATCTTAAATATATTTAGCAAAGCAGCCTCAATTGCTTCCCTGGGCAGAGAATTCCACAGATTCACCACTCTCTGGGAAAAACAGTTTCTCCTCATCTCCGTCCTAAATCTTCTCCCCTGAACCTTGAAGCAATGTCCCCTCGTTCTCGTCTCACCTACCAATGGAAACAACAATTCAAAATGAATAGGTGAACTGAGGCATCAGTTGTCTTGAAAAGCATCACAAACACAGCTATAATACAAAAGCAAATTGATAGAGATACTGGAAGTCTGGAATAATCTGTGGGCACAGATGTTGGGGAGAATTAACATTTGCGATTTAACATTTCAGGTAGACAGCCTTTCATTAGAACCTGAGGGGGGCCAGAAACCATATAGCTCAATAAAAATGTATTCAGCGCTACTCGTAGAGTGATAGTCAGATGTTTAATAATCAGGTACTTGTAATAATTATTACTAGCCATCACAAAGCCAAGTGACCTTCTTACTAATTTGTTGCCAAAAAACTTGCTAGGGATCATTCTGAGGTTTGAAAGTATCGATAGCATAATTATAGATTAATTAAGGAACCAGTCTTCAGGAAATAAAACCTGTTCACTATTTATCTTCCAACTGATATAGTGAAACCAATCGTAGGACATCCTGATTCTGTCCCATTGAAAGTACAGTACATAGCAGGAACATTGTCTTCCCCGTGAGCACATTGTTAAAGATGTATCCCTGCCACGATGCACAGTTCAGGACACTTGTTTTGTCACTTAACCTTCTGATTAGTTGTATATTCAAGTTTGCCATCTGACTGGGTACATGCATACATACACATACAACCAAACGAATCAATATTCCTCCGATCGTGGTGTACCCACAATAAAATATCTCACAGCACACAAAACAAAATGCCACCAAGAAATGCATCGTGACAAAGGGCCTAAGCCCGAAACGTCGACTGTACCTCTTCCTATAGATGCTGTCTGGCCTGTCGTGTTCCACCAGCATTTTGTGTGTGTTGCCACCAAGAAGTTAGGTTAACAAAAATGCAGAGCCATCCTTCAACATTAACAAAATAAATATATTTTGGGTGTCTGGCTCTTAGAACAGACACCAATAGTGAATATTCAAAGGAGTTCTGCCAGCTGGGATGTGCTACCTTTGTAAATAAGTAATTCTGTAAATTTACCTGACTATTCAAAATGTTAAAGTTAGGTAGGTGATTATAGCAAATGAAACTGTCATTAATCTGTGTTAAAGTATAAAACATTGCATACAGAGTTCTTTTCGATTCTCCTGGATTCTCATGATGTGAATAAATACTTTTAAATTTCCAAGTTGCGGCTTCCTTGTGGCTCATTCCCAACAACATCCCCTTATCACCTTCCATTAAACTTCAGCTTATTCAAAACTCTGAAGATCCCAGTCTATCTAACAAAGCTCTATTCATCAGAATTAGCTCTAATCTCTTCATTAGGGATACAGCATGGGACAGGCCCTCCCAGCCCATCAAACCTGCAACTCTATTTAACCCTAGCCTAACCACGTGACAATTTACAAAGACCAATTAACCTACTAACCCGCACTCCTTTGGTCTGTGGGAGGACACCAGAGCATCCAGAGGAAACCCACCTGGTCACGGAGGACATACGAACTCCTTACAGACAGCAACAGGATTGAAGTTTGAATGCCCCAAGCTGTAACAGTATTGCACTAATTGCCACGCTACTGTGGCACCCGTATCATTAAATATTTCACTGTCCTGAACAATAACTTGCTTTATATTCTGCACTGACCATCTTTAGTTATTTTAAAAGTTAAACTCACCCAAATACTAGATTTAAAAACAAGGATATTAATGCAATAACATGCTGCTGGAAAAAGACAGAAAGGAGCATTTTCAAGTTATGAGTCATGATCTTTAATTTTCTTTCTCACTTTTTATGACTTCACTGCAATACAAAGAGAAATCAAACAGCCTATATTCCCAGATCCAGCTGCTGATTATAAAAGCACAGTAAGTGAATTTTCTGGAAATAGTTGGCTCATTTACAGAACTGAATAACCCTAGCACAGCACAGTACCTGGAAACACTTGGTCCAGGTTGATAGATTATCTCATCATCATTCAAGACAAGTGGTTGTTCAGCCCGGTCTGGCTGACTGCCCTTACAATCGTGTTACTTTGCTCTTTCTGTAGCCTGGCACTGTGACTGCTTCCAAGGGTTTCAAACTGCAAACTAAAATCATTGTTCAGAACAGAGGGCAATGGAGCTCAAACTTGAAGTGTGTTGAAGTATTTTATCATCACTGCTGCAACATCATCCACTCTAATTCAACAATTTCCATTAGAATTTGTTTAAAAATTCTTCATAACTTAAAAGGATTTTCCACTCATGCAAAAAAAATCCCCTCCAACCACCAAGGCAGCCATTGCAATATATTTTAGAAATGTTCAGTACAGCATGGGCCCTTCAATCCATGTTGGGCTGACCCTTAAATTTATTCCAAATGTACAGGGAACAAAGGAACAGGAGAACTAACCACTAATTTCAATCTACTTCTCTCCTACAGAGCCTATAAACCTCAATGTTCTTACATCCACGTGCCTAAGAGACTCTGAAATCATCACAAACATACAGTGCCTATAAAAAGTATTCACTCCCCTCGGAAGTTTTCATGTCTTACAATATTGAATCACAGTGGATTTAATTTGGCTTTTTTTTTTTTACGCTGATTAACTGAAAAATACTTTATTGTCAAAGTGAAAAAGATTTCTACAAAGTGAACTAAATTAATTACAAATATAAAACACAAAATAATTGATTGCACAAGTATTCACCCCCTTTAATGACACACCAAATCATCACAGGGGCAGCCAATTGGTTTTAGAAGTCACATAATTAGTTAAATGGAGATCTGCTTTTGGAGACCCATGTGCAATCAAAGTGTTTCAACTGACTGTAGTAAAAATACACCTGTAACTGGAAGGTCCAACTGTTCGTGTCAGTATCCTGGCAAAAACTACACCATGAAGTCAAAAGAACACCTCAAGCAACTCCGCAAATAGGTTATTGAAAAGCATACGTCAGGAGATGGATACAAAAAAATTTCCAATTCACTGAATATCTCTTGGAATACAGTTAGTCAATCATCAAGAAATGGAAAGAATATGGCACTGCTGTAAATCTGCCTAGGACAGGCAGTCTTCAAAAACTGAGTGACCGTGCAAGAAGGGGACAAGTGAGGGAGGCCACCAACAGACCTATGACAACTCTGGAGGAGTTACAAGCTTCAGTTGCAAAGATGGGAGAGACTGCGCATACAGCTGTTACCCAGGTGCTTCACCAGTCACAGCTTTATAGGAGAGCGGCAAAGAGAAGGGCACTGCTGAAATAAAACTCAAATGAAGTCTTAGCTAGACTTTGCCAGAAGGCAAGCGAGAGACTCTGAAGTCAGCTGGAAGAGGTTCAATGGTCTGATGAAACCAAGACTAGATTAGTCACTGTTTGGCTTAACCCAAACACCGCACATCAAAAACACACCATCTCTACTGTGAAGTATGGTGGTGGCTGCATCATACTGTGGGGATGCTTCACTGGAAAAGGCCCTGGAAGGCTTGTGAAGGTAGAGGGTAAAATGAATGCAGCAAAATACAGGGAAATCCTATAGGAAAACCTGATGCAGTCTGCAAGAGAACTGCTACTTGGGAGAAGATTTATTTTCCAACAAGACGACCCCAAGCATAAAGCCAAAGCTACACAGGAATGGCTCGAAATCAAAGTCATGTCGTGGAGTGGCCAAGTCAGAGTCTAGACCACAATCCAATTAAGAATTTGTGGCTGGACTTGAAAAGGGCTGTTCAATCACAATCCTCACGCAATCCAACAGAGCTTGATCTGTTTTGTAAAGAAGAATGGGGGAAAATTGCAGTGTCCAGATGTGCAAAGCTAATAGAGACCTATCCACAGAGACTCAAGGCTGTAATTACTGCCAAAGGTGCATACACTAAATACTTAATCGAAGGGAGTAAATACTTTTGCAATTATTGTGTTTTGCATTTGTAATTAATTTAGATCACTTTGCAGAGATCTTTCTGTCGACCAGTGTCAAAAAAAAAATTAAATCCACTGTGATTCAATGTTGTAAAACAATAAAACATGAAAACCTCATAGGAGGGTGAATACTTTTTATAGGCACTGTACAGGAATCATTTCAAAATCTTTCTCCACCCATTCCAGTTCAATCACTGCTCACTTCAAGGAGTTCTTGCTACATTCATTCATGAGTTGTGTTGTTTTTGGAAACTTTATGACGCTCTCAACTTTAACACCATCTAGGATACTGGTATCTCAAGAACCCGTCACATTAACTTATTTCTTGACATAGCTCTAAAACAACAAATTTTACGAGATATACCAGTGATAATAAAACAGACTTTGATTCTACAATTTATATTACACATGCACTGATGTGTTGACAAAAATTAGAACTGAACCAAGTATCAAGGTTTGCTGTTGTTTCCTATGGCAGGTGTTTTTCTCTTCACACTTCGATGAAGTTTGGCCCAGGAGGGCCAGACACAAGTCTGTCTGTTTGGGAGCTGGGGTTGGATCAACTTCATCTGGCATCTCATCCATAGTCATTCCAACAAGGTGGCCATGAGCTGGCATTGCCTGATGGGAGTCCTTGATGCACACAAGCCTCCATATGACATCAGCGCGATGATCCAGATCGTGGAGGCTTATCGAGGCATATTCCAATTGTGAAACAGTAAAGAAATCAAATCATGTTGTGAAGCACCAAGTCTGTGGGTTTTTCATACCATTAAAGTATAAGACTCACGGATTTGATGCTTCATAAACACAATTTGATTTCTTTGCTATTGCACAATTGAAATTTGACTGTTGTATCACGTATTCTACATTTAGTAATCACAGAATTATTCAAAAAAACAAATTTTTCCTCCAGTTCCCTGCATTCAACTAAGCAGCACCTTTTGGAATGGAGTTTCAGCATGAAGCTGTATGTATTATTCTATTGCTGAAGTGCAGACAATTAAGATTAAGATTACATGGTTTAAAAGTTCTCTGCTGTAAATCAATTACAAGTTCATTTAACTTAACAGATGTTTGGGTCAATTAAAAGTCAGACCTAATTTCTTTTTATAAAACAACTCAGAAGGAAAATTAGAGACAAAATGATTCTAATTCCCAGATCAACAATGACTTGCTACAACTGGAGGTGATGCAAGCTGCAAGATTGTTTAATGCCATTTCCAGAACACGACTATAAAGGAGAACAAAATACAGTGGCATGCAAAAGTTTGGGCACTCATAGTCAAAATTTCTGTTACTGTGAATAGCTAAGCGAGTAAAAGATGAACTGATTTCCAAAAGGCACAAAGTTAAACATGACACATGTCTTTAATATTTTAAGCAAGAAAACTTTTTTATTTCCATCTTTTACAGTTTCAAAATAACAAAAAAGGAAAAGGGCCTGAAGCAAAAGTTTGGACACCCTGCATGGTCAGTACGTAGTAACCTTTGGCAAGTATCACAGCTTGTAAACACTTTCTGTAGCCAGCTAAGAGTCTTTGCATTCTCTTGTTTGGGGGATTTTTGCCCATTCTTCCTTGCAAAAGGCTTCTAGTTCTGTGAGATTCTTGGGCCGTCTTGCATGCACTGCTCTTTTGAGGTCTATCCACAGATTCTTGATGATATTTAGGTTGGGGGACTGTGAGGGTCATGGCAAAACCTTCAGCTTGCGCCTCTTGAGGTAGTCCATTGTGGATTTTGACGTGTGTTTAGGATCATTATCCTGTTGTAGAAGCATTCCTCTTTTCATCTTCAACTTTTTTATAGACGGTGTGATGTTTGCTTCCAGAATTTGCTAGTATTTAATTGAATTCATTCTTCCCTCTACCAGTGAAATGTTCCCCGTGCCACTGGCTGCAACACAAGCCCAAAGCATGATCGATCCACCCCAGTGCTTAACAGTTGGAGAGGGGTTCTTTTCATGAAATTCTGCACCCTTTTTTCTCCAAACATACCTTTGCTCATTGCAGCCAAAAAGTTCTATTTTAACTTCATCAGTCCACAGGGCATGTTTCCAAAATGCATCAGACTTATTTAGATGTTCCTTTGAACCTTTTGAATAGAACTCTTCCTAAATATATTGAGAATTATTTAAGAATTAAACATGCAATATAAATGTACAAGTGTACTAAAAAATTCTCATTATTTCATATGAACGTTGCTTTCTGAATGCAGTGATTTCATGTACACAACTATATAAAGTTTGCCATTTTATTTCAACGTATTGTTTAAATACATCACTTGCAAGGTACTGGTCTCAAATTTATGCAATAGTAATTTTGATGCTGTGGCCGGTAACAGAACTAACTCTCAAGGATAAACTTCCAAACACAAACTGTTTATTCCTTTGTCCACATCAGGCACATCACTGCCAGGGATAACAATACATCCCATTGTTGTCTTTTCATCCAATGAATTCTGAATCCAGCCCTAATCAGATTCATCTATTACAGAAATAACAAAATGTGATGTTTGCGTTAACCAACACAACCCAAGGAAATACGGAGGGCAGCCCACAGCGTCGTTGCACATTCCAGCGCCAACACAGCATGCTCACAATGCTCGGAAAAAAGCAACAATAGCAAAAGCCGCCCCACGCACAGACACCCGTCCTGCAACCCCAGAACAGGTCTCCAGCCTCCAGTTTCCAGCCATCAGACTTCAGTCTTCAGTATTGACCCCCAAACTAGCTATTGGCAGGACTCCAAATTTGTGAATCACTGGCCATCGTGCCTCCAGGCTCGCCAATTCATCAGCCCTCATGTCTCCTGCTCACATGGACATCCCATCCCAGCATTTCCGTGTGTCAAGTCACTCACCAGCACGTACACAAAAACTGTACTCCATTGGGCCCCAGTGGTGCGCATCTTACAGCAACAACTCAAGCTCAAGAGACACATTATTAATTTCTGTCACAGTGGTTTTCTCCTCTGGGCATATGGCTATGAGAAAATAATTCCAAGATTTAGATTCACACATCTCCAAATGTTCATTTCATTCATTTAACCCATACTCAAAGTAAAAGCAGGTCAATATACACATAACATAGAATCAGTAGGTCATTTGGCCCCTCAAGTCTGTCAACACGTTCATGGCTGACCTCTCATCTCAACAGAACCACAACCGATCTTCCCTTTCACACACTACTTCCATGCACTATATTCATAACACTCAATTTCTTTAACCTTCAGAAGTCTATCTGCCAAATACAATCAATAACAATCTACCACAGTCCTTAGGAATAGAATTCCAAATTTTTTGTGAAATATTCTCATTTCTATTCTAAATAACCAACTCTATGTTGACACTATAACCCATAATTCTAGATTCCATAGCCAGAGGAAACATCCTATCCATATCTAGGGTTGCTGCTTCTAAGAATTCTGCACATTTCCATGGGGTGACCTTATTCACAGAACAAAAATAAGTATGGAACAGCACTGAACAGATCCTTTTGTCTATGCTGTCTGTACTGAACATGATCTCAAACCAACTTTAAATCTTTAATGCCCTTTAGCAACTTAGTTTTAAGTTTTTAAATGCAAGTCAAATTATCAGATTAAAAGACTGCTACTTGTTTCTCGAAAGAATCTGAAGGGGCTCATCCAAAAGCTCACAAGTGTAAATCCATGCCAATAGATTGGCCATCTCATCCACAAAACCTGCATAACACCATACTACTGTAAAGGACAAGTGCTCTATTCTTGGAGTGGACACATAGTACATGATACAGGAGTATGCCTGAACCCTGATATCTGAACATAGATGCTCAAATTAGTAAATGGTGGATAATGTGGAAAAATGAACCATTTTGTTTTCAATCCATTAAAGCATTCAGAAAATCATCAAGCACTCAAAATAATGTTATTAAAGAAAAAAAATTAACAAATTATGCCTTTTAAAATGCACTATACAGGGTAGATAATCAGCACCTAATGAAGTAGCATAGTTAGATTGCTATGAACCACTTAAAGGGTCAAGTTAAAATTAACACTATCCAAGAGAACAGAGGTTGTCATGGACAGGGAGCAGGCTAACTAACAAAAATAGGATAAATGGATATTCTTGTAAAAGAAATGGATATTCTTGTATAACAAATGAGAACTATAGTTCAAGTACATTTTATTGCCATTCAACCATATATACCATCAAACAAAACAATGTTCTTCCGGACCAAGGTACACAACAGTGCCAATAAATCAGTGGTCAGGCCTCAACTACTTATTATGTATAAATTACTTGAATGAAAGAATTGAGTGCACTGTAGCCACATCTGTTATTGACACCAAGATAATTAGGTTAATAAATTGTGAGGACACAGGCAGACCATGAAGGAATATGGATAGATTGAGCGAATGAGTGAGAAGTTAGCAGATAAGAGTATAATGTGAGAAAAGGTAATGTACTTACATTTTGAGACTGTGCTATATCATGTGCGTAGAGTCTTTCAGAACGGGAGCCTCCGTCCCTCCACAAAGGTCGCCATATACCAAGCCATCTGTGTCACCACCCTCCTTTATAGATGTGAAACTTGGGTAACCTACAGCTGTCACATCAATCCTTGGAGCGCTTCCACATAAGCTGCCTGCAGCACATCCTGGTAATTACCTGGTGTGAGCGGGTGCCTCACACTGAAATACTTGTAAAGACCAACTGCAGAAGAATTGAGGCCATGATCACCCAGTGTCAGCTGCAGTGGCTGGGGCACATGATAAGGATGCCCCCACGTCGGCTACCCCGCAGAGTGTTATACGGCCAGCTACATTATGGTCGACACTCAGCTGGAAGGCCGAAGAAGCACTATAAGGAATAGATGAAGGATGCTTTAAGGAAGTGCAAGATCAGACCCAAGGACCTGGAGGAGGTTGCTATTGACCATACCACTTGGCAACAGCTGTGTAGGGACGGGGTTCGTGTTCTGGAGATGGAAAGAACAACCAGAAGACAGCAGAAGAGAGCCAGGAGAAATACAGCCATGGTTGCCACCACTACTACATATACATGTCCCACCTGCAATAGAGCTTGTGGGTCCAGGATAGGACTGTATGTCAAAGATCTCACCGTTAAAGGAGTGGACGGTGTCATCGGATTTCGATTGACAACCGAAGGTATGTGCTGTGTATGACTATTGGTACTGTGTTTGGCACCTTTGCCCTGAAGGAACGCAGTTTCATTTGGCTGTATTCATGTGTATAGTTAAATGACAATTAAAGTTAAACTTTGGAAGAAAGAGAGCGCAAATTATTTTAACAGAGCAAGACGACAAAAATGTTGAGGTGAAATAGGGCTAAGCCAGCATGGTTTCCTGAAAGGAAAATCCTACCTACTAACCTACTGCAATTTTTTGAGGAAATTACAAGCAAGGTAGACAAAGGAGATGCAGTAGATGTGGTGTACTTGGATTTTCAAAAGGCCTTTGACAAGGTGCCGCACATGAGGCTGCTTAGCAAGATCACAGCGCATGGAATTACAGGGAAGTTACTAGCCTGGGTGCAGCATCAGCTGATCAGCAGAAAACAAATAAAGGGATCCTATTCTGGTTGGCTGCCGGTTACCAGTGGAGTTCCACAGGGATCATTATTGGGACCACTGCTTTTTACAATGTATGTCAATGATTTGGACTCCGAGATTAATGGATTTGTGGCTAAATTTGTCGGTGATACAAAGATAACGTAGAAGAACAACAACCTGCTGGAGATGCTCAGTAGGTCGAGCAGCATCTGCGAGTAGAAAGGAAATGCTGATATTTTGTTCAGAACCATGAATCTGGACTGATTGTGGAGGGAAGATGACCAGTATAAAGCAGAAAGGGAGAGAGGTGACATAGGGGCCATTTGGTGACCAGTGGACCAAGGAGGGTTGAAGGATGGACAGGCAGCTGAGGGAAGAGGGTGGAGAGAGGTGGAGTTGGGAGAAGCAAGTAGATGTTAGGTGGGAGATAAAATCAAAGACATAAGGAGCGAGGTTGGGGGGGGGGGAAGGAGAGAGGAAGGGGACTATAGAGTTGGAGACACCTGCTGGAGGGTGTGAAGAGGGAGCACAAAGGCTACCAAGGTTGAAATATGATAAATAAGGAAGGTGATGAAGGAATTATTAGATTCAAGATTGTTAAGTGTACATTGAAATGCATCATTTGCATTAACAACCAAAATACCCAAGGTGCTGGGGGCAATCTGCAGGTGTTACCACCCATTCCAGCGCCGAGAGCAGATGGAACCAGATGGGGGGGAGATCATGAGTGGGCAAAGCATGTGGGTAGTAAGTGGGTGGAAGCAGGGTAACTTGGAAATGCTAACTGGGTTTATGAAACAAAAGTGAGTGCACCTCCCCACAATAATATTATTGAGTGTCACAGTAATGCAGCAGCTAGTATGACCTTATTATAGCTCGGGGCATGAGTTCAGAGTTCAATCCCAGCACCCTCGGTACGGAGGCTCTGAACATCCTCACCGTGGAACGCATGGGTTTTCTCCGGGTGCTCTGGTCCAAAGATGAACTGGGTAGGTTAATTGGTCATTGAAAATTGTTCCGTGATCAGGATGGGGTTAATTGGAGTCGTGGGGTTGCGAAGACAGCACGACTCAAAGGGCCTACTCTGCACCATCACTAAAATAAAATTAACCTCGATGCGGAATACATTCTTGACAACAATTACTAAATTGGAAAGAATATAGCTTCCCAAAGCACAAAACTCTTCCAGGAATACACATAAAAGTTGCTGGTGAATGCAGCAGGCCAGGCAGCATCTCTAGGAAGAGGTGCAGTCGACGTTTCAGGCCAAGACCCTTCGTCAGGACTAACTGAAGGAAGAGTGAGTAAGGGATTTGAAAGTTGGAGGGGGAGGGGGAGATCAAAAATGATAGGGGAAGACAGGAGGGAGAGGGAGGAGAGGGAGATGTCTTCCTTTTTTAAAGAAAGGGGCTTCCCTTCCTCCACTATCAACTCTGCTCTTAAACGCATCTCCCCCATTTCGTGTACATCTGCTCTCACTCCATCCTCCCGCCACCCCCCACTAGGAATAGGGTTCCTCTGGTCCTCACCTACCACCCCACCAGCCTCCGGGTCCAACATATTATTCTCCGTAACTTCCGCCACCTCCAACGGGATCCCACCACTAAGCACATCTTTCCCTCTCTCTCTGCATTCCGCAGGGATCGCTCCCTATGCAACTCCCTCGTCCATTCGTCCCCCCCATCCCTCCCCACTGATCTCCCTCCCGGCACTTATCTGTGTAAGCGGAACAAGTGCTACACATGCCCTTACACTTCCTCCCTTACCACCATTTAGGGCCCCAAACAGTCCTTCCAGGTGAGGCGACACTTCACCTGTGAGTCGGCTGGGGTGATATACTGCGTCCGGTGCTCCCGATGTGGCCTTTTATATATTGGCGAGACCCGACGCAGACTGGGAGACCGCTTTGCTGAACATCTACGATCTGTCTACCAGAGAAAGCAGGATCTCCCAGTGGCCACACATTTTAATTCCACATCCCATTCCCATTCTGACATGTCTATCCACGGCCTCCTCTACTGAAAAGATGAAGCCACACTCAGGTTGGAGGAACAACACCTTATATTACGTCTGGGTAGCCTCCAACCTGATGGCATGAGCATCGACTTCTCTAACTTCCGCTAATGCCCCACCTCCCCCTCGTACCCCATCCGTTATTTATGTTTATACACACATTCTTTCTCTCTCTCCTTTTTCTCCCTCTGTCCCTCTGACTATACCCCTTGCCCATCCTCTGGGTCCCCCCCCCCTGTCTTTCTTCCTGGACCTCCTGTCCCATGATCCTCTCATATCCCTTTTGCCTATCACCTGTCCAGCTCTTGGCTCCATCCCTCCCCCTCCTGTCTTCTCCTACCATTTTGGATCTCCCCCTCCCCCTCCAACTTTCAAATCCCTTACTCACTCTTCCTTCAGTTTGTCCTGACGAAGGGTCTCGGCCTGAAACGTCGACTGCACCTCTCCCTAGAGATGCTGCCTGGCCTGCTGTGTTCACCAGCAACTTTTATGTGTGTTGCTTGAATTTCCAGCATCTGCAGAATTCCTGTTGTTTGCATCACAAGAGACACTTTTTTTTTTACTGCATTTGATTCAGACATTACGTCAAGATGTGAAATAGTCAAGTATATTTAGGCAAAGAACTTCCAAAACTACATAAGTAGCGTGGCTCCCCTAATAAACCATAAAATATTGAGGAACCAATGGCCTACAATTAATGGTCGACATGAAGCAACAGTCAAAGGCCTTTAATTAAATTCCCGATAAAGATCTATAGGCTGTGGCTGTAACCTCTACTTTTCCGGACTGCTGATTGCGTCAGGGGGTCCGTGCAGCACAGCTAGCTTGCTGAAAAGCAGCAGAAGAACCAAGACAGGAGGAAAATGCATTATTTTTAATTCAACCATTTTCCAACACTAAATACTGGAGCATACACAATTAAAAGAGACACTGAACCATGAGAATGGAAAAAAAATTCCCTACATTGAAGTGTCTGCAAAAGGCAATTACAATGCCAGGGTGGCAGATGGAGATGTATTTCTACTAAAGGAGGTGCAAGGCACTCCTTCACTTCGCTAGGCTGCAGGTCACCCTTGTGCAATGTGTAGCACCTGCTTACCCACCCTCCCACCCCTTCCCCAGATCAGGATCATGTGAAACCGTAGGAGCAGGTGGTAGATGGTCATATGAGCAATTGGTGATATCAAAAGCCTGGGTGACCATTGACACTCGGCAGACAATCTCTGTAGAGTATTGATAATAGCTGGGGTCACCCATCTTGTAAAGATAATGCCCAGAGGCAATGGCAACCACCTCTATAGAAAAATTTGCCAAGAACAGTGGTAATGTTCATTGTCCTTTCAGAAATTTGATGGCAGAGGGGGAAGAAGCTGTTCCTGAATTATCCGGTGTGTTATCAGGCTCCTGTACCTCCTCCTTAGCAATGTTAGCAATGAGAAGAGGGCACATCCTGGCTGATGGGGGTCTTTAATGATGGATGCCACCTTTGACGCATCACCTTTTGAAACTGTTCGATGCTGGGAAGGCTAGTGCCCATGATAGAGCTGGCTGATTGACAATTTTCTGCAGCTTTTTCCAATCCTGTGCAGTGGTCCCTCCATACCAGATGGTGATGCAACTAGTCAAAATCTCCACGATACATCTGTAGAAATTTGCGAACATCTTTGGTGAAATACCAAATTCTACTCAAACTCCTAATGAAATATAGCCACTATTGTGCCTTCTTTGTAATTGCATCAGTAAGTTGGGTCTAGGATAGATCCTCAGATATTGACACCCAGGAACTTGAAACTAATCACCTTTTCCATTTCTGATTCCTCAATGTCAACTGGTGTGTATTCCCTCAACTTCCCTTTCCTGAAGTCCACAATCAATTCCCTCCTGTACTTCCTTCCAACCTCTTTGTATTAGGCATTATTGGTCGTCTATTTTACCTATACCTCTTGTACACCTCTACCAAGTCACCCTTCATCCTTCTTCGCACCAAAGGGAAAAGCCCTATCCTATCCTCACAGGATATGTTCTAATCCAGGCAGCATCCTCGTAAATCTTCCTACCTATGAGGTTGCCAGAATGAACACAATATTCCAGGTGTGATTTAACCACAGTTCTATTAAGCTGCAACATTACCTTGTGGCTCTTCAACTCAGCCCCCTGACTAATGAAGGCTCATCCATCATATGCCTTCTTAACCACCCTCTCAACTTGTATAGCAACTTTGAGGGATCTATGGACTTGGACTCCATGTTTCCGGTGTTCCACTGCACAGCTAAAAATCCTGCCATTAATCCTGTATTCTTCCTTTTAGTTTGACCTTCCTAAGTGTATTACCTACTTTTCCAAATTGAATTTCATCTGATGCTTCTCAGTCCAGCTCTGCAGCCTGTTGATGCCCTGTTGTAACCTCCAACGGGGCCATTTGGATCTACCCAGTTTTTCTTCCCTCCAGTCCTGCCAAGGGGTTTCCGCCAGAAACGTCGACAATGCTTTTTTTCCATGGATGCTGACTGGCCTGCAGAGTTCCTCCAGCACTTTGTGTGTTGCACAAAATACGCCAAAACTGCCTTGGTTTTACAAATGGGACCCAAGATTTATCAGAACAATTTTAAAAATATTCTGTACTGTAGTTGGTTAGCCGCATTAGAAGCCATTTCTCTGTATTGCTGTTGTAAAGCCACAAATTTCACAACACGTCAGTGATATTAAACCCAACTCTGAACACAATTACCAAGTACAATACGTCACCAAATGTCCAGTTATGGAAATAAGTGTCAAACAATGGGATGGGCTTTCATCTGAGCAGCATACTGTGTAATTTAATGGAACTTGTAAAAATAATGAACACAGGAGTAACTTTCTGAAAGCCAGTGAAGGGGTCAAAAACTTAAGCTTAAGAATAAGGAAAGTTTTCTTTTAATATAAATTAAACCTCTGGACTGCACCAAGATACTGTGTTCAGATAGAAGGGCGGGAACGTCGACTCAGACCATGAGAGGCCTGTGTCGGGCATTTTCATGCCTTACAAGGCGCAGATTGGAAGACTGTGTGGGCGCCACTCCTCACACAGACTAGAGCAATGTGTGATTAGGTGCCTTGCTCAAGGGCACAAACATGCTGCCACAGCTGAGGCTCGAACTAGCCACCTTGAGGTAACTAGACGAACGCCTTAACCACTTGGCCACGTGCCCAACACAAAGGACAGCTTCTTTTCTAAAAAGGTTCAAGTGAGAGATTTATAATGTAACCCATGCTACCAATATTTATTCCTTTCAAAACACTCTAGAAGAGCAGATACAGAATAATGCGCTCGTTTTAAATTCTGAGAAAATATCAATACCCTCTTTAAATCCTAGAAAACTGAAGTCAAAAGGAGGCTCCACCCTTTGTTGCTCTACTCACAGTTGGTACAAGAACAAATCAGAGGTACTTGTTCCCTGCCCAGGGAACAGCACTCGGCCCCCATGTAGCACCGCAGAACTTTAATGCAACCATTCAATGTTCCACCTAGTGGAACAATAGTATTGGCCATGGCAACAGATATATAGCCCATCCTCTTCAAAAGGAAAAAACTATCAAATTGGGACCACAAGTTCAGGAAGAAACTTCATTTGCGCAGCTCTATTACCTAGTCCCCATCCTCTTTAGTCTGAATGTGAGCTTGTACACCCGCAGGATCTAGTAATAGTCGACTATTACCGTACTATGTTATTGGCTCAGACCCAAGAAAAGGATTGCCTGTGAATGATTAACCCTTGGAAATTATAACCCATATAATGTCAAAATAGAAATATAGCACAGTAAATATTCTATATGTTGTACACTTGAAATAAACTATTAAAAACCAAATGAGCAATTATTTAAGTTATTGATTGCTAACGTTAGCAACTCCAGCAGTAAGCAATTTCATGTATGGAAGAACCATTCCTATCAGCTCACTTACAACCAAATGGCAAGGGAATGGTCTGTCCCTTAACCACCAAATCCAGTGAAAAGGCAATAAGAGGAAATCAGGAATTACTCTCAGCTTTTGATACCCTAAGTATGACTTTGTTGATAACCATCCATTGCACTCTCAGAAATAAAGCCCACAATCCTTAGATTAGTACATACAGAAAGTCTGTTAATGTTCAGATTCACCACCTTCACCTTTCAACATTTTTCTCACCACCTCAACTTATCTATCACATTACAGCATTAGACACAGTGCCAATTTATATTATATTAAAAACCCTCTTCCTGTGCATCATCCATAATCCTTCATTCCTATCTTACTCAATTGTCTAAAGCATCTTAAAGGCCATTAAATTGTCCTCTTCCACTACTACCCCAGAAATTCATCCCAGGCACCTGCCACTCTCTGCATAAAAATAAACTTGCCCATCATGTCCCCTTTAAACTTCCCCACTCTAATCTTAAAAACACATTTTATTGTGTTTGACATTTTAACTCTGGGGAAAAAATCTGTGTATCCTATCTACGCCTCTCAATTTTAAAAATATCATTTTTCACCTCAACCTCTGACACTGTTTCTATATTTAAAATGTCAGAGTAGATTAACAAAAATGTCAAGGGTTTCACCAAGACTAAAATACACAGGCTTAGTTCTTATTATCAACCGACTTGAGCTTAAAACCTATATAGAACAATTCTTACAACTATACTTACAAAATAAAAATATTGATCTATACCTGAGGAAAGAAATGCATTAAAAGTTCACGTAGAATTCTTAAATTAGTCTGTAGCAGTTGAGTGATGAAAGTTGAAAATATCCTGACTGTTGATAAAATTATATTTCTTTATCATTGATTTCATGTCCATCAATAATCGAACTATAAAGCCATTCCAGTAGAATTAAACTTCGCTAATATTCTACCCACAAATCAAAATAGGAATTTTTAAATCACATTGTTGACACAATGGATTTGCTTAGAATGCAATATCCATTTACAGAAATTAAAATTATCTGCTCATTCGACTGAGTTTCAGGTCATTTACTGACATTCCTACAGGTTAAGGTAAAATATGAGAATAGGCAGGAAAATTATGTCAAGTCAGATCAGAAATGATCTTGTTTAATGGCTTAGAAGAGAAAATCTGCAGATGCTAGAATTCCAAGCAAATCACAAAATGCTGGAGGAACTCAGCAGGCCAGGCAGCATCTTTGAAAAGCGTACAGTCAATGTTACAGGGCGAGACCCTTCAGCCGAACCTGCTGAAGGGTCTCGGCCCGAAACGTCGACTGTACTCTTTCCCATAGAGAGTCCTTGGCTGTCCATAGATGTTACCTGGCCTGCTGAGTTCCTCAAGCATTTTGTGTGTGTTGCTTGCTTAATGGTTTAGCAAGTTTGAGGGGATGAATGGCCTTGTGCTCCCATTTTTGTTTTCATGATGGACTTTGATTTATTGTACCAACAATCCATTCCAACAATTCAAAATGATCATCGATTAGACATTAGTTAAACTTGAAGCCTTGATATGTCACAGACTGTCCGGTGTAAACTGGAGTGAACTCTATTTTATAACCTATAGGTAATGCTGGTAGGTCAGTCTTTGGCTGTTCACTTTATGGTAGCTGATTTAAAGTCAGTCAATTTGTGGAATCAATAAGGATACGAGAACTACATTTTCCTATCAAGTGAATGACTGTTAATACTGCTTTTCTCAATGTTCACTTCGATTGCACAACAGCAAGCCTAGATCAGCCTGTTCCTGTACTGTATGTGGTGCTTTAACCAAGGACTTCGAGTTAATGCGGCCTCTGATGTTTTCTTCATTCATATGATCAGTCTATTCCTATGGGTATCACCATCTTCCCACACTAAGAATCTCCAATTTCAAATAATTTAACAGCACAGACATCATCAGCAAAGCAATAACGTCTACTCAGCTCAATCGAGACATGTCACCACCTACATTTTCAACCCCCTGAACTAAATAGATGGTTCTACCTCCAGGTCAAACTAACACTGTTAAAACCTCTATCATTTATCCAACCGTAAGCTGAGCTCATAATCGAAGAGACTGCCACATTTTCGTCATCCCCAGCTGGTTATCCCAGCAGCCTTTTGACCTCCAGAAATAAGCTCACCCAAATCTCCGCTGCCCACTTCTTCTTAAATCATTCACTAAGTCCTGCTTGCCACCACTTGCTATGCACATTGACCACCAATTCCCAATCCTCATTCTCTCAGATTTAATGTTCTTATCTTTATTTTCAAATCACCTGGCCTCCCTAGCAACACCCCTTAAAACCACTTTCTGCCCACTCCCTCCATCCTGAAGTCAACAATCATACATCCGTTCACCTACCTGTCATATCCTAAACATTCCTTTATTTCCTCTCCAACTTCCCTCATTAACTCTGCACGGACGGTCCAAAGCCTGGCTGCAAAAGGAGGGGGGCTGGGCATGAGGCTAGCAACCCCATCCCGTAACCCAGATCTACAGAAATGCCAGAGGCTCCAAAGACCTCGTCCCTGGGATAGAAAGATTCTTCAAAGATGGGGCAACACCTGGGACAATTTGAAGCATTGACCCAGGACAGATGACTGTCGAGTAGCTGTCAGCAGCCTATGCCCAGTAAGGATGATAGGCTAAGACGAGTATTATCCTATGACTAAATTAACAATTTATAAACAATATTGCCAGCCCAACTTTCTCTTGTTCATTCCTCCTGCACCCCTTCCATTATAAAATTAATTTGTTTCCTCTCTCCCAGCTCTGACAAAAGAACTGCATCCTGAAATATTGACTTTCTCTTTCCACATTTTCTGGTTCCAACCCCCTCACCCTGCCCCCATCTGATGCCCAAAATCTAATTTTTTTTCCCCTTATCCACTTTCCATGACAACCCCCTTACTAGCCGAGCTTTCCATTGTTTCCCTAAATATGAGTAGCACCTTCCACGGCTCAGTATGTCATGATTCAATGTTGTCCGGGTGGGAAATAGGAAAGGGGCCTGTTTTGTTCTGCCGAGCATTGTACACATGCTATGTTAGCAGTCAAATGTGTAGCACACTTGGCTTCCCTCAGGTGTGTTGACTGCTAACACAAATTAATCTCTTCACTGAATGCTTTAACATACATGCAATTCATAAATCAGAATCGTACCTCAGCAACAACCATTACATTCTTCCACTTTAGTGTGGCTACATGCAAACAGCTTGCTGTTTCTGAGTACTCAGTAAATTCTACCTGGACTTAATCTTAAAGCTACTTGTGTTAGCACCTGCCAACCTAAATGCCAGATATTTATTCATTTATCTTCCTATTTTTTAAGATACAAAATCCACTAACTTGCACATTTCTATGATGTAAGACAAAGAACAAGTTAGTCATACCTCCCTAAATTCTGAGGCTGTTGTCATTCCTGTGTAAGGTTACGCAGAGCAATCCTTGGTGTGCATTAAACACTACTCTGTAAAATCATTTCTCTACGTATTAAACATGCAAACTAAAGCCCCAAGTGAATGCATGTCACATGGAAGGAGCAGTAACATTTAAAATAAAAACTCCAGTGCTTTCAGTACCATGGGTGTGTGGAGGTCTCATGTCTGAGTTGGGGTGCACCTGTGAATGGGTGACAGGGTGTGATTGGGTGGTCTTACAACTTCAGTAAGCTGCCATCACCCATCATTGTTTTTATGACCAAATCCAACTGTCTAGGCTGGGCTGACACCATACCTCCTTGCATTTCACATTGTGTCACCTGTGGGGCTCACTGATCTAGATGTATTCACATCCAGGGGCAGGTGTGAGCGAGCATTTCAATCATAGTGTGGTGGTTGGGTCCAGGGGTCTACATGCATCATGTGTAGTCACCCTGTCTCTGGATGTTTCAACTTCTCCAGATACCTCATCTACCAGCCTACATGTCTTAGGGGACATGGAAGGAAGCTCTCCAGGTTTAAGGCAGGTGTACTCAGGTGCAGTTGTATACAGTGCCCCAGGTGTCAGCCAGGATTGCATTCCAGCTGTCGGGGAGCGTGGATCATCTGGGTCCATTCAGACACAGGAGCTGAAATAGGCCATTCAGCCCATCGAATTTGCTCCACCTTCGATCACGGCGGGTCTTTTCTCCCTCTCAACCCCATGGTCAGAATTCAGCTGCGATCCTTGGGGGGAGGCTTTGAAGTTCAGACCCACAACCCCTCCCCGGTCTCTGGACGAATGTCCATATCCGCACCCCTCCCCTCCCACCCGGGCCCAGCCTACCTGCACCTGGAGCTCAGCCAGCTCAAGCTGCAACCTGCCGTTCCGCGACGACACCATCCAGTAGTTGAAGGCCACGACGGCGGCCAGCACCAGCAGGCCGAACAGCAGCAGCGAGGGCAGGCGGCCCGCACGCCGGCTATTACCGAACATCCTCAGGCCAGCAACAAGATCCACCCCGAGGCCCACCCTCACCTCAATCGATAACGGCCGAAAAGCACGGGCGGGAGGCAACGGAACAAAAGGCTGGAGAGTGAAGTGAAGCCTGGGCAGCGGCTGCCTCTCGGGCAGTGTCAACCGGGAGCCCGATTACCTCATCCCACCGGTAACCGGCAGCTATTTAGCCGCGACGGGCGAGCTGCAGGCCGCGCACGGCACCGGCTCCCCACCGTTCGCTCATTGCCTCCTAATAAGCCCCGCCCGCACAATGTCCCCTCTGCGCGACCGCTTACACCGAAATCCGCCCTTCCTATAAACGATAACGCTACTGCGTGAAGCGACGCAGAGCAAAACGACTCCACTACCCACCACCACCTTGGGAAATGCCCGCCCTCCCCGTCTGACAGCGGCTTATATAGCCAGTGCAACCTACCCTGCTTAGCACCCGCCGTGAAGACGTTGTTGAACTGTCATAGGTCAGAAAAGAGAAGTAGGTGGGGCTCGGGTTCCAGGGAGACCACTCCATTGCCCACTTTGCCGCAGTCGCTCTCTTTATTGGTTTTCTGCCGCATTGATGGACGTTCCGGGTAGGCGGGCACTATGCGGCAGCAAGATGGTACGAACATGCAAACAATGAGCCGCTGCTTCCGCATTCGTTGAACTTGGGATTTGAATGGTGTAATGTCAACATCAACACGGAAAATGAATATCCCACTGAGATCTACTGTCTTCTTGCTTTGATTTCATGGTTTTCTCTTGTTGAAAATAACATTACTTTCTGGAAAGATGTAGAATCTCAGAAGTACAATTAGTTCACAATTAGAAACACATGAGATTTTGCCGATGCTGAAAATCCAGAGTCAAAAACAAAAAGTGGAGGAACTCAGCAGGTCAGGCAGCATCTATAGAAAGGAATAAACAATCTACTAGCGGTCTCGGCCTGAAACATTGCTTGTTGATTCATTTCCATAGATGCTGCCAGAAATGCTGAGTTCCTCCAGCATTTGTGTGTGTAACTCCAGTTCATAATCAGATTCAGGTTTATTAAAGATTTTAAAATTAGCTTTATTGGTCACATGTACATCAAAACCCATATTGAAGTGCACCTTTGGAATTTGGGAGGACCCGGAGGAAACTCACACGGGCCTTGAACTCCTATCGTGGGCACTATGCTATTGTATATCTTGAGATTTGGTTCCCATGCCTCACCCCTGATGGCAATAATGAGAAGACAGCATGTCCCAGATGCTGAGGGTTCTCCAGAATGGACGTGGTTTTCATGAGGCATTGTCTTTTGAAGATATCCTCAATGCCAGATATCTTTTCCCCATTTCCCTCAGAGACACCGTTGCACTCAGATATAGAAGGATTCTTCATTAAGGTTTCCATAAGAAATTTGTTTCACCAGTCAGGGTTGTTAGCCCTGAGCTGAACCCCTGAACCTGGAGGTTGTTAGCGCTGAGCTGAACCCCTGAACCTCTCGTAGTCTGGCCTCTACCCTTTGACCTGTTTGGCATGGGTGACCCTGACATAAGCCAAGGCATATGTTGACACCACCAACATAGTTCTTCAGGTCAGAGAGACAGGCAAATCTCCAAATCCAATGACAAGGTTGTGGATTCAAGTCAAATCAAGCCAAGACAAGTTTATTGTCACTTAACTATATACTGTCAAACGAGACGTTTCTCCGAACCAGTGTGTAAAGCACAATAACTTATGAAAGTAAGGATAAATCAGACATAAATAACAAACTAAAGTACATACAGTGCGTTGGCGTGTGGCCAAGTGGTTAAGGCATTCGTTTAGCGATCTGAAGGTCGTGAGTTTGAGCCTTGGCTGAGGCAGCGTGTTGTGTCCTTGAGCAAGGCACTTAACCACATATTGCTCTGCGACAACACTGGTGCCAAGCTGTATGGGTCCGAATGCCCTTCCCTTGGACAACAGCGGTGGCGTGGAGAGGGGAGACTTGCAGTATGGGCAACTGCTCAGCCTGCGTACACAGTGCTGCTGATTAACATCCCCAATGGATGGTAGGGAGACCCCTATGATCCTCTCAGCCATTCTCACAGTGCTTTGTAGGGACTTCGAGTCCAATGCCTGGCAGCTTCCATACTAGATGGAGATGCAACTAGTCAGGACACTCTCAATGGTTCTGGACTTAACCTTTATTTTACTCATTTACTCATTTACCAGATGTGGTATAGACTGCATTTATTACCCATTCCTAATTGCCCTGGAGAACATGGAGGTGAGCTCCTTCATTAACATATATTCTTGGGTAAGTTCATGGATAGGAAGGGTTGTAGTGGGCAGAGTTGCGTAGCGGCTACCATAACGCTTCACAATGCTGACAATTCCCACCGCCGTCTCTAAGGAGTTTGTACGTTCTTCCTTGTGACCGCATGGGTTTCCTTCGGCTGCTCCAGTTTCCTCCCACGTTCCAAAGACGTTAAGAGTCAGTAGGTTGTGGGTCTGAATGTTGCTGCTGAGAGTGCGGCAACACCTGTGGGGGCTGCCTCCGGCACACAAGCATCGCACTTCACTGTATGTTACAATGCTTTGATGTACATGTGACAAGTAAAGGCCTCTATAGAGTGGATATGGAGAGGATGTTTCCTATGGTGGGGAAGTCTAAGACCAGAGCACACAGCCTCAAACTAGCAGGTGGTCCTTTTAGAATGGAGATGAGGAGGAATTTCATTAGCCAGAGAGTGAATCTGTGGAACTCATTGCCATAGGCGACTGTGGAGGCCAAGTCATTGGGTGTATATAAGGCAGAGGTAGATAGGTTGTTGATTGATCAGGGAATGAAGGGATATGAGAGAATGCACTAGACTGGGGCTGAGAGAGAAAATGGATCAGTCATGACGAAATGGGCAGTCAGACTCAATGGGCCAAATGGCCTAATTTTGCTCCTATGTCTTATGGTCTTATGGCAATTTTTAGAGGGCAAACACAGACAAACGGGACTAGCCTAGGACTGGCATATGGACAGCATGCATGAGATGATTCGAAGGGTCTGTTCCCATGATGTACTCCTTTATTGCTACAGCACTTCTAATGAAGGTGTTCCCACAGTGCTGTTGAGGAGGGAGTTCAACTACACAATAACGAGGTGCTAAAGAAGTGGTGATGTATCTCCAAGTAAGCATGGTGGGAGTCTTGGAATTGGGAGGCAGACGTGTCCCCATGCACTGAGTCCCACCTCACTAGCCCACTAGTTCATTAATGCTTCAGGGAAGGAAGTTTGCCACCCCAATCTAACCTGGCCCACAGGGGTCTCTGGAGCCACCAGTGGTGTTAATAACGTCTCATCAGTGCTGGGGGAGTTCGGAATGGATACATCTTAGCTATCCAAAGGTAATCACAGGTCACAGCTTTGGTGGGTCCATGTTCATTTATTTATCACGTGTACGCGGAGATACTTGGGAGGTGGGGTGGAGATATATCTCTACCAAAGGAGGTGTAAGGTGCTCCTTCCCTCTGCTAGCCTGCAGGTCACCCTTGGGCAAGGTGTAGCACCTGCTTAGAACCCCTCCACCTCCCCCCCCTCAAATCAGGGTCACGTGAAGCCATGGGAGCAGGAGGTAGATGGTCGTATGAGCAGCCGGTGCATATCACCGGTCCCGGTTATGCGACATTGACACCAGACAGACAATCTCTGAAGAGAATTGATAATGACTGGGGTCACCCGTCTTGTGAAGACACTGCCCAGAAGAAACAATGGCAAACCACTACTGTAGAAAAAAGAACAAGAGCAACAGATGGAAAGACGGATTAAGGACAGATGGAAGACCATGATCACCACATCAATCGACACAAAACATAATGATGATGACAACATGGAAACATACAGTGAAGTGAACCATTTGCATCAATAACCAAAACAAGCAAAGGATGTGCTGGGGGCAACTGTCACCACACAGTCTAGTACCAACGTAGCATACCTACAATACTTGGCAGAACAACAAAAGCAACAACAACACAACAAACAACAGCAGCAAAATAAAACACACAAAGGATGAGTGACTCTGGAGAGCTCCAATCCTCTGCCACTAAACTCATAAGTTCCCCTACCCCACACTGCTCACCCCAATCTGCTATCCAAGACCTTGACTGTCCGGGTAGGCCCATTGTCTCTGCCTGCTCCTGTCCCACTGAACCTGAGTCTGCATATCTCAACCCCACTCTATCCCCCATGTTTCATCCGATCCCACCTTCATCCATGACACTTCACATATTCTCAATCTCCTCAACAACTTTCTGTCCCCTGGCCCTGGCTGCCTCATTTTCTGCATGTATGTCCCATCCCCCATCAAGAAGGCCTCAAAGCTCTCTGCTTCTTTCTCAAAAAAGGCACCATCCAGTTGAAGAACCAACAACCACCACCACCCTCCTCCAGCTGGCAGAACTGGTCCTCAACCTCATCAATATCTCCTTCGGCTCCTGCCACTTTCTCCGGACTGAAGGGGCAGCCATAGGCACCTACGTGGGCCCCAACGATGCCTGCCTTTCCATTGGCAACGTGGAACAGTTGAAAGTCCAACCCTTCCCCAGCAATGCTCCCCAACTCTTCCTTCACTACACTGACAACTGCATTGGTGCTGCCTCCTGCACCCACGCTGCAGTTCATCAATTTCATCAACTTTGTCTCCAACTTCCACCCTGCCCTTAAGTCCACTTGGTCCATTTCTGACACCTTCCCCCTATTCTTCTTGATCTCTGTCTCCTTCTCCTCCTACTGACATCCTTATAAACCTACAGATTCCCACAGCTACCTCTTCCCACCCTGTATCCTGCAGAAATGCTATTCCCTTTTCTCAATTCTGTGGATCCACCGCATCTGTTCCCAGGATGAGGTTTTCCTTTCCAGGACATCGGAGGTGTTCTCCTTCTCCAAAGACTAGGTTTCCTATCCTCCACCATTGATGCTACCCTCACCCACATCTCCTCCATTTCCTGGAGCTCTGCGCTCACTGCATCTTCCTGCCTTAACAGTGACAGAGTTCCTTATCCTTACCTACCACCCCATGAGCCTCCACATCCATTCTCCCTAACTTCCACCATTTTCAAAGGGATCCTACCATCAAACACATCTCTCCTCCCCCATCACTCCATTTACCACAGGGATCACTCCCTCCGTGATCCTCTTGTGTATTCATCCCTCCCCATTAAATACCCCCGGCACTTATCCCTGCAAAGGTCCAAAATGCTACTCCTGCCCATTCACTGCCTCCCTCACCTCAATTCAAGGGCCTAAACGGCCATTCCAGCTGAGGCAACATGTCATCTGTGAATTTCGTGGGGTTGTCTATTGTACTCAGTACTCCAAATGTGGCCTCCTCTTTTGCCACGTTGCAGGTAGATTGGGAAAATAGGTTGGTGCAGAATTCCAAGAGGGGGAATTTCTCAAATGCCTACAAGATGGCTTTTTAGAGCAGTTCGTGGTTGAGCCCACTAGGGAATCAGCTATTCTGGATAGGGTGTTGTGCAGTGAACCAGAATTGAAGAGAGAGCTTAAGGTAAAAGAACCCTTAGGGGAAAAGTGATCATAATATGATCAAATTCACCCTGAAGCTTGAGAAGTAGAAGCTGAAGTCAGATGTATCAGTATTACAGTGGAGTAAAGGAAATTACAGAGGCATTCACAAGAGGAGTTGGCCAGAATTCATTGGAAAAGAACAGTGGCAGGGATGATGACAGAGCAGCAATAGTTGAAATTTCCAGAAGCAATTCAGAAGACATAGGATATATGCATCCCAAAGAGAAAGAAGTATCCTAAAGGCTAGATGGCTAACAAGTGAAATCAAAGCCAACATAAAAGGCAAAGCGAGGGCATATAATAGAACAAAAATTAGTGGGTAGTTGGATGATTGAGAAATTTTAAAATCTTACTGAAGGCAACTAAAAAGTCATTAAGAAGGTAAACTTGGAATAATAAGCTAGCCAATAATATTAAAGAGGATACCAAAAGTTTCTTCAGATACATAACGTATAAAATAGAGGTGAGAGTTTATATTGGACTGCTGGAAAACGATGCTGAAGAGGTAATAATGGCGGACAAGTAAATGGCAGATGAACTGAATCAGTCTTCACTGTGGAAGACACTGGCAGTATGGTGGAAGTTCCAGGTGTCAGGGTCATGAAGTGTGTGAAGTTACCATCACCAGAGAGAAGGTTCTTGGGAAACTGAAAGGCCTGAAGGTAGATAAGTCACTAGGACCAGATGGACTACACTCCAGATTTCTGAAAGAGGAAGCTAAAGAGATTGTGGAGGCATTAGTAATGATCTTAAAGAATCACTACATTCTGGAATGGTTCCGGAAGACTGGAAATTTGTAAGTGTCACTCCACTCTTCAAGAAGGGAGAGAGGCAGAAGAAAAGAAATTACAGGTTAGTTAGTCTGACCTCAGTGGTTGGGAAGATGTTGGAGTCAATTGTTAAGGATGTGGTTTTAGGGTACTTGGAGGCACATGATAAAACAGGCCATTGTCAACATGGTTTCCTCAAGGGAAAATCTTGCCTGACAAAGCTGTTGGGATTCTTTGAAGAAATAACAAGCAGGATAGACAAAGGAGATTTGGTTGATGTTATATATTTGGATTTTCAGAAGGCCTTTGATAAGGTGCCACATATGAGGTTGTTTAACAAATTATGAGCCCATGGTATTACAGGAAAACTTCTAGCATGGATAAAGCAGTGGCTGATTGGTTGGAGACAAAGGGTGGGAATAAAGGGAGCCTTTTATGATTGGTTGCCGGTGACTTGTGGTGTTCCACAGGGGTCTGTGTTGGGACTGTTTCTTTTCATGTTATATGTTTGATAGTGGAATTGATGGCTTTGTTGCAAACTTTGCAGATGATTTGAAGATTGGTGGAGGGACAGGTAGTTTTAAGGAAGAAGAGAGGCTACAGAAGGACTTAGACAGATTAGGAGAATGGGCAAGGAAGTGATGGGTGGAAAACAGTGTCAGGAAGTGTATGATCATGCACTTTTGTGGACGAAATGAAAGGGTTGATTATTTTACAAATAGAGAGCAAATACAAAAAAATCTGAGGCACAAGAGGATTTGGGAGTCCTTGTGCAGGATTCCCTAAAGGTTAATTTGCAAATTGAGTCTGTGGTGAGGAAGACAAATGAGATGTTAGCATTCATTTCAAGAGGACTAGAATATAAAAGCAAGGATGCAAGGTTGAGACTTTATAAAGCACTGGTGGGTCCTCACTTGCAGTATTGTGAGCAGTTTTGGTCCCTTTATCTTAGAAAGGATATGCTGAAACTGGAGAGGGTTCAAAGGAGGTTCACAAAAATGATTCCAGGATTAAACGGCTTGTCATATGAAGAGCGTTTGATGGCTCTGGGCCTGTATTCACTATAATTCTGAAGAATGAGGCGTAACCGATCGAAACCTATCGAAAGGTGAAAGGTCTTGATAGAGTGAATGTGGAGAGGATGTTTCCTGTAGTGGGAGTGCCTAAAACCAGAGGACACAGCTTCAGATTAGAGGGCGTCCTTTTCGAATGGAGATGAGGAGGAATTTCTTTAGCCAGAGAATAGTGAATCTGTGGAATTCTTTTCACAGGCAGCTGTGGAGGCCAAGTCTTTACGTATATTTAAGGCAGAGGTTGATAGATTTTTGATTGATCAGGGCATGAAAGGATATGGGGAGAAGGCTGGAGATTGGGGCTGAGAAGGAAAATAGATCAGCCATGATGAAATGGCAGAGCAGACTCAATGGGCCAAATGGTCTCAAGAGCCTATCACCTCCCCCTTTGCCCCTTCTTCTTCCTTTTCTCCCATGATCCTTGCACCTCTCCGGTCCCTTACCTTTCCAACCCATTTGGTTTCACCTATTACCCCCTATCTTGTCCTCTTTTCCCTTCTCCCAGCTGGCTGAGTGGTATTGCAACAACAAGTTTGTATACAACATCAGTAAGACCAAGGAATTAATCGTGGACTTCGGGAAGAGAAGTCAAGGGGACACAGACTGAGGGATCAGCGGTGGAGGGGATGAGGAGTTTCAAGTTCCTGGCTATCAACATCTCTGAAGGTCTACCCTAGGCCAACATATTGATGCAATTATGAAGAAAGAGTTTAAGAAAAATTGGTATGTCCCCGAAGACTCTAACAGATTTCTACAAATGTATCATGGAGAGCTTTCTGACTGGTTGTTTCACCATCTGGTATTGCGGGCAGCATTGCACAGAATCAGAAAAAGATGCAGAAAGTTGTGAACTCAGCAGCTCCTTCGCAGGCACTAGTCTCCCCAGCATCCAGGACACCTTCAAAAGGCAACGCCTCAAAAAGGCAGCATCTGTCATTAAGGGCCCCCATCACCCAGGACATGGCCTCCTCTCGTTGCTAACATTAAGGAGGAGACACAGAAACAGGAAGACATGCACTCAATGTTTCATAAACAGCTTCTTCCCCTTCACCATCAGATTTCTGAATGAACAATGAATCCATGAACACTACCTCATGATTTTTCCTCTCTTTTTTAACACTTACTTAAACTTAATATTTCCATTTCATCATCATCATCACTAGGTGTTGTGTCGTATGATGTGGGAGATCAGGGTCTTTGACCATGATTGTTCTTGGCAATATTTTTTTACAGAAGTGGTTTGCCATTGCCACCTTCTGGGCAGTGTCTTCACAAGGCAGGTGACCCCAGCCATTATCAGTATTCGTCAGGGATGGTCACATAACCAGGACTTGTGTTATATACCAGCTGCTCTTACGACCATCCACTACCTGTTCCCATGGCTTCACCTGACCCTCATCGAGAGCTAAGCAGGTGCTACACCTTGCCCGAGGGTGACCTGCAGGCTAGTGGAGGGAAGGAGTGCCTTACACCTCCTTTGGTAGAGACATATCTCCACCCCAACACCAAAAATTTTATATATATAGTTCTTATTGTAATTCATAGTTTTTATCATTCTGTATTACACTGCACTGCTGCTGCAAAACTACACATTTCATGACATATGCCAGTGATATTAAACCTGATTCTGATTCTAATGATCTCTATAGATGCTGCCTGACCAGATGAGTTCCTCCAACATTTCAAAGGTTTCAAAGGTACATTTAATGTCAGAGAAATGTATATAATATACATCCTGAAATGCTTTTTCTTCACAAGCATCCACGAAAACAGAGGAGTGCCTCCAAAGAATGAATGACAGTTAAATGTTAAAACCCCAAAGTCATACCCCCCAGCTCCCCCCTCCTGTGTGTAAGCGGCAGCGAGCAACAATCCTCCCTCCCCCCACCGGCAAGAAAAAGCATCGGTACCCGCCATCGAGCACTCAAGTGTGAGCAAAGCAACAGCAAAGACACAGACTTGCAGTTACCCCAAAGACTTCGCGTTTCACCCGGTATTCAACATACCACAGGCTCTCTCTCTCTCTCCCTAATAAGGGAGAAGCAGCTGTCTCCATTTCACAGAGAGAGGGGAGACATAACAAACAACTCACTGGTTTACGATGTTAAAAGTCCATTGCGTGGCTTTTTCCGAGCTCTGTGCCCAGAGATCTCAGGTCCCTGGGCACACAGCCTTAGATCTTCCAACTCCCATGACACACCGATCTCCTGCAAAGGCACCAATCTCTGATCCCCCCATCTCCAGAGCCACGAAATCTCAGACTTTCAAAGGCGAGCGAAGCTCTTAGGCCGTGCCCTTGGCGTGCCAAATAACAGCCAGTCATGAAACGTCCCACTCCCACAAAGAACCGTAGTCAGTGTGTAACTCCAGGTCAGAGTCTTCAAAAGAACTCTGAAAGGGAAAAATAGAAATATTAAAGATGGAAACAGAGCTGTTTCTGAAGATGCAAACAAAGGAGTCGCCGTTAGGTGCCATCGTTCTCCTAAGCTCCTCCTACACTTTTGTGTCTATTGCTCTGGATTTCTGGCACCTGCAGAACCTCTTGTGTTTATGAACAGCAAAACAAACCCCTTTACCACTCTCCCACTCACCCATGCACGCTGAGGATAGAAAACAGAACCGGATTATATCCAGTTGGACAGTGAGGCTTCAAGCTAGGCTCAGGTGGTGAGCTGCCTGATGTATTTGGCACAGCGATAATTCCCAAATATAGTGGAAGTTGTCTTCAAAATGAAGCCAGGACTTCATCCTGCCAATGACTATTCAGGGTTTATTTATTTATTTTACTTGGAGATGTAGCTCACTAATAAGCCCTTCTGGCCCAAGGAGCCCCCTCTGCCCAATTACATCCAAGTGGCCAAACTACCGTATACATCTGTACCTTATAGCCTACAGTATAATAAGGGACTACTTTATGTTTTAGCAACACGTCGTTGAATGCGCTATCAGGCACATATTGACCTGTACGTGCGTGTCGAGTTTGGATTCTGCCAGTAAAGAACCATGAAACTTAGCTCCCGTCTCCAGCGTTTTTATTAATAGCATTGTTGTGTAACCAGGCCACATACACAACAACATCTTTGAAATATGCGGGAAACCCACGTGGTCACGGGGAGAACATACAAACTCCTTATAGACAGCAGCAAGATCTGGTTGATCTTTCTTTGATCCTGTTATAATCACTATTCTATAGATCTGCTGAGTATGCCCGCAGGAAAATGAATCTCAGATTTGTATATGGTAACATGTGTGTACCCTGATAATAAAATTTACTTTGAACTTTGAACTTTGAAATGAACTCAGGCTGCTGCAGCTGTAAAACATTACACTAACTGCTATACTAGAACGCTGCCCCAAAGTGAAAACTCCAGACAGTCAGAACAGGCATTGGGATTGAACGGGGATCTCTGGAACCATAAGGAAGCGACTCGAGCCGCTGGGGCACTGTACTGGCCTATTATTCTTTTACTCCGACTAACCACTGCCATCTGGTAAGGACGGAGGTCAGGAAGGGTTATCCCTTACAAAGATTTGCTTTCCATCTGCGGTAAGCAGGTAGCTCACTGACATGCCAGGCCGTGCTGCTGGACTTCAATCTCAGGACATGAATGTGAATCCAACCGTGGTAAACTCAAGCAATTTAAACAAATCTGCAATTAAATCTACTCATTGCAACCAGGAAATCATGGGCTTTCTTAAAAATCCAATTGGTTCACAAAAGTCTGCCAGGAAGGAAAATCTGTCCTTCTTGCCCCAGCTGAAGTTCCAGTTTATTGACATTCAATCATATACATGTATATCACCAAACGAAACAACGTTCCTCCAGAAAAAGCAGTACATATAATTCCCACAAGGCACAAAAGGTAATATTACCACAAATAAATTAACAACTAATAATAAGCAAATACTTTGAGAGGCTGGTCAAGGACTACATCTGCAGCTTGCTACCACCCACACTGGAATCCCTACAATTTGCCTACCGACACAACTGATTGACAGATGACGCAATAGCCACAGATCTACACACCGTCCTTACACATCTGGAGAAGAAGGATGATTATGTGAGAATGCTGTTCTTTTACTACAGTTCAGCATTCAACACCATAGTTCCATCCAGGCTCAACAAGAAGCTCAGAGACCTTGGCCTTGAGCCTGCCTTGTGCAGCTGGATCCTGGACTTCCTGTCAGATTGCCGGCAGGTTGTCAGAGTGGGCTCCCTCACCTCTGTCCCTCTGACTCTCAAAATAGGAGCCCCTCAGGGCTGTGTCCTAAACCCTCTCCTTTACCCCCTCTATAGCCATGACTGTCTCACTACCCACAGCTCCAATCTGCTAATTGAATTTGCCGACAACACTACACTGATTGGCCTTATCTCAAACAATAACGAGGTGGCCTACAGGGAAGAAGTCATCTCTCTGACACAGTGCTGTCAAGGAAGCAACCTTTCCCTCAATGTCACAAAAACAAAGGAGTTGGTTGTGGATTACAGGAGGAATGGAGACGGGCCAACCCCTATTGACATCAATGGATCTGGGGTTGAGAGGGTAAACAGCTTTAAGTTCCTCGGCTTAAACATCACCGAGGATCTCACGTGGTCTATACACACCAGCTGTGTGGTGAAAAAGGCACACCAGTTTGAGGAAATTTGGTTTGGGCCCCTAAATCCGAACTTTCTACAGGGGCACAATTGAGAGCATCCTGACTGGCTGCACCACTGCCTGGTATGGGAACTGTACCTCCCTTAATCGCAGGATTCTGCAGACAGTGGTGTGGACAGCCCAGCACATCTGTAGTTGTGAACTTCCCATGTTTCAGGACATTTACAAAGACAGGTGTGTAAAAAGGGCCTGTAGGATCACTGGGGACCCAAGTCCCTCCAACCACAATCTACTCCAGCTACTACCATCAGCAAAACAGTACCGCAGCATAAAAGCCAGGACCAACAGGCTCCGGGACAGCTTCTTCCACCAGGCCATCAGACTGATTAACTCACGCTGATTTGAGTTTATTCTATGTTACGTTGACTGTTCTATTTAATATAAATTATTATAAATTACTATAATTTGCACATTGCACATTTAGACAGAGACGTAAGGTAAAGATTTTTACTCCTCATGTATGTGAAGGATGCAAGGAATAAAGTCAATTCAATTCAATTAATAAGTTAAAAAGTATTTAACTTAAGTGATGAGACCTGGGTGGAGGCAGAGAGCTCAGTAGTCTCATGGCCTGTGGGAAGAAGCTGTTTCCTGCCCTAACAGCCCTTGTCCTAGCCTTTATGTGACTCCAGACACACAATGTGGTTGACTCTTTGAAGTCCTGGGATAATTCAAGATAGACAATAATTGACAAGAGACATTTTCACCTTATGAATAAATAAAAAAAGACACAGATCACAGTCAGAAGTTATCCTTTACAACTAGCACATATGTGTCATCACAACAGTGCCTCTACTTTTTTTAGAAGTTTGAGTAGATTCAGCATTTTGCCAAAAACTTTGAGTATAGATGCACAGTGGAGTGTGTCCTAACCGGTTGCGTCATAGCATGGTATGAAAACACCAATGTCGAGGAATGGAAAAGGGAAAAAAGTGCTGGATACAGTCCGGTATCACCCCCCCCCCCCCACCACCACAGAGCACATTTACACGGAGCACTGCTACAAGACAGCAGCTTCCATCAGCAAGGACCCTCACCATCCAGGCCAGGCTCTCTTCTCTCTACTTCGATCAGGCAGGAGGTACAGGAGCCACAGGTCCCACACCATCAGGTTCAGGAACAGTTATTACCCCTCAACCATCAGGTCCCACACCATCAGGTTCAGGAACAGTTATTACCCCTCAACCATCAGGTCCCACACCATCAGGTTCAGGAACAGTTATTACCCCTCAACCATCAGGTCCCACACCACCAGGTTCAGGAACAGTTATTACCCCTCAACCATCAGGTCCCACACCACCAGGTTCAGGAACAGTTATTACCCCTCAACCATCAGGTCCCACACCACCAGGTTCAGGAACAGTTATTACCCCTCAACCATCAGGTCCCACACCATCAGGTTCAGGAACAGTTATTACCCCTCAACCATCAGGTCCCACACCATCAGGTTCAGGAACAGTTATTACCCCTCAACCATCAGGTCCCACACCACCAGGTTCAGGAACAGTTATTACCCCTCAACCATCAGGTCCCACACCACCAGGTTCAGGAACAGTTATTACCCCTCAACCATCAGGTCCCACACCACCAGGTTCAGGAACAGTTATTACCCCTCAGCCATCAGGTCCCACACCACCAGGTTCAGGAACAGTTATTACCCCTCGACCATCAGGTCCCACACCACCAGGTTCAGGAACAGTTATTACCCTACAACCATCAGGTCCCACACCACCAGGTTCAGGAACAGATATTATCCTACAACCATCAGGTCCCACACCACCAGGTTCAGGAACAGATATTATCCTACAACCATCAGGTCCCACACCACCAGGTTCAGGAACAGTTATTACCCCTCAACCATCAGGTCCCACACCACCAGGTTCAGGAACATTCATTACCCTACAACCATCAGGTCCCACACCACCAGGTTCAGGAACAGATATTATCCTACAACCATCAGGTCCCACACCACCAGGTTCAGGAACAGATATTATCCTACAACCATCAGGTCCCACACCACCAGGTTCAGGAACAGTTATTACCCCTCAACCATCAGGTCCCACACCACCAGGTTCAGGAACAGTTATTACCCTACAACCATCAGGTCCCACACCACCAGGTTCAGGAACAGTTATTACCCCTCAACCATCAGGTCCCACACCACCAGGTTCAGGAACAGTTATTACCCTACAACCATCAGGTCCCACACCACCAGGTTCAGGAACAGTTATTACCCCTCAACCATCAGGTCCCACGCCACCAGGTTCAGGAATAGTTATTACCCTTCAATCGTCAGGTTCCAGAACCTGCATGGATAACTTCACTCACCTCAACTCTGGATTGATTCCATGACCTACGGACTCACTTTCAAGGACTTAATACACCTCTTGTTCTTGGGATAATTTTTATTTACAGTTTGTCTTCTTTTGCTCATTGGCTGTTTAGCAGTCTTTGCTTACGTGTAGTAGTTTTTGCAGAAATGCTATTCTATTTCTTTATTTTCCTGTCAATGCCCGCAAGAAAATGAATCTGAAAGCTGTACATGGTAACACATATTTACTTCGATAATAAGTTTACTTTGAACTTTGGACTTTCCAATCCCTGCTAATGTATCGGCTGAGGGATGATACTAGTGGTGATCAGGAAGTTGTTTCTTTGTCTAAGCTTGGTATAGCAAGAGATTCCCTGGAGTCTACAGTCAAACTAAAGACTCTCAGATACTCAAAATCACTCTCATACATCTCAGCCCAGAGGCGAGCTTATTAAATATATTTAAGACACAGTTTTATGGATTTTTGCATTGTAGAGGAATAAAGAGTTATGGGGAAAGGCCAGGTACATGGAGCTGGGTCCTCAGTCAGATCAGCCATCATCTGATTGAATGGTGGAGCAGACTCAATGGGCCACATGGCCAACTCTTGCTCACAGTTCTTTTGTCCTTGTCTGCCATCATCTCTCGCATATTTCTCATACCAGTGAGAGAAGGCTGGCATGTTGTCTGCAGCACGTCAAGATGCTGGCTGACACATCTATAGCCCCACTCTACCACTATAGGCACCCCTAACCAGAACGTAATATCCAGAAAAGTACAAAAAAGTAAACAGAGACATTTATACTGGGATATTTTATGTTAGAATTCCATCTGGGACTTTATTCTGTCTTTACTGCAATTTTACTTGCTGAATTTGAATTGTTAGAGCTAACTTGTAGCTGATGAACAATAGTTGTCCCAACCACAGATTTGGCAGTGTAGCAGATATGGTAATTGTGCTTGTGAATATGCACATGTCAGCTAATTATTATTTCATTGTGATGGTACTGTATTTAATTCTGTTCTTTTCGTCTTACCACTGGGCGAGACTTGAGCAAAGCACAGCAACGTTTCGCTGCTGGCCTGCTTTTGGCCTTACCTGAGAAACTGGGACTGCCGAGTCAACTGACTCTGAAGACTAGCGGTATTCGTTTTACATTTAGTTATTCCTTTCAGCTGCAGTGCTGGCTTCATTTTCCATTTGAGAGTTTTAGTTAACGGCCCTGTTTGACCTAGCGTTTATTGTTTTCTTTTCCCTCTAACTCTGTTCTCATTAAAGTCTGTGAACTATCGACCCTCTTCAGTGTCTCTCGCTCCACACTTGGGCCACATCTGAACGTAGTGTGAATAGGTGCTTTAAAGAAAGAACAATCAGGCCTAAGTTATTATCAAGAAGAAAGTTTAACGGAATCAAAATCAAAAATAGGTTTAATTATATAGTAGAAAGCAAAATGTAGCAGGGGGCAAGTGGTTCATATTTCTAATTTGAGAGTATTCAGTACCAATGTTTTACCATAATAGCTACATTCTGTCTCTCCCCAGGAACAATAACTACATCATCAACAACACCAGCTTGTACAGGATGCACTGTCTATGACATTGGCGGTAATATTTTAAGCTTGTTGCAAATCCAGTATCTATTTCTTGGCCCTCTGCCCATCGGATGTGTGATAGAACAGGATTTTAGTGGTTCTGTGAAAAAGAACCCAAGCAACATCAAGTAATGCAATCCAGTCTGTGGAGTTTACAAGACGCATCTTGTAACTAGCTGTGGATTATTTTTAATAATTTAGACTGCTGTTTCAATACAATAATGGGAAACTGATTTGTTATTGTATCAAATACCGAGGTATACGCTGTAATGCTGAGGCTTTGTAAGGCATTGGTCAGATCACACATGCATGGAGTGTTGTGAGCAGTTTTGGGCCCCTTATCTAAGACAGGATGTGCTGGCACTGGAGAAAGCCCAGAGGAGGTTCGCAAGTATTATTCTGGAATGAAAGGAGCATTTGAGCCTCTAGGCCTACACTTGCTGGAGTTTAGAAGAATGAAGGGGGATCAAATACCGAAAGGCCTACGTAGAGTAGATCTGGAGAGAATGTTTCCTATAGTGGGGGGAAGTACAAGACCAGAGGACACAGCCTCAGAACATCCCTTTGGGACAGAGGTGAGGAGGAAATTCTTTAGCCAGAGGGTGGGGAATCTGTGGAATTTATTGCCATAGGCAGCTGTGGAGGCCAAGTCTTTGGATATACTTAAAGTGGTGGTTACTAAAGTTGTTGATTAGAAAAGGCATCAAAAGTTTTGAGAAGAAGGCAGGAGAATGAGATTGAGAGGGATAATAAATCAGTCATGATGAAATGGCAGAACAGATTTGATGGGCCAAATGGCCTAATTCTGCTCCTATGTCTTATTGTCTTATGGTCTTGTGGCACCGTGAAAAAGTCCATTTGGGATGCCATCCATACTGATCATTTCATTACACAGTGCATTGAGGTAGTACAAGGGAAAGGCAGAAACAAGTGTTAGAGTGACTGAGAAAGTGCAGAAACAGAAAGCAGAATAAAGTGTTACAGTGACAGAGAAAGTGCAGTGCAGGCAGATAGTAAGCTGCAAGGCCACAAGGAGGAAGATTGATAAGGAGAATTCCAATGGCAGGAATTGGAATTAGAAATTTTCCAATGAACCAATGGGGTCAGGTTTAAGTCCATCACCCATACTGGAGCATAGACCACCGATAGCAGCTCGTCAGAGTCCCCCGTCTTGGGCCAGTTTTTCAAGTTGTCCCCAGGTGTAGCCCATCTTTGAAGGTCTTTCCTCTCCGAGTGGTGACGTCTTGGGGCTTCTATCGATGTTTAGGTTTTCAAGGATGGGGTTGCTAGCCTCATGGCCAACCCTTCTCCTGTCATCGCTGGGCTAGGGACATCCATGGTGGAGAGCAGTGGAGTAAGACAGGGAGAAAACTCTTCCAGATCAGAAAGTTACAGAATTCATTCCAGTAACAATTACAAAGAAAGTACAGTACAGGCAAATAATAATGTGCAAGGCCATAGCAAGAAGGAGCAAAGCCATGAACGGTACTGTAGTAACTTCTACTTCGAAAAGGGCACGGTCAACGACTTCATGCCAAAGAAACAACTTTATCTCGAACTTCAAAACCGTTATGAATATACAGAGACTTTTTACAACCCATACAGCATGGCAGGGACACTACATACAAAGCCGACTGGAAGTAAAAGAAACAGAAATAAGCCCCCCCCCCCATTAGTATTAGTATTAGTATTAACTTACTTTTAATAATGCTCACATTACAACAGGTACCACATTCTGTAGGGTGCATTCTTTCTCTCAGGATTGAGAGTTTGGTCGTTCTATCTTCTTGCATTTTGAGATCCAGCACAGTGACAGGCCCAGCGAGCCCCTTCCACCCAGGTGGCCGATTAATCTCCTAACCTGTGGGAGGGAACCGGACATGGGGAGAACGTTCAATCCCCCGACAGACCATGGTGCAGCAGGAATTGAACCTGGCTCACTGGCAAAGTTCCCTCCAATTTGCAAAGACCAGTGTGCAGAAAAATCTTGTGTTGTGCAATGTTTTCCCAGGTGACAACAACATGTGTGCACTCAATAATTTCTTCAGTAAAAACAGTATAAATAAGCCAGTTCTAAAATCTGCAGGCAAATCATCACAAACTCTATGTTATCAACACCGCCCACATCAGAAAGTGGAAAATGAAAAGTGATTGTGTAAGATTGTAAAACATACTTAGCATGCCAACGAGGTAGAGGGTGACAACCTTTTGTGTGCAGTTTAAACTCCTTTGGGCGTGAGTCACAAAAGCTGTGTGCACGCACGTACATGTGTGCATCTTAGAGGGAACATTGGTCATTGGTGCCATACTAACGTTAATATGCCACACATCTCCTCTGCTAACCAATACGTTAACATGCCAGATATTCCTCTGCTTGTAAGGTGAAGCTAATAATTCCATGACAGTACCTGACGAAGTATATCGGTGGTCAGATACACTGACAGAACTTAAAAGTGTGTGTGTGTGTGTGTGTGTGTGTGTCTGAGTGTACGTGTGTGTGTCTGTGCGTGTGCATGTATGTGTGTCTATAGGCGTGTGTGTGTGTGTCTGAGTGTACGTGTGTGTGTGTGTGTCTGTGTCTGCGCGTGTGCATGTATGTGTGTCTATAGGTTTGTGTGTGTATGTGAGAATGTGTGTGCATGCGTGTGTGTGTGTGTCTGAGTGTATGTGTGTGTGCGTGTGTGTATGTGTGTGTGTGTGTATGTATGTGTGTGTGTGTGTGTGTGTGTGTGTGTGTGTGTGTGTGTGTGCGTGTGTGTATGTGTGTGTGTGTCTGTGCATGTGTGTGTGTGTGTGTGTGTAATTTACATCCAGGCTAACACACTAACACAGTGTCTGAATCCACACCTATTCTTTATCTCCTGTGTAGGAGGCAGCTCAGGCAGAGGGAGGAACAGCGTGCTCGCCAGGATATTTTGACTTTCAATTATTTCTTTAGTCTTGGAGCATTAGAACAGATTTTTCGAAACAATGGCAATACATTTCTGTAGCAGTTATATCCTTCCAGGGCCTCATCTCTCTCTCAGTCTGTATCCACATGGCCTTTATCTGCCTATCTCCCCCCATATGTGGGCTTGGCCAACTAACCCTGGCCTTGAGAAAATTGTCACTTCTCCATCACTCCATCACAGATGGCTGTGCCTTTAGCAGCTGAGGCCCTGGTATTCACTGTAAACACCGGAATACACCCCATCTCCCTTCAGCAGCTGAGGCCCTGGTATTCTGTCTGAACATCGGTCGGCCCCCATCTCTCTTCAGCAGCTGAGGCCCCGGTATTCACTGTAAACATCGGTCCGCCCCCCCCCCCCACCCATCTCCTTCATTAGAAATGTTTATTAAAACATAAGCATCTGCTGCTTAACCTTTGGTTGCAACCCTTGGTGGCATGCGGCGTGGCAGCGAAGTGGTTAGTGCAATCTCCTTGCCATGCCGGCTGTAAGACTGGGGATTGACTCCTGCTGTTGTCTGTAAGCACAGTACAGGCCCTTCTGCCCACACTGTTGTGTCAACCTATACTGTACATCTTCATCATTATGTGCCATGTCCTATGACATCATCATTATTGGCCATGTTGTATGACATCATCATTATGTGCCACATCATATAACGCGGGCGACCATGACCTCAAGACCATGATTGTTCTTGACAAATTTTTCTACAGGCCTGGTTGCCGTTGCTTTCTTCTGGGCAGTGACATTACAAGACAGGTGACCCCAGCCATTATCAATACTCTTCAGAGATTGTCTGCCTGGCGTCAGTGGTTGCATAGGCAGGACTTGTGATTAGGGTTGCCAACTGTCCCGTATTTGCCGGGACATCCCGTATATTGGGCTAAATTGGTTTGTCCCATACGGGACTGCCCTTGTCCCATATTTCCCCCGCTAAGGTAGAGTGTTCGTATGAAACCATTCGGGCCGAAATGGCGTGAAGCGAAGAAGCAATTACCATTAATTTATATGGGAAAAAATTTTGAGCATTCCCAGACCCAAAAAATAACCTACCAAATCATACCAAATAACACATAAAACCTAAAATAACACTAACATATAGTAAAAGCAGGAATGATATGATAAATACACAGCCTATATAAAGTAGGAATAATGTATGTACAGTGTAGTTTCACTGAACAGAATCGGGAAGATTGAGCCAAAACTGATTTGTAGAAAAAAATCAGCACGTACACGCATGCGCATATCATGTATGTGTACGTAACACATGCACACATAGATGCCTGCACAAGGCTTCATGTTCATGGCAGTCTTTCTCGAGGTAAACACAAATGTCCCGTATTTGACTGCTACTTTTGTCCCTTACTTGGGAGTGAGAAAACTGGCAACCCTACTTGTGATCTGCACCGGCTGCTCGTACGACCATCCACCACCTGCTCCCATGGCTTCACCTGACCCTGATCGGGGGGCTAAGCAGGTGCTACACCTTGCCCGAGGGTGACCTGCAGGCTGGCGGAGTGAAGGAGCACTTCATACCTCCTTTGCTAGAGATTATCTCCACCCCGCCACCCAAGATCTATATATACATTCTCCAAAGGTTGCTATATAATTGCAAATTTAATTAATTTACTTATTCAGATATACATCACGGTAACAGGCTCTCCCAGCCGCACTGCTCGGTTACACCCATGTGACCAGTTAGCCAACTAACCCGTACAACTTTGGAACATGGGAGGAAACCGGAGTACCCAGAGGAAACCTGTGTGCTTACCGGAAGAACGTACAAACCCCTTAAAGGCAGCGATGGGAATTGAACCTCAGTAATAATGTCATGCCAAACTGCCACACTGCCACACCACTCCATGTTTATCTGAAGAGCAAGGTAATTAAATTTACCTTGGACTGATGAGAAGATGTGGCCAAGCTACAGAGGGGCCAATAGCCACATCTTCTCATCAGCTCAAAGCAAGTTCATTATCTTTGGAGACATTGATGCACTATCAATTACTGGAAGTAGAGTAAACACTGAAAGGCTTTTATTAACAGTAAAATGGGTCCTCGTCCATGCTGTGTCTGCCCCTGGACTGAGGGAGGAGCAATGGCGCAATCACCTTTATTCAGGGGTCTGTGGGAGGAGCCACAGGAGCAGTCAGCAGAGGGGCATGTCCAGACAGGTAACCCAGTTACAACATATATACATGGTTTACCACAGACATATATGCCCTTTATATATACCCCGTACAATGTCCCGTTATATTGTTATCGATGAACTTCTAGATAATACACAATCTGGGTTTGACAACAGTGGTAGGGAAAACTTTGCCATCTTTAGCTGAAGATTAAATTAGTAGCAAACTCGATAACTGAAAATAATTCCATATTAGAATGCCTAGATTTAAAGTGAGGGGAAAGATAAGTGTGGGGGGGGGCAGTCACAGTAGTGTAGTGGTTAACAAAGTGCTTTAATCAATCAGGGTTCGATTCCCGCTGCACCCTGTACGTTCTCCACATGACTGTGTGAGTTTCCTCCAGGTGCTCCAGTTTCCTCCCACTTTACAAAGACGTACAGGTTAGGGTTAGTAAGCTGTGCTCATGCTGTGCTGGTGTCAGAAGCATGGTGACACTTGCAGGCCGTCCCCAGCTCATCCTCAGACTGGTTTGGAAGCTGATGCAAATGACACATTTCACCGTATGCTTTGATTTTCTGATGTACACGTGACAAATAAAGCTAATCTCATAAAGCAGCTTTGTAAGGCATGTTTTTGATATGGAAATGGTGGATGCTAGTGAGATGGTAGTGTGTGTGTGTGTGTGTGTGTGTGTGTGTGTGTGTGTGTGTGTGTTTGTCTGTCTGTGCCTGTGAGTGTGTGAGTGTGTGTGGGGGGGGGGAGGAGGAGTATACTGTTTTATATTCTATAAGGTAGTATAGGAATTGCACAGATTTCTCACAGACCAGGCAGCAAAGAGAAATAAAATAAAATTTTCACAAGATATCCAGAAATCTGACTCCAGTACGTAGGCGGCAGGTGGGACTGAGTAAATGGGAAGAGTGAGGAAGATGACAGACAGCCTGCCAGAGACAACCGCCCTCTCACTGAGCTGGGTGTTAGATCAGACTAAACATGTACAAGCATCAGAATAAATGATTGAGGAGTAGGCCAGTCAACCCTTCCAGCTGTTCTATCATTTAACAAGGTGGTGGCTGATCTGGATAAATCTGGACTCTCAGCTCCCGTTTAACCAGAGAAACCTTCCACCCAGCAGCTTACCGAGAACCTCCACCTTCACTCAGGCTGCTGGTACATCTTCCTCAGACGTTCACCTTTGACAGATAGCACTCAGCCTGGGGTGCAATGTTAGTGCCATCACCCAAGGCGAGTCTGATGTTCTCCTGAGGGGTTGTCTATTGGTGGGTCCTCAGGTGGCTGTAGAGGCTGATCCAGGGTCCACGTGCTCAAAGTAAATTTATTATCGAAGTACATACGTGCTACCATCTACAACCCTCAGATTCCGTTTCTTGCGGGCATACTCAATAAATCCACAGAATAATAACCAAAATAGAACCAATGACAGACCACCCAACTTGGGCGTTCGACCGGTGTGCAAAAGGGAACAGTGAAAATAAAAAAAAGGAAATAATAATAATAATAAATAAATAAGCAATAAGTACTGAGAACACAAGATAAAGAACCTCTGAAAGTGGGTCATTTGTTGTGAGAACATTTCAGTGATGGTTGGATCGCTGTTTGCCTGGAACCTGCCCCTTGACCTTACTGCCTTGGGTGACCCTAGCAGGAGGTAACTTCCAGACAGCATCACAGTCAGCATCTCCGGAACTCACAAGCCTCCTCACCATGACGACATGATGCTCCTCAGAGGGGAAGTTTGGGATATAAGAGTATTGACACACTGCATCTGCCAAAGGCTGTAGAAGGAATGTAAAAGAAGAGGATTTGGGGTGGAGAGGGGTTGGAGTAGTGCTGTTGGACTGCTGTCTGTCCATAGGACAGGATAAGTGGACCTCCCCCGACCCTGAATGGGAACATAGATCAATACAGCACCTCCCAGAGGGCTGAAAAGCCTTTGAAACATAGTCACAGGATTACTGTAGCCTCCAGGTCCACAGCTAATTTGGAGTATTGTGCACAGTTTTGGTCACCTACCTACAAGAAAGATGTAAATAAGGTTAAAAGAGTGCAGAGAAAATCTACAAGGAAGTTGCTGGGCCTGGAGGACCTGAGTGATAAGGAAAGACTAAATAGGTTAGGACTTTATTCCTTGGAATGTAGAAGATTGAGGGATGATTTGATAGAGGTATACTGAATTATGAAGGGTATAGATAGGGTAAATACAAGCAGGCTTTTTGCACTGAGGTTGGGCGGGATTACAACCAGAGGCCACTGGTTAAGGTAAAAAGTGAAAAGTTTAAGGGGAACATGAGGGGAGTCTTCTTCACTCAGGGGGACATGAAGGTGTGGAACGAGCTGCCAGCACAAGTGGTGCATGTGAGCTCGAGTGCAACATTTAAGAGCAGCTTGGATAGGTACAAGGACGGCAGGTGGGTGAAGAGCTATGGTCCAGGTGCAGGTTAGTGGGCTAGGTAATTTAACTGGTTCGGCATGGACGAGATGGGCCAGAGGGCCTGTTTCTGTGCTGAACTTTTCTATGACTTTAACACTTGAATTCCCCATTTTTTCCCAAGGTAGCTTTCTTAGACAGTGTGTGGAACACCCTGCCAGGGGGTGGTGGTAGAGGCAGATACATTAGGGTCATTTAATAGACCCTTAGACAGACACATGGATGAGAGAAAATGGAGGGCTATGTAGGAGGGAAGGGTTAGATTGATCTTGGAGTAAGTCAAAAGGTCACCAAAACATTTGTAGGCTGAAGGACCTGAACTGTGTTGTAGTGTTCTATGTTTTATGAAAGAAACCAGACACCGGGGGCATGGGCTTAAGGTGAGAGGGAAAAGACTCAGGAGGGATCCGAGGGGAAACTTTCTCACGCAGAGGGTGGTCTGTCAATGGAACGAGCTGCCAGAGAAAGTGGCTATGGGAGGTATGATAACAACATGGAAAGACATTTGCACGGGTACAGGGATAGAAAAGGTTCGGAGGGATATGGACCAAATGTGGCACTTCAGGGTCAACATAGCTGAGTTGGACAGAAGTGCCTGTTTCCCTTCTATAACTCCTTTAATTGCAGGATTCTGCAGAGAGTGGTGCCAACAGCCCAGTGGATCTGTAGTTGTGAACTTCCATGATTCAGACATTTACAAGGACAGGTGTGTAAAAAGAGCCCGAAGGATCATTGAGGACCCGAGTCACCCCAACCACAAACTGTTCCAGCTGCTACCATCCAGGAAACGGTACCACAGCTTAAAAGCCAGGCAGGACCAACAGGCTCCGGGACAGCTTCTTCCACCAGACTGATGAACTCACGCTGATTTGAGTGTACTCTGTATAACATTGTCTGTTCTATTTATTATAAATTACTACAATTGCACATGGCACATTTAGATGGAGACGTAACAAAGATTTTTACTCCTCATGTATGTGAAGGATGTAAGAAATAAAGTCAATTCAATTCAAGATAAATTAAAATGATGCTTTAATTACAAATTACACAAAACAAAAAGGTTTAAGGTACCGGTAATTGCCCCCATTAGCTAAACAGTCTCACCCTACCAGAGATATTTCTTTTGTTCTATGCATCCCTCCCGCTTCCACCGCCACCCCACCTCTCTATACTGACAACTAATCTCTCTCTCTTCTACATTGACTACTCTTCTCTCTCTGCGCATGCTGCTTGACCTTCTCAGCTCTTCCAGCATTTTCAGATTTTCCAGCATCTGCACTTCCTTTAGACCATAAAACAAAAGAGCAGAGTTAGGACCAACACACTCAGAGTGCTGGAGGGACTCAGCAGCCCAGGCAGCATTCATGGAAGAGAGCAAACAGTCAACATGTCAGGCCTGGACCCTTCATCAGCACCGAGAAAGAGGAAGACACCAGGATAGAAAAAACAGGGAGAGGGAAGGAGGCTAGCTGGAAGATAATGGGTGAAGTCAGGTGGATGGGTGGGAAAGGTCAAGGGCTGGAGAAGAAGGGATTCTGTTTGGAGAGGAGAGTGGATCGTAGGAGAAAGGGAAGGAGGAGGAGATCCTGGGGAAAGCGATAGGCAGGTGAGAAGTGGAAGGTCAGAGTGGGGAATGGTGGGGGGTGAGAAGTGAAAGGTCAGAGTGGGGAATGGTGGGTGGGGTGAGAAGTGAAAGGTCAGAGTGGGGAATGGTGGGGGGTGAGAAGTGAAAGGTCAGAGTGGGGAATGGTGGGGGGTGAGAAATGAAAGGTCAGAGTGGGGAATGGTGGGGGGGTGAGAAGTGAAAGGTCAGAGTGGGGAATGGTGGGTGGGGTGAGAAGTGAAAGGTCAGAGTGGGGAACGGTGGGGGGTGAGAAGTGAAAGGTCAGAGTGGGGATGGTGGGTGGGGGTGAGAAGTGAAAGGTCAGAGTGGGGAATGGTGGGTGGGGTGAGAAGTGAAAGGTCAGAGTGAGGAATGGTGGGGGGGTGCGAAGTGAAAGGTCAGAGTGGGGAACGGTGGGGGGTGAGAAATGAAAGGTCAGAGTGGGGAATGGTGGGGAGGTGAGAAGTGAAAGGTCAGAGTGAGGAATGGTGGGGGGTGAGAAGTGAAAGGTCAGAGTGGGGAATGGTGGGGGGTGAGAAGTGAAAGGTCAGAGTGGGGAATGGTGGGGGTGAGAAATGAAAGGTCAGAGTGGGGAATGGTGGGGGGGTGAGAAGTGAAAGGTCAGAGTGGGGAACGGTGGGGGGTGAGAAGTGAAAGGTCAGAGTGGGGATGGTGGGTGGGGGTGAGAAGTGAAAGGTCAGAGTGGGGAATGGTGGGTGGGGTGAGAAGTGAAAGGTCAGAGTGAGGAATGGTGGGGGGGTGCGAAGTGAAAGGTCAGAGTGGGGAACGGTGGGGGGTGAGAAATGAAAGGTCAGAGTGGGGAATGGTGGGGGGGTGAGAAGTGAAAGGTCAGAGTGAGGAATGGTGGGGGGTGAGAAGTGAAAGGTCAGAGTGGGGAACGGTGGGGGGTGAGAAGTGAAAGGTCAGAGTGGGGAACGGTGGGGGGTGAGAAGTGAAAGGTCAGAGTGGGGAACGGTGGGGGGTGAGAAGTGAAAGGTCAGAGTGGGGATGGTGGGTGGGGGTGAGAAGTGAAAGGTCAGAGTGGGGAATGGTGGGGGGGGTGAGAAGTGAAAGGTCAGGGTGGGGAATGGTGGGGGGGTGAGAAGTGAAAGGTCAGGGTGGGGAATGGTGGGGGGTGAGAAGTGAAAGGTCAGAGTGGGGAATGGTGGGGGGTGAGAAGTGAAAGGTCACAGTTGGGAATGGTGGGGGGGGGTGGAACGCCACCCAGATGGAATACAAGGTGCTGCTCCTCCACCCTGAGGGTGGCCTCATCTGGCACAAGAGGAGGCCATGGATTGACAAGTAGGAACGGGATTGGGATTGCGAATTGAAATGTTTGGCCACCGGGAAGCCCCACTTGTGGTGAATGGTGCAAAGGTGCTCGATGAATGGTACGGGGTAAAATTAGGCTATTTGGCCCATTGAGTCTGTTCCTTAATTTCCATCTGATCATGGTCCTTGCCCCACCCTCCCACTCCCACACTTATGGGCTGTGTGGCTCCCCTAATAACCTGAAGATATTGAGGACCTGAGGACTCAGCCCCAACTGGGGCCCAGGCTTTCTCAGACTTTACCACCCGTCACTGCTTCATCTCCCGGAGCCGGTTCTCAGTCTCAGCAGCTATGGTAGGTAGCCCTTTAAAACAAATTAAACCAATTTGAATAACTTTACATTTATTTGAATATTTAAATTAACCAGTATTTAAAAACATTGATCCAACACATTGATGCAATCACGTAGAAGGCACACCACTCGCTCTGCCACGTTGGGAGTTTGAGGAGATTAGGTACGTCATCAGACTCTCGCAGATGTTTACAGATGTGCTGGGGGCAGCCTGCAAGAGCCACCTCACTACCGTGGCATGCCTGCAACTGACTCACCGGTACGTCATCTGAATGTGGGAGGAAACACAGGGAGAGCGCACACACTCCTTATGGATCATGGCAGGAATCGAAGCCCAATCACTGGCGCTGTAAAGCGTTATGCAGTCAGCTACACCTCAACTATGGACACCAAGTAGTTGAGACCAAGATTCAAGATTACGCGAGTGAGTACACGGAGATGCTTTGCGGGAGCTCACAGCACCACTACATCTTGACTGTTCCTCTTCTCACCCTGCCTCCTGTGAAAATGCTGCTCTTTTTCTCAGCTCTTTTGTCTCCGCCGCATCTGTTTCTGGGATGAGGCTTTCTGGGATGATGTCCTTCTTCTTCGAAGAACAGACTTTCCTTTCTTTCGCCATTGTTGCTGTCCTCATCCACATCTCCTCCATTTCTGGGACGTCAGCGCTTACACCATCTTCACCTTAACACTGAAGGAGTTCCTCTTGTCCTTACCTACGACCCCATGAGCCTCCACATCCAACACATCTTTCTCCACAACATCCGCCATCCCCAAAGGGACCCTACCACAAAACGTATCTCCACCCCCCCCACCTCGGCTTTCTGCAGGGACACCTCCCTCTGTGATTCCCTTGTCCATTCACCCCTCCCCACTAATCTCCCTCCCAGCACTTATCCCTGCAAGTAACCAAAGTGCTACACCTGCCCACTCACCTCCACCTGCGAACCTGCTGGGGTTGTCTGTTGTGTCTCGTGCTGCTGATGCGGCCTCCTCTACATTAGTGAGACCCGTCGTGAATTGGGCGACCACTCCGTCGAGCACCTCCACTTCACCCGCCAAAAGCGGAACTTCCCAGTGGGGAAAAAACATTTTAATTCCAATTCCCATTCCCATTCTGACACGTCGGTCCGTGGCCTTCTCTCGTGCCAAGATGGAGCAGCACCTTGTATTCCGTCTGGGTAGTCTCCAGTCTGATGGCATGGAGGTCGATTTCTTCTTCTGGTATAAATAAATTATCCCGCCCCCTCCCCTCTTCTTCTATTCCTCACTCTGGCCTCTTACTTCCTCTCACTTACTTATCACCTCCCCCTGGATACCCTCCTCCTTTCTTTCTCCTACAGTCCACTCTCCTCTCCTATCTCCAGCTCTTGACCTTTCCCACCCACCTGGCTTCACCTATCACCTTCCAGCTTTCCTCCTTTCCCTCCACCACCTTTTCATTCTGGCTTCTTCCCTCTTTCTTTCCAGTCCCGTTGAAGGGTCCCAGCCTGAAACGTTGACTGTTTAATCCCTCTCCATAGATGCTGCCTGACCTGCTGAGTTCCTCCAGCATGTTGTGCCTGTTACTCTAGATTACCTGTCTACTTTTTAAAATTATTTTCAAAATTTGAACTCTTTCTCACAGTAGATGTTTGCTGGTCCTTGTGTGTGGCTTTTCATGGATTCTCTAGTAGTTCCTTGTTTTCCTGTAAGTGCCTGCAAGTAACTGAACATCAAGGATGTATCTGGTACTCATACTTTGATAATAAATTTACTTTAACTTTACTTTGAGTGTTATCACCTGCATAAATCACCAAATTGCTGATTCTGGAACAGCCTAAGATTGTGCCTGGCTTTTTACTGAGGCTGTAAAGGTCTACGCAGGGCAGGTCTCACAACACAGTCCCTACCTTTATATTCATAACCACTCAGCTGAGGTGGGAATACTTGACGCACACAACCACTTCTTTCTGTACACGGAATCAGAGATCCGACTCCACCTATTTAATCAGAGATATTTATAAGTTTCTGTGGGTCACAGGCAAACAAATTGACTGATAGTCTACAGGCCACTGTGGCTGTTGGCACACAGTCAAACCACTCACATCCCCCATCTGTCCGGCCCAGCAACTGAATGTGGCTCAGAGCCAGGGGCTTGAATTGTGGCTTTGAGTAACTCCTGCTTCCTTGAGCAGCTCACTCTGGCACTGGGCGTCTTCTCTCTGGGAGCGGGCCCACAATCCACTTGCCCTTTTACAGACGCAAACAACAGGAATTCTGCAGATGCTGGAAATTCAAGCAACCCACATAAAAGTTGCTGGTAGCAACACACGTAAAAGTTGCTGGTTAGTCCTGACGAAGGGTCTCGGCCTGAAACATCGACTGCACCTCTTCCTAGAGATGCTGCCTGGCCTGCTGCGTTCACCAGCAATTTTGATGTGTGTTGCCCTTTTACAGCCCTTGTCTTTACTTCTGCTGGGTGCTGTGTTTCAATGTTTCATGTGACAAATAAAACTAATCCCTTCTCTCTCACCTGTGTGGGAGCTGCTTTAATCACCAACAACCCTATTACTAGGTTGTTTGCCCTTAAGGCATTTATTTAACTTTGTTGGGTCTACGCTTTAAATGATTTGTTTGTAACTATTTTCTAGTTAAAGTTAAAGGTTGATAATTAAGTTACAGTATAACAAAGGCAAATCCATTGTCTGTGGGTTAGCGCGGATATGACGTCACTTCCGGTTTCGCCGGGTCTTGTGCGTAACTTCCGGTTCAGAGAAGGTGTGAAGGCGGGTGCCATGCGTGCGGCGCGATAGTGAAGAGCTCTGTGTCTACCAACGAAGAAACATTATAGAAGCATCGCCGTAAGTTCATAAGACTGTATTTGAAGTAAAGATATTAACACGGTTTCCGTTAAGGAAGCGGCGGTTGGGGCGGCGCGCGTGCCGGCTTTTCAATTTCAAGCGCGGGGTGGGCTCGAGCCCGGTGGCGGTTTGACGAGATCCCTGTCGTCCGCTACTCGAGGGCTGCCGGAGACTCTCGCTAAAAGCAGAGAGCGCCTGGTCTCCAGCTGTATATGTTTGTATTTTTTAATCAACAGTTTTTACCATACGATGTTAGTGTGGAAGAGTGCACAGTAAATGGTTAACCTCACTACGACTCTGTCTACATTGGCTCCGATTTAACTTGTTCAGTCAGAGTTTCAACACACTGCACCAGAACACTACATAGGTTATGCTGGTAACATAGACCAGTACAGCACCAGACTGAGCCCTTCAGCCCTCAAGGTTGTGCCAGCCCATTTAAATTAGTAACCAAATGCCCAGGTTAATTAATCCATCTACTTACATGATGTTCATATCATAAAAAAACAGAACTACAGCATCATACAGGACCTTCGAACCACATAGTTGTGCCTGAAGACACATGCTCAACACTTTAGGAATATTGTGTATTTAATAGTTCATTAATATTTAAGCAATCTTATTTACACATTGTTTGATTAAGCATTCTTGTTCGTTTAAATAATTAATTATAGATCACATGTAAAAATATGTTAATTACATACGTGATATGTGCGCACCTTGTTTAAAGTAAGCATGGTTACACTTGCATTTTCAGACTCCCGTGAGTTTCTTCTGAATTAATTTAATGTTTTGAAGTTACAAAACATAAGGAGGAACAGCTTTTTCCCCTCCACCACCAGATCTCTGAACATCCAACCCCTCCGCCACCAGATCTCTGAACATCCAACCCCTCCGCCACCAGGTCTCTGAACATCCATCCCCTCCGCCACCAGATCTCTGAACATCCATCCCCTCCGCCACCAGATCTCTGAACATCCATCCCCTCCGCCACCAGATCTCTGAACATCCATCCCCTCCGCCACCAGATCTCTGAACATCCATCCCCTCCGCCACCAGATCTCTGAACATCCATCCCCTCCGCCACCAGATCTCTGAACATCCACCCCCTCCGCCACCAGATCTCTGAACGTCCATCCCCTCCGCCACCAGATCTCTGAGCGTCCATCCCCTCCGCCACCAGATCTCTGAACGTCCATCCCCTCCGCCACCAGATCTCTGAACATCCATCCCCCCCGCCACCAGATCTCTGAACATCCATCCCCCCTGCCACCAGATCTCTGAACATCCATCCCCCCTGCCACCAGATCTCTGAACATCCATCCCCTCTGCCATCAGATCTCTGAACATCCATCCCCTCTGCCACCAGATCTCTGAACATCCATCCCCTCTGCCACCAGATCTCTGAACATCCATCCCCTCTGCCACCAGATCTCTGAACATCCATCCCCTCTGCCATCAGATCTCTGAACATCCATCCCCTCTGCCATCAGATCTCTGAACATCCATCCCCTCTGCCATCAGATTTCTGACTGTCCATCCCCTCTGCCATCAGATTTCTGAATGTCCATCCCCTCCACCATCAGATTTCTGAATGGTCCTTGACACTACCTAACATTCTTCTTTTACTTACACTATTTATATTCGTAATTTATAGTAATTTGATGTCTCTGCACTGTCCAGCTGATGCCACACGACACATTTCACATCATGTGAGTCAGTGATGATAAACCAGGTTCTGATCCTGAATCGTCTGCTCCTGGAGTACCAGTTGTAAGTTAGAAAGGCCAAGATGGCCTGTTTCCGTGCTGTAATTGTTATATAAGATCGGGGTTCAGTCCCCACCATTGTCGATACAGAGTTTGTACGTTCTTCCCGTGACCGCATCAGTACCCTCCGGGGGCTCCGGTTTCCTTCAGCATTCCAAAGACGTAGGAGTTTGTGTTAGTAAATTGTGGGCACGCTATGTCGGCACCAGTAACGTGGCAACACTTGTGGGCTGCCCCCACACATCCTCAGGTTCTGTTGGTCATTGACGTAAACAAAGCACTTCACTGTAAAAAAATACTCTTCCCAGGCTTTCAGCTGGGTACAGGTATTGATTATAACCGACGTTTCAAAGACATACTCTGCTGTCTTCGTCTGGGCGATATTGGTACCCAGCTGGAACCCCAAGAAGAGTTCACTCGTCATATACACTGGGACAGCACTAGATCCTTTTCTATTTCACTGTATGTTTCAATGTACATGTACCAAATAAATCTAAATCCTTAAATCCTATGTTCCTATGCCCACAAGAAAATGAATCTCAGGGTTGTATATGCTGACATATATGTACTTTGATAATAAAAATTTACTTTGAACCTCACTGTTCTCCTTCCTTTGCTCCCCACTGGAGCCACTAGATGGCGCATTGAGTCGTGTGTGTCAGAGCTTTGTGAATTTGCTGTCATACTGCCACCTAGTGGCAGCAGCCGGAACCCTCAACGCCATCAGGCATGCTGATGCATTGGAGCTGCAGCGGTGCTATCAGTGCAACGTTGCAACCATCAATGCAGCAGAGCTCATTGAGACCTTGGAGACTTCAAAGGAGACTCTGTAAGTCCAAAGCACAAAGTCATTACACACACCCAAGGATTTACAAACAGCTTTATTTATTTATTGATTCAGAGATACAGAACAGAAACTCTCAATTTAACCCCAATCTAATCACAGGACAATTTACAATGACCAAATAACCTACCTGGTACATTTTCGGACTGTGGGAGGAAACCAAGTCACTGGGGAAAACCCACGCATTGCATGGAGCACACAGTAGCGCAGTGGTTAGCACAGTGCTTTACGGTACCAATAACCCAGGTTCCATTCCACCCTCTGTCTGTAAGAGGTTTGTATATTCTCCCTGTGACTGCGTGGGTTTCCTCCGGGTGCTCTGGTACAGGTCGGTGGGTAAATTGGTCATTGTCTATTGTTCCGTAATAGGCTAGGGTTAAACTGGGGGTTGCTGGGCAGCACAGCACGAAGGGCCGAAGGGCCTGTTCTGCAGCCTAACTCATGATGTAAAGACTCCTTACAGAGGATGCCAGAATTGAACTTGGAATTCTGACCCCTGAGCTGTAATACCATCATGCTAACTACTACATTACTGTGGTATTTCTTCCCTTCCACCCTCAGTCCATGAACACTACCTCACTATTTTATTCTTCTTTTACACTAATTGTTTATTTGTATATAATTTTTACTGTAATTTACGGTGTGTTTTCTGTATTACAATGCACTGCTTGGGTACAGGGTGGAGATAATCTCTACCAAAGGAGGTGTAAGGCACTCCTTCCCTCCGCTAGCCTGCAGGTCACCCTCGGGCAAGGTGTAGCACCTGCTTAATTCCCCATTTTGGGTCACGTGAAGCCATGGGAGCAGGTGGTGGATGGTCGTACGAGCAGCCGGTACATATCACAAGACCTGGTTATGCGACCACTGACGCCAGGCAGACAATCTCTGAAGAGTATTGATAATGGCTGGGGTCACCCGTCTTGTAAAGACACTGCCCAGAAGAAGGCAATGGCAAACCACTTCTGTAGAAAATTTTGCCAAGAACAATCACGGTCATGGAAAGACCACGATTACCCATGTCATACGACACGGCACATAATGATGATGATGATGATGATGAATGTACTGCTGCCAAATTTCACAACAAATGTCAGTGACAATAAACCTGCTTCCAATTCTGATCCCATATCCAACTGAAGTTAGCTAGTGACAGGTGAGGGTTATCTCTGTCAGAGTCCACACCTATAGACCGTGGACCATCATCAGATTTATTATCATACAGACAAGTACATTCTCCAGGAGGACCACTACCTTGCCGTAGGGTTTGGAGGCTTGTGTGCCTCAATGGCCCAGAGAGCTGTGCTGGCTGCAGTCAGGGCTTCATGCTTTGGCTCTTGGTAGGATCACCCACACCCATGTCACAGGGTGGAGGCCAGACTAAGAGTGGTCTCCCAGTCCTCCAGGGTCGGGGGTTCAGCTCAGGACTAACAACCCTGACTGATTGAACAGAACTGGAAACAGCAGTGAAGAATCCTTTACATCTGAGTGCGATGGTTGCTGAGTCCGCACTCTGGGCTTGCAAGGCAGACAGAAGTGAGAACTGAGGGGAGCTGCTGACACAATGAAGGAATTGATGGACATCCCGGAGGAGGTGGTGGACCGTGACTGCTGCCCTAAACGCCAGTGGAGTAACGGGCTGCCGTCATAACGCACAGGTCCACGTGTGCACAGGTGCACTGAAAAACTTACTTGCCGCAGCATCGCTGGCCCACAGCATTCCATAAGCAGTATTGACAAGAAAAACATGAATTTTACATAAATTATGCACAATTTTTTCAAGAAATAACGCAATTAGAACAAAAAAAAGACAAATTCCATTTTTGTGCGACGTGATCAGGGTGTAATGTATTGATTTTTGTATCAGAGACCAACTCAGTCCGAGGTTGCACTGGAGGCAGCTCGTAAGTGTTTCCATGCTTCCGTCACCAACATAATGCGCTCACAACTCACTTACGCTGATCCATACGTCTTGGGAACTGGAGCACCCGCAGGAAACACACCGGTCACAGGAAGAACGCACAAACTCCTTACGGCCAGTGGCGGGAACGAAACCCCGATCGCTGATTAATGATCAATGATTGATAAGTTATCAGAATGTAAATGAATCCCATGTGATCACAAGATAGAACTTAACAGTCTGTTCGACCTGAGCCCGGAACCTTTAAGCAGAATTTAAGCAAAGAGAATCAGAAGGAAGTGAGGACAGTAAAATCCGTCGCGAGAATTACCGGTGTCTCCTACCACCCCTATTTGTAACATCTACCAGGAGCATTGTAGGTGAAAAATCCAAAGCGTTATTGAGGACCCCTACCACCCATCCCACAATCTCTTTGAACAACTACCATGAGGAAGGAGGTACAGGCGGATTGGGACAAGGACTGTCAGACTGGGTAACAGCTTCTCCCCTCAGGCTGTTAGACGAATGAATACCCTGTCACCACTGAGGTCTCGTCACTAGGACAGCGAGCATTTTACTGTTTACCTGTGCTATGCACTACATAGATTTTGGCTTGTATTTTATTAACTTATTTATGATAATATTTTGATTTCTGTGCTGCATATAATATGTTTTGTGCACCGGAGGAGTGTTGATTCATTCGGTGGTATATATGTACAGTCAGATGATGAAAAACCTGAAATTAAACTTGAGATTGACTAAAATGGAGTGGACAATGAGATAAGCACGTTGGGCAATGGACAAGTCATGGCCACTGTTCAAGGAGATGAGATTCCCTGCAGAATTATATCCCAGTGAGGAATGGAAAGATACAGGAGGAGATGAACAATGAAATAAGCGTAAGAAGTCCATCAAACTGATAAGCACAAGATGTCAAAGGTCAGCTACAGATCCAAAACTTGGGATAACTAACAAGGAGAACTGGAAACAAAATTCAAGAAGGACAGAAGAGATTATAAGGGCAAAATGTAAAAGCTAGCAGTAGTGGTGGTGGTTGTCCATCGTGTTTGATGATGAGAGGAAGCCTGTGCGGGAGAGTTTTTAACTGGAAAAACCATTGCACTAGGGCAGTTCCACTCTCTCTATCTCCGGGTCCAGTGGTACGAACAAGTGTCACAAACCAGGGTCTTCCTTGGTTGCAGTGGGTGACCATGACGTCTTCTGTACCTCGTCATGCCCTTCGCTCTCCACAGAGCGTTGCAGAACTGCCAATATGGCCATTGGATCTTATCCACCCAGCACACCAGGGCAGACTTTTCGCGCCAGGACAAGCCTGTCCCTCTCTCACCAGGGTAGTCATAGTCACAGTCATACCTTATTGATCCTGGGGGAAATTGGTTTTTGTTACAGTTGCACCATAAATAATTAAATAGTAATAAAACCATAAATAGTTAAATAGTAATACGTAAATTATGCCAGGAAATAAGTCCAGGACCAGCCTAAGTCAGGGTGTCTGACCCTCCAAGGGAGGAGTTGTAAAGTTTGATGGCCACAGGCAGGAATGACTTCCTATGATGCTTTGTGCTGCATCTGGGTGGAATGAGTCTCTGGCTGAATGTACTCCTGTGCCCACCCAGTACATTATGTAGTGAATGGGAGACATTGTCCAAGATGGCATGTAACTTGGACAGCATCCTCTTTTCAGACACCACCGTCAGAGAGTCCAGTTCCATCCCCACAACATCACTGGTCTTACGAATGAGTTTGTTGATTCTGTTGGTGTCTGCTACCCTCAGCCTGCTGCCTCAGCACACATGAGCAAACATGATCGCACTGGCCACCACAGACTCGTAGAACATCCTCAGCATTGTCCGGCAGATGTTAAAGGACCTCAGTCTCCTCAGGAAATAGAGACGGCTCTGACCCTTCTTGTAGACAGCCTCAGTGTTCTTTGACCAGTCCAGTTTATTGTCAATTCATATCCCCAGGTATTTGTAATCCTCCACCATGTCCACACTGACCCCCTGGATGGAAACAGGGGTCACCGGTACCTTAGCTCTCCTCAGGTCTACCACCAGCTCCTTAGTCTTTTTCACATTAAGTTGCAGATAATTCTGCCACACCATGTGACAAAGTTTCCTACCGTAGCGTTGTACTCAGCCTCATCTCCCTTGCTGATGCATCCAACTATGGCAGAGTCATCAGAAAACTTCTGAAGATGTAGAGGCCACCAGTACGAGTATCAGTAAGTATATAAAGTCCCGAAGGCCAGAGCCTGGCTCTGTGAATCTATGCATGCCCGCTGGGGAAGTCAGCACCCAGTGTCTGCACCAGAATGTGTGGTGACACTTGCAGGCTGCCCCCAGCACATCCTTGGGTTGTGTTGGTTGTTAACACAAAAGATGCAATTCACTGTATGTTTCGATGCATATGTGATAAATACATCTGAATCCAAAATCTGAAACCTGACTGAAAACTGACTCCATCAGTTATCACCCTTCAACCATCAGTTATCACCCTCAACCATCAGTTATCACCCTTCAACCATCAGTTATCACCCAAACCATCAACCATCAGTTATCACCACTCAACCATCAGTTATCACCCCTGAACAGTTGTCACCCTCATCCATCAGTTATCACCCCGAACCCTCAGGCTCTCGAACCAGAAGGGGATAACTTCATTCAACTTCACTCAGCCCATCACTGACTGTTCCCACAACCTGTGGACCCACAAACAAAAACCCTTCATTTCATCGCCTTGATAGTGATCGCTTAATTAATTAATTAAATAATTTTGGCTTCTTTGTATTTTTGAGTAGGCCCGTAGGAAAATGAACCTCAGGGTAGTATATGGTGACATACTGTACATGTATTTTGATAATAAATTTACTTTGAACCTAAACTTTGGGATCTCACAGAAGGAGACTAGACAAATAGTTCAATTGTCAAAGGCAAAGATTTGAGATTCAAGTTTATTTCTCACGTGTACATCAAAACAAACAGTGAAATGCATCATTTGCATGAACAACCAACACACCCCTAGGTGCACTGGAGGCAACTGTCACCACACATTCCACATTCCAATTCCAACGAAGCACGGCCACAAAGCTCGGCAGAACAACAGAGCACAGCAAAAAATGAAGAACAACAGCAAACACACACACACACATGTATACACACACACACACACACGTACACACACATACACACACACACATACATACACACACACACGTACACACACATGTACACACACACACTCACACGCACACATACACACACACAGTCTCACACACATACACTCTCTCACACACACACACACACACACACACACACACACACACACACACACACACACACACACTGTGACAGGAATACACATAGATTAAGATGTTAGCTGTCCTGTGTGATCAGCAGTTGGTCTGTCACCTGTCTTCAGGAGAGAGAGAGATAAGGGAAACAATGGAGCAGCATTTGGAGATGTGTAATGAAGGGGAAGGAGAGCTGTCAAGAGCGGCTCCCCCCTTGAACCCTGAACTGTTTGAAGTGATGGGCAGGCGATACCTCAGCAGGGGGATAAAAAGGGACAGGTTCGCTAAGGCAGCACACACACGACACCCGAGGTAACGAGACTCTGGAAGCGGTGCGCCTCTCACAAGTCGGTGGGAAGCTTTTGGACGGCTGATCGCGGGATCAAGCCATAAACGCACAGGGTGGAAAGGCACGATCGGCGGGAACCTGGTGTGTGTCCACCCTTGCCTGGGTGCCAGGTTCAGCGCAGGGAAACGATCGTATCTGGAAACAGAGGGGTCACGGTCGGTGACCTCAGATGACATCACAAAGGACTCGCCCGAAAGCTGACTGTGAAGGTCTGTGTGTGGAAGCTGTGTTGAATATTCATTCGTTTTGCTCTCTCTCCTCCCCCCCCCACTGTCCATCGCCATGAACTGAACTAAATTGAACTGAACTTTGTGTCACTTTGAAACTGGTCATTTACCCCTAGACAACGATAGAGCTTGATTGATCCTGTTATCTTAATTCTGTGCACATGTGTGTTTATCATTGCTGAACTGTTGCATTTATTATCCTTTTGATTAGAGTACTGTGTTGCTTGTTTCTTTAATAAAACTTTCTTAGTTCTAGTAATCCAGACTCCAACTGAGTGATCCATTTCTGCTGGTTTGGCAACCCAGTTACGGGGTACGTAACAACACGTATATATATACACACACACACACACACACATACACACACACACACACACACACACACACACACTCCTTTAACCTCAGGGCCGGCCTCCAGTGGACTGGGACTCGGACCTGAAGACACTGGGCTTCAGCTCTGGCCAGTGGGCCTTGATTTCCAGATTTCCGATTTCTCCTCGGGCCTTGATCCTTGGCATCAACCCCAGGACATGTCTCCAACCTTCAGCGGACACAGACTCGGGCCTGGAGACACTGACCTTCAGTTTTGCTGGTGAACTCGCAGAGTTTCATAGACTAGTCTCTGGCCATTGGGCCTCAACCTCTGGACTTCCGATTCAACCCTCAGGGTTTGATCCCTCCACATTGATCCCAGGCCAGACGATCATCAAACAACAGGCCTCAAACTCCAGCCTTCTGATGGCAGGACCTCAAATGCTCTGACTTGAGCTCTGGCCTTGCCGATTTGTGGACCCTGAGGGTCATTCATTGGACCCCGTTCCTCCTGCCCAGATGGAGCTCTGGCTCCTGAAACCACCAACTACTCGTTGACCTGGAGGGGACCTCATCCTCTCTCTGTTGGTCCCACATTCGACATCTGATCTGCTCTATGGATGTGTAGTATTGACTGGCTACATCACCGCCTGGTGTGGAAAATTCTACAAAAAGTAGTGGATACAGCACGGTCCAGCACAGGTAAAGCTCTTCCCATCTTTGAGCACATCTACAGGGAATACTGTCGCAGGAAAGCAGCATCCGTCATCAGGGACCCCATCACCCAGGACAGGCTCGCTTCTTGCTGCTGCTGTCAGGAAGAAGGTACAGGAGCCTCAGGACTCACACCACCAGCTTCAGAAACAGTTACTACCCCCTCAAGCATCAGGCTCCTGAACCAAAGGGGATAACTTCACTCAACTTCACTTGCCTCATTATTAAAATGCTTCCACAGACAATGAACTGACTCTTAATCTCATGTTCTCGATATTTATTGCTTATTTATATATTATTATTCTTTCTTTGTTTTTGTATTTGGACTGGTTGAACACCAAGTTGGCGGTCTTTCATTGATTCTGTTATGGTTAAATATTACGGATTCACTGAGTATGCCGGCAAGAAAATGAATCTCAGGGTTGTACATGGTGACATATATGTACTTTGATAATAAATTTACTTTGAACCCTATGTATTCATGTACATTTTGACCTTAAGTGTTTCTGTCATGTTTCCCTGTGTGTTGCGTATGGGACGTAATGTGAGATGGCATTCTGGGTAGATGACCTACAATCAAAATACGCAGCAACACACGTTTGTTCCTCACTTCTCCGTCTCTCTCGTGTGTGTTATTCATGGTCATTCAGCTCCCCAGTACCATAATCAAAACAGTGCCTACAAGGTGACAAGTGTTCACCCGGTATTTATTGTTTTGTTCCCTATGGCAAGAAAAATCTGTGTGTAACGCTGGCGTGGCACCACTGTGAAATGTGGGGGAAAGACTTGAATATTTTTGCATTGTGAATCAAATTTCAGATGATATTCATTGTTCCTACTTTTCTAAAGAGTTTAACTTGCTAGGCTTGGTGATAAGCCTTATGAGGACATAGTTTTGAAGGATCACTGTTCATCTAAACCTTTGCTTACAGCCGAGAGGTTTCGATTTCATGTAAAGGAACCAAGAGGAAGGCGCGGATACTTCACAGCTTGTGGCAGTGCTGAAGCGATTGTCTGAACACTGTGATTCTGGGCAGTGGCTGAATGTCACGTTACATGATAGACTCGTGTGTTGTCTGCATAGTGAGGTGATGCAGAAGCATTTGCTTACGGAAGACAGGCCAACAGGTAGTTGAGATTAGTACATCTATGGAGGTGGCAGCTAAAGAGGCACAGCTAATTGAGTCCTGATGAAGGGTCTCGGCCCGAAACGTCGACTGTACCTCTTCCTGGAGATGCTGCCTGGCCTGCTGCGTTCACCAGCAACTTTGAGGTGTGTTACAGCTAGTAAGGACATCTTCCCAAGTCCATAAAGTTTCCACTGACTTTAAGAATAAAACATCTATTGGCAATCAGTGTTAGCATTATGACTAAACTGGGTATTCAGCAGAAGAATGCTGGATTAAGGAATTAGATTACAGAAGTTGTGGCAAAAAGGGACATACTGAACGTGCTTGTAAAAGCAAAAAGGCACTGTCAACCAGAGAACAATCTAACAAAGAAAAATGACTTTTGGAAAATGAAAAAGATCGAGCATATTGAGGACGGACTGAGTGACTCTCACTCTGTGGTGGGAGAAGCTTTGCGTGTCTTATCTGTGTCAGGACACAAGGACGGATGTTGGGTGACCCCGCAGTGGGTTAAGGCCACAGTGTGCATGCAGGTGGACGTGGTGCTGCAGTTTTGCTGGTGTCAGAGACAGTTTACAAGGAGAAATTGTAACAGTTCACCCCAGATGGAGCAGGTGTAAAGACTTACCCAGGCAATGTTGTTCTAGTGAGGGGAGGAGTACATGTCACCGTGGAGATTAACAAACAGAGAAAGAAACTCCCACTGCACATTGTTAAAGGTAGTCATCCAGCACTTCCAGGTCTGCCTGGGGTTAGAGCAGCTCAAACTCGGCTGGCACGAAGTGTGCTTGATCGGTGGGAGCATGGGCCTACAGGAGGAATTGAAGAATCATGCAGACGTATTCAATGGAGAATGGCTCCAGCCACTGCACTGAAGAAGAGACAGCTTTGCACCAGGTTTAGCCTGCTAAGACCCTCAAACACAAAACAGATTGTGCTAAATGAACAGAAAACCCAAGCAGAGAGACGTGCCAGAGCGAAGTACTGAAGTGTCACAGCAGGAGAGACTACTTGCCGGAGCTGCATCTCTGGAGCAAAATGGGTACCCGCTACCCGCGAAGGTGGTGGCACAAACTTGTCCTGTGTCATACACAGTGGAAACCAGCAACCATAACATCTGGAGAAGGCATTTGATCAGCTGTTGCCCACTTCTGAGGCTCCTGAAAACCAACACAAGCTGACCAATCCAGATTCAGTTGTAGGAATGGGACAGGATTCTGAGGCAATGACTGCAGAACCTCTGTTCAGATCAAATTACATAGCCAGTGCTCCCCCATTACCTGTACTTTCTGAGGTCCCCCCTACTGACAATACAGTACCCAAGCCAAGATCTATACATACACCACCGAGAGATAAAATGACTTTGGTGTCATCCCCAGGTCATTTGGCACCTTCAAAGCAGGGTTCACAACAGACCCCTCAGTTAATGTTGGGGTTCAAGGCATAAAAATGATTGGGAAGCTCTGCCTCAAAGGAACAGGTGGCCTCCAGGCAGCTGAATCCCTAGTCTCTATTCCCAGACATAACCCTCAGCACATGGGGCAGAATAATCCATAGGGTTATGTCTGGGAATAGAGACAGTCGACCTCCTTTCCCTAGTTTAGCCAAAAATGTTTTTAGTCGTTTGTTGAATTTGATGATTACGCCATTGAATGTTAACAGTTCAGCAGCTGGTCTGTGTTCGGGAAGGGGGGGAGAAACTATTAAAATAAGGGGAAGGGATATGCTATGTATTCATGGTCATTTTGACCCTGACGGGTTGTTTTATAGCTTCCCTGTGTGTTACGTACTGAATGTAATGTGAGACGGCGTTCTGGGTTGACGACCTACAAGCAAAATAAACGGCTGCACTTTTCTTCCTCACCTCTCCGTCTCTCGTGCGCGTTATTCACAGCCACCCGGTTCTCCAGTACCACAAACGTAACACAAGCATCATAGAAAATAATAATAATGAAAACCAATGGATGAATATGAAACATATCTGGAATATCAACAAGTAAAGAAAATGGGTCGTAGAGTGATAAGGGGAAAACTTTAGATAGAATTTACTTTAAGGCTTAAGAAAATCTGCCAAACAGAGCTCAACAGTAAAAATGTAACTAAAGTGATACACACTTTCGCTAGACCTCGGTTAACATATTCTTTTGGCGTCATATCATGGTCTGAGACCAATATGGAAAACTTACAAAGAAAAATAAGTACAGAAATGACAGTACTTATCTAAGCATTGAGTGTGCTTAGATTAACACTACCTAGGGCAGAAGGGGGAAGAATAACAGACATTAAAAATCAATGCAGCAGAAAGATAAAACTTACAAGGAAATATTTTCATCAACAGACAGTTCAGCAGCTGGTCTGTGTTTGGGGGGGGTGGAGAAACTGTTAAAATAAGGGGAAGGGATATGTTATGTCGACAAAAAAGCCTTGCAGAGGGTGTTTACGGGAGCAGAGAAGGTTATTGGGGTCTCCCTACCTTCTGTCCAAGACCTCTTTCAGAGTCGATGCCTCCAGAAGACACGGTACATCATTAAAGACCCTTCACACCCTCTCCATGAACTGTTTGTTCTTCTGCCATCAAGCAAACGTTACAGGAGCATCAAAACTAAAACCACAAGGCTACTAAACAGCTTCCTCCCACAGGCAGTCAGACTGCTAAATAGCTGCTCTACCTGACTCTGCTTTGGACACTTAACTTGCACTGGACACTTATAACTTGATTTTAACTGACATGTGGCTGTTGTGTTTTACTATTTATTGTTATGTTTATTATTTAGTGTTGCATTTGTTATGTTATGATTGCACTGCTCCTGAGAAACGCTGTCTCATTCTGCCCCGCAGAGCTGATGTACGGTTAGAATGACAATAAAGTTTTTTGAATCTTGAATCTTGAATCAGGAATCAGGAATCAGCACTACACACAAGCATATGCAATTCTGATATGAAGTACATACCACTAAACTTAAGTGAGAGCACAACCCAGAAAAATGAAGAAATTATCACCATTGAAGAAAAAGTTAACCAATGGAAGAGCATGACCCTCCATGGAAGACATCCCCACGATCTGAGCAGACTAGATATTGACAAGGAAGCATTAACCGCCTGGCTCAGTGTTGAGACCTCTTCTCTGAAACAGAAGGGTTCCTTATAGCAATACAGGACCAGGTGGTTAAATCAAAAAAAAAATCAAAAGTACATAATAAAAGTCCAACAAATTCAAGACAATAAATGTAGAAAATGCCAAGAGAAACCAGAAACAATCCAACACATTACAGGATCCTGTAGCGGTTTAACTCAATCTGATTACTTACACATGCCCAATCAAGTGGGAAGCATCATTCACCGAAGTCTTGCTTTAAAATACAAAACTCATAAAAGAAACCGAACCTTATTATAAATACAAGTCTGATCGAATTTTAGAGTCAGAATCCCACAAATTATAATACGACCGATCTATTATTACAGATAGAACAATCCATAATGACCGTCCGGATATAATATTACAGGATAAATAAGCAAGAACAACTTACTTAATAGAAATAGCCATTCCAAACACACATAACATAGAGAAGTCATTAAGTGAAAAACACCAGAAATATGCTGAATTAAAAGGGGAAATTGAAAGACTTTGGAACATGGCTGAGGTATATATTGTTCCAATAGTAATATCTACAACTGGTATCATCCCAAAGTCACTACACAATAGCATTAAACAATTAGGGCTACACAGCAATGTTTATATAAATTTCCAGAAAGCCACAATAATAAACACCATTAGAATAATAATAAAAAAATAATAAGATCATAGTAAATGATAATAGTACATATGTGTTACTCTATACTACCTTGAGATTAATTTCCTTGCAAACATTTACAGGACTGGGAATCATTACAAGGAAAAATCAGAAGAGTGAAACACATTTTGCAAGAGAGTTTTATGGTCAAAGTTAATTTGCAAGCCTTGTTAATACTAACAGATGCATGGGAGGAATTAAATACCATTGCTATCAGTAGATAATTAGTAATAGACAAACTAATAGGGTTAAAGACTGATAAGTCCCCTGGAACCAGGTCTGTGCATAATTATATCTTGAAAGAGTTGGCTGCAGAGATAATGGACGTGGTGTTTGTTATCTTGCAAAGATCCTCGGATTCTGCAGAAGAACCGTAAGATTTGAAAGCTGTCAGTGCGACACCCTTGACAGTCCTTCTCTGCTGCCTGTCCCACACCCCTCCCGTGGTGATGCACCCTCGCTATCCCCCGCATCCTCTGCTCCCACCAGATTAACAAACTCGTTCTCCGCTCCACGTTGACTAATACAGTACTGTGCACAAGTCTTAGACACCCTAGCAATGTATATGTGCCTAAGACTTTTGCATAATACTGTAGGTTAGTTAGCGTAAAACCTATTATTGAGGAAATGTTGGAATTGATCATTAAATTGATAAAAGGAGAACATTTGGCAAGTTGTAATCTGTTTGATCAGAATCATCATGGCTTTGTGAAGAGAAGAATCACAGAACATTACAGTACACTAAGATCCTTCGGCCCACGATGTTGTGCTGACCCTTTAACCTACTGTAAGATCAATCTAACCCTCCTCCCACATAGCTCTCCATTTTCCTATCATCCATTTGCCTATCTAAGAGTGTCTTAAATGTCCCGAATGTTTCTGCCTCTCCCACCCCTGGCAATGTGTTCCACCACATACCACTCTCTATGTAAGGAACCTACCTCTATCATGTCTGACAGATTCAGTAGGGCTCTTGAAAGGAGTGTTACCTGATGCAGATAGCGGCGTGGAGGGGGAACGTCGATATAATTAGATTTTCAAACCGCATTTTTAACAAGGTGCTGGGTTTAACAATTTGTGAGGTATGAGCTTGGTGTTGGGGATGACACATTGACAGAGAACTGGGTAACAGCAGGAGGAGAAGAGGGGATAATGGGGACATTTTCAGGCTGGCGATCGTTAACTGGTGACGTACCAAAGGGACCAATGCTGGGACCGCAGCTGCCCGTTGTACTAACAAGAAAGGGAGTAAATGAACTACAGCAGGTTTTTGGATGGGTTTGGTTTATTATTGTCACATGCATCGTAGAAAGCATTCTGTCTGGACTCCCCACGGCTTTGGATGGTCACTGCTCTGCAGAGAACTGTGGACACTCTGCTCAGCACATCACGAAAACCAGCCTCCCCTCCACGGTCTACACATCTCATTTCCTCGTTAAAGCAGCCAGCTTAATCAAAGACCCTGCCCTCCCCACAGGTTCTCCCTTCTCCCCTCTCCCATCAGGCAGAAGAAAGCATGTACCACCGGGCTCAACCCCACTGTTATCAGACGCTTGGATAGACCTCCTGTACGATAAGTTGGACTCTTGGCTTCACTCTACCTTGTTATAATCTTGCTCTTTATTGTTTACCTGCACCGCAAATTTTTCCAGTAGCGGTTACACTTTATTCTGCATTGTTGTTTTTCTACGGCAATGCACTGTGGAATGATCTGATCTGTGTGGACAGTATGCAAGACCAGCTTTCCAATGTACTTTGATATCTTGGCTGCTCAGGGCTTCGTGTCCACAGACTCACTTTTGTTCTGAATGCTGTTGCTTGCTTTTATTGTTTGGCACGATTTGTCTTTCTTTTCTCGGTCTCCGCACATTTTTTTTTAATGAGTACTTTCTGGTTTCTTGTTTTGTGGTGGCCCATAAGGAGGTGAATCTCAAAGCCATATAATTTATATTTACTTTGATAATAAATGTTCTTCAAACTTTGAACTTACATGTGACATAAGTAACCAATTCAAACCCACCAATCATGAGGATCGTTTTTATCAGGTGCTGGTTTGTTACATATACCAAAGGGCTCTTATAATCCTGCTCAGTTGTCCTATCCTGACAACATCTCGAAGCATTTTTATCACCAATCCCTTAATAAAATGAAATTCAAATTACACAAACTCAGGTGAGCCAGTCATTATCACGTTATCACCATAACGTTTGGGGATGCTTGAGTCATAGAGCACTGCAGCGACAAAACAGGCTGTTCAGCCCATCTATTCCATGCTGGGCTGATCTTCTTCCTGGTCCCATGTTTCCTCACTTGGACTATAGCCGTCTATACCTCCCTCTCCATGCATTTGAACCTGCATCCACCACCTCAGCTGGCAGCTCCTCCCCCACTCTCACCACCCTCTGAGTGAACAAGTTCCCCCTTAAATATTTCACCTTTCACCCTTAAACCATGACCTCTGGTCGTAGTCCCACCCAACCTCAATGGGAAAAGCCTGCTTGCATTTACCTTATCTAAACCCCTCATAATTGTGTATACCTCTATCAAATCTCCCCTCATTCTCCTACACACCAGGGAATGTTCCAAACTTATTCAACCTTTCCCTGGGTCTCATGTCCTTAAGACCTGACAATATCCTTGTAAACTTCCTCGACACTCTTTTTCAATCTTATTGACATCCTTCCTATGCGGGAGAGGGGGTGGGTTTGACCAGAACTGCACACAATATTCTAAATTAGGTCTTACCAATGTTTTATACAACTTCAACATAACATTACAATTCTTGTACTCAGTACTTTTGATTTAGGAGCTACAATGTGGCAAAAGCTTTCTTTACGGCTCTATCTACTTGGAATGCCACTTTCAGTGAATTATGGATCTGTATTCCTAGACCCCTCTGTTCCACCACACTCCTCAGTGCCTGACCATTCACTGTAGTCCTATCCTGGTTTGTCCTCCCAAAGTGTAACACCTCACACTTGTCTGCATTAAATTCCATCAGCCGTTTTCCTCAGCCTCATTTACTGGCAGCCACATTTCCCAGGTAGCTCTGCCGTGGACGGTCCCAAGTCCGACTGTGAAAGGAGGAGGTTTGGGTACAGGGCTAACACCACCATCCCGTAAGAACTTAAGAGCGACAGGAATGGCAACAGGAGCTCCAAAGACCTCGTCCCTGGGAGAGGAGGGATCTTCGATGGGGTACACCTGGGGCAATTTGAAAGACTGGCCCAGGAGAGAGGAGCCTTGTGCTGTCAGTGGCCTATGCCCCAGTAGGGGTGATGGGCTGAAATAGGTATATTTTACATGCTACATCAGTGTCTACGTCTATAGTCACAGATTCACAGAGCACTATAGCACAGAAACAGACCCTTCAGCCCATCTAGTCCATGCCAAAATGTAATTCTGTCTAATCTCTCTTTCTCTCCGTCTTGTTTTACAGCAGTTGGCACCCAGCTTAATGGTGCATTACCACCACCTTCTGCTCCAGAGTGTGCAATAGACTTACATTCTAAATCCCTTCACCCAATCACACACCCACACATCCCCTAACCTGCACTTTATCCTCCCACCTTTCGCCACCCTAGTACCCTATTCCTGCTTATCCGTCATATCCTATAAAAACCCCTGTACCCCTAATTCTGTCTGATCCCATTGACCCACCCATTTTAACTGGCTGCCATATTTCCCATGATACATCAGTGTCCACACTTCATTGTCTGGAAACTGCAACAGAATGACCTATAGCTGCCTGAAATGCAAATCTTTGCTTGTATTTAACTAATATGTAAAGATTTTATGCCAAGTTAGTAATCAATTGATTATGATTAAAACTCTGCATAAGATCCAAGATTTAAGATGATTTATTCAGTATGAGAGTGAAGGAGAACAAGTCTGGATCCAGCACAGCATAAAACAATCTCAACAAGCGTAAACAAAACAATAAAAAACTCAGAAGAAAACACAATAAGTATAAAAATAAAAGCAATCCCCAGAACACGAGGAACAAATAGCTGTTATTACCTATAGGCGGTGGCGTAGTGGTTGGTGTTATGCTACTGCAGCCCAGGGCTTTGCAGTTTGGAGTTCAATTCCAGTGCAGTCTGTAAGGAGTTTGTACATTACCCCTTGTGACTGCATGGGTTTCCTTCAGCTGCTCCACTTTCCTTCCACAGACTAAGACGTAGGGGTTAGTAGGCTAATTGGTCACTGTGAATTGTCCTGTGATTAGGCAAGGATTAAGTAGGCGGGTTGCTGGGCAGTGTGGCTCCTTGGACTGGAAAGGCTGGTTTCACACTGAATCTCTAAACAAATAAGTAAACGCAACACTAAATGGTGGCCTTGTTGAGGCGTTGATCAGCCTGACAGCTTGGGGAAAGTAACTGTTTCTGGGCCCAGTGGTCCTGGTGAGGCTGTTGCGTAGCCTTTTCCCTGACGGGAGAGGAACAATCCGTTCGCGAGCGGTGGGGGTGCGAGCCTCCGTGCTGTTGCCGGAGCATTTCGGGGACCGTTCTGAATACGTGTGCTGGGTGGTAGGAAAGCTGGTGCCGGTGATGCATTGGGTAGTTTTGATCTTATGTGACGCTAGCAAGCACGGGGAAACTGTCAGCCCACACCCGATCCAGGAGATTCAGTGTCCATGCCTCTGCTCCTTTTAATCCTGATGAGGCAAGGAATTTCTGTGGAAGATTTCCAGCTGCACACTTCCTCTTCCTCCACAAACAATATCAATAGTCTGCCTGTTATCTCTCAGGTGAGAAATGTGCGGATTCCCAGATCACACTCAAGGATTTTGTACGTCGTCCGGACTGTCACCCTGGTGCATGTCTGAGTGTCGCAACCGTGGAGGCTCCGTCCTTCAAGACCTGACACGCGACTCGTCACTCACCAGGCTGCAGCTGATCTCTGCCCTCCCGTACAGTCTGAGTCCTGTGATAACATTTCATGTAGACGTGCTCAGTGCTGGGGAGGGCTTTACCTCTGATGGACTGGGCCGTATCTACTACAGTTTGTCGGATTTTCCATTCGAGGGTACTGGTGTTTCCATACCAGGCTGTGATGCAGCCAGTCAATATAGTCACCACCACACATCTATAGAAGTTTGTCAAAGTATAAAATTTCATGCCAAATCTCTGCGAATTCCTAAGAAAGTGGAGGCATTGCCGTGCTTCCTTCATATTTGCTCTTATATACTGGGCACAGGACAGGTTCTCTAAAATAATAACACAGAGGAGCTTAAAGTTGCTGACACTCCACCTGATGAGGACTGGATAGTGGACCGCTGGCTTCCTCCTCCTGAAGTCAGTAACCAGCTCCTTGGTCTTGTTGACATTGAGTAACTAATCTTCCCCCTAGATGCCGATTCACCACCACCTCTGCTTTGGCCTATGACAATGGTGTCATCAGCAAACTTGATATAGAAACATAGAAAACCGACAGCATGATATAGGCCCACAAAGTTGTGCCGAACATGTCCCTACCTTAGAAATTACTAGGCTTACCCATAGCCCTCTATTTTTCTAAGCTCCATATACCTATCCAAAAGTCTCTTAAAAGACCCTATCGTATCCGCCTCCACCACCGTTGCCGGCAGCCCATTCCACGCACTCACCACTCTCTGCGTAAAAAACTTACCCCTGACATCTCCTCAGTATCTACTCCCAAGCACCTTAAACCTGTGCCCTCTTATGGCAGCCATTTCAGCCCTGGGAAAAAGCCTCTGACTATCCACACAGTCAATGCCTCTCATCATCTTCTACACCTCTATCAGGTCACCTCTCATCCTCCGTCGCTCCAAGGGGAAAAGGCCATGTTCACTCAACCTGTTTTCATAAGGCATGCTCCCCAATCCAGGCAACATCCTTGTAAATCTCCTCTGCACCCTTTCTATGGCTTCCACATCCTTCCTGTAGTGAGGCGACCAGAACTGAGCACAGTACTCCAAGTGGGGTCTGACCAGGGTCCTATATAGTTGCAACATTACCTCTCAGCTCCTAAATTCAGTTCCCCGATTAATGAAGGCCAATGCACCGTATGCCTTCTTAATCACAGGGTCAACCTGCGCAGCAGCTTTGAGCGTCCTATGGACTCGGACCCCAGGATCCCTCTGATCCTCCACACTGCCAAGAGTCTTACCGTTAATACTATGTTCTGCCATCATATTTGACCTACCAAAATGAACCACTTCACACTTACCTGGGTTGAACTCCATCTGCCACTTTCAGCCTGGTTTTGCATCCTATCAATGTCCTGCTGTAACTTCTGACAGCCCTCCACACTATCCACAACACCTCCAACCTTTGTGTCATCAGCAAACTTACTAACCCATCCCTCCACTTCCTCATCCAGGTCATTTATAAAAATCACTAAGAGCAGGGGTCCTAGAACAGATCCCTGAGGCACACCACTGGTCACCGACCTCCATGCAGAATATGACCCATCTACAACCACTCTTTGCCTTCTGTGGGCAAGCCAGTTCTGGATCCACAAAGCAATGTCTCCTTGGATCCCATGCCTCCTTACTTTCTAAATGAGCCTTGCATGGGGCACTTTATCAAATGCCTTGCTGAAATCCATATACACTACATCTACTGCTCTTCCTTCATCAATGCGTTTAGTCACATCCTCAAAAAATTCAATCAGGCTCGTAAGGCACGACCTGCCTTTGACAAAGCCATGCTGACTATTCCTAATCATAGTATACCTGTCCAAATCTTCACAAATCCTGCCTCTCAGTATCTTCTCCATCAACTTACCAACCACTGAAGTAAGGCTCACTGGTCTATAATTTCCTGGGCCATCTCTACTCCCTTTCTTGAATAAGGGAACAACATCTGCAACCCTCCAATCCTCCGGAACCTCTCCCGACCCCATTGATGATGCAAAGGTCATCGCCAGAGACTCAGCAATCTCCTCCTTCGCCTCCCACAGTAGCCTGGGATACATCTCATCCGGTCCCGGTGATTCATCCAACTTGATGCTTTCCAAAAGCTCCAGCACATCCTCTTCCTTAATAACTACATGCTCAAGCTTTTCAGTCTGCTGTAAGTCATCCCTACAATCGCCAAGATCCTTTTCCATAGTGAATACTGAAGCAAAGTATTCATTAAGTACCTCTGCTATTTCCTCCGGTTCCATACACACTTTTCCACTGTCACACTTGATAGGTCCTATTCTCTCACGTCTTATCCTCTTGCTCTTCACATACTTGTAGAATGTCTTGGGGTTTTCCTTAATCCTGCTCACCAAGGTTGTGCCTGTGATAGAGCTGAGTCTATGACCCTCTTGTGATCCTTTTCTCAGTTACTGACTATATTGAGACCGAGATAAAGACTTGGGTTAGTAAAGGATATTAAGGGCAGGTACAATACTGTAGTACCATTATCGAAGCAAGGGAGAGGCTTGGAGGGAGTGGGACGGACGCAGGAGACTGGGACTTGCTGAGTGGGTACTGGGTTGGCATGAGCTCACTGGGCCAAAGGGCCTCGATCAGCACTGTACGAGGACGGCAAGGTAGCAGGGCCGTTCGTGCTGCGCTTTGGGGCACCGGCGATCTGCACCGCAGGTTCAAATCCCAGAGCAGTCCGTGAGAAGTTTGTGCGCTCTCCCCGTGACCCCGTGGGTGTTATCCGGGTTCTCGGCGCCCACGTACGAGTTCGGGGTAGTAAGTTGTGGGCATGCTGTGTTGGCGCGGGAAGCGTGGTGACCCTGCGGGCTGCCCCAGCGCATCCTCGGACGGTGTTAGCTGTTCACGCAAACTACGCATCCCACTGTATGGTTCAATGTACATGTGACAAATAAAGCTAATCACTGATCTTGATAGCTCAGTGTTGTGGTTATGGCGGATGAGTGGTACCGACGTATGACATGAGCCGGTATCTTACCGAATGGCAGAGCAGGCAGACAAGGGCCGAAAGGCTTTGCCGCCGCTTCTATGTATTCTGCTCTGTGGTGGCGTTTTGACCGGTGGATCGCGTTGTCACTTTGCATTCGCTGCTCGTCTATGATTTGCTCGGGTGGGCGTACGCTCCTTTATTGTAACACCCTTTCCCCTCGAAACTGCTCCGGGAAACCTTGCCTCGCTCCCCCCCCAGCCGACCTGCTCGGTAATAAAGTCAGATTTATGCACAACGGCAACCAGGAGCTGTGCAGAGGCGCTGCAGACACACGGAGGGAACCGATTAACCCGGTGGCTGCCGGAGCCCTTATTATGCAGCAGGCACAATGGAAAATGCAGAGCTTTGCGGACCAAAATGTGCAATGCAAAATAAGGCAAAGGCTGAGTTAAATTCTTGGCAGGTGGCTTTATTATTTTTTGCATTGCAAACAATAATCTATTTAAAAATGGCTTGCACAAGTTCGCCTCCAATCCCGCCCGCGATCAATGAGTGCCCTCCCTTTGCCCCGGCCGGCTCACAGCGAGACCCGCCCCCATGGGCCATCTATTGGCTTATCCTCGACACCGCCCCGCCCCTCCAGCAGCCATTGGGGAAATCCGACGCCACTCTGACAGAGGCCGGCGCCGATTGGAGGGGAAGGCCGCCGGTCAGAGGCGGGGAGGCCCCGCCCCCTCGCAGGGCTGTCGGATACTTTTGTGGCGGCGGATACTTTGGTTGAGGCGGCCGCGGCGATGAGCGGGCAGCACCGGCGTTTGGGGAATCGCCACACCGCGGCACCCGGCAGCCTGTAGCCGCCCTCCCTCCTTCCCCTCCCGGCTGAGGGCAGCGAGCAGCGAGATCAGCACGACGCCAGGCTGCCCTTCCCCGCTGCGCCGCCGCCGCCGCCTCCGAAGATGCTGAGCCGGCTGAGGAGCGGCAGCGTCAGGAACCTGGAGCGGGAGTTCGACTGCACCGTTCGGCTGCTGGACGATTCCGAGTACCCTTGCACCATCCAGGTCAGTGGGCGCCGTCGTGTCGGAACCTGCGGGCGTGACCGTGGCTGCCGCTGCGTTGTGTAATTGGTGATTTCTGTCACACGCACCGGGAGACAGTGGAAGGCTTTTGTTACCGTGTCACCGAGGTGGCACAACGGGGTATAGAATTACAGTTAGAGGGTGCAGTGCAGGTAGACAAATAAAGTGCGCCGGTCATCTCATCGGCGGGTAATTGTTGCCTTGTGTTATTGTGTGTGGGTATTCCCCTTCTCCTGAGCTGCCACCCGTCCTGTGTGTGAATGAGACACAGGTCACCTCCAAGCCTGGCTGCGCTGGTGGAAACGTGCATTATAACTTCTCGGTTCAACTGGAGGCTCTCGTTCCAGTGTCCCCGTCCCCCCCTCCAGTGAAGGCTGCCAACGAGACGGCGAGTGTTGCTACTCCGGCGCTGGATCGCCAGTCGCCCGGACCTGGCGTAGCCTACGGGGGATGGCCGGTGCCTCTCGCTCTCGCTCTGTCCCGCAGGTCGGGGGCTGTTGGAAGGGGTCCCGTCCCGCCGGTGCGAAGGACGTGGTGGGGCGGGCGGGGGGGAGGTGTTGGGATTGGGGTCAAAGTATGACCAACGGGGCAAACCAGTTCTGAGTCAGGAATCCGGGCTTCATACAGTATGTCAAGTGACCTCGATTCTACACAGGATAAGACAAGGTTTATTAATTGAGGTTTCCTTGGTCGGCTTAATTGTAGTGGGTTTAATGCAATAGCGTTTACTGGTGGAGATGCCGGATTTAGCACTGTAGGTGTGTGAATGTACTGAGTCCTCCGCTCCGGCTCCCCATCCGAGCCCGTTTCTCTGTGCAAACTGCAAGCTAACTTTGGTGGAAGGAGCTTTGCTTTGTCGCCGGTGGTGGCTCCGCTGGTTCGCAGCCGTTGCCCCTGGCCCGGGTTGGCACGGCCTCACTGAGCTGTGGTTGATCGCTGCCACCGGCAGCGGGGAGGTGATGACAGGGCTGCTGGGTGTACGGTCCCGTTAGCTACCCCCAGTGTCACCGCCCTACAGCCCCGCTCAAACGTCCTCGGGTGCCTCGAAGCGAAGACTAACACGAGGAAACATTGAAACAGCCGCTTCCTTGTTTCAAAATGTGTTTAGTCACTCACGGGGCGCGGGAATCTGGCGTGGCGAAAATTCATCATTCACCCCCACAGCGAGGGGGGTGGTGTCAACACGATACAGCGAAAGTTCTGGAACCAGGCAGCGGGTCGGGCAGCGTCTGTGGAGGCAGAGTCAGGATCAGGTTTGTTATCGGCTACGTGTGGCATGATTTTTTGCAGCAGTACAGTGCAAGACGTATAAAAATACTTTACTTCTCTTTTGCACTATTAGTTTACGTTAATGGGGCAGTGTGCAGAGATCTGATGGCGGAGGGGGAGAACACGAGTCCATTAGCGGCTAAGCGGAGCATGGTCATCAGTGATCTCCCGTCTCTGTCGTCCTCTGAAGTCGATGGTATGGTTGGATTTAATAAACGCGGATGGTACAGGGGGGGATTGGCCTATACAGCTTCACCTGTTGGCCGGTCTCACCTGTTGGCTGGCCTCACCTATTTCCACCTCTCACCCTGGGGACCTAGGCTTGGACTTTGAGAGACAGAGGGGAAGAAGCTGTTCCCAAAACGCTGCGGGGTCTTCAGGCTCCTGTACTTCCTCAACGTTTCAGGCCAAATGACCTTTCATCAGTTCTGGACTGAAACATTAATTCCTGTTTCTCCTCTCAAGTTCAAATTTATTGTCATTCATGAAAACTGCCAATTGAACCTGGGTACACAACAATGTGTGTAACTCACACATGTAAAGTAATATTACCACAAATAAATTAACAAATAATACGACACAAGTTTAAAAAAAATAAACAGTAGAACACTGCTGGTGCTTCATACCTGGTGAGGCCTGGGTGGTGGCAGGGAGTTCAGTGTCTCATGGCCTGCGGGGGAGGGGGAGAGCTGTTTTCCATCCTAACGGTCCTTGTCCTAATGCTACGGTACCTCCTGCCTGATGGTAGGGGATCAAAGAGATTATGGGACTGAGGGGAGGGATCATTAAGGGTCCTGCATACACAGCGCTCTTGATAAATCTCTCAAGATGGGTGGAAGAGAGGCCCCGATGACCCCAGTCCTTTGTAGGGACTTGTAGTCAGATGTCTTGCAATTCCCGTAGCTGGTCAGGATACTCTCGATGGTGCTCCTGTAAAAATTGGTTAGAATGGTGGGGGTTGGGGGGTGGGGGGAGTGCGAGGTGGATATCCTCAGGAAGTAGAGAGGCTGCTGTACTTTCTTGACTAAAGAGGTGGCGTTGAGTGACCAGGTCGGATTGTCCACACTCAGAAACGTGGTGCTCCTGACCCTCCATGGAGGAGGAGCCGTGTATCTGCTGTGAGGAGTGAGTGGTGAGCCTGCACATTCCTAAGGTCCAGAGTCCACACCTTGGTCTTGTCCACGTTTTGAGACTCGAGGTGCTGTGCTGTGACGTTGCTCTTTCCAGTGTTTTCTTGTTCATTTCAAATTTACAGCATCTGGATTTAAAAAAAAATTACTCACAATCACCTTGATGGTCTGATGTCATAGACAGGCGAATTGCTTCCCTGAAGAATATCAATGAGAGATGGGTCAGTACGAACAGCTGGTAGTTTGTATCTTCTGGGTACTAGATTTACTAAAGGTATTAGATTTATTATCGCTTTCTTAGATGTGAAATTTGTTGTTCTGCAATAGCAGTGCAAAAACGTAACATTACGAATTACAAATAAAGAGTGTTTTAAAAAGACAATGTTGAGGTGTTTGTGAGTGCAAACAAAAGTGTCTGTACAAGTGTGTGCAGTTGTCATAGCTGGGGGTGGGGGGTGTGTGAAATGCTCCCAATGATATGTGTCTCAGATAGCCTCTGACAACCAAGTCCAGCTCCTGGTCTTTGCTTGTGGCTTAGCTACTAAAACCAGAGTAAGTGTCTCTACTGTCAGGAGAGGGGGAAAGGTGAATTACTGGTATCTTAAAATGAGTCGCTCATTCCGGAGAAGGAAAACTCTGATCTTAAACCTCGGCTGTCTCGCGGCTGTACCCACTCATCGGAAGGCTACAGAAGTACAACCCAGAGGAAGTGTCTGGAGCTGGAGTCCCTAAGGCAGTCTTATCTTGAGTTCAGTGCTGACTGGCAACTCCTGCGACGCTGCTGGTTCCAGACTTTATTGGTCCTTGCCGTTCCTTTGGGTTCATCGGCTGTGTGGAGAGGGAAGAGTCTTTTACTCGAGCAGTAGCTCGTTCTTCGTGTCATACTGCCCTGCCTTGCGTATCACCTGGACAGCTGAGATGTAACATCCATGGTCAGACCTGACCAATAGAGGTAATGTCAACATGGGAGCAAGAATTAGGCCATTCGGCCCATTGAGCCTACTTGATGGGGTAGCAGGTCAGGCTGTAGCAATGGGGAGAGAAAGGACTAGATCGAGAACCTAAATTCCACATTTGAAGCAACACACAAAATGCTGGAGGACCTCAGCAGGTCAGGCAGCATCGAAGGAGAAAAGTAAACATTTTCTGTTTCAGACTGGGGCTGAGACCTTTCATCAGGGCTCATTTGAACTTGTCCCTGGATTAATGATGCAGACAGTAGATGACTGTTACCCTGATCACTGAGGTGAGTTTTAAGGAAGCAGGGAGGGTTACTGAAGGAAGTCCCTGACTGAGTCTAAGGCCTTGCTAGCTGACGACCTGTGCTGGACGTTACAGAGGCCAGGACTGGAGGAACTCTGACATCCTGGAGGGGTGTGACTGAGGAGGGTGTAGGAGGTGGCCGGTGTAGCAGGTGGACGTAGTAGAGGAAGGGTGACAGGTACAGAGGGCGGGCTGGAGGTGTTGGAGATTCCGGGGAGGATAGTATGTACAGTTGAAGGAGGCTGAGGGGGTGCAGTCAAGAGCTGCATGAAGTTGCATAGATGGTTGTGGAGAGGGAAGGAAACCACTCCAGCATTCAATGGATACTACTGCTCGAGGGTAACTGCAAAATATTCTATCCAACTGTTTGGTCTCTTGGGCCTTTGTAAGTTGTCTCTGGGGTGTAGGTGAGTGGCAGGAGTGGGGAGGGAGGTGAATAAAATGGGGTTCATGTAACTGGCTGCGTGATGGCCAGCACGGAATAGATGGGCCGAAGGGTGGCATGGTGGCGTAGCTGTTGGCGTAACGCTTCACGGCCCCAGCATTTGGGGTTCCATTCCAGCCGCTGAGTTTGTACATTCTCCCGGTGACCATGTGGGTTTCCTCCGGGTGCTCTGGTTTCCTCCCACATTCAGGTTAGGGTTAGTAAGTTGTGGGCGGGCTATGTTGACGCCTGAAGTGTGGTGACCCTCATGGCTTCTCCCAGCACATCCTCGGACTGTGCCGTTGATGCAAATTATGCATTTCACTCTTTTGATTGTATGTGTGGCAAATAAATCTAGTCTTTCTTTCTAGTTTTCTTTCTGTGCTGTGACTTTTCATTTACTTTAGATTCCAGATTTTATCTTTTAGCCGTCTAGGTAGGGTTTGGATTTTTAGACAGTTAGATGTCTCCAGTACCTAATAAAGTGGCCACTGAGTGTACGTTCATGATCTTCTGCTGCTGTAGCCCATCCACTTCAAGGTTCAATGTGTCGTGCATTCAGAGATGCTTTTCTGTGCACCACTGTTATGGTTATTTGAGTTACTATCACCTTCATGTCAGCTTGAACCAGCAGTCCGGTCATTCTCCTCTGACCTCTCTCATTAAGGCATTTCCACCCCCAGAACTGCCACTGACTGGATGTTGTGTGTGAAAATCCCAGGAGATCAGCAGTTTCTCAGATACACAAACCACCCCATCTGACATCAACAATTTTTCCATGCTAATTGTGACTTGGATCTCATTTCTTTCCAGTTCTGATGTTTGGTCTGAACAACAACTGAACCTCTTGACCATGTCTATATGCTCTTGTGGGCTGAGCTGCTGCTACATGATTGGCCGATTAGGTATTTGCATTAACGAGCAGGTGTACCTAATAAAGTGGCCACCGAGCGGAGATGATTTCACAGCTGTGCGTGTCAAAATCCATCTGCTACATTGTGCTCATCACTTTATCTGTGTGCTTTTACGCTCTGCTTACATGAATGACTAATCTGTCATCAGTGAATACTGATAACCACTGTCCATTGTATTATCTGCTGTGGATGAGACAATCCTTGGAAGTGGCCAATTGATGTAAACAATAGCCACTTAACAACTCTGGCAGCTGCACTGACTGGGGAGGTCAAAGCTGGGAGACCAGCTGGGCCACCAAACTCTTCCCTCGAAGTCGTTGAAGAGATACAACGTTGGGACTGGCCTTTCTGGCCCAACGAGCCAGTGCTGTCCAATTACACCCATGTGGCCAATCAGCCTACTAACCCGCATGCCTTTGGAATGTGGGAGGAAACCACTGCATCCGGAGGAAATCTACATAATGTGTTCTCCGCGTAACTAACCGCTTTCAGGCAGTGGTGGGAATTGAACCCGGGTCACTGGCGCAGTAATGACACTATGCTACTGTGACCCCTTTTTATCTCTCAATTGATGGTCCCAAACTCTGACTGCTGGTCTGATAGTGGTAAGATAACCAGCATGTTTTCGACAGATGTCTCCAGCTGTGCAGCCCTCTGCCGGTACTCCTCTGGGCCGCCAACCCAGATACTCGTGCTTGAGCGGGCATAGGACCTACTGGAGGACCTTCGGAGCCACAACTGGCAAGATGTGGTCACGGTGGATGGTTTGCTAGTGTTGAAACCAACATGCGTCCCTCTGTACCAAGGCAGGAGAGCAGCCGTCCTGTCTATGAGTCAGTGCACTTACCTGAAAGTAATCTCTGCTGTTTCACGGCTGTCTTCCTTTGGCATTTCAGTTTGCTTTTCCGGAACGTTCTCTGGGGTTTTTTTGTGTGAGAGGGCTCATTTCTGATTGTCACATTCAGTTGTCCTTCAATGCTGAGCAGAATGCCCTCTATGTAATTATAATCATTTGGATCGTTGGATTAAATTCACATTTATTACTTGTGCATCGAAACGTGCAGTGAAATGCGTCGTTTGTGTTCCCAAGCGACACCCAAGGGTGCGCTGGAGGCAGCCGGCAAGTGTCACCACACATCCTGGCACCAACGTAGCACGTCGACAGTGCTCTGCAGAATGACACAAAGCAGCGACAGCGGAACAAAACAACAGCAACATAAACACGAGAGCCTGCCAATGCTGGAAAACCAAGTAACACATGCAGAATGCTGCAGGCTCTCACACAGACACAGACACGCCTCCAACCCCGGGAGAGGCTGCCTCTGGGCTTCCAGCCCTCCAGGTTTGCACTCTCCGTGTTCAGACATTGGGTCTCCAAGCCCGGACATCGGCTCTCCGACCTGTGGACGAGCTGACCTTTGGCCCTTGACCTCCAGACCCGCCAACTTCAGTTACTCACGAGCCTTCATTAACTCTTCCTGCTCCCTGGCTCCCACCCCACCCTTCTCCCTGTCAGCCCCATGGTACCAGGAAGGAATATCACATCAAGTGAGAGGCGTACTAATGGAGGTGAACTTCCCGCGAATGAGAAAGCAATCAGCTGAATAATCTGTCAGGCCCCCCCCCCCCCCGAGTCTCTGACTTTCGCTCAGCCATCGCCTTAGCAGTTAAGCCAATTCTCCCGAGATGTTACCTCAATGTCAAGTGCTTTATGTGGATCACTGATCCCATGAATTCCATTGGAAGCCGTGTGTTGCTTTAATAGCGCTATTCGAGGAGGCAGTCTCGTTGTGAAGTTGCTGCAGGGGACACTGATGTGCCACAGCCTAAACTCGAATTCAGAGGAGTCTTTCATTTTGATTTGGAACTCGAGGAGACTGGTCTGGAGGTTTGCCCTCTCCTCTTTACTGACCCCTCACCGGTTGGGCAGTAAATGTGTAGTGTTGATCGGCCACTTCAGAGTCAGAGTCAGGTTTGTTATCATTGATGTATGTGGTGAAATTTTGTTGTCTTCTGGCAGCAGTACAGTGCCATACAGAAAGGATTTAGTTACAGAAGTAAATACCTAAAGCAGGGGTTCCCAAACTTCTTTATGCCGCGGACCCTAGGTTGGGAACCCATGATCCAAAGGGAACCTGAGGGGGAACTTCTTCACTCAAGGTTGTGAGAATGAGGAATGAGCTACGATTGGGAGTGGTGGCTGTGGGTGAAAGGCCTAGATACTGGATGTGGAGAGATGTGCCCATTGGTGGGTGAGCCTCGGATCTGAGGGCAGTGCCTCGGAATCGGAAGAGATCCCTTTCGAACAGATGAGGAATTTCTTTGGCCTGAGTTGAATCTGGAATTCATTGCTGTGGGTGGCTGTCTGTGACAGTTACTGGTTATATTTAAAGCGGAGGTTTTATAGATTCTTTATTACTAAGGGTGTCATAAGTTATGGGGAGAAGATTCATTGTTACCGACAATGTTGGAGCTTGCTGTGTGCCAGTGTTGACATGCTGTGCTGGATCACCAGGACAATTTATCAAATGTACGTATCCGCTCTTCTGCATCCCGCCTCTGAAATCTGGGATTCATCATGCTGGTATTTGTAGGGACTTTAAACACTTCTTAAAAAAAGAGTTGTGCCCCCTCAAAAGGTTACAGAATATGTGGTTTCAAAGCCATAGATGAAACCCCTCACCTGGTCTGGCATATCACCTGCCAGCTTGTTGTACTCCTTCTTCCTCCACTTTACTCCGGCTTCTGCCCCCTTCCTTTCCAGTCCTGACGAAGGGTCTCAGCCTGAAATGTGGACTGTTTATTCCCTTCCATAGACGCTGCCTGACCTCCTGACTTCCGCCAGCATTTTGTGCGCGTTGCTCTGGATGTGGTGTTGCTCTGGTTTCACTGGGCGCAGGGAGGAGAATTTTTTCTACGTCTAAAGACAAGGCTTTAGCAAGCAGTGGGGAAAGTTTTCATCTTGAAGTAGATAAAGAGTTGTGCTCTAGGCTAGAGATTATTGGAAGTAGTTATAAATCATCCCAAGCCACACAGACATTTTGGACTCCAAACAGTTTCATTAGATGTGAGAGGCCTTGAGCTGTTAGTGAGCAATACGATGTGGAGCCTTTAACAAAGAAAGTGTGTGTATTTACATTGTGCTTTTCACTGCCTCGAGGGTTAAAAAGAAGTTTTCTAATATAGCTCACAAACACAAGCAGTCCTATGGATACTGGAAATGAGATGACAAGACATGGGAGCAGAATTAGGCCAAGTCTGCTCCACTATTCCATCCTGCCTGATTTTATTGTCCCTCTCAACCCCATTCTCCTGTCTTCTCTCTGTAAGCTTTGATGCCTTGACTGATCAAGAACTTCTCAACCTCCACTTTAAATATACCCGATGACCTGACTTCCACAGCCATCCGTGGCAATAAATTCCACAGATTCACCACCTCTGGCTAAAAGAAATTCCTCCTCGTCTTTATTCTAAATGGACATCCCTCTATTCTGAAGTTGTGACCTCTGGTCGAATACTCCCCCACTTTAGGAAACATCCTCTCCACATCTACTCTATCTAAGCCTTTCAATATTCAATTTGTTTCACTGAGATTCCCCCCCTCGTTCTTGTAAATTCCGGCAGGTACAGGCCCAGAGCCATTAAATGCAACTAACATGTTAACCCTTTCATTATCAGAATCATTCTCACGTACCTCCTGGAGGACCCTCTCCAATGCCAGCACATCTCTTTGATAAGAGATCCAGAGCTGCTCACAATACTCCCAAGTGTGGTCTGACTAATGCCTGTGCAACACGTATGAATTGATTGAGGAATTCAGCGGGTCTGATAGAATCAGGTGTACTGATATGTGCCGTGAAATTTACTGTTTTGCAGCAGCAAAACAGTGCAGTCTTACCCCAGCCAGGTAATGTCAAGAGGGAGGTTCCAGACGAACAGTGATCCAACCAAGACCTCTGCGATGGGGCCGGCAGAAGACAGTGTCACATCACAACAGCAGTGAAGGTGGAGGAAGGTTGCAGCAGTGAAGCGTCCCAGTTGTCTTCTACTCCATGCCACTGATCTGTCAAGGTCTGTGCAGTGTGTGCCCATGCATCAGTCATGCACAGGTGTTCTCCGTGAAAGGAATTCACCCTAATGTCCTGGGTTAAGTACCGCAGTGGTCAGCAAGTGGCGAAGGGGGCAGGATTGTCTGTTACACCTGAGGACCCACCAATAGACAACCCCGTAGGAGAGCATCATACTCGACTCGAGTGATCGCACTACTGCTACAGTGCAATACGTGAAATGGACTACAAATTACAGTAATGGATATACGTGAAAATTAAATCAGTAGTGCAAAGATAGTGAGGTAGTATTCATGGGTTCATTGTCCATTCAGAAATCCGACGGCAGAGGGGAAGAAGCTGTTCCTGAATCATTGAGTTTGTGTCTTCAGGCTCTTGTACCTCCTTCCAGATTGTAGCAATGAGAAGAGAGCTTGTCCTGGGATACTGAAGATCCTTCATGATCACGCCACCTTTTTGAGGCTTTGCCTTTTGAAGGTGTCCTGGACGCTGGGAGGCCAGTGCCCATGATGGAGCCGGCTGAGTTTGCAACATCCCACAGCTTTTTCCAATCCTGGGCTGTGGCCCCTCCATACCAGACGATGATGCCACCAGTCAGAATGCTCTCCATGGTATATCTGTAGAAGTTTGCTAGTCTTTGGTGAGACACCAAACCTCCTCAAACTCCTAATGAAATAAACCGGGGGACAAAACAGTCAATATTTCGGGCCAAGACCCTTCATCAGGACTGGAAAGGAAGGGGGCAGAAGCCAGAATAAGAAGGTGGGTGGGAGGGGGAGGGCTGCACCCTGCACATGGTTAGTGTTGGAGAGCAGAAGAAATTACAGAGGAGGAGCCTGGTCTTGTCCCATCTCTTCCTTCCACCATTTTTACACTGGCTGTCTCCTGTCCATCTTTCAGCCAAGGTGAGGGATCTCAACGCGAAACATCGACTGTTCACTTCCCTCCGTTGCTCCAGAATCCTGTGTGTGGCCTTCTGTTATTAGATTAGATTAGATTATGAGGACACTCAGTCCTCGTTTATTGTCATTTAGAAATGCATGCATTAAAAAATGATACAACATTCCTCCAGAATGATATCACAAGAAAAACACAGGACAAACCAAGACTAAAACTGACAAAACCACATAATTATAACATACCGTTACAACAGTGCAAAGCAATACCGTAATTTGATAAAGAGCAGACCATGGGCACGGTAAAAAAAAAGTCTCAAAGTCTCAATAGCCTCATCATCTCACGCAGGCAGCAGAAGGGAGAAACTCTACCTGTCATGAACCTCCAAGCGCCGCAAACTTGCCGATGCAGCACCCTTGGAAGCACCCGACCGCAGCGGACACTGAGTCCGTCCGAAAACGTCGAGCCTCCGACCAGCCCTCCGACACTGAGCACCGAGCACCATTGTTATCCATTGTTGCTCTGGATTGATGGGTGGCAGAGTTCAGTTCAGTGACTTGTGTACAAAAGTTCAAAGTAGATTTATTATCAAAGTACCATGTACTATCCTGTGGTTCATTTTCTTGCAGTCATTCACAGTAGAACAAAGAAATACAATAGAATCGATGTAAAACTACACACTTGGACTGACAAACTGGCAAATGAAGACAAACTGTGGAAATGGGGAAAAAAAGTAAATCAGTAATACTGAGAACGTGACTCTTTGAAAGTGAGTCCATCAGTTGTGGAATCAGTTCGGAGTTGAGGTGGGCGATGCTATGTACACTGGTTCAAGAACCTGGTTGAGTTGGCTCATCAACTATCACGCAGTGGAACTTACGTGTACTGTGATGAAGTGCTTGGAGAGGTAGGTCAGGGATAGAATCAACTCCTGCCTAAGCAGGGAGCTGAAACCGCTCTAATTTGCCTACAATAGGTCGACAGCTAATGCAATCTCACCGGCTCTCCGCTTGGCCTTGCATCACATGGACAATAGTATTACCTGTGTCAGGCTGCTGTTTATTGATTACACCTCAGCGTTCGACACAATCATTCCTAGAGCTCTGATCGAGAAGCTCCAAAACCTGGGCTTCTTTACCGCCTTCTGCAACTGGATCCTTGCCTTCCTCACCAGGAGACCCCAGTCTGTGTGGATTGGAAGTAACATCTCCTCACTGCTGCAGCTATTGTCGGCAGGATCTCAGGTGGTGACCAGGAGGCGTACAGGAGTGAGATTGATCAGCTGGTTGAGTGGTGTTGCAACAACAACTTTGTATTCGTGTCAGTAACACCAAAGAATTGACTGTGGGCTTCAGGAGGGGAAGTCAAGGGAACACACACACCAGTCCTCATTGAGGAATCTGAACTGAAAAAGGTGAGCAGTTTCAAGTTCCTGGATGTCAACATTTCTGAAGATCTATCCTGGGCCCAACATATTGATGGAATTACAAAGAAGGCGTGACAGCGACTATATTTCATTTGGAGCTTGAGGAGAATTGGTATGTCATCAAAGACAAAGGTACAATGGAGAGTATTCTAACTGGTTGCATTACCATTTGGTATCAAAGGGCCACTGCACGGGATTAAAATAAGCTGCAGTAAGTTAAAACTAAGCCGGATCCATCATGGGCACTGGTCTCCCCACCATCGTGGTGCCTCAAAAAGGCAGCGTCTGTCATTAAGGATCCTCATTACCCAGGACGTGCCCTCTACTCATTGCTACCATCAGGGCGGAAGTGCAGGAAGATGAAAACGCACACTCAACAATTTAGGAACAGCTTCTTCCCCTCTACCATCTGATTTCTGAATGGACAATGAACATACCTCACTATTTTTTTTGCTGTCTTTTTGTACTACTTTTTAAAAAGTATGTATTATATACTATTTTTATTATGTACTGCTGCCATAAAACAAAAAATTCCATGACAAATGCCAGTGATATTAAACCTGATTTTGATGGTTGAAGGGAAATGGCTGTTCCTGAGCCTGGTGGTGTGGGAATCGAGGCTCCTGTACCTCCTGTCTGATGGTCAAGCTGCTGTATAATACTGTTGCTTTAATTCTGGTATCAATTTTGCTGTTCACAGTGGTCCCCGCTGTGGTGCATCTTTGCTGCAGAGTTCCAGCTAACCAGCCCTGGCAGAGGCTCTGAGATTTCGCCCTCACCTCTCGTACAGTGAAGTCACAATGATTCTGAACCATGCAGCAAGATAGACCAGTCAGATCAGACCCGTGGGGCGTGAGTGAGCGGACAGCTGTCCATTCAGTCAGCGATGCAAATTTAAACTGTAAACAGAGGGGAAAGAGAGATGATGTGGACTCACTGTGGGTCTTGTCAAGAGGGAGAGTCATATCTCCTTCATTAGCAAAAAACTTCAGCAGAGGACGCGCTTCATTTTGTTGTCAAAATGTGCATATACCACACAACTCTGATAACCGTGTTCTCCAGATAACCATGAAACACAGAGCAGCCAGGGGAGTTTTTGAAAGAAAGGGCATCAACCCCCTCCCCCAACCTTGCGCGAAAAAGAAACAAAACTCTCAAATCCCAAATCCCAATCCCCCCCCGCACAAAAAACTTACAGATCATCCAACTAGAACATTAAAAAACCCCATCCCCCTTCCTTGCAAATAAAAAACAGCAACAGTAACATCAAGCCCCCAAACCCCTCCCTTCTTGCGGCAGTTGGTAAAATTCCCCAGAACATACTGGTGCAATTTTCAAGTTCACGTTTATTGTCATTCAACTGTACGCACGTATACTGCCAAACAAAACAATGTTCCTCTGGACCAAGGTGTACAATGCGGTATATATAATTCACACAAAGTAATATTACCGCAAAATAAATCAACAAATAGTAAAATGGATTCCAGAAGACTGACATTTGTACAAGGTGAATTTACGACGCAAGTTAAAAAGTAAACAGGTTAACGCTACTGGCACTTCATAGGTGATGAGACCTGGGTGGTGACAGGGAGTTCAGTCGTCTCACAACCTGGGGGAAGAAACTGTTTCCCATCTTCACAACTCTCTGCTGCCGTCACAGAGAGCATCCTCACATCAGCCATCACTCTCTGGTTTGGTGCAGCATCTCCTCACAATAGACAAAAGCCACAGTCAACTGTCAGGCCAGTAGAAGAGATCACTGGCTGCAGTCTACCATCACTGAAGGACTTGTGTGTGTCCAGCACAAAGACGTGGGCTGGAAAAATTACTGTGGATACAACCACCCTGAAAACTGCCTTTCCTAAAAGCTCCTTTCTGGGAAGTGTTACAAGTCCATTAAAACAAAAAAAAACTCCACACCATCTTGGCCTTTTTCCCCAAACCGTTAATCTGACCAACTATCGTAGGTCCATCCCCTCTATTACCCCTATCACTGCACTGTAAACACTTTAAACCACTGTTTATAAAGCTGTTTACATTGTAAATACATGCTGATATTTATGTATTTATGCACATTTTATTCCAAGTCTGTACTTTAACCTCTAACTTTATTTTTATTTAATTCTTTATTGCCTAGAATTATTCAGTGTTGCTTTTGTTACATGTCACCCCTTGACCAACACACCATACAGCAAATTCCTAACGCGTAAATATGTGGTGAATAAAGTTGATCCTTGAATAGCGAGGAAAATCTAAACATTTAGATCTTTCGTAGAATAACACTCCTGATGATGAAAAACTGTAATCGTCAGGAATGAGCTTTAAAGCCAACGTTAGCCTGTCACATCATGGCGCTTTGTACAAACCAGGGTTTAACTGCACTGCATAGAGATGTATTTGTACAGGTGACCAGGAGTCAGGACAGAGAGCTCCATTCTGATGAGCATCTTAAGGGAGGGGAGAGGATGGAGGACCAGGTATTTTTCCTCTGGAGCATCAGTTGCTGAGGGGCGATCTGATGGGGAATTTATAAATCTGAGAGGCCTAGATAGGGTAGAGAATCAGAACCTTTCTCCCAATCAAATACTAGAAAGCACGTATTAAAGTGGGAGAGAGAAGACGTAAAGGGGATAGAACAGATAACTGTACAGTACAGGCCCTTCAGCCCACAATGTTGTACCAACCTTTTTAACCTGCTCTGTGATCAATCTAACTCGTCCCTTCTGCATCGCCCTCCATTTTCCTAACATCTAAGTTTCTTAAATGTATGCCTCTCTCACCACCCCAGCAGGGATCCTTGCACCTAACACTGTTTTTTAAAAAAAAAACAAAATTTGTCCCTCTCCACCCTGTACTACTTAATGTGGAGGTACTGAGTACCTTAACACTACCTCACTATTTTTTCCCTCTTTTTGCACTACTTATATATATTTAAAAGTTAAATTAAATATTTGGTGTAATTTACAATGTTCACATTGTACTGCTGCTGCATCTCATGACATTTGCCAGTGATGTTAAACCGGATTCTGATTCTGAAAGAGCTGTTGGAGGAAGTGGACGAGGCAGGTGTAATGGCAGCCTTTTAAGTTCTCTTCTTGTGGTTTAGAAACCCCGGGTACCATGCCATCAAGTTCAGGAATAGTTATTCTACAACCATTATTCTAACTTCACTCACCTCAACTCTGAACTGATTCTACACCCCTGCAGTGTCACGTTCAGGGACTCCTGACCACTCATGTTCTCAGTCATTTTTTATTTGCAGTTTGTTGTCTTCTGCACTTTGCTTGTTTGTCAGTGTTTGCATATTTTTTTGTGGATTATATTGCATTTCTTTATTTTTCCTGTCAGTGCCTGCAAGAAAGTAAATCTCCAAGTAGTATATGGTTACCTTATACTTTGATAATAAGTTTATTTTGAACTTTAAGTAGTATTTGGAAAGACAGATGGAGGGGCGGGGTTTGGAGGGTTATGGGCTGAACATTGCCAACTGGGACCAGCGGGGAGGATTCTGTGGTCAGTACGGGCCAGTTGGGCTGAAGGGCTTATTTCTCTGTTGTCTTACTCGACTAGAGTGAAGACAGTGTGTGACAAAGCTGAAGTAAGCCTTATGCAAGGAATTTGGGTCACTCACCTGTTACTGTGACAAGCGGGTAATTTATTGCCCAAGATATTTCCTGCTTGGATCAGGATTTCTACCAGGTGAAAGATAAAAATATCACTCTGTATTTCAACATAAACAAAAGCAAGAGGTAGATCTTTGCCAAATAAGTTACTTTTTTTTTACACAACGTACTGAGATTTCTTGAATACTCTGCATTTTCACAGTGACAACACGTGTCAACAATGCTGTGACTCGTAATTAAAACTGGATTATTAATTATTTCTAATTTGTTCTGCAGTTCTGCACATTGAGTGCAGACAGATTGCACGTACCCTGTTGGGACTGATGTTCATCCCTACTGCACGCTGTTAGCTGGGGTTCCATCAGCAGATGAGATCTTGGTCCTTCGGCATGAGAAACACTGGGAAGGGTTGGATGGGATTATGTTCAATGGGATTCTCTTCGAACAGAGAACAATATAACATGGGATTCAGCCATTCCGCCCAGAATGTCTGCAAGGTGGTAGAGGCAGAAACGTGCGGGGCATTTAAGAAACTCTTAGATAGGCAGATGGATGATGGAAAATTGGAGGAGTATGTAGGAGTGAAGTTAAAGGGTCAGCACAGCATTGTGGGCCGAAGGGCCTGTACTGTACAATGAATGTGCCAGTAATGCCAAATGAATAGTGTGTGTGTGTGTGTGTGTGTCTCCCCATTTCCATGTACAAACGACCATAGACATAGGAGCAGAATTAGGCCATTTGGCCCATTGAGTCCGCACCGCCATTTCATCTTAGCGGATCCATTTTCTTTCTCAGCATCATTAATTAATTCTTATGGTTATTATTCGATTATGGAATTATTGAGTGCACCAAGAAGACAATGAATCCTAGGGGTATATAGAGTGACATATATGTACTTTGAAAATAAATTTTCTTTGAGTATGTCTGCCACAGTGTCCATGTCTCTTAACTATATCCATGATCTGACTGTTCGCATGTATGTGATTATATATAACTTTTATGTGTGTTGCTTGAAATTCCAGCATCTGCAGATTTCCTCTTGTTTGCATATATATGATGGTCTTTGTCCGTGTCCCAGTTTGTCTGGCTGAGTTTTTACAATTATGTCCATCTATGTCTGAGTGTCTGAGTGTGTATGCCCATGTCAGTGTATGTCTGTGTGTGTCTATTCACATGTACATGAGTGTAGCTGTGTCCATGTTTGTGTGTATAACTATAACACTCTCTGTGTTGTAGCCATTTTTTACAAACAACCTGTTAGCAAGGATGTCAGGGTTTTGGAGAGGGTGCAGATGAGATGAGCTGGAATGGCCCTTAAAGTGGGTGGGGGGGCGGTGTTAGGTTGGTGGAGGCACAAGAGGAGCTGGGTATCTGACTGAGGAGCAGAGAAGAACTTGGGCATCTTGGAGGAAAGAGAGAGGGAACTTCTCTGGCTTTGTACAAATGCCTCACAGACAGTGGTGGGTTGTTGGCGTGTTTGTGTATGGATGGCCGTGTGCATGAATACATGAGTATGTGTAAGGTATATACCTTGTGATGCATGACTCCGATTCACTTGTAATGGCATGTTTGGTGGTGGGGAATTGATTTCAGTGTATCAGTGAAGAGCGAGATGTTTAGTGATGGGGAATAGTCTCAGTGTATCAGTGAGGAGTGAAGTGTTTGGTGATGGGGAATGGTCTCCGTATATCAGTGAGGAGTGAAGTGTTTGGTGATAGAGAATTGTCTCAGTGTATCAGCGAAGAGTGAAGTGTTTGGTGATGGGGAATTGTATCAGTGAGGAGTGAAGAGTGAAGTGTTTGGTAATGGGGAATGGTCTCAGTGTATCAGTGAAGAGTGATGAAGTGTTTGGTAATTAGAATGGTCTCTGTATCAGTGAAGAGTGAAGTGTTTGGTGATGGGGAATTGTATCAGTGAGGAGTGAAGAGTGAAGTGTTTGGTAATTGGAATTGTATCAGTGAGGAGTGAAGAGTGAAGTGTTTGGTGATGGGGAATTGTCTCAGTGTATCAGTGAGGAGTGAAGTGTTTGGTGATGGGGAATTGTATCAGTGAGGAGTGAAGAGTGAAGTGTTTGGTAATTGGAATTGTATCAGTGAGGAATGAAGAGTCGGCATAAGAATTTACTGAACAATTTACTGATGCACATCACATGGGGCTGAAGAGGTGTTGGGACTGGTGAGGAAAAAAACCACATTCAGCTGCAGTTCCCATTCTCTGCAGAATGAGGAAGGAGGGAGATGAGATAAAAGAAACGTCATTGGCAAATAAAAATGAATTTACTATCTGATTATGCAGAGCTGACTGATGGAAAACATCAATAAATGCTTTCGCCTGGAGTGTAAACTGGTTCTCCTGCCGCACTGTATTCGTCGAGGTTGGGCAAATCTGCTGAGATCTGTGTTTGAGGCCAGGTTTCAGGCTGCTGGGTGTGAGATTGTCAAGCTGCATTTTAAACTGGTAACATGGCTGCAGAAGCCCCTCTGTGCCAACGGTGACACCCTTACCTCTGTGCCAGGAGTGGCACCCTTACCTTTGTCAGGTGGCTCCGTTCTAGGGGATTTGGGACAGCTCTGTGCTGAACTCCCTACTCTTTGAAGCTCAGGGAGTGCTCTGGGAGGGGGCATAGCTGGGGTCCCCCTACGCACTGGAATATGGGAGCGCTGCGCAGCGAGACAGGGCACAGCTGGGAGAGCTCTGTGGTGTGTTGCCAGAAATGGTGTCTTCTCAATGAAGCATTACACCCCAGTCCTGCCCTTTGCGAGTGGAAGTTCGCAGTCCTAAAGCCCTTTTCTAGTGACTGAGAGCTGTTCTGGGAGACTGTACTTATTGTTCATTTGACTTCTTTAGACCAGGCTGTCTGGTCATTCATTCTGTGGGAGCTTTCCATTACTGATGGTTCAACAAAGAAGTGCTTCCTTTGGTGTGAGCATTTTGGAACGATGGAACCTAACGTGTTATAGAAATGTATAAACCTCTTTGGTGCTGGTCATAAAGTCAAACAGCCTGAAAACAGGCCCTTTGGGCTCTGCTGATCCATACTGACCAAGATGACCATCTCAGCTAATCTCATTTGCTAGCATTTGGCCCATAACCTTCTCAGCCTTTCCAAACCATGTACCTCTTCAATTGTCTGTCGAATGTTATCGTGCAGAAAGTTGAGAGTTCGGCCAGATCCATCATGGGCACCGACCAGCCTTCCCATCATCGAGGACACCTTCGAAAGGCGATAACCACCATTAAGGAACCTCATCTCCTAGGACATGGCCTATGAAGGACTGTGAGAATGGCTGAGAGGATCATAGGGGCCTCCCTACCATCCATCAGGGACATTTATCAGGAGCGCTGCGTTCGCTGGGCCCTTAGTATTATCAAGGACCCCACCCATCCATCCGGCGTCCCCTTTGACTTTCTACCATCAGGCAGGAGACTCTAATGCGTAAAAACAAGAACGGTCAGGGTGAGAAACAGTTCCTTCCCCCTGGCCATTAGGCTTCTGAACTCACGGCTGCATTGCATTCGAAGTGTCACCGGTTAATATGTTCTGTATCTTACAATGTTTAATTCATGCACTTTGTTTATGTGTAATTCATCTGTAGATTTCATCCTTACTTTCATAAGTTATTGTGTTTTATGTGTACTACAGTGCTTTACACCCTGTTTCAGAGAAACATTGTCTCGTTTGATGGTTTAGATGTCTATAGTAAAATGACAATTGACTTATTGCTGTCATCAGGAAAGAGGTACAGGATCCTGAAGGTACAGAATCAACGATCCAGAAACAGTTTCTTCCCCTTCACCATCCGAGTGGACCATGGACACGACCTCATTTGTGGGAGTGGGGGAGAGGGATTGTCAACATTTTGGGATGAAAGTCTACGACTGAACTGTTGCTTTTGACTGGAAGCACCAAAGATGCTGCTCAGCCTGTTCAGTTCCTCCAGTAAATTGTCAGGCGACTAAGTGGAGTTGCCTGTTAACAGGAGATTCTGTCTGTCTGTCTGTTTGACTGTCCCCTTCCTGCCCAGCAACCCTAGCCTAATCATGAGACAGTTTACAATGACTAATTAACCTACTAACTGGTATGTCTTTGGACTGTGGGGGTTGGGTGGGGTGAGACCCCGAGAAATCCCACACATTCCGCAGGGATGTTGTATAGATTGCTTACAGAGGACGCTGGAATAGAACTCCGAACTCCAATGCCTCAAGCTGTAACGGTGTTGCAGTAAATGCTGCACTACTGTGACGCCCAAACCATCACACTGACCATTGTTGGAATCCAAGTCTTGCTCTTCTAACATGGCTACAGCAGAATATTGCATGCCATTCTCACCAGCTACATAGACTCATAGAGCATTACAGCACAGAAACAGGCCCTTCAGCCCATCTAGTCTGTGCCAAACTATTATTCTACCCGGTCCCATTGACTACCAACAGGAAAATCACAAGAGACATAAAATATGAAACATTACAACAACTTTATACTCTCTACTACACATGTATAGAAGTTGTCGAAATTCTCTTATTGACTGGCTTCGTCACAGCCTGGAATGGAAACACCGATGCCCTTGAATGGAAAATCCTACAAAAAGTAGTGGATACGGCCCAGTCCATTACGGATAAAGCCCTCCCCACTATTTACAGGAAACGCTGTCACAGGAAAGCAGTCTCCATCATCAGGGATCCCTGTCACCCAAGACGTGCTGTCATCAGGAAGAAAGTACAGGAGCTTCAGGACTCACACCACCAAGTTCAGGGAGAGTCACTACCCCTCAGCCATCAGACTTTTGAGCCAGAGGGGATAACTTCACTCAAGTGAAACTGCCCCATCACTGAACTATTCCCACAACCTATGGACTCACTTTCAACGACTTCATCTCATTGTCTCGATATTATTTATTGCTTATTTATTATTACTATTATTATCATTTTGTATTTGCACAGTTTGTCATCTTCTGCACTCTGAATACTTAAGTTGGTGCTGTCTTTCCTTGATTCTGTTATGGCTATTATTCTATAGATTTGTTGAGTATGCCCACAAGAAAATCAGTCTCAGGTTATAGATCGTGACATATATTTACTTTAATAAATTTACATTGAACTTTGAATATTTGTGACCCTCAGCAGCACCAAATCTCTTCACAGTCAGGGCTGCTTCGCAGTCAATTTGTGCATAGCAAGCTCCCACTAAGAGCATTGTGACAAATGGCCGGTTTGTCTCTGAGCAATGTTGGGTGAGGGGTGTATATTAGCCAGGACTTGCGTCAGAACTACTGTTGCAATTGTTCTCCGCTCGGTAGTCCGACACTTTGTGAAGAAAACTTTGGCAGAGGAACGCAGTCATTAATTTTACTGAGTAGTGTGGTGTCAGAGCTCAGCTTGGCGTGGCACCCTTCTCCCTGATAGACTGGCAGTGGGAACGCAGACGGGAAACCAAGAACCACACACAGTTCAACAAACATAAACGCTTGCATATCAATGAGCCCTGGTGAGATTGCACAAAGACACAAGCACTTTAGCCCACACTGACCACCAACTCTTCAACAAAGTTTTGTTATCAAAGTCCGTTTTTAAAAATTTATTCATTTACGGAATGTGGGCAACACCAGCTAAGCCACCATTTATTGCCCATCCCTAGTTGCCCTTAAGAAGGTGGTGATGAGCTGCCTTGTGAACCGCTGCAGTCCCTGAGGTATAGGGACACCCACAGAGCTGTTAGGGAGGGAATTCCTTGATTTTAACTCAGCGACAATGAAGGTACAGCAATAAGTTTCCAAGTCAGGATAGTGAGTGACTTGGAGGGGTATTTCCAAGTGGCGGTGTTCCCAGGTATCTGCTGTTCTCGTCCTTCTAGATAATAGTGGTCGTGGGTCTGGAAGGTGCTGCCTTAGGAACTTTGGTGTGTTGTTGCAGGGCATCGTGTAGATAGTACACACTGCTGAAACTGTTTGTCGATGGTGGAGGGATTGGATGCTTGTGGAAGGGGTACCAATCAAGTGGGCTGCCTTGTACTGGATGGTGATGAGCTTCTTGAGTGTTGATGGAGCTGCACTCATCCAGGTGAATGGCGAGTATTCCATTACACTCTTAACCTGAGCCTTGTAGATGGTGGACAGGCTTTGGGGAGTCAGGAAGTGTGTTACACACTGCAGGATTCCTAGCCTTTGACCTGCTCTGGTAGCCACAGTGTTTATATGGTTAGACCAGTTCAGTTTCCTGTCAATGGTAATCCCCAGGATGTTGATAGTAGGGGATTCAGTGATGGTGAGACACTGAATGTCAAGGGACAATGGTTAGACCTTCTCTTGTGGAGATAGTCATTGCCTGGAACTTGCATGGCTCGAATGTTCCTTGCCACTCGTCAGCTCAAGCCTGGATATTGTCCAGGTCCTGCTGCATTTGGGTATGAACTGCTTCACTATCTGAGGAGTCATGGATGGTGCAGAACATTGTGCAGTCTTCTGCGAACATCCTACATAAAGAGTGGATGTGTGTTACATCTCCAACAGCCTTCCCCTCTTCCTCTATTCTCCACTCTGTCGTTTGCTGCTTCTCACCTCCCTATTACTCCATCTCCCCCCCCCCCACCCGTCTGGGCTCCCTCCTGCCCTTTCCTACGGTTCACTGTCCTGTCCTCAAAGACATCTTCTCCAACCCTTTAAATTTCCCACCTGCCTGGCTTTACCCATCACCTTCCAGCTAGCCTTCCATCCCTCCCTCCCCCCCACCTTTTGGTTCTTTCACCATCCTCCTCAGTCCAAATCATCCAACTGTTTACTCTTTTCCACAGATGCTGCCTGACCTGTTGAGTTCCTCCAGCATTTTGTGTTTGTTGCTCTGGATTTCCATCACGTGCAGACTTCCTCATGTTTAACGTGTACACTGGATTATTATGGTTCATTAGAACACATTGGAACCAGTCCATTTTGACCCAATTAAGTGTCAGCCCCAATTAGCCCAAGTTTCATGGAAATAGTTAAAAAGGCATAAAAAAGACAAACTACCATTTAACTGAATACCAAATTGTGTATTTAAATGAAATACAGAATAATTTGGAGCACTGTCAAAGCTACCTACAGTACTATAAAACTGTATTAGTTGCTAAGTTATCGACAGAGTTATTAATTCAGTCTGTGCTGCTGTGTTCTTCTGACTGACTGTAAATGAACAAAATCAGCAGAGACACCCAGTGCAGATAATAGACTGCCTTCAGTCAATGCTTTTGATGATTGCATCCTCCAACTCTTCATATTCATTGTAACATTTGAGATAATTGTTGATACCTTCAAATTCTTCATAGTTCCTAACTTGATGAACTATTAAAATCATTTCATTTTTACTCCCGATTGTTTCTGGCATCTCCAAGCCTGGTTGCTTGAAACTGCAGTGAGCGAAACAGTTCTGAATTGTCTTGCTTATTTCTCATCAACCATCAGTGATAAAAGTCATTGCTTTTTGAACACAAACTCATGCAAGTGATGCTGTTCGAAAACTGTTCACAGTAAGCAGGGTGTAACATCTGTCGGCCAAGCAGGTGCACGTGACTGACACTAGTTAGAAACTGTTCGGCAGTAGTGTCCTGTCCTAAATAAGCAGCATAGAATCCCAAGTAAATGAAGGAAACCTCAGCAATTTTTTCTATTTAATTTTTGTTCTTTAAGAGTTGTCCCAAATAAGCAGCTGGTACAATTAACCAGAATCTGTTGTACATTGTCATATATAACCCTGAGATTCATTTTCTTGAATCTACATTAATCCCATTTTTATTGTCCCTAGATTCTACCACAGCAGTGTAGTTGTTAGCATAATGCCTTACAATGTCCGTGATCCGGATTCAATTCCAGCCACTGTCTGTCAGGAGCTTGTACGTTCTCATACTTGATCGCTTGGGTTTGCCCCGGGTGCTCCAGTTTCCTCCCACATTCTAAGGACGTACAGGTTAGGGTTGGTAAGTTGTGGGCATGATTTGTTGGCGGTGCATTAATAATTAGCTTTATTCACTATAAAGAAACGTACCGTGAAGTGTGTCATTTGTGTCAGATCATATCAGCAAGTATTGTGCTGGGGTTCAGCCTGCAAGTAAGTAGGTAAGTAGCCCCCTAGCCCCCTTCCCCCTTCCCCCCACCTCTAAATCTACTCCTCAGCTTTTTTTCTCCAGTCCTGCCAAAGGGTTTTGGCCCGAAACGTCGACTGTACTGTTTTCCACGGATACTGCCTGGCCTGCTGAGTTCCTCCAGCATTTTATGTGTGTTGCTTGGATTTCCAGCATCTGCAGGGATTTTCTCTTGTTTGTGATTAGAAGATAAAGACTAGTTTTATTTGTCACATGGATGTATTTGTTTAAAGAATTGGGTTCTTTATGCTTATTGTGTTTTTTATTGTTGCAGTAGATCTAGAGTGACATCCAGGAGTAATAATCTTTTACAGAAGAATGCCAGTAAATAACCTTGAATTTCCATCAAAGCATACAGTGGAATGAATGCATTGATTGCGTCAATGACCAGCACAGTCCGAGGATTTTCTGGGGGCAGCCCACAAGTGTCACCACGTTTCTGGAGACAGCATAGCCACCCACAACTTATTAACCCTAACCTGTACGCCTTTGGACTGTGGAAGGAAACTAGAGCACCGGGAGGAAACCCACGTGGTCAACGTGCGAACTCCTTACAGGCAGTGGCGGGAATTGAACCCCAATCGCTGCCTCCGTAGAGCGATTGCGTTAACTGCCGTGCTACCATACTGCTGAGCTTGTTGGACCTGACATGGATCTCAGATTTTTGCATTATAAGCTTTCGTGGTGCGCAGAACTATAATTACTGCTCAGCAAATGATCCACTCTTAAGTAGCATATGTAAATGAATTATAATTTCCTTATCTGAAGATTTCAAATTACAAGGAATGAGTTCCTCCATTTATATTCTCCATCTCGATTACATATGTTCTAATATTTACTCCATGTTCATTAAAATGTTTTAAGATTTTAATTAAGAGATGAAGCCTGATTGTTTCCTGGTTTGTTGTCTGTGAGGATGCTTTGATGTGATTGGTTATTCAAGAGGCTAGAGTTTAAAAGCAGTGATGTAATTCTGAGACTTTACAAGGTATAGGTCGAAGCACACTCGGAGTATTGTCAGCAGTTGTGGGTCCCTTATCTAAGAAAGAATGTGTTGGCATTGGAGAGGGCCCAGAGCAGGTTCACAAGAACAATCCTGGGAACGAAGGGGTTAATATATGAGGAGCATTTGATGGTCCTGGACCTGTACTCACTGGAGCTTAGAATGAGGGTGGGGATGCCAATGAAAACTATTGAATGTTGAAAGGTCCAGATAGGACATGGAGTGGATGTTTCCAGTAGTGGGGGGAGTCTAGACTCAGAGGGAACAGCCTCTGAATATGATGTCCTGTTAGAACGGAGATAGGGGGAACTTTATTAGGTTAGAGGGTTAAGGTTCATTCATTACCAGCCATGGCGGTGGAGGTTAAATAGTTGGGTTTATTTAAAGTGGAGGTTGTTAGGTTTTTGATTAGCAAGGGTGTCAAAAGGTGCGGGGAGAAGGCAGGATAATGCGATTCAGAGGGAAAATAAATATAAGACTCCCTAAGACATAGGAGCAGAATTAGACCATCTGACCCGTCAAGTCTGCTCCACCATTCAATCATGGCTGATCCTTTTTTCCCTCCTCCTCAATCCCAGTTCCCAGCCTTCTTCCCATCGCCTTTGATGCCGTATCCAATCAAGAGCCTATCACTCTCTGCCTTAAATACACCCAACGACTTGGCCTCCACAGCAAATTCCACAAATTCACCACCCTTTGCCTAAAGAAATTCCTTTGCATCTCTGTTTTGAAAGGGCACCCCTCTGTCCAGAGGTTGTGCCCTCTTGTCCTAGACTTTCCCACCTTGGGAAACATCCTTACCACATCTACTCTGTCTAGGCCTTTCAATATTTGAAAGGTTTCAGTGAGATTCCCCTCATCCTTCTAAATTCCAGCAAGTACAGACGCAGAGCCATCAAACGCTCCTTGTATGATAACCCTTTCATTCCTGGAATCATCCTTGTGAACCTCCTCATTTGATGGGGGAGGGGCCTAGTGGGATATAGCAAATGTCGGGAATTGGGGATCAGCTGGGTGAACAACATGGACTGGATGGGCTGAAGGGCCTCTCACTGTGCTGTACTTCTCCCCCTCCCCTCCCCCTCCCTCTCTTCCCCCCCCCCCCCCAGGTCTGCTGTCTATAGGACTGTATTTGTGATGGACTATTGAATTCAGTGAGCTTGTTCATGTAGGTGTTTGGACTCTTGGGGAAAACCAGAGCACCCGGAGGAAGACCCACGCAATCCTTGAGGAGAACGTAGACTCCTCACTGATTACATTGGAATTGAAGGCTGAACTCTGGTGCTCTGAGCTGTGATAGTGTCACACTAGCTGCTACGCTATCACGAAGCCTGCACTTTGCTGATTACAAATTCCGGAGCAGTACGTCTATCCAGAGGTCAGATCAGCGATGCCGACGGAAGAGATGCTTCCCCTGTACTCAGCTGAACATCTGCTTGGGTTTTGTGCTCAGGTCCCTGGAGTGGGACCAGAGCTCCCTGACCTTGTGGTATGTATATGATTATGCTGCTTTGCCAAGCAAAACAAATTATCTTACTCATCCTATTAAAAACTTTCGCGACTTTGAAAGCGTCTATTGCTTCCCCTGTACCAGAGGGAATAATTTAACAGTCTCTCCTTTTAAGTACAATCTCTCAAACCCGCAATGACGGTACATTAACCTGCTTTCTAACGCGACTGACTCCAGCCAAGGGGTTTTATTCTCTTGGCGGGTATTATTGGGACCCTTCAATTAATTTACCACCTTGTAATCATTCACAATGCCAATTAATATCTGTTAAAACTGCCTGAACTTGTCTTTTATCGCTGCCTATGATCGCTCCAGAGCATCAGTTATTAAGTGAATGGATGCGGATTTCTGGGCATTAATGCCCCTTGTCTGTGTCTAGTGCTCTTGTTTATATTGATGCTGATGGATTGTATGGTTTCTCACAGTTTCATCCATTAACTGCTGTCCAATTGATTCTGCTCAGAAACAGGGTTACAGAAGGAAGACTTGGAAGAATGTGAAGCCTCCCTGACTTTAGGAGTTTGAGCTTTTGTGATGGGACAAGTCAGAGTCTCCCTTTGCACCCTCTGCCCAGTCTCTGTGCAGTTTGACCACCGGTTTACCTTACCACCTCAGGCTCCTGAAGCAGAGTAGATAACTTCACTTCGAACTGATTCCCACAACCTACAGACTCACTTTCAAGAACTCCACATGTTCTTGGTATCAGGCTGCAGAGGTCAAGTCATTGGGTTTACTTAAAGCGGAGCTTGGTAGGTTCTTGATGTTAACCAGGATTGGTCCCCAGTGATCCTCATCAGAACATCAAGCCTGTTACAACCAGAATAGAGAAAAAGAGCCTCATTAAAATTGAGCTTATTGTCATCTGTACAAGCACATGTATGACTGATGTATTGAAAAACTTGTAGAAACATCAGAGGCACACAGCATCATAAACAATGCGTGTGAAAAGGCAAATTAGGCAAAAGAGTAGAGGAATTTCTTTAACCAGAGAGTGGCGAATCTGTGGAATCAGGTGGCTGGGGAGGCCAAGTCATCGGGTGTGTTTAAAGCAGAGAGTGATAGATTCTTGATTGGTAAGGGCGTCAGAGGTTACAGGGAGAAGGTGAGAGACGGAGTTGAGAGAGAAAGCTCCATCATTGAAATGTTCTGCAACCTGTGCACTCACTTTCAAGGACTCTTCATCTCATGTTATCAATATTTATTGCTTATTTATTTATTAATTATTATTATTATTATTATTATTATTATACCTTGTTGTTTGTATTTGCACAGTTTGTTGACTTCTGCAGTCTGATTGAATGCCCGAGTTGGACAGCCTTTCATCGATCCTGTTATCGTTGTGCTATAGATGTAGTGATATGTCCACAAGAAAAATGAACCACAGGGTTGATATGGTGACATCTCTCTCTGTCTGGAGCTATGCTCCTGGTAGGGTCACCCATGGCGGTAAGGTCGAGGGTGAAGTCCCTGACAAAGAACAATCCAACCAAGACGTCAACGGTGGAACAGGCAGACGAAGTTACTTCGAACTCAAGGGCTGTGAAGGCGGATGAAGGCTGCAACAAATCCATCAGCTCCAATCGTCGTGGTTTCCATGCCATTGGAATCAGTTGGTTGATTTGTGAAGTATCGTGTGCTTCTTGGAGTGCAACATCAAGTACACGTTAAACAAATACACGCACAGGCGGCTTCGCTCTGTACGGAACAAAGACCATCATCCTCGACCTCGAGGGGTAGCCACGACAACGACGACAGTGACATGGATGTATTTTGATAAGAAATTTACCTTGAACTTTGAAATCCACCATGATGGAATGTCAGAGTAGACTCAGTGGGCCGAATGGCCTTTTCCTGCTGTTGTATTTTATGGTCTTATAAATTATTCACTTTTTTAAACAAAAAAAAAACATTAGAACAAAAGCCTAATCCATTTTGGAGCAAAATGGTCATAGTGTCACTAAGCTAGCAATAGCAGTTTTGCCAGTTGGTTTAAGATTTGAATGACTGCAGTAGCTGTTCTTGAACCTGGTGGTGTGGTACTTCCTGCCCGTTGGTAGCTATGAGAAGATAGCATGGCCCAGATGTTGGAGATCGTTGATGCCTTCTTGAGGCAGCACCTCCTGGAGGTGCTATCGATGGTGTTGTAATGTATTAAGCAGAGTCCACCCTTTTCTGCGGTTTCTTACATTCCTGCATGTTTGGATACCCACACCAGACCATGATGCAGCCCTGGACTCTCAGCATGCTCACCATGTCTGTGCAAGTATTGAAGGACCTCTCCAATTAACCTCAATCCGCTCCTCTTCTCCCTGAGACTTTCTCCCCCCAGAACCTCTCCAACTCCAGATCCCTGAATCCACATCATGGGAATCACATCCCCAGTTCCATTTGTTTTCTTTGTCTCCTGAAGGTGAAGCTGACTGGAAATTTAACAGAGCTCGCTGCTATTAGCACAAAGACTGATCCCTGGATGTTTTCTAATGTCACAATGAATGACTTTGACTTGGAAATGTAGCTCCCCTGGTTACCTGTCATCTTTCGTCATGATCGATGTTGATCCAATCAGCATCCCTCACCTTGTTCTGTTTCTATCCCAATTCCCTATTGGCTGTAGGTTCCCAGCACTCTTCCCTCAAGCATTGGCAGTGAGTATTCCACAGAGTCGGTACATAAGAGGGTGGCTAGATTAAATGGAAGTCCAATAATGTGTATCTGAATGCATGCGTCATCATGATTAGCAAGCAATTCTAATCATCTCTGCTGACAGTACCTAAAATATTTCAGTGCTGTGAAATGCTGCATTTCTTTGCTTTTGCTGAGCGAGCTCTGGGTTCATTTTCTTAAAAATAAAAGCAAAAAGAGGTGAAAATCTGAAATAAAAGGTTCTGGTTCCCCTCTCCAGGCACTTACCCCTGTATTTGGGTGCCACGGTCATGTAGCAGCACAACGCTGTTACAGCTCAGAGTTCAATTCTGGCGTCCTCTGTAAGGACGGACAGAGACACACACACACGCACACACACACACAGACACACACACACACACACACACACACACACACACACACACACACACACACACACACACCTGGCGGGGTTCAGCGGGCCAGGCAGTGGCGTGTCTGAACATTTGGTCAATAATTGTCTGAGTGATCAACATCTGCTTTATTAGTTGCTTATACATCGAAGACACACCAGTGCCAGCAGCCTTGTCCCTTCAAGCAGATCAGCGTCGACATATCCCTTTTCTGTACTCGTAGGTGCAGGAGATTCTGCAGATGCTGGAAATCCAGAGCAACACACACAAAATGCTGAAAGAACTCAGCAGGTCACCTAGCATCTCTGGAGTGGAATAAACAGTCAACATTTCGGGCCGAGACCATTCATCATACAGATTGCCTCAGTTCCTTTGAAGTGCTGTCACTGCCGCAGAGCTGTCACGCACTTTGGAATATCCTGAAAAGCTCCACAGAGTCCGTGTCAGAAACGGGTCATTCAGCTAATATCATTTTTGGCTCTGTATTAATCCCAAATGCCAGCATTAGGTCCACAACCTTGCCTATTTGAGAGTCTAAAGTAGCTTTTAAATTGAGTGATTGCATTAGATTCCTCTATCACCTCTGGAGACTGTCTTGTATATCAAACACTCTCTGCAGGGAAAAAAACATTATTCTCAGATTCCCTTTGAATCTCCTTCCTCCCACTTGCCCTGGCATCTTGTTTTTGAAACCCCTAGCGTGGGATGAGGGTGGAACAGGAACTTGCAAAGTGTTCCTCTTACTCTCCTGTGTTGCTGTGAACATTATGGAGTCTAGAACTGTTCAGCCAGAGGCGGGGGGTGGTGAGTGTGGAACTTGCTCCCACGGGATACTGGTGGCAAGGTGGAGATGTGTCTCTACCAAAAGAGATGGAAGGGCTCCTTCCTTCTGCTAGCCTGCAGGTTACCCTTGGGTAAGGTGTAGCACCTGCTTAGCCCTCCCCCACCCAATCACATCACGCCATGGGAGCAGGTGGTGGATGGTCGTATGAGCTGCCGGTGCGTATCACAAGTCCTGGTTATGTGGCCACTGATGACAGACAGACAATCTTCGAAGAGACACTCACAACACGCTGGAGGAACTCAGCAGGTCGGGCAGCATCGGTGGAAAAGATCGGTCGACGTTTCGGGCTGGAACCCTTCGTCAGGACTGTAGAGGGAAGGGGCAGACCCTCCCCCCACCTTCATTATAGGGCCTCTGCCCCTTCCCCCTACAGTCCTGACAAAAGGTTCCGGCCCAAAACGTCGACCGATCTTTTCCACGGATGCTGCCCGACCTGCTGAGTTCATCCAGCGTGTTGTGAGTGTTGCTTTGACCCCAGCATCTGCAGATTATTTTGTGTTTACAATCTTCAAAGAGTATTGATAATGGCTGGGGTCACCCGTCTTGTAAAGACACTGCCCAGATGAGGGCAATGGCAAACCACTTCTGTAGAAAAATTTGCCAAGAACACTTATGGTCGGGGAAAGACCATGATTGTCCTCGTCATAGGACACGGCACATAATGATGGTGACCCTATCTTATCAGGTCATCCCTTGTTCTCCTTTGCCCCAGGGAGAACGTGCTCAGCCTATCCAGTTTCTTCCCATACCTCGAGCCAACAACGTACTGTCCTCTCTCATTCGGTTCCTTCTTCTTCAGCCCTTTATTTCTTCCACCTCGCACCTCACAGCTTCTCACTTCTTCACCTGCTTCTACTACCAGCTTGTACTCCTTCCCCTCCCCCCCAATGTCTCATTCTGGCTTCTTCCCCCTTCCTCCCAGTCCTGGTGAAGGGTTTCAGCCTGAAATGTTGACTGTTTATTCCCCTCCATAGATGTTGCCTGACTGGCGTGAGTTTCTGGGTAGTTTGTGCGTGTTAATGCAGGCAGATTCCTGGTGAATCTCCCCAGCTTCTCTCCAGCACAATGCCATCCCTCGTATAGAGGTGACCAGAACTGCACACAGTACTGCCAAGTGTGGCCTAACCAGCTGCAACATCACATACCAACTCTCTCTTATTTTAATTTAGAGATACAGCACAGTAACAGGCCTTTCGGCCCAACGAGCCTTTCCTGTCCATCTACACCCACGTGACCAATCAACCTACAAACCTGCACGTCTTTGGAAAGTGGGAGGAAACGAGAGCACCTGGAGGAAACGTACGGTCCTGGGGAGAATGTACAAGCTGCCGTGGGAATTGAACCTGGCTCGCTGCCGCTGTGATAGCATTACACTGACCACCGCCCAGATTATATTCTCTGCCCTGACCAATGAAGACCAGTTTTCCATGTGTCCTCTTCCCCAGCCAGCGAACCTGTTTTAGTGCTTTCAGAGAACTGTGGGATTGGACCTCGTGGTCTCCCCTGTTAATCACCATCGCTTAGTGCCCCACCATTTACTGAATGCACGTTACCTCCATTTGACCTTCCAAAACGCATTGCTTCACTCTTGTTGGCATTGTCCAATCTGCCAACACTGCAAAATCTTAACATTCGACCTGTGTCCATCTGTAGCCTCTAGCAACCTTCATCTCGATCCGCACAATAGGACTAGAATATAAAAGCGTTCATTATGAAAGGACTAGAATATAAACATAAAAAAATGTCGAAAACCTACAGCACAATACATACAGGCCCTTCGGCCCACAAAGCTGTGCTGAACATATACATACTTTAGAAATTACCTAGGGTTACCCATGGCCCTCTATTTTTCTAAGCTTCATGTACCTCTCCAGGAGTCTCTTAAAAGACCCTATCGTATCCGCCTCCACCACCGTCACCGGCAGCCCATTCCACACACTCACCACTCTCTGCGTTTTAAAAAAAAACAACTTACCCCTGACATCTCCATTGTACCTACTTCCAAGCACCTTAAAACTGTGCCCTCGCTTACTAGCCATTTCAGCCCTGGGAAAAAGCCTCTGACTATTCACACGATCAATGCCTCTCATCATCTTGTATACCTCTATCAGGTCACCTCTCGTTCTCCGTTGCTGCAAGGTGAAAAGGCCAAGCTCACTCAATCTATTCTCGTAAGGCATGCTCCCCAAACCAGGCAACATCCTTGTAAATCTCCTCTGCACTATTTCTATAGTTTCCACATCTTTCCTGCAGTGAGGTGACCAGAACTGAGCACAGTACTCCCAAGTGGGGTCTGACCAGGGTCCTATAAGAGTAAGGATGTAATGCTAAGGCTTGATAAAGTATTGGTCAGACTGAACTTGGAGTATTGTGAACACTTTTGGGGCCCCCTATCCAAGAAAAGACGTGCTGTCATCGGTGGAGGTCTACAGGAGATCAGCGAGAATGATTCTCCTCATGAAATTATTAACGTATGAGAAGCATTTTGAAGGATCTGGGTCCGTACTCACTGGTGAATGGGGGGGGGTGCTCTTATTGAAACTTATTGAATATTTTTTATGATGGATACCACTTTCCTGTTATAGCGCTCTGTGTAGAAAGTGCGCATGCGCCGGTCGTGCATACAGCCTGGTACAGCCGTTCCGATTTATTCTTACTTTCTTCTTCTTACTTTTTAATTTACATTATTTTTTGTATTTTTTTCTCTCACGGTAACACGTCGAAGCTGCACCCTCTCTTAACGTGCTGGTAGAGAGAGTTTTATCTGGGTTTTCTTTAGCGCTGGAATTGGTTACATCCCGACACGTGGGACAGAAGCAAGGTCGCATTGTGTATTCCACAGACCAGCAAATACTGGCTGGTTTAGCGAGCAGAGCAGCGAACACCCCTGCTGAAATCCGGAGGAAAACACACACAGGATGCAGAGGGGGATCACAAAGCTGGGGAAAGAGGACCGGGTCGCGACAACAGAGACTTTTGAAGAAGAGGAGTTCGGTGGGTAATACTGTTCCGGCTGACCGGAAGTGCACTGAGAGCAGTAAGCGTAAAGGAGTTGGGTGCTTACTGATCTGGTTAACAATAGATGGTGCAATCCGGGGCATATTACGATCGAGGAACGTGTTTGCAGACTGGATATCGAACTTTTTACTGTTGGACTTCGGCCACATTCCACCGTGATACAACACTTGGCGGCACGGGAGGCCGTTCCTGCCTGTAGCCATCGAACGTGCAGCTCCTCCCGTGGAGGGTCAGACACCCTGAGTCAATAGACTGGTCCTGGACTTATTTTTCATCTGGCATAGTTTGCATAGTTTGATTGTTGGAGGTTTTTGTATTGCTATATTTACGCTCTATTCTTGGTTGGTGTGGCTGTAACGAAACCAAATTTCCCTCAGGATTAATGAAGTATATCTATCTATCTATCTAGATGTGCTCATTGGTGGGTGGACTTTACCAGTGATGGACTGGACCGTGTAAGACCATAAGATATAGGAGCAGAATTAGGCCATTTGGCCCATCACATCTGTTCTGCCAGGTCATCATGGCTGATCCATTTTCCCTCTCAGACCCAGTCTCCTGCCTTCTCCCCATATCTCTCATGCTCTGACCAATGAAGAATCTATCAACCTTTGCCTTAAATATACATCAAGACTTGGCCTCCACAGCTGCCTGTGGCAAAGAATTCCACAGATTCACCACTCTCTGGCTAAAGAAATTCCTCCTCATCTCCGTTCTAAAAGGCCCTCTATTCTGAGGCTGTGTCCTCTGATCTTAGACTCTCCCACCAAAGGAGACATCTTCTTCGCATCCACTCTATCAGGGCCTTTCACCATTCGATAGGTTTCAATGAGGTCACCCTCATTCTTCTGAATTCCAGTGAATTCAGGCCCAGAGCCATCAAACACTCTTCATATGAGAAGCCATTCAATCCTGGAATCATTTTCGTGAACCTCCTTTGAACCCTCTCCAGTTTCAGCACGTCCTTTCAAAGGGGCCCAAAACTGCTCACAATACCCTAAGTGAGGCCTCAGCCCTGCTTTTAGAAAGTTTCAACATTACATCCTTGCCTTTATATTCTAGTCTTCTTGAAATGAATGCTCACATTGCATTGGCCTTCTTCACCATAAACTCAATCTGCAAATTAACCTTTAGGGAATCCTGCACAAGGACTCCCAAGTCCCTTTGCACCTCAGTTTTTTAAAAAATTTTCTCTCCTTTTAGAAAAGGATCAACCCTTTCATTTCTTCTACCAAAGTGCATGACCATACACTTCCCAACATTGTATTCCATCTGTCATTTCTTTGTCCATTCTCCTAATCTAAGTCCTTCTGTAGTCTCTCTACTTCCTCAAAACTACCTGTCGCTCTACCAATATTCATATCATCTGCAAACTTTGCATCAAAGCCATCAATTCCATCATCCAAACGCCAGGAATTCTGCAGATGCTGGAAATTCAAGCAACACTCATCAAAGTTGCTGGTGAACGCAGCAGGCCAGGCAGCATCTCTAGGAAGTGGTACAGTTGACATTTCGGGCCGAGACCCTTTGTCAGGAATTCCATCATCCAAATCATTGACATATAATGTAAAAAGAATCGATCCCAACACAGGTCCCTGCGGAACACCACTACTCACCAGCAACCAACCAGAAAAGTCTCACTTTGTTCCCAATCTTTGCCTCCTGCCAACCAACCACTGCTTTATCCATACTAGAATCTTTCCTGTAAGACCATGGGCTCGTAGCTTGTTAATCAGCCTCATGTGTGGCACCTTATCAAAGACCTTCAGAAAATCCAAGTACACAACAACCACTAATTCTCCTTTGTTTATCCTGCTGGCCAACAGATTTGTCAGGCAAGATTTTCCCTTGAGGAAACCATGCTGACTTTGGCCTATTTTATCATGTGCCTCCAAGTGCCCTGAGACCTCATCCTTAATAATCAACTCCAACAGTACCCAAGTACTGATGTCAGACTAACTGGCCTATAGTTTGCTTTCTTCTGCCTCCCCCTTTTCTTGAACAGTGGAGTGACATTTTCAATTTTCCAATCTTCCGGAACCATTCTGGAATCTAGTGATTCTTGAAAGATCATCTCTAATGCCTCCGCAGTCTCTGTAGCCACCTCTTTCAGTACCCTGGGGTGTACACCACTTTTTTGTAGGATTTTCCATTAAAAGGTATTAGTGTTTCCATTCCTGGTTGTGATACAACCAGTTAGTATACTCTCCACCACACATCTATACCGGTTTGGATATCACGCCGAATCTCACAAATTTCGAAGGGAAGTAGAGGCCCACTCACTCTTCTCGCTGCTGCCATCAGGAAGAAGGTACAGGAGCCTCAGGACCCACACCACCAGGTTCATGAACAATTATTACCCCCTCAACTACCAGGCTCTTGAACCAGGGAATAGAATAGAATAGAACTTTATTGTCATTGCTCAAGACAATGAGATTGTGGTGTCACTTCAGTCAGTGCAAAACAGATGTTTACAGTGCATATGGTACAAATTAATTTTTTAAAAATCCCATATTTACATGTAACTACTTTGATAGTCCAAAACACTCAAAGGCCATTGGCAAGCCGGGGTGTAGCATTATTCAGCTGCACAACAGCCGTCGGGAAGAAGCCTCTTTTCAGTCTTACAGTCTTGGTTGAGATGTTTCTGTATCTCCTACCAGGTGGCAGGAGATTGAACAGTCAGTGTCCAGGATGAGGTGGGTCTTTAGTGTCCCGTAGGTATCAAGAGTCTCTAGGTCTGGTGGTTGAGTCCCAGTGACGCGCTGAGCCATCCTGATCACCCGTTGGAGAGCTTTGTGATCTGTCTTGCTGCAGCTGGAGTCCCGCTCTGTCATTCTGTATGTCAGAATGCTCTCTACTGCACATCGATAAAAGTTGGCCTGCAATTTTTGGGGCAGCTTACCTCACATTAAACACCTCAGGTAGTATAGTTGCCAGAGGGGATAACTTCACTTAGTTTCACTCACCCTGTCACTGAACTGTTCCCACAACCTATGGACTCACTCTCAAGGACACTTCATCTCGTGTTCTTGATATTCATTGGTTATTCATTTATTTGTTTATAATTATTGTTATAATCATTATTTTTTTAAATATAATTTTATTGAGTTTTCAAAAAGATTACATAGAAAGATAATATCTACCCTCCCCCCTCCCCTTAACCCTTCCCCACGATATATACCCCTACCTGAAAAAAAAGAAAAGAAAAAGAAGAAGAACTGCCTGGATATTGGAAGGTTCCCACATGCTCCATGGGATTCAAAATAAATTTAGTATATTTATTTATTACTTTCCCCAAGGGACCAACATCTTTATCGCCGGAGCAACTAAATATGCCATCCTATCTTTTGTAAATATGGGTGCCGAGTATTCAAAAATGTATCATATTTATCTCTTAAATTATAAGTAATTTTTTCGAGTGGAATAGAACTAGAAATTTCATTATTCCGACGATCCATACTTAAATACGAATCAGATTTCCAAGTAACTGCTGTAGCCTTCTTGGCTACTGCCAATGCAATTTTTATAAATTCTTTCTGATATTTATTCAGTTTAAGTTTCGGTTTTATCCCTTCAATGTTACCTAATAGAAATAATACAGGGTTATGTGGAAGTTGAGTTCCAGTAATTTGTTCGAATAAAACTCTTAAATTTATCCAAAAAGGTTGAATTTTGGAACAAGACCAAATAGAATGTAAGAAAGCACCAATTTCTTGATTACATTGAAACTATTGATCAGATAAGTTTGAATTTAATTTATTTATTTTTTGCGGTGTAATATATAATTGGTGTAAAAAATTATATTGTACTAATCTAAGTCGTACGTTTATTGTATTTGTCATACTGTCAAGACACAGTCTTGACCAATTTGTTTCATCAATATTAATATTCAGATCTGTTTCCCATTTTTGTTTTGACTTGTGGATTCCTTGTTTAATTGTCTGTTTTTGAATCAAATTATACATAAAAGAAATAATTTTTAAAATTTTTCCTTTTTGAATTAAAATTTCAATTTCATTGGGTTTCAGCAAAAACATTGTTTGACCCAGTTTGTCTTTTAAGTAAGCCCTTAATTGAAGGTAACAAAAGAAAGTGTTATTTGATATTTTATATTTATTCATTAATTGTTCATTATTCTTAATTCTCTTTTTGTTGTATATAGGGACGTCCATTTAGAACAGAGATGGGGAGGAATTTCTTTAGCCAGAGGGTGGTGAATCTGGAATTCATTGCCACAGGCAGTTGTGGAGGCCAAGTCATTCAGTATAGTTAAAGTGGAGATTGATGGGTTCTTGATTAGTCAGAGTGTCAAAGGTTACAGGGAGAAGGCGGGAGGATGGGGTTGAGAGGAAAAATAAATTAGCCATGATGGAATGGCAGAGCAAACTCAATGGGCTGAATGGCCTGATCCTGCTCCTATCTCTTATGGTCTTGCCACTGCAACTTTCATGTGATCCACTGATTCACTGATCGGAGCTCCTACATTCACATCCATTGTAAACTATGGAATTAGAAGTCAGCTACTCCAGGCATCTGAGATTTAATTGGTGTTCTTCACAGTACTCAGCTGAAAGGAACATAGCCCTGATTTATGGCTTGTTCAGTTGAATTTCCTTACAGTAATCCAAGTGAACAAACCTGAAATCAGGGTGACATAGTTAGTGCAGTTGGCTCAATTCCTCCTGTTTGTACAATCTCCCTCTTACCATGTGGGTTTCCTCCACGTGCTCCAGTTTCCTCCCACATTCTAAACACGTACGGGTTAGCATTAGTAAGTTGTGGGCGTGCTGTGTTGCCGCCAGACTTGTCACAGCACTTGTGGGCTGCCCCCAGCACATCCTTGGACTGTTGATGCATTTCATTGTATGGTTCAATATACATGTGACAAATAGAGCGAATCGTGAATTAAACTGATCGACCAAGTACCTATAATTAGTAAGTATTGGCACAGGTCTTTGTGGTTTGTAAAGGTCCCTTTTATGGTCTGGATCCTACTACAACTGGTAAGGTGCAGACTCCATATCCACAGATACCTGCCCTCCCTCCTCCCTCTCCCTCTCTCCCTCCCTCCCCTCTCCCTCTCCACCCCTCCCCCTCCCTCCCCGTCTCTCCTCTCCCTCCCCCTCTCTCCCCTTCCTCTCCCCCTCTCCCCCTCTCTCCTCCCTCCCCTTCCCCCTCCCCCTCTCTCTCTCACCCTCTCCCCCTCTCTCCCCTTCTCTCCCCTCCACAAACCCCCCTCTCCCCTCCCCTCCCTCCCCCTCCTCTCCCCTCCCTCCTCCCTCTCCCCCTCCCTCCCCACCCTCTCCACACACCCCCTCTCCCCTCCCCTCCATACCCCCCTCCCTCTCCCCCTCCCCCTCCCCTCTCCTTCATGCCCCTCTCCCTCTCCCCCCTTTCCCCCTCCCCTCCACACCCTCCCTGTCCCCTCCATCTCCCCCTCCCTCCCCTCCATATCCCCTCCCCTCTCCCTCTCCACCCTCCCCTTCCCCTCCCCTTCCCTCTTTCCCTCTCCCTCTCTCCCCCTGCCTCTTCCCCCTCCCTCTCTCCCTCTCCCCCTCCCCCTCCCCCTCTGCTCCCCCCTCCCCCTCTCTGTCTCTGTCTCCCTCTCCCTTTCTCCCACTCTTCCCCCCCCCCCCATCCCGCCTGTGACAGCCAGGGGAATAATTGAGGCAGATCTGACTGTGGCAGGTTTTATAAATAAATATTAATGTGCTAATTGGTTGCAGCTGCAGCTCTAACCATGGCAGTGTGCCAACTTGCCACAATTTTTTTTAAAAAAGACTCTCTGCTCCGGGACTGGTCAATGTGACTTCTGACCAGGACTGAGCTGACTGTCGTCAGGGCCACATATGTGGCCAGCTCTGATCTGGGTCCAGTGATCCACTTCACCTGGTCAGTGAGGAGGGAGCAGACAGATTATGAAGCTCTTGCGGAACGAAGATCAGGTGTCGACTGTCTGCGTAGGTTCCTGGGCACGGGGAGGTCACCCTCAGGAAAATCTGCAACTTCTGCAGGTGTTTTCATCTGCTAAATCGTCTCGAGGCTTTTCTTCTGACAAAGAGGTGTTGATGGATGTCAGGCTCTCTGAATAATATCTGTACCCCTCAATCCATCACAGGCAAAGCCCTTCCCACCATTGAGCACGCTGACAAGGAGTCCTGCCACTGGAAAACAGGACCCATCATCCAGGACCACCATTCAGGTCACGCTGTCTCCTCGCTGTGACCATCGGGCAGAGGTACAGGAGCTTTAGGTCCCGCACCACCAGAATCAGGAACAGTTATTACCCTACAGTCATCATGCTCTTGAACCAGCGCGGATAACTTCACTCACCTCCACACTGAACTGATTCCACAAACTCCGGACTCACTTTCAAGGATTTACAACTCATGTTATTTTCCTTACTTTCACAGATTTCTTCTTTTGCACGTTTGTTGTTTGTCAGTCTTTGTTTATGCATAGCTTTGTTGTCCTGTAAAATGCCTGCAAGCTAGCATGTGGTAACTTTGATCATTTTTACATTGATGACACTCCCTGTGGGTGTGAATTATTATTCTCACTATGAGAATACACCCTCACCCCCATGACCAGGAACGGGAAGGAACAGAGGATGGTGGAGGGTGGGGGAAGGGAAGCCATTCAGCCCCTCAAACCTTACTGTAAGGGAATGTCATCTATAACATAACTCCAGTTCCTTGCCATGGTTCTGTAACTATCTCCTGTCTTCGCTTGCAAAAGTTATTTATTTACTATTTAGAGATACAGCATGGTAGCAGGCCCTTTTCACCCAATGAGCCTGTACCATCTAATTAAACCTACGTGACCCACTAACCTGTACGCCTTTGGGACATGGGAGGAAACCAGAGCACCCGGAGGAAACCCACGCGGTCACGTGAAGAATATACAGATAGTGGCAGGAATTGACTCTGGGTGACTGGTACTGTCATAGTGTTACGCTAGCTGAATCTAATATTGGTTCTGCGGTTTTCAGTCAGGCCCACACTCAGCAGATGAGGGGAGAGAGAGTTGCCCTTTCCCACTTCAGAATCAAAATCCAGATCAGGTTCATTATCACTGGCTTATTTAAAGATTACCTTTAATTATCACATGAACATTGAAATATACAGTAAAATGTATCATTTGCATCAATCAGGTCAGTGAAGATAGAATAGAACCATAGAACCATAGAACATTACAGCACAGAAACAGGCCTTTTGGCCCTTCTTGGCTGTGCCAAACCATTTTTCTGCCTAGACCCACTGACCTGCACACGGACCATATCCCTCCATATACCTCCCATCCATGTATCTGTCCAAGTTTTTCTTAAAATTTCTTAAATCGGTAAGAATTCGCTCCTTACTCTGGAAGCCCATGTCTGCATGAGATGGTGATCACTCACAATCCACTCTGTCCAGTCAACAGGTCATTGCCCTGACAGTCCTGAGTCTGTTGTATCTGAGATAGTGTGAGACCCCCTCTCACCCTTTCAATTACACCCATCTTAACCAGCCCTCTGTTGTATCTGAGATAGTGTGAGACCCCTCCTCTCATCCTTCCAATTACACCCATCTTAACCAGCCCTGAGCCTGTTGTATCTGAGATAGTGTGAGACCCCCTCTCACCCTTCCAATTACACCCATCTTAACCAGCCCCAAGTCTGTTGTATCTGAGAGAGTGTGAGACCCCCTCTCACCCTTCCAATTACACCCATCTTAACCAGCCCTGAGTCTGTTGTATCTGAGATAGTGTGAGACCCCCTCTCACCCTTCCAATTACACCCATCTTAACCAGCCCCAAGTCTGTTGTATCTGAGATAGTGTGAGACCCCCTCTCACCCTTCCAATTACACCCATCTTAACCAGCCCCAAGTCTGTTGTATCTGAGAGAGTGTGAGACCCCCTCTTACCCTTCCAATTACACCCACCTGAACCAGCCCTGAGTCTGTTGTGTCTGTTGTATCTGAGAGAGTGTGAGACACCCTCTTGCCCTTCCAATTACACCCATCTTAACCAGTCCCAAGTCTGTTGTATCTGAGAGAGACTTTTGCACAGTACTGTACGTGAACCTTTTTATTCCCAGTATCATTCCCATGAACCTCCTTTGGGCACTCTCCAAAGGCAGCACATCCCCCTTTAATTATGGGGCCCAAAACTTCTCACGATACTCCTGATGAAGGGTCTCGGCCCGAAATGTCCACTGTTTACTCTTTTCCAGAGAAGCTGCCTGTTCTGTGTTTGAAATGGTGTCTTCCTTTATTATCACACTTTGCTAATGGAAGCTGACAATACAATAGTCAGTGACTCAGTGCTGGTGGCCAAGAAGGCGAGGTCTATATCGCTCACTCATTAAATCATAGATGCTTTTGTCGGCTTTCTGTCGCGGTGGAGTGTACTGATTATACTGCTGCTTCTGTCCGTTTCTGCCCAGATCCCGAAGGAACGGGAGGCAGTTTTTAGTGCAAACAAAATTTATCCCCTGTTCGCTTCCCAACTGGAGATAAATCTTCTAATTAAAAGCAGTTTTTAAAATGTTGGTTTGGCAGTAGAATCGTGTCTGTCTTCCTGTTGATGAGGAATCAGTTGTACAAAGGATATACTCGGTGTGCTGGTTTTTTCACAGAATAGCGATTCAATATCATTTATTTTCACAGATACATTGAAACACACAGTGAAACGTGTCCCTTATGTTTCCAACACAACCTAGGGATGTGCTGGGAGTCAGCCCACAACTGTTGCCACAATGTGCCCACAATGCTTGGCAAAACAACACAAATCACCACAAGCAACAAAATAAACCTTGTTCCTCATTAAGCATGTGCATCGTCTTCCAACCCCAGCTCGGCTGTTTTCAGCTTCAATTTCCCTGTCCTGTATCAGATCCCAGAACTTGCTGAGCTGGGGCTGCCAGTAGACCTCATCCCTGCAGGTCTGCCAGCCTGACATTCAGCCATGGATGTCCCACATCCACATCGCTGGCCTTTGAATGGGGAGTGAAGACTCAGACTCTGGCTGGACCGCTAATTCCCTCACATCCCTGTCCCTAAACCCTAAGCTGACTCCTAACACCCCCCCACCCCCAAAACCAACCCTACAAGCCTAACAACAGAACTAGCTCTGGGCCATGACCTCAATGGAGACTGTAGCTCATCGCCATCTTGTTCGGAAGCAAATGTGACGCCACTTCTCCAGAATCAGACCCTGAGTGAGTGAAGAGGCAGCTGAAGGAGCCATTGACTGAGGGATAACTTGGGTAAACTTTCTTCTTCCTTCCATTCGTAGAGGAAAGCTGTAATGACGACTCATGTACGTTCTTTCAATGTAACCTTGACATGTCTTAAGATGTTCCTTGAATATTCGACTTAGCTCCCATCACCTCCTGATACGGTCTCAGGTGGCTTGGTGACAGGATTCGGTGATGCTCCCAGGGGTGTTGAATGTGGTCCTTGAATGCAAATTGTTGTGCTGGAAATAGGAGCAGAAGTAGGCCATTCAGCCCATTGAGTTTACTCTGCTATTCCATCATGGCCTATTTATTTTCCTCCTCAACCCCATTCTCCTGCCTGCTCACTGTAATCTTTGATACTCTAATCAAGAAACTATCAGCCTCTACTCTAAATACACCCAGTGGCTTGGCCTCTATAACCAGTTGTGGCAATGAATTCCACAGATTCACCACTCTCTGGTGAAAGAGATTCCTCCTTATCGTTGTTCTAAAGTGACATCCTTCTGTTTTGAGGATGTGCTGTCTGGTCCTAGACTCCCCCACTGCAGGAAACATCCTCTCTACATCCACTCTATCTCAGTGTTTCTAAATTTTATAGATTTCAATGAGATTCCCCCTTATTCTTCTGAACTCCAGCGGGTACAGGCCCAGAGCCATCAAATGCTCCTTATTCAGTATCTTTTCATTCCTGGGATCATTCTTGTGAATCTCTGGGCCCTCTCCAGTTTCAGCACATCCTTTATTAGATAAGGGGTCCAAAACTGCTCACAAAACTCCAAGTGAGGCCTCACTGGTGCCTTGCTTGCCTCAGGCCTCAGCATTCCAGTCAGAACCTATTTACCTAAGCCCTCTCCTACAAATCGGGTTAAGGGAAGGCATTAAAACTTTCATTGTCAAGATGAATTGAAAGTTTATTTCAATGTTTTGGAGGTTTCTGTAATGTTCCCTCTTATTCAGATTCAGATTTAGATTTATTTATCACATGTAATTTGAAAAATACAATGAAATCTGTCATTGTGTTTACAATATTGATAGGATGCAAAACTGGGCTGTGAAGTGGCAGATGGAGTTTAACCCAGATAAGTGTGAGGTGGTTCATTTTGGTAGGTTAAATATAATGGCAGAATATACCATTAATGGTAAGACTCTTGGTAGTGTGGAGGATTAGAGGGATCTTGGGGTCCGAGTCCATAGGACACTCAAAGCTGCTGTGCAGGTTGACTCTGTGGTTAAGAAGGCATACTGTGCATTAGCCTTCATCAATCATAGGATTGAGTTTAAGAGCCGAGAGGTAATGTTGTAGCTATACAGGACCCTGGTCAGACCCCACTTGGAGTACTGTGCTCAATTCTGGTCACCTCATTACAGGAAGGACGTGGAATCATAGAAAGGGTGCAGAGGAGATTTACATGGATGTTGCCTGGATTGAGGAGCATGCCTTATGAGAATAGGTTGAGTGAACTCGGCCTTTTCTCCTTGGAGCGACGGAGGATGAGAAGTGATCTGATAGAGGTGTTCAAGATAATGAGAGGCAATGATCGTGTGGATAGTCAGAGGCTTCTCCCCAGGGCTGAAATGGCTAGCCTGTGAGAGCATAGTTTTAAGGTGCATTGAAGTAGGTACAGAGGAGATGTCAGGGGTAAGTTTTTTTACACAGAGAGTGGTGAGTGAGTGGAATGGGCTGCTGGCATTGGTGGTGGAGGAGGAAATGAAAGGGTCTTTTAAGAGACTCCTGAATGGCTACATGGAGCTTAGAAAAATAGAGGGCTGTGGGTAAAGCCCAGGTAGTTCTAAGGTAGGGACATGTTGGGCACAGCTTTGTGGGCCAAAGGGCCTGTATTGTGCTGTAGGTTTCCTATGTTTCTATGTTTTAACCATGGATGTGCTGGGGGCGGCCTGTAAGTGTCACCACACATTCCGTGGCGCCACATGGCATGCCCACAATGCTCGGCAGAACAACACAGTAAACAGCAAAATAACCACAGCAAAACAAGCCCCGTACCTCTCTCCCTCCACCCCACACACCCAGTCCCCTAACCCCATGACAGGCCATATTCCACCTTCAGCGGACTCGTTGATTCACAGGCACTGACTCCTGACTTCCCCAGCAACATGCAGTGACTCACTGACTTGAGCTCCAAACCTCAGCCCTTGATTTCTAAACTTCTGATTGGCCATCAGGCCTCAGGACCTCCGATCCTCAATGCAGGCTTCTGATCAGGCTCCGGGCCTCACAGGTGAGGACCCTGGTTGAGGATCTCTTAGTGCGACGCTCGCTGGTTTAAAGACAGAGGTTTTAACCATTGTTGTCATGAGTGATAATAAAGGGTGATTCGTTGTACCCCTGTGTTCCACAGCTATGCAAGACTGCTCATTACTGCCCTTGGAGGAGATAAAGGAGCCCAACGATCCACACCCAATGATTCAGGAACAGCTTCTTCCCCTCCCCAGTCAGATTTCTGAATGAACAAAGTTCAAAGTAAATTTCATTATTAAAGTGCAGATGTCGCCATACACAACTCTGAAATTAATTTTCTTAAGGACATGCTCAATAAATCTTTTGAATAATAGCCCTAACTGAATCAATGTAAGACCGCCCAACTTGGCTGTTTAACAAGACTGCAGAAGGCAACAAACTGTGCAAATACAAAAATTAAGAAATAATAATAATAATAATAAATAAATAAATAAGCAATAATTATCGAGAACATGAGATGTAGAGTCTATGAAAGTGAGTCCATAGATTGTGCGAACAGTTCAATGATAGTTGAGTGAAGCTCTCCTCTCTGGTTCAGAAGCCTGATGGTTGTAGGGTGATAATTTTTCCTGAACCTGGTGGTGTGGGACCTGATGGTTGTAGGATAATAACTGTTCCTGAACCTGGTGGTGTGGGACCTGATGGCTGTCGGGTAATAACCGTTCCTGAATCTGGTGGCGTGGGACCTGATGGTTGAGGGGTAATAACTGTTCCCAGTTATCGATATGGGTAGAGCTGCGTAACACTAAGGGGCAGAAGACGCTGGTGGGAATTGTGTACAGGCCACCTAACAGTAGTAGTGAGGTCGGAGATGGTATTAAACAGGAAATTAGAAATGTGTGCAATAAAGGAACAGCAGTTATAATGGGTGACTTCAATCTACATGTAGATTGGGTGAACCAAATTGGTAAAGGTGCTGAGGAAGAGGATTTCTTGGAATGTATGCGGGATGGTTTTTTGAACCAACATGTCGAGGAACCAACTAGAGAGCAGGCTATTCTGGACTGGGTTTTGAGCAATGAGGAAGGGTTAATTAGCGATCTTGTCATGAGAGGCCCCTTGGGTAAGAGTGACCATAATATGGAATTCTTCATTAAGATGGAGAGTGACATAGTTAATTCAGAAACAAAGGTTCTGAACTTAAAGAGGGGTAACTTTGAAGGTATGAGACGTGAATTAGCTAAGATAGACTGGCAAATGACACTTAAAGGATTGACGGTGGATATGCAATGGCAAGCATTTAAAGGTTGCATGGATGAACTACAACAATTGTTCATCCCAGTTTGGCAAAAGAATAAATCAAGGAAGGTAGTGCACCCGTGGCTGACAAGAGAAATTAGGGATAGTATCAATTCCAAAGAAGAAGCATACAAATTAGCCAGAGAAAGTGGATCACCTGAGGACTGGGAGAAATTCAGAGTTCAGCAGAGGAGGACAAAGGGCTTAATTAGGAAGGGGAAAAAAGATTATGAGAGAAAACTGGCAGGAAACATAAAAACGGACTGTAAAAGCTTTTATAGATATGTGAAAAGGAAAAGACTGGTAAAGACAAATGTAGGTCCCCTGCAGACAGAAACAGGTGAATTGATTATGGGGAGCAAGGACATGGCAGACCAATTGAATAATTACTTTGGTTCTGTCTTCACTAAGGAGGACATAAATAATCTTCCAGAAATAGTAGGGGACAGAGGGTCCAGTGAGCTGGAGGAACTGAGCGAAGTACATGTTAGTAGGGAAGTGGTGTTAGGTAAATTGAAGGGATTGAAGGCAGATAAATCCCCAGGGCCAGATGGTCTGCATCCCAGGGTGCTTAAGGAAGTAGCCCAAGAAATAGTGGATGCATTAGTGATAATTTTTCAAAACTCGTTAGATTCTGGACTAGTTCCTGAGGATTGGAGGGTGGCTAATGTAACTCCACTTTTTAAAAAAGGAGGGAGAGAGAAACCGGGGAATTATAGACCGGTTAGCCTAACGTCAGTGGTGGGGAAACTGCTGGAGTCAGTTATCAAGGATGTGATAACAGCACATTTGGAAAGCGGTGAAATGATCGGACAAGGTCAGCATGGATTTGTGAAAGGAAAATCATGTCTGACGAATCTCATAGAATTTTTTGAGGATGTAACTAGTAGAGTGGATAGGGGAGAACCAGTGGATGTGGTATATTTGGATTTTCAGAAGGCTTTTGACAAGGTCCCACACAGGAGATTAGTGTGCAAACTTAAAGCACACGGTATTGCGGGTAAGGTATTGGTGTGGGTGGAGAGTTGGTTAGCAGACAGGAAGCAAAGAGTGGGAATAAACGGGACCTTTTCAGAATGGCAGGCGGTGACTAGTGGGGTACCGCAAGGCTCAGTGCTGGGACCTCAGTTGTTTACAATATATATTAATGACTTGGATGAGGGAATTAAATGCAGCATCTCCAAGTTTGCGGATGACACGAAGCTGGGTGGCAGTGTTAGCTGTGAGGAGGATGCTAAGAGGATGCAGGGTGACTTGGATAGGTTGGGTGAGTGGGCAAATTCATGGCAGATGCAATTTAATGTGGATAAATGTGAAGTTATCCACTTTGGTGGCAAAAATAGGAAAACAGATTATTATCTGAATGGTGGCCGATTAGGAAAAGGGGAGGTGCAACGAGACCTGGGTGTCATTATACACCAGTCATTGAAAGTGGGCATGCAGGTACAGCAGGCGGTGAAAAAGGCGAATGGAACGCTGGCATTTATAGTGAGAGGATTCGAGTACAGGAGCAGGGAGGTACTACTGCAGTTGTACAAGGCCTTGGTGAGACCACACCTGGAGTATTGTGTGCAGTTTTGGTCCCCTAATCTGAGGAAAGACATCCTTGCCATAGAGGGAGTACAGAGAAGGTTCACCAGATTGATTCCTGGGATGGCAGGACTTTCATATGAAGAAAGACTGGATGAACTGGGCTTGTACTCGTTGGAATTTAGAAGATTGAGGGGGGATCTGATTGAAACGTATAAGATCCTAAAGGGATTGGACAGGCTAGATGCAGGAAGATTGTTCCCTATGTTGGGGAAGTCCAGAACGAGGGGCCACAGTTTGAGGATAGAGGGGAAGCCTTTTAGGACCGAGATTAGGAAAAACTTCTTCACACAGAGAGTGGTGAATCTGTGGAATTCTCTGCCACAGGAAACAGTTGAGACCAGTTCATTGGCTATATTTAAGAGGGAGTTAGATATGGCCCTTGTGGCTACGGGGGTCAGGGGGTATGGAGGGAAGGCTGGGGCAGGGTTCTGAGTTGGATGATCAGCCATGATCATAATAAATGGTGGTGCAGGCTCAAAGGGCCGAATGGCCTACTCCTGCACCTATTTTCTATGTATGTTCCTGAACCTGGTGGTTTGGAACCTGATGGTTGTAGGGTAATAACTGTTCCTGAACCTGGTGGTGGGACCTGATGGTTGAGGGGTAATAACTGTTCCTGAACCTGGTGGTGTGGGACCTGATGGCTGTCGGGTAATAACCGTTCCTGAATCTGGTGGTGTGGGACCTGATGGTTGAGGGGTAATAACTGTTCCTGAACCTGGTGGTGTGGGACCTGATGGTTGTAGGGTAATAACTGTTCCTGAACCTGGTGGTGTGGGACCTGATGTTTGTGGGGTAATAACTGTTCCTGAACCTGGTGGTGTGGGACCTGATGGTTGTAGGGTAGTAACTGTTCCTGAACCTGGTGGTGTGGGACCTGATGTTTGTGGGGTAATAACTGTTCCTGAACCTGGTGGTGTGGGACCTGATGGTTGTAGGGTAGTAACTGTTCCTGAACCTGGTGGTGTGGGACCTGATAGTTGTAGGGTAATAACTGTTCCTGAACCTGGTGGTGTGGGACCTGATGGTTGTAGGATAATAACTGTTCCTGAACGTGGTGGTGTGGGACCTGGTGATTGTAGGATAATAACTGTTCCTGAACCTGGTGGTGTGGGACCTGATGGCTGTCGGGTAATAACCGTTCCTGAATCTGGTGGCATGGGACCTGATGGTTGAGGGGTAATAACTGTTCCTGAACCTGGTGGTGTGGGACCTGATGGTTGTAGGGTAATAACTGTTCCTGAACCTGGTGGTGTGGGACCTGATGGCTGTCGGGTAATAACCGTTCCTGAATCTGGTGGCATGGGACCTGATGGTTGAGGGGTAATAACTGTTCCTGAACCTGGTGGTGTGGGACCTGATGGTTGTAGGGTAATAACTGTTCCTGAACCTGGTGGTGTGGGACCTGGGGCTCCTTTAGCTTCTGGTAGCAGTGAGAAGAGAGCATGGTCTGGATGGTAGTGGGAGGGGGTCTCTGAGTAAACACTATTTCACTGTTCCTTTTTTCTTACACTAATTATTTTGTAATTTATAGTAAGTTTGTCTTCGCACTGTACTGCTATGGCAAAATAACAAATTTCATGTTTTATAAGATGGTGATAGATGATTTTCTACTGTAAGATGGCTTTATAAGATGAGTCCTCTTCACTCGAGCCATTGATATTTGTTTGGCATCTGTACAGCTTGCTGCTGTGGTGGTGCCAGATGGTTCTGTTTGGTTTCATTCTGACAAATCAATACTGTTACTTGCGGTCTCTGCAGAATATGGAATGGGGTAGAGCAGGGACGGGCTCCTCAGCCGGCAACATCTGCACCAAGCACAATACTGAATTGAACTAATTATCTTCAGCCTCAACAGACAGTACTGTGTAAGCGTCTTAGATGCATAGATATAGCTAGCGTACCTTGCTCTTTGTCGACATGGAGCAGAGATCAGACATTGGCTTTGTGGAAGAAGCCAGAGAGTGCCATTGAGGGTTGCCTGTCAGACTGGAGGTGTGTGACATGTGGTGTGCTGCGGGATCCCTGCTGGATCCTTTGTTGTTTATCATCTGTATCAATGATCTGGATCAGCAAATTTGCAGATGACACCTACATTGGGGGTGTAATGGAGAGCAAGGAAGGCTATCGTGGCTAGCAGAGGGATCTGGACCAGCTGGAAAAATTGGCTGAAAAATGGCAGATGGAATTTATTGCAGACAAGTGTGAGGTTTTACACTTCGGTAGACCAACCAGGGTAGGTCTTACACAGTGAATGCTAGGGCACTGAGGAGCATGGTAGATCAAAGGGATCTGGGAATACAGGTCCATAATTCGTTGAAAGCGGTGTCACAGGTCAATAGGGTCATAAAGAAAGTTTTTGGCATAACAGGAGTTGGGATGTTAAGTTGATGTTGCATAAGATGTTGCTGAGGCCTAATTTGAAGTGTTGTGTGCAGTTTTGGTCACCTACCTACAGGAAAGATGTAAGTAAAGTTGAAAGAGTACAGCAGGAGGACCTGAGTTGTAAGGAAGATTAAATAGGTTAGAACTTTATTCCCTTGAACGTGAAAGATTGAGGAGGAATTTGATAGAAATGTAAAAAAAATTATGAGGGGTATAGATAGGGTAAATGCAAGCAGACTTCTTCCATTGAGATTTGGGTGGGTCTACAACCAGAGGTCATGGGTTAAAAGTGGAAGGTGAAAAGTTTAAGGGGAACATGAGGGGAAACTTCTTCACTCAGAAGGTCGTGAGAGTGTGGAATGAGCTGCCAGCACAAGTGGTGTATGCAAGCTTGATTTCAATGTTGAAGCACGGAGTAGACAATTTACATGGTTTTGGCATGGACTAGATGGGCTGAAAGGCCTGTTTATGTGCTGTACTTCTCTATGATTATGACTCTTTGAGAGGGAGCTTATAAAATCCGATGGGAGCAAAGAATGTTGGGAATGGCGAGGGTGGTACACTGTGGGAGGGGTGTGGGACAGGTGGCAGAGAAGGAGTGCAGACACACCCAGCCCTGAGGCACCAGGCAAGGTCATTTGATTCCAAACAATTAGTTTATTGATCATTGATCATTATCTCTTTGGTGCTTCGTGCTCCCTTTCCTCTCCCTTCCCCTTTTCCCAACCATGATTCCCCTCTCCCTGACCCCTTCCTACTCTCGGTCCACAATAGAGACCGGTTTATCATCACTCACATATATCATGCAGTACTGTGTAAAAGTTTAGGAAACCTGGCTGTATATTGCATAGTACTGTAGTCCATTGACTGCACATTCATGTCTGTGTTTAACTATGTATTAAATGCCACTGTCACATCTGCTTCCACCACCTACTGTCTACAGGACTTACTGAGTTCCTCCAGCATTTTGCTGGGTTGCCCTGCACATCTCCTTTGAACTCTGATTACACATTCCCAGAAGACATCATTGGATCAAACCCTTCTTTCCCCAATATCCTTTCATGTTGACATACAGTGTGCCTGTAATAATAAACCTGATAAAATATATTGTTTTGCAGCCTCATCATTGTTTGCCGTGTCATATGACATGGACGATCACAGTCTTCCATTTGTCTTTAATTTGAGAAGTTCTAATAAACTCTTCAAAACTTTTGTCTGTGCAAAGTAAATTTATTATCAAAGTACATGTATGCTACCATATGCAACCCTGAGATTTATTTTTGTGGGCATACTCAATAAATCCATAATAGATAATAACCATAACAGAATCAATGAAAAACCGCTCCAACTTGGGCATTCACCCAAAGTGCCAAAGAGAACAAACTGTGCAAATACAAAAAGAAATAAATAAACAATAAATATTGAGAACATGAGATGGGGAGTTCTTGGAAGTGAGTCTAGTGGTTGTTAGAATAATTCAGAGTTGGGGTGAGTGAAGTTATCTCCTGTGGTTCAAGAGCCTGATGGCTGAGTTTAATAACTGTTCCTGAACCTGGTGGTGTGAGTCCTGAGGCTCCTGTACCTTCTTTCTGATGGCAGCAGTGAGAAGAGAGCATGTCCTGGGTGTCGGAGGTCCCTGATGTTGGATGCTGCTTTCCTGTGATACTGCTTTGTGTAGATGTGCTCAGTGGTTATGAGGGCTTTACCTGTGATTGACTGGACCGTATCCACTATTTTTATTGGATTTTTCATTCAAGGGCATTAGTGTTTCCATACCAGACTGTGGTGCAGCCAGTCAATATACTCTCCACTACACATCTATAAGTTACAATAAGAAATGAAAGAATAAGTAAGTAGTACGAAAAGGGAGCAAAAAGTTTATTGTCCTTTCAGAAATCTGATGACGGAGGAGAAGAAGCTGTTCCTAACGTGTTGAGTGTGTGTCTTCAGGCTCCAGAACCTCCTCCCTGACGGCAGTAATGAGAAGAAGGCATGTCCCAGATGCTGAAGATCCTTAATGATGGACGTCGCTTCCTTGAGGCAAAGCTTTTGAAGATGTCCTTGATGATGGGGAGGGTAGTGCCCCTGATGGAGTTGGCTGAATTTGCAGCCCTCTGCAGCTTTTTCCAATCCTGTACATTGATTCTCCACTACTTCAGCATTAACCTGGTGTTCAAGTAGCCTTTACTTCCCTCCTCATGTCTAAGGATTAACTAGTAACTAATAAACTGGATTAGAGAGGTGAGTGCTGAACACAGTGCCCTCCCTCCTGATCCACACTCCACCTCTGAAATTTGCATCATTTTAGATTATAAAGACACGCAGTCCTCTTTTATTGTCATTTAGTAATGCATGCATTAAGAAATGATACAATATTTCCTCTGGTGTGATATCACAAAACACAGGACAGACCAAGACTGAAAAAAAAACTAACAAAACCACATAATTATAACATATAGTTACAACAGTGCAACAATACCATAACTTGATGAAGAAGTCCATGAGCACAGTAAAAGTTCAAAGTCTCTCAAATGTCCCACATCTCACACAGATGGGAGAAGGAAGAAAAACTCTCCCTGCCATGCCCGACCACAGTCTGAGTCATCCGAAAACTTCAAGCCTCCGATCAGCTCTCCGACACCAAGTAGTGAGCACCATCTCTGTCCGAACGATTCGACCTCAATCTTGGTTGCCAACAGCAGGGAAAGCTGGGGATTTTGAGGCCTTCCCTCCGAAAGATTCCTGACCGTGCAGTAACGACAGCAGCGAACGAGCGTTTCAGAAATTTTTCCAGATGTTCCTCTGTGCTTTCACGCCCATCTCCATCAAATCAGAATTGTCCACGGCCCCTATTTAACGGAAACGATATCATTTTTCACCGGAGGGCTGCGCACGCGCGGTGCATTGCTTCTCTCTCTTCCTGCCGAATTATTTTGATAAAACCAAATTTCAGAAAAAGCATTTTTTACATCACACAGTGGCATAACAGGCAGTAACTACATCACTCACTAGGTGCACACTGTACATTGTGGGATTAGTTTAATTCCTTAGTCAATCACAAATAAATTACTTTTCTCCGGAGTATTCTGCTTCCGACTGTTGTGGAAAAAAACTGTTAATCCTGAACGATTAGCAATGCTGAATGGTCATCTCATTATCCTGTGAATTGTTGGCCTTCAGTCTAGGTCTCTGGATCAACGGAGAGGGCAGGGAGTCTTCACCCTTCCCTGTTAGTGGATCAGGTCACAGAGGTGTTGATAAAACAGAAAACCTTGAGTAACGCACAGTAAGTGCTCAGCAGGTCAGGCAGCATCTGTGGAGGGTAAATGAACAGTCAATGTTTTGGGCTGAAGCCAGAATAAGAAGGTGGGGAGAGGGGGAGGTGTTGAAGCCAGTAGATGATTGGTGAGACCAGGTGAGGGAGAAAGTGGTTGGGTGGGGAACTGAGGAAATGGTTAAGGCAGGCACATTAACAGCATTTAAAAGATGGGTCTTGTTTATATGGTCACTGTGTTCAACAGGAACTAGATGGGCCAAATGGATGTTTTCTGTGCTGTATGACTATGAGTTCATGATAACATTCTGGATACTAATGGAATTAGGTAACACACAAAATTGCTGGAGGAACTCAACAGTACAAGCTGGCAGGTGGTAGGTGAGACCAGGTGAGGGGGAATGTGGTTGGTGGAGGAGGGGAGATGGATTGAGAAGCTGGCAGGTGAGACCAGGTGAGGGGGAATGTGGTTGGTGGAGGAGGGGAGATGGAGTGAGAAGTTGGCAGGTGATAAGTGAGACCAGGTGAGGGGGAATATGTTTGGTGGAGGAGGGGAGATGGCGTGAGAAGCTGCAGGTGAGACCAGGTGAGGGGGAATGTAGTTGGTGGAGGAGGGGAGATGAAGTGAGAAGTTGGCAAATGATAAGTGAGACCAGGTGAGGGAGAATATGTTTGGTGGAGGAGGGGAGATGGAGTGAGAAGTTGGCAGGTGATAAGTGAGACCAGGTGAGGGGGAATATGTTTGGTGGAGGAGGGGAGATGGCGTGAGAAGCTGCAGGTGAGACCAGGTGAGGGGGAATGTGGTTGGTGGAGGAGGGGAGATGAAGTGAGAAGTTGGCAAGTGATAAGTGAGACCAGGTGAGGGAGAATATGTTTGGTGGAGGAGGGGAGATGGATTGAGAAGCTGGCAGGTGAGACCAGGTGAGGGGGAATGTGGTTGGTGGAGGAGGGGAGATGGAGTGAGAAGGTGGCAAGTGATAAGTGAGACCAGGTGAGGGAGAATATGTTTGGTGGAGGAGGGGAGATGGATTGAGAAGCTGGCAGGTGAGACCAGGTGAGGGGGGAATGTAGTTGGTGGAGGAGGGGAGATGGAGTGGGAAGCTGACAGGTGAGACCAGGTGAGGGGGGATGTGTTTGGTGGAGGAGTGAGAAGCTGGCAGGTGATAGGTGGTAGAGGTAAAGGGCTGAAGAAGAACAAATCTGTTAGAAGAGGAAAGTGGTTTGTTTTGCAGTTGTTTTGATGCTTGTTGTGGTTTGTGGTGGTTCTACTGAACATTGTGGGAATGCCATTATGTTGCCAGAAGGTGTGGCAACACTTGTGGGCTGCCCCCAGCACATCCTCAGTTTGTGTTGGCTGTTAAAGCAAACTACTCTCTTCACTGTATGTTTTAATGTACATAGGATAAATAAATCAGAATCTGAAACAGACTCCCCTGCCTTGTGAAAATTACTCAAGTATCCGTCCATTTTACGCACCTCAAAATTTTAATAAACCTCCTGTGCCTAATAAAGTGGCCACTGAGTGTATGTTTGTGGTCTTCTGTTGCTGTAGCCCATCCACTTCAAGGTGCAACATGTTGTGGTTTCAGAGATGCTCTACTGCACACCACTGTTGTAACGTGTGTTTATTTGAGTTACTGTCACCTTCCTGTCAGCTTGAACCACTCTGGCCATTCTCCTCTGACCTCTGTCATTAACAAAGTGTTTTCACCCACAGAACTGCCACCCACTGGATTTTTTTTTTCTGTTTTCGCATCATTCTCTGTAAACTCTAGAGACTGCTATGCATGAAAATCCCATAATATCAGCAGTTTCTGAAATACTCAGACCACCCTGTCTGGCACCAATGGTCCTAGATCACATTTCTTCCTCACTCTGATGTTTGGTCTGAACAACAACTGAACCTCTTGACCATGTCTGCATGCTTAGAGTTACCACCTAAGCTGATTAGATATTTGCATTAATGAGCAGGTGTAGAGGTTTATCTAATAAAGTGGCCACTAAGTGTACGCTTATCTGTATTGGGGACTTACTCTGATGTGTGGGAGCGAGATACAACATCATTCAACAATTATAAAGAATTATCTAAAATATAAAGTTAGAGGTTAAAGTATGGATATGGAATAAAATGTGCATAAATACATAAATACCAGCTTGTACTTTCAATGGAAACAGCTATGTAAGTGGTTGTTTAAAGTGTTTACAGTACAGTGATGGGGGTAATAGATAGAGGGAGGTGGGGAGATAACTAAAATGGTTGATCAGATTAGCTGTCTGAGGAAAGAAACTTTTAAGATGGTGTGAAGTTTTTTGTTTTAATAGCCCTATAGTGCTTTCCAGAAGGAAGTTTTTGGAAAAGGCAGTTTGGAGATGGGTAGTGTCCCCAATGATTGTTCCTGTCTGCTTCTTTGTCCAGGACGCACAAGTCCTGCAGTGATGGTAGACTGCAGCCAGTGATCTTTTCCGCTGACCCTACAGTTGACTGTAGTTTTTATGTATTTTGAGGGGATGCTGCACCAAACCAGACAGTAATGGCTGATGTGTCGATGCTCTCTCTGACGGCAGTGTAGAATACCAACCTCATTCCAACATGACCTGCAGTTCACGTCCTCTTGTGCACTCGCTTCTCCCCTGCACCTCGCCTCTGGTTGACAAATTCCAGTGGGACTTGGAATCGGAGTTGGCGTAACCAGAGCTCGGGGTTGAACATAGGTAAACAATAAGGTGCAAGACTCTACTGGAAAGGGGATATGGGAGAGGTGACTGGTTCGGGAGTTCAACAGCTGGAAGGAAGAAGCTTTTCTTGAGTCTGGTCGGCAGACCTTTCAAGCTCCCTTATCCTCTCCCAGAAGGCAGAAGAGAGAAAAGAGAACGGTCAAGAAGGCAGGAATCCTTGACGATGCATCCAAGCAAGTTCTCAAGACTGGATATTAACACAGAGCCAGAAATGAAAGAGAAAGTGATGAGAAGTGAATTCGAGAAAGTAATGGGAATCTGGGTCATAGAAAAGGGTCTAAGAAACATTTTAAAGGGGAATTAACAGACGTTTAAAGAAGAAATTCTGGAGCTCAGGGACTTGGTGGATGGAAGGCAAGGTCCTCAACAATGGTGTATTAAATCAGGGAACGTCTAGACAAGAACAGGAGGAGAGAGATTTCAGAAGTTGTAGGGCTGGAGGAGGTCACAGCGTAGTGTGAATTTATAGACTAGATATCCGGTACCTTATCTCCCAGGGTGGAAATGCCTAATACCAAAGAACCAGAGGTTCCCAACCTTTCTCATGCCAAGGATGACTACCATTAACCAAGGGGTCAGTGGACCCTGGGATGGGAACCCTGCTAAGGTGAGAGGGGATAATTTCAAAAGGGATGTGCGGGGCGGGTGTATTTTACACGGAGGGCGGTGGGTGTCTAGGGTGGTGGTGAAGGAGGCAGATGTGTTAGAGATGTTCAAGAGGCTGTTAGACAGGCACATGGATGTTCAGCAAAGGGAAATATAGAGTGTAGGCAGAAGGGAATAGTGTAGCCGTGCATTTGATTACTAACTAAATTAGTTCAGCTCTACTGTTCTATGTTCTGTTATTTTGCATTTGTTGAATTTATTATTACCAGTAACTTAGCGGGTTAGTGTAGCGCTTTACTGCACCAACGCTTGGGATTCGATTCCTGCGGCTGTCTGTGAAAAGCTCTTACGCTGTCTCCGTGACCGCGTGGGTTTCCTCTGGGTTCCCCGCTTTCCTCCCACATTCCAAAGGGCTAGTAAGTTGTGGGCTTGCGATGTTGGGTGCCAGAAGCGTGGCGGCACTTGCGGGCTGCCCCCAGCATGTACTTGGACCGTGTTGGTTGTTGCGGCAATTCACTGTACGTTTCGATGTTTTGATGCATCAGGCGACAATAAAGCTCATCTTATTTACACTGTTTACTCTGCGAGCTCCATGTGAACAAGGAATTTCAATGCACCCTGGTGTATAAGCTCATCTGAACTGGAACACTTGACAACATTTTAAGTAAATGCAAATTGTTCTTGGGCAGCCAGAAGCAGAAAACTTCTCTGTAGAAATGTGGAGCATGGTTAAGGGAAATCCAAGGCACAGAGAAGGGAAACCAGGTCATCTTCGCTCGTGGCAAAGCCCAGGTGGCTTGTGTTCCAATTTCATTCACATCCACTTCCCCACATTTGCTGGGAATCCCGTGGCCCAGAGACAGGAACTCTGGCCGTGAGCCATGACGTACCAAAGTTTCAAAAAGAGTTCAAAGGTACATTTATTATCAAAGTATGTATGCAGTATACAACCTTGAAATTTGTCTTCTCCAGGCAGAAACAAAGAAAACCACAGAAGCCATTCAAAGAAAAACATCAACACCCCGGGGCAGAAGCAAATTTCTCGAGTGGCAACACAAACACCAAATCACACTCCACCCCATGCAACAAGACAAATCATAGAAATGGCAAGAACATCAAACCCAAATAACAAATCACGCCAAACTGCAACAAGAAAGAACGGGTGAAAACACAGAATGTAAAAATATAAAACTGTAGACTCCGATTTGAGCCACAATCCAACCCGTAAATTGCAGAATTTCAGTAACATCCGCCAAAGGCATTGGAGAGAAAGAGACCATTCGAACGCAGAGGACTTCCCTTGGGAGCAGTGAGCAAAAGGCCGTCACACACAGATGTCTTCTCTGGCAGCAGCAAGCTGGAAAGATAATGGAGTCCATTAGTAAGGGTGAGGTTTTGGGGGACTTGGAGGCACATGATAAAGTAGGCCAAAGTCAGCATGGTTTCATTAAGGGGAAATAACAGGCAGGATAGAAAAAGGAGAGTCAGTAGATGTTACTTACTTAGATTTTCAGAAAGTCTTTGACAAGGTGCCACACATGAGGCTGCTTAACAAGATAAGAGCCCATGGTATTACGTAAATGATACTAGCATGGATAGAATATTGGCTGATTGGCTGAAGGCAAAGAGCGGGAATAAAGGAAACCTTTTCTGGTTGGCTGTTGATGACTAGTGTGTTCCACAAGGGTTGGTATTGGGAATGCTTCTTTTCACGTTATATGCCAGCAATTTGGATTGCGGAATTGATGGCGTTGTGGCCAAGTTTGCAGATGATACAAAGGCAGTTG